>NW_023597034.1:40757883-40802984 GCF_011947565.3 Pollicipes pollicipes | reverse complement strand
GAGATAGAGCCCTCACCCTGGCCTGTCCCTTTGAACCTTGAATGTAACGAAACCCAGGGTGAGTGGTAATTTTTTACTTTGGTACCTGTGCGGCCGACGGAGGGAAGAGCTACGCTGGTTGCAGGGTTTCGAGTACTGTCGTACTGGGGAAATGCTGCGAGGCATCAGCTGACATTGTGATGTCACAAAATGGTTTTGCATCGATCGGGATCGGGGCTCCTTTGGGCCGACTGAATGCCATAAGGTTTTTGCAAATAATATGATGTCTCCTGGTATTCGGCTGGGTATGTGACGTTACTGGTGGCGAGTTTTTAAGGCTCTTTTGGGTCCACTGAATGCCGCAAGGCATCAGCTGACGATGTGTCGCAAATGGTATTCGATTAAACATCAGGCGCGACCGGCCTCGTTCCATCCTTACTTTTCGTACCTGTCTGCTGCAAGCATTTGCGTGCCGTATAAAGGTTTCACCGAATCACCTCAATGCGTGACGTCACTAATCATCCCTTCATACGAGTGCACTTAGGCCCCACGGCCACGGTGTGTCACGGTCCGCGACGTATCACCGGATAGGGTGACGTCACTGGTATTCGAATAAATACTGGGCGCAACAGGCCGTGCTTCATTTTTACCTTTGTACCTGTCTACTGCAAGCATTGGCGTGCTGGATGAAGGCTGCCGAACCACCTGAGTGTGTGACGTCGCTGGTCATGAGTTTTACCGGGGCCTTTAGGCCCACTGAAGGCCACGAAGTGTCAGCTAACGACGCCACTGCTATACGACTGATTGTAAGACGTCAATAGTCGTGGGTTTTCACGGGCCCTTTAGAACCGACGAAATGCCGTAAGGCACCAGCTGGCGATATGACGTCACTGGTATTCCGCTGAACATCAGGCAACAAGCCATGCTCCAGCTATACCTTTCGTACATGTCTACTGCAAGAATTGGCGGATTTTTTTGCGGCCAACTGAAGACCATAAAGCATCAGCTAACGATGTGACGTCACTGGCATTCGACTGTGCGTGATGTCACTGGTCATGAGATTTTACGGCCTATTTGGGCCGATGAAAGGTCATACGGCATTAACTGACGATGTGACGCCACTGGTATTGGAATAAACTTCAGGCGCGATAGGCCCTGTTCCACCTTTACCTTTGGTACTTGTCCACTGCAAGCATTGCCGTGCTGAAGGAAGGCTCTGCCGAATTACCTGAGTGTGTAACGTCACTGACCATTAAATCGCATACTCTTTTGAACCCACTATAGGCTACAAGACATCAGCTGACGATATGACGTCACTGGGTTTCCACTAGACATCATGCGCAACAGGCCATGTTCCATCTTTACCTTTCGTACCTGTCTATCGCAAGTATCGGCGTGCTGAATGAAGGCTCTGTCGAGTCTCCTGAGTGTGTAACGTCACTGGTCAAGAGTTTTTACGGGCTCATTTCAAGCCCCTATACGGTATAACGCATCAGCTGACGATATGACGTCACTGGTGTCCGACTTAACATCAGGCGCAACAGGCCATGTTCTATCTTTACCTTTCGTACCTGTCTATTGCAAGTATTGACGTGCTGAATTAAGGCTCTGTGGAGTCTCCTGAGTGTGGGTAAATACTCAGGTGAATCGGCAAAGCCTTCATATAGCACGTGAATGCTTGCAGTAGCCAAATAAAGATGGAACATGGCCTGTTGCGCCGAGGCTAAGTCAAATACCAGTGACGTCCTATCGTCAGCTGATGCATTATACCATATAGCGGGTTGAAAAAGCCCATAACAACTCTTGACCAGTGACGTTACACACTCAGGAGATTCGACAGAGTCTTCCATTCAGCACGCCAATGCTTGTAAACGACAGGTAGAAAAGTAAAGATGTTACATGGAACATTGCGCTTGATGTCATGAGTGGAATACCAGGCGACGTCATATATTCTCCCGCGATAACGTCACAGGATACGGGATACGGGGGGGAAATACTAGGATGCTTGTCAACGATTGGGGGTGGCCCAACGTGCACCTGTAACTCATACGCATGACTGGTGACGTCACACACTCAGATGGTTCAGCATCGCCTTGATATAGCACGCGAATGCCTGCAGTGGACAGGTACGAAAGGTACAGATAGAACATGGCCTGTTACGCATGATGTCTAGTCGAACACCAGTGACGTCATATGGTGAGCTGATGTGGTATGCCCTATAAACGGGTTCAAAACTACTGATAAAAATGGCATGGTCAGTGACATTACAATCTGCAGGTAATTTGGCAGAGCTTCCTTCAGCATGCCAATCCTTTGCAATAGACAGGTACCAAAGGTAAAGGGTGGAGCATGGCCTGTCGCGCCTGAAGTTTATTATTCGAACACCAGTGACGTCACATCGTTAGTTTAATGCCGGTATGACCTTTCGTTGGCCAAAAAGAGGCCATCCATCTCATGACCAGTGACATCACATACAGTTGAATGCCAGTGATGTCATATCAATAGCTTATGTTTATGGCCCTCAGTTGACCCCAAAAATCCATAAAAAATCTCATGACTAGTGACGTCGCACACACACAGGTCCATTTGGCAGAGCCTACCTCAGCACCCAATACTTCCAGGCAGACAGGTACGAAAGGTATAGATGAAGCATGGCCTGCTTGCCCTGATGTCAGGCCCAAATATCCGTTACGTCATATCGTCAGCTGATGCCTTACGGCATTCAGCCGGTCCGAAAGAGCCCGTGAAAACCCACGACCATTGACGTCCACACAGTCAGTCATATAGCAGTGATGTCCTTAGCTGATACCATGTGGTCTTCAGTGGGCCCAAAAACACCGATGAAACTCATGACGTGATGTCACACACCCAGGCGGTTTGGTAACTTTCATTCAGCATGCCAATGCTTGCAGTAGACAGGTACGAAGGTGAAAATGAAGCATGGCCTGCTGCGACCAATATTTAGTCGAATATCAGTGATGTCACGCTATCTGATGATACTTCACGGAACATGATACACCGTGGCCGTGGGGCCTAAGTGCACTCGTACAAGTGATAATTAGTGACAGCACACATTCAGGTGATTCGGTCAAACCTTTATTCCGCACAAAAATGCTTGCAACAGACAGACACAAAAGGTAAAGATGGAACGAGGCCTGTTGGGCCTGATGTTTAATCAAATACCCGTGACGGCAGATGCCTTACGACATTCATTTGACCCGAAAGAGCCCTAAAACCTCACGACCAGTGACATCATATACCCAGTTGAATACCAGTGACATCATATAACCAGCAAATGCCTTATGGGCTTCAGTGAGCCCAAAAGAACCCCCATCAATGCAAAACCACTTTAAGTGATGTCACAATGTCAGCTGATGCCTCACAGCATTTCCCCAGTATGACAGTACACAAACCCTGTAGCCAGTGTAGCTCTTCCCTCCGCCGGCCATACAGGTACCAAAGTAAAAAAAAGCTGATTGAGTGAACATAAGTTCTGGAGTTGACCATGACCAGACCCAGGTGGATTGAAATAAACAAGCCTTTAGATCACACCTCAGCTTTCCACCTGAGGCTCATGTTCTCTCCACCTGTATGAGCCTCGATACTGAATTCATTATCAAAGAACACTGCATACGTGCACATAAAAGAAAAGTATGAATTAGCATTACATACATAGGAACTGCCCCAGCTTGGTGTAGCAATAGCTAACAGTATTCCATCCAAAGACATAAGACTTGGAGAGCATTAGTAGGGGTGCCACAGCCCTGCCATCTATCACTAATTTTAGCAAGGCCTCTTCAGTGACAAATAAAGACTGAACTGAAAGGGGGATTTGAGGACCCCCAGGTCCACAGGGAACCTGACTGCATATCGCTAACTCATGCCCTTCTAATTTTGGCTTAATCTCAGAGTGGGCAGAGCCAGAAGAAAGCCAGTTGAAAAAATGATTTCCCATTCCTTTCACACGCTATGAGCCCGTCCATAATCACCCACAGCTCACCAATAACCCAGACCCACGTGGCCCCGCCGACTAACGTCGCGTTCTGGAACGAAGCAATGCCTGAGATTAACTTGCATTGCAATGTCGCATGACAATCAAAATCGCCACGCTACCACTGTGATATTTGTATGCTGCCAAATCATCTTTGAAATCCCTTCGTGATTTATTCTGAGAGGAAGTTCTGAGGAAAGTGATTCTGGCCAGCGCCGCACTTTTCTGCAGTAGCGCAAGCAGAGCGAGGTGGGGGGGGGGGGGGGGGGGCACAGAGGGCACGTGCCCCCTTGGGTTCAAGCCTGAAGGTCCCCTCGGGACCTGTGATTAGGGGTCCGGAAGCTCGGACGTGGCGTTTGCAGCAGGAAACACCATAAGCCCAACTCCATCCCCCGTTACTTTTTCCCATGCTGTCCGCCAGTCTGCCACGAGCAACCGCGAGGGCGACAAGCGTGAGCACCAGCGCCAGTCTGCACAGCTGGGCTGCACGCGCCTAAGGCCCTTAGTCCTCGGACTGGACCCGATCGTTGGTCCCGAAAGCCCTTCGGGCCCTATTCGGGCCTCATCGAGCACCACCCGTGGCCGAATCGGGGCCCATTGCCGATACAGGACCCCCTGTTGGCACTGTGGTCATAAGAGGTCTCTTTAGGCCCTTGGGCATCCGACAGACACAGGGGTGACTAATGTCAATCACCGACCCGGCCTTTGCCCCTGCTTGGGAAATGTGTCCCAGGCCCACACCGACGAGAAGCGGAACCGTATGGTGCTGTTGGTGTCTGGCCGACATGCGGACACTCATCTGCTTAGGTGGATCCCGATCGGCGCAAAGGCCTTCTGGTGGGCATTTGAGGGTCCGTTCCTGCGGACCGGGGCCTCTGAATAAGAGCTAAGGCCGGCCCTTCGTGCCCTAAGGCCCTCCCATCGTGCCCTTAATCGTCGACCCCGGCTCCAGCCGCTCCTAGGACCTCCTCGAACCCTCCCATGGCCGAATCGGGCTCCATTTTCAACAGAGGGGGCCCTGTTAGGCGCTGAAGGCTTCTGACAGACGCAGGCACCCCTGGCTTTGTTCCTGTTTGGGAAGAGAGCCCTCAGGCCCATACCGACACGGAATGCACTGTGCGGTGCTGATGGTATCTGACCGACACAGAGGCCCGTATCAGCTCAGAGGACACCCAATGGGCTCAAAAAGGCCCTCTGGGTGACATTTAAGCGTCCAGCCCTGTGGGCCGGGGCCCCTGAACACGACCTCCGGCCGGCCTTTCGGGCCCGTCGAGCTCTCCAAAAGTGCCAGTAAGGCCCCTCATGACCTAAGGGGGGAGAGGGGGAGAGCACGTGCATACTGTTGCCCCTTGCCTTCGCCACTGTCAGAGGCCAATATACTTAACCTGCCGGGGCGGTCCCGACCGTTCAAGGTAACTCATAGGTCCTAGGCTCTTCTCGTTGGCTCGGAGGCCGCTACACAGTTAACGGGGCCTCTGTGTTGAGCATTCCCTGCACCCTAGATCGCACGGATGCCGTCCACATTGGTCTTGGGTTTTCCATTTCCCGACGGACCTGCGCTGCTCACCGAGGCCCTAGACTGCCATGACCGCTTAAGACTACCACGCTGTAGCTTTTCACCCGCCCGGCCTGTCGGGCGGGTGACTTCATGCCGTACCTGGACTTCATGCTGTGTGGTTATTTCAATAATGGCGTCCACACTACGTCCACATGGACGAGCCAGTAAGCCTTTAAGAAGTTAGGGTCGCTCCAAGGCTCGAGATAGCACGCATCACCGTGGACAAGATCGACTGGACAATCAACCATTTGCGACAGGTTTAGATAATGCGCATCCCGGACCGCCAGAGCTCCCATCTGGTGCATATTTTACGATCGCAATTTGAAACGTGTGAAATCTCTCATGACTTTCACTGTCGCTGCTCCTGTTTTGCCATTTGATTGACAGTGGAATGCCACTACAATCACGTTTGTGCGAGAAATACCTTTGCCAACCTTGAGAAAACATCGGTTGTCTTCTGTCTGGGTCACATAGTGCTTTAAAAAGCTGATACAGGATACAGTCCATTTTGTTTTTGTCCTGATCCTCCTGTGTTACGTAGTGAAACACCTGCCAATCATGGCAGACTAGCCTTATATGCGAAAGAGTTGTTATGCCAGAAATGTTAAATAGCTGCAGAAATAGCTACTCTTTGGTGCAAAATGAACCTTGCATTATTAATATAGTGTTTAGGGCCCTAGTGTGCCAACAGTTCTGTTAATTTGTCTATATTTTTTGGAACCCAGTATTTCCTTTTTGTCATATATATTGTGTGTGATGGGGAGGGGCTGAAAGGAGCATGGGGGAAGGGCGGGTCAAGTCAGTAAGCGGGGCTTAGGTCTCCTTGAAAGCATAAAAAGCAAAGCCCCTGCTACTATCCTTTCGATATGGGTGGTATGGGTAAACCCATAGGTTTACCTATCCCACGAAGTCCTCCGTACACATTTCCATCCTCCAGCTCTTGACCCTGCACGCACAGAGGCTTGCAGCGCCCCTGCGGCTCACCACAGGCCAGCGTGGGGCAGGTTCGCAGTCCACACACATTTCGGAGATAAAGCTCCAGATAGACCCACGGCGGCCGCGCGCCACACACGAGCAGTGGCGCGGCGTCACGACCGCGCGGGTCCTCGCGGCCAGTCAGTGGACGGCTTGGAGCGGCTCAGGTGAGTGTCACGACCAC
Source organism: Pollicipes pollicipes (assembly GCF_011947565.3). Taxonomy (NCBI): domain Eukaryota; kingdom Metazoa; phylum Arthropoda; class Thecostraca; order Pollicipedomorpha; family Pollicipedidae; genus Pollicipes; species Pollicipes pollicipes. The sequence goes on along the minus strand of NW_023597034.1, from coordinate 40,796,297 downwards.
GTGCTGCACGGTCTCCGGCTCAGGCCGGGGCGACTTTTATTACGACGCGTGTATTTGTTCGACTGTGTCACGACCACGCGCTGCACGGTCTCCGGCTCAGGCCGAGGCGACTCTTATTACGACGCGCGTATTTGATCGATTGTGTCACGGCCACGCGCTGCACGGTCTCCAGCTCAGGCCGAGGCGACTCTTATTACGACGCGTGTATTTGGTCGATTGTCTGGAGTTTCACTCTCAGTATTTGTGCTGTTAGTTTGTCCGCTGTTTCTCGCGGATTTTCCCTGAGGTGGTTTCTGATGCCTGGTTTGTGGGGTCACAACCAGTTATAGACATCGACGTGGTAATAAGCCCATCACAGAATCCTTGCAGCACCAACAAACGGCGGCAAACTATTTTAATTTTCGATGAAAGGTTTCGGAATTGGCGTCCGCCATAAGTAGAACTGCAATGTGTCAACCAGACACAACAGTCAGTAATTACTTGTCTTGCCTACTGAAACCGATCGCCTTCGGTTCATGGACTTCATCAGTCGCATTCGAACATGAATTTGCACCTTGTATGCAGCGCTTGCAGATTGTTTGTCATACGTCTATTCATGGATGCAACTTCTTCGAAGGAACGTGTCACAGATATAACCTCCCGCTGGTGTCAAACCTCGCGACCTGTCATTTGTTGCCTCACCTCGTTGAATGTCGCGTTCAATCACGGTAAATTTAAGCAGCTATCTCAAAGGGTCAAAGACCACAGAAATGCCTCGCAAAAAATCAGCACATGTTCGTCAACGAATGATTTAGACAGCACGTCAGGCAGGGTTCAGTTCGGCTTTGAACATTGTAACTATTTGAACGAGTACCACACGGCCAACATGAAGCCGATCCGGCTCCGTTCTAGCGGGAGGACGAGTTGCAGTGGCCATGTCCTAGGCCTAAAAACTGTTATGATTCATCTGCACGATTTTTAAGAAGGATTTGTGTCATCTGACTCACCGAGTATAATCTCTCCTTATTTTTTATCAATGATTGAAAATAATGACTTGATGACTTGATACAGGCACCAGACAGGAGTCTGGTGCATGCATCACGCGAGCGGGCGGAGATTCCGCAGTTTCAAAAAGAAATCTTAGAATCTGACGCTATGTTCACCTTCAAAAATGGAGGCATCAGTTTTCAAAACAGTGCATCGGATTTTCCAAGGATCCCAGCAGTACCCGGCCGTAAACCAACGTCACATGCCTGAAGTGAGCCACATTCCGTGTGCATATGCAGACAGACCTGGTCCTCGTCCAGCTCACAGCTTAATTGACGGGCTGACTGACTGATTGCGTCGACGGATGATGCTGCAGTCGTCGGGCGTACGTCTTATGTTGTGGCAGATGACCTAGAGCGTGCACAATCACAAGACGCATTTTGCAACTGTTAGGTGGCTTGAAGATACATTTAATGACACGTTGGGGTTAAAATGTTGTGTTTTGAAACGGAAGCCAGCCTTTTGTTTGGTCAGCTGCGGTGGAACTTAAACCAGAACTATTTTCCTTCACCGCACTTATTTTTGTAACCTTCGCCACATAAATCTGGAGGGCCCACTTCGCTGCAGGCGAGACCTCTTCAGGCCTCGTCGAACTCACCCTCCGACGGCTCGTGGCCCGCCTTGCGAACGCAGGAACCTACGTTAGGCACTGGTGGTCCCTGACAGGTACAGCGGCCCCAACCAGGGTATATCGCTGTTTCCGGCTTTGTGGCTCATTGGGAAGTAGACTTTCGCCCCACACCGACCTGGAGCCAACTGTAGGTGCTGGTGGTGGCTGACCAACATATAGACCCATCTTGACTCAGGGAGTCCCCGATATGCGTAAAGGGCGCTCCGGTTGTTACTTGAGGGCCCGTCCCCACAGGCAGGGGCCCCTGAGTCAGACTCCTACCAGGCCTTTGTGGTCTCAGGCACTCAAATCGGGCCCTTGATCGTCGTATCGGGTGCGCCCTCTAGGCTCTCCGGGCCTCCTCGAGCACTGCCTCTGGCCGACTCGGGGCCCTTTGCCAACGCAGGGCCCTTGTTAGGCGCTGTCGGGCGCTGACAGAAGCTGCAGCCCCGACCCATGTAAATCGCTGATTCCAGCTTCATTCCTGCCTGGGAAATGGGCCCTCAGGCCCACGGTACCACGGAACCGATTGTGCGTTACTAGTGGTGTCTGACCGACATCTGGGCCTTTATCGACTCAGGGGCCCTTGATCAGCGCGCAGGGCCCTCTGGCCGGCAATGGAATGCCCGACCCTGCGGGTCAGTGCCCCCGAATGCGACCTCCTGTCGGCCTTTCGGGTCCTTGGAGGCCCTTCGGGCCCCTCTGAACCTGGAGGAGGCACGTTTCCCCCGTGCTCCCCCCCCCCCCTGCCTGCGCGCTACTGCCGTCTGGTGGATTTCATAAACACGAGCAATGCTATGAGCCCATGGAGTTCACGCGTGGTAACTGACTTTCACGACCTGGCATACAAGTGTGGTGAAGCGCACTGAACCGCCTTCAAATACTGATCGGTAGTGAGGTAAATTCCATCCATTAAGTTCTGTCAGAGCTGCCATCTCAGGCGTACCTTCTAGCTTTTCATCAACAGGCGGACCTCTGAGCTTCGCTGTGACGCCAGGCTCTCTCCATTAAAACACTAAAAGTGAGCCCAATAAAAACGGTGCGGACTATACCTTAGTTCGACATTACGACAAAAAAGCACGCGGTGCAGGGATTTTGCAACACATCCAAGCCCATAACTCGGTCCAAGCATGAATGACATGATTTGTGGCGATGTCCATGGAAATTTCTCATCACAATGCCTGTTACAGCCATGCGAAAGAACAAGGAAGAGCAAAACGTTTGCGAGAAAGTTGTGTAGTTAACTGATTTAATTAACTATTATTGCTAGATTGTACATTAACAGATGCCACCAACCAGGAAAATTATCCTGCAGGGACATCTCGTGACATGACACAATGTCAACGCTTACACCATGTCACGACGAGCTCGTCGTGACATTGGTTTGTTGACAGGTTTACCACGTGCCATTTATTACGGATATGAAACATGAAACAGAATCACTTAAAAGGAATGTTTTACATTTGAAAATATTGACGTCAGCATAAGTAAGTCATCAGTCATCGAGTAAGTCATCGTCAGATCAGATGATGAAACAAGTTCACTTATGACCGTTGTTATACTTTTAGGTAGAAAAAACTGCTCTGGGCAGCACGATTTCTCTGTTTACTAAATGTGGTCCTAGATACGTCATTGTTTGATCACGTCACCTTGCAGAACATTGATTGGGAGCGAATTGGCGGCCGTTTTCTCAGGAAATCGTGCTTATGAACGCCATATATAAATGACCCGACTACTATATTTTTTATTGGCCTATATCATCGCATGGCTGACTAAAACACGTGATTCGGATGATGTTCTTACAGAATCATGACTGCTAAGGTAACCTTGAAATACTCTCCTACGATCAATCTCCCACATATTTTCAGCCTTTAAGCTCAGGAACCAGAGGAACTGAGGGCTTAAAAATGGCATGGCTGTGAGCTACATCAAAAGGTCTTCAATATGGATATTTCAGCTCAAAACCCCACGCAAGTGTGGAGCGCTCCCTTTAAGAATAACACCATAACCGAGCACGTAAATGCAGTACATCTTAAACTCGCAAATAGATGTGCAAAAACACCTCGAGAAAGGGCCAAAACACGGGCACATAACGATATTTCGATCAGAGAACACTTCCAGCGCGTGCTGTCACCGCTCGACGAGAATGAAGTACTACAAGTAAGTGGCAATTTCGCACGGCTAGTTTGGCAGTACCTCAAAGTCATAGAAACGTTCCATGACGCGATCAAAGAATGGAGTGTTGAGGAGCACACCTAGTAAATAGAGAAACTTTGTTGTCTGCGGCATTCCTTTCTATTTAGAAGTGCGCCAACAGTCACGAGTGAGTATGCTTCATCATATATGATGCTTGCTTTAATATCTTCAAATGTGGAACACTCCCTTTAATGGAATAACGTCATCGAGGTTTGTTACATCCGTGGTGAAAGCAAATGGTGAAAGTAATTCGTGGCAAAGCTAAGTGAGCTAAGCTAAGCAAAGCTAAAGCTAACCGCGGCTGGCCGCCCGGCTGTCGGGGCATTCGTGGCGCTCCTGTTGTGCTCCGCTTGCAGCGCGGTTTTAAAAGGCCTTGGAGACGCCTCTGCCTGGCCGGTGGTGGCGGTCACGTGACCGAGCCCCGACCTGGCTTCAGTCAAGTGACGATCCGAGGGGGCGGCTAGGGGGAGGCGCGGGTTGTGCTCGATTCCAGGGTGGTGACCGTTCATCAGCTTGCGTTCAGGGTTCGTCGGATATGGTTCAGCTTTCGGTAAGTCATGTGTACTTCAGTTTTACTGTAGGCATGCATGCTTTTCACAAGGATGCAATGCTATTGTGAATTATCCCGATGCTGCGTAGCTGCGCCGTCGCCTTGCTTGTTGCTCGAGGGTTTTTTATTCGCATCCCATCGAGCGTAGCGGCGCTGTCAGTTCGGTGCATCAATTCGTTGCTGGGTGGCCACTGCTGCCATGTAACCGAGATGTGGCGCCACCTAACGGTGCGCTGGGAGGGCGCAACGCTTAATTGACGGATGTTGCTCTCAGTGGGTGACGACTGCGAGGCGCAAGGTTTCATACGCGTTATCATGCGTTTTCTGGTTGTGCAGTGTGTGACATCATGCAGGTCCAGTGCTAGAGCTTTGTATCTCTTCTTTTGAGGGGGGTATGAACCTCCAACGTTTAGATTTCCAACCCCTATAGTGTTTGAACGGGCCCCGCAATAAAGTTCTGGGGCCCCACAATATTTGGCTGGGCCTCCACAATGTGGAAACTGGTCCGCAGCACTCTAGCACGTTTTTTGAAATAAAGATAAGTTAACATTTTCTCCTCAAAATAGTTTAAATAAAAATGCATTTCAGGTCCAAGGTATATATATATATATATATATATATATATATATATATATATATACATATATGTTGCTCAGGTGAGTGGCATGTCATGACACAAATATTGATATGTTAGTGGCGGTGGCAAAGGGCAGCGAAGCTATCGAAGGTACGAATATTGATGAAATGCTGAGTGAGGAATCTGACTCGAGCAGTGCATAAACAATACGAGTTCCACGGGATGAAAAGCCGAAGTAAATTAGGCATACTACGCTGCCGACACATACAATTATCTTGTATTGGAAGGTTAAATGTTGTCAAAGGAAAACGCGACTTCTCTCATCTGCGATCAAACTGCCAAAAAAGGAACGCGACACACATCGCCGCGCACCCTTTTATGGAGCGTCAGGGACTGCAGGAGCCATGTTAGTGTTCAGGGGCCATGTTAGTGTTCAGGGGCTATTGCGCAGCCGGCTTTCGAACACGAGCCTCCTTCGCGGGAGCCAAGCCGCTAACCACTCGGCAATCGCGCCCCGGCGAGAAGAGATTGGCATCTCATATGTCTGGAACTTGCCGTCTGTATTTGCTTGTACGCCAAAGTGTCCAACCATTTGTGTCTAGGGGCACGCGCAGTTTCGTTACGATGAATGCGCACTTATCATGCACAATGTTTCCCATATCTAAAAAGGGACTGAAACGGAACGACACCAGCTATGCAACTGGTTAGGTAAATAGGCCACTTGTCGGGTTTTTAACCCTTTGGCCATTAAACTTTAAAGCATATCCAGTGGTTCGATGAACAACAACATTTTCCGTGACGCCAAAGTGGAACGATTTATTTGGGCGTCAAGCCGTTGTAGGAACATATTCGGCTGCATATGGGCGTATCGCTGAGACACACTTCAGCCCTGCCCGCATCGTTTGTATTTCTTCGAGTGCGAACATATTCGCTTGCTGTTGTTGTTGAGTACATATATATTTTCTCACTGGTGATGGATCTTACGGCATGCATCGTTACATGTAAAAGGTACGCTGGTTTTCAACCCAAAATAAGCCAACGGATTCACCCGTTGTTTCATGAGATCAGTTTCATTGCTGGATATGCGAAAATTCATTGGTTGCTAGGGATCCACAGTGAATCAGATCATACAATCATGCATTCATTTAGAAGCATATAAAAGGGAATAAGCATGAAATGAAATGACTGCAATCTCCGCCGAACAAACCGTGGACGCAACTCACTTCGCTATGGTTTATTAAGTCATTTTTATAAAAAGTTAACACTCATAGAAGTTGCATGCCTCTCTCGGGGTTTTTAAAAGATAATGACGGGCGCTTTTCTTCAAATTCATCAGCAAAAAATTAAAAACACCAACGTTCGGCGTTGCAGTCTCCATTGGCTTCACGAGGGCGGCGTTGGAGCTAATACTCGGCGGTAGTCCACGGACGGGCGAAAACGACCACTCATCTCGAAATGGTACTTTCCAACGCTTTATGAAATATATCCACGTGCGTGCAGAAGGTATCCTGAGCCGCCGTTTTCCGCCATGCGTATTTTTCAGATTAATTTCCGGAACAGACAAGCAGATGAAACACCGCGAACTCATGGCACAGTGGCGTAATCTCGATTGCTTGAGTTCTCGAAAATTTCTGATCAGGAGCTGTAAGGCGCCTCCGTCCCAGCTTACCGTACCGAACAGCCCGTATTCTGGCGATATAGGGACCGGGTTTGCTGCAGGTTTCCACGACCCTGCAGCATGGTCATCACACCACTCAATAAAGCGTTTTCTTTAGTCCACTAAAACTTTCCGGAGAAGCCCACCGACTTCTCAAAATAGTTGCCTTCCGCGGCCTCCAAGCGCCACCATTCGTGGGTACGTTTGGAATCCACTATGGCCAGGAGGTGGTGTGGTCAAATAGTGAGTGGTTTTTCGCCGGTGAATAACTCGTCTTTGAACCAAAACAAGATGATAAATCATTATGTCGCATTTTCAGAAGCTATGATAAATCTATGATGAAACATTATTAAGGTGCTAACGCCCATCTACTGCCCTGTGCTCATCCTTCAGAGATGAACTCTAGAGAATGAGCACAGCTCGAAATATTGAATGATGTTAGTATAATCATTGTTTAGCACTACAGCGTCATTTACCCAGCACTTTCTGGCATATTAAAGGTTGTTATCTCAACATTAGAGCGTTAAATTTACAATACCAAAAAACCAGCAGCTGATGGATTTTTCCTTATGGCAAGTTTAAATTATGACCACAGAACGAAGTAAGCGAAATACGAATAGAATCTGTCTGGAATATAGGGTGGGCAAGGTTCATGGGTTCGGTCCCCCAATAAAAGCGAAGATTTTCACCCCTGGGCGGGTCATTGCAGTACTGTTGTACACCATTCTGTATGTTTAGGGGATATGCGCTCCTAGACGTTCTCTCTTCTAAACCTGTTTGTCGATTAAGTGTGTCACGCTGGTACATTCACAACTGACCATTTACCCTTTGCTGAAACCGTTGCCAATGCATCGCAAAAGTTCTTGCTCCGTGATATTCAGGGACGCGCGTTGACCTCAAAAGGCCCGAGAACGCCACATTCGTGAGCATCGTCTGCACCCTCTTTAGCCAGGACTCTGCGTCGGGCAAGTGCACTGGGGTTTGACGGAGTATGTATCCAAATCCTGCCAAGAATCCAATGCATTCTGTCTTAAAGAATCACGATACTGTGGAACAAAGCGGAGAGTTTGGCCCGCTTTTTTGGGGGTGGGGGCTTGTATAATTTTGTCGCGCGACATGAATGTCAAAAGATGGAAGTGATGCACCTTGGGTCTGCTTTGGGCCTAGGATGTCCTTTGACGATAGCGCATTTTAACTTTCCAAACGTCTGCTAGCGGTAGAGTGGCACCGGGCGCACGTGTAGGTACCGGCTGGTCAAAAAAGCCTTAGATTGGTTCGATGGCTTAACAGCCAGCTGTATGGCTTTCTATGTGTCAGCGTGACTTCGTCTGGGTACTTTAGTGCCTTAATGTCTTTAACGCCAAAACGCCTCAGGCCGTTTCGTTTTGAGTTCCTGCAGCGCAGTCTCTTCCTGGGCTGGTGCCTTTGATGATTAGCATGCGGCAGCAGAGACAAGCGGGGGTCGATCGAAGTTTTACGGAAGCTTGTGTCATTTTGTGTATGCGAGAACTGTGTGACGTTCGCTTTGCCACTCTCATATGCCTCCATCGAGAAAAGCAGACAATTCTTTCGATGCCGGTTTCAGTTCTTAGTCAGAACGCCCAGACTTTGCAGCCTAGCCGTTTATGTTTATAGCAGCTCTTATGTAGAACCGTGCATCGGATGTTACGATGTAAACGTCTGAATCATTAGTTTTGTTCCTTTTCGTTGGTATAGTTTCCAGGGCTTCGAGTCATTTTCCTTTTTTCATGGGCTGTTCTGAACCTCAATTATTTCGCTGACCTTGTGCACTGAAGCCGTTGTTCTCATAACACATCCCAATGATTGCTTGCGCCCTTTGTTTGACCTATGCTTTTTGGCACAGTGATGGTCGTTCTATCGGCATAAAAATTAATTGATTTCGAACAAGCTGTTTCTCGTACATGAACTGAAAGTTGCGCCATAACCCCGCTCACTTTTATGGTTTTCGGCGATAATTCTGCGCGGCACGCAGACGATTATCGATTTGAGGACATACTAGCCCGTCTCCATAGCGCGATTGGCAACATGTCACAGCCTGCAGCTCATAACCCAAGTTTTTTCTCAGCATGAAACTGAACTTTGCCAGCCGAACTTTGTTCTGTCTGTCTTCTGTCACCCTGTCACTTCATCAGCACACTAATAAGCGAGAGAAGCGCTGTGTGCGAGCGAGGGGTGGTTGTCAGTAAAAAAAAAAACAGGCTGACAGGTGGGGTCTGGTATTATTAGGTACAGGGTCCCTGACCACTGTCCGCGTCCCAGCGGACTATGCTTACAAGCGGGGGCTATGCTTACAATAGCACCGAGCGTAACCCAGTAAAGGCTCGTTTGCTATGGACGCCAACTAGGCCGACTAGGCTTTGACAGAATGGTAAGGTAGTAATGAAGATTTTGAGAGGAATGATGACCTGACTTTTAACGTTGGCTTATGCACGTCAAATTCGTTGACTCCGTTAAGGTGTCTAAACACCCTTCGCTCTTTTATCTTTGCTTGTTAGTTGTGCTTTGGGAGAACAGGAGCAGCGGATCAGTGTTGGGAAAACATAATTGAATCTGGAAGGAGGCTAACACCTAGATACTCTACCCAAGCAGTTAAGGAGTAGTGAGCCGAGCGAAGGCGTTGTGAGATAATTCGCGTTCTGATCTAAATAGGGCAATTTACTTACTAGGCCCTGCGATCAAGGTCTGGGCGCTGAGTGCCCGGGTGATGAGATATCTCTGGCGTAGGGAACGCAAGGCGCACAAGCAGAACAGAGAGACGACGAACGTACACAGGGGGCGCAAAAAAATCCGATGGCGACCACAGTTAAGACAGCGATCTTTCAAAATTCCCTGTTGATCCATTATTGTACTCAACTTTCTTAAGTAATAAAAGCAGATACCTGAGATGTCGGTATCGATTTGAGATACGGTTTTTCTTCGTTTTGATTGTTTCTGCCCGCTTTTGTCTGTATGTGTCTGTTTATGTGCGAAGGCATCTCCAGAAGGCCTTTTAGCATCTCCAGCAATCCAATAGCTTTTTATCTTATCGTTCGGCAAGTAAGATAAGGCCAATGTTTGGGAGCAAGATCAACAGAGCGAGCCCGGTTTCGTCAGCCGGAGCGTCTGTGAAAGTCCGGCCGCGGAGCCCAAATCGATGGCGAAACAGGACCTCAAGTCGAACACGGGCCATGCTCCCCCACTGCTGCCCGGGTCACGACAGCACCGGCGCCGCGCGCCACTGGCTGGTGCTGGACGGCGCGGGGCTCGGCGTTCAAATCCCTCCGTCGCTCTCAGACGCAGAGGTCTGCGCGCGGGACGCGTCCGCGCACATATTATCGAACAACGTGACCTGCAAGTTGTCTGGGCATGGGCCTGGCCCGGCTTGGCACTCTCAATGGACGAAATTGATAAATGTGCAATGGACTGTGGTTTTGGTGTTCACAACTACAGACTTGTGAAACATGCAAGTACTCTGGATGTGGACTGGTCACAATGATCAGAATGACACGCCGAATACTGATGATCAGAATTACAAATCTGTTGTATCGGGAGCAGCTCCTGAAGCGTTGGCATTGGCTGACTGTCGGTTGAATGTTGGCGCACCTTGGAGTCGCGCAGCTGAGACCTGACCTGACCTGACCTGATTTTGGTCGGCGTATTCGCGTGCACCGCGCACTTGGTCTCCCATCTGCATCCGCTCTGCTATAAGAAAGCTGACACCAAGCCATAAAAAAAATTCAGAACGGGTCGATACATGGTTGGCGCACGGCTGTGTGTGGTAGCCGGCGCTCATCGACTCACTTATCGTTTGTTGTATGTAAATGTGTAAACTTTGTCCTGTGTTGGAACTGAATATGGCAATACCACTGCGGGTTCTATTCGCCGAGATTTGTATCAGTTTCCGACCCGTTTTTTCACGTTTGGCGATTTAAGGCTGCTACGTTTCCCACGTCAGTCATACGAATAGCTTAAACGGTGATAATGTTTCAACTTAGCAGTTATACGCCGCCTTGCCAAATCCTTTGCATTAAAATGTCTGGAAGATACAAGTAACTTTTGAACAATTGCGGCATCTGTTGCCGGAAATGTATCAGTGGTGCAAACAGCGGCTGCAAAAATGTGACCTCTTTGAGTCCGTCCCGGGCTAAGCTGGGCTGCGCTGCCTTAGCCAGGGTAAGAATGTATCTTTCCTGTCACCGACGAAATTTGGAACGGCCTGAATTGTCACCTGGAACCAAATCCATCACATACCGTTGCAATGTAACTATAAAAGCGATAAACCACGCAAAAGAAAGATAAATCAATTGTAATGCGTCATGAGCATCACAAATCACAAACGCCGGGCGCCATGAATGTTTTCATTTCGGACGGTTTATTTGCACTAAAACATCATTTGCTGGTCATGCAAAAGTTCCGGTGATTAGCACGTGGGTCCTGGTGCATGAGTGGCCGGCGCAGCGGGCTTAAGGCCAATGAGCACGGCCGTTCGGTTGAAACCTATGATGTGGCATTTACGGAGAGAGGCGAGAGCAAGCTTGGCCAGTGGCCGCTTCACAACCATAAGTGCCCTATCTTACGACATATTTTGGCAATGTCAGCGTTGGAGAAGAACCCCTTGCTAGGTTTAATTCATCCATAAATATCACTCTCCACCGCTTTGTTGTAGGCTTTGCCCTCTTTTTGATGTTGGAAACTGCGTTGCCATAGGTTGAGAATTGTTTTGCTGTTTTAGGTCTTACACATTTTTCTATATCTTTAATCACTGCGCCTGAAATGAAATTCCAGTTTTCCATATTACCTAAAATTCAGATTTTTTGCCTTTACAATCTACGCCTGGGCAATATTTGCTCCTCAATCCAGAACCACCAACCACAAATCGAACACTGGATAGCCTATTTTATGGCTTCGGTCACATGAAAGGCGGGTCAATTTTCGCGTAACGGGCCCTGCTTAGCGCCATTGACTGATTATGTTGGACATCGGGCGCTGCGACTTTTTCGTTATATGACGACCTTATCTTGTGTTTCGCACAATTCTGATTTCAGGGTCGCTCATGGAACAAAATCGCGTCTTTTTAAAGCGGCATTTGGGCGGTGTACATGTATCAAATTGATTTAAGTCAAGTCACGAATCAAAATACAATTTAACTGTATTACGTCCGCCCCTGTCATTTCCACTAACCTGTCAAACATATTCACGCGCAGCACAACACGTGTTCCACATATGGACCTGGAACCTAATGACTACACATCACGAACTCGTGAAAAAATAGAGGAGGGCGTGAAACACTTGTTGCATTAACCCGCACTGTGCCATGATTGTCTGCACCTTAACAGAGCGCAATACCTCGCTACAGTGGCGGTGGGCCGATCACTCGAGCGTCACTCTTTCGATCACTGGGACTGTCGAATGTCCGGCACACGAACGGGCGGATGCCGGCACAGAAAGGGCCGCGTGTCCGGGACAGCAGCGGCCATCGGGCACAGCAGAGGCTGCGTGTCCGGCACAGGAGAGGTTGCGTGATTAGCGCAGGAGAGGCCGCAATTCCGATGCAGGGCTGGGAAGCGCTGGCGCCGGGCCGCGGAGCGTTTAACCCTCGCCTTGATTCACTGTTTTTGTTCATAGCACGGACTGCGGGTGAGTGGTGGCAGCGGGATCGATGCGACCCTCTTGTAGTTTCCCAAGTGAAAAAGACAGCGTCTTGCGAAAAGAACGGTGGATGGACCCCAACAATATCTCGCGATTAGCAATGAGTTGCATGTTACCATAACAAACATTTCCACGTTACCAGGGCAATAATTGACTCCATTAGACCACGTCAAAGGTCGAATTTTCCTGAAAATCTAGGTTTTTAACACAAGCTTTAAGGTACGGGATAATGTTCTGCAACCACGTGGAATTGAAACATGCGTGTTTCTACACATGTTTGTGATAAGGGATCCGTTAAAGAGAGTGTGTCTGATGTTCTGAGTATTTTAAGTACAGGCCTAAGGGGAGTTTAGCAATTATCTACGGTTCATTTTTGTTTCTAAATGTGCATTTGGGTGATGCAACAGTTTTAATCTATTTATTTTTATCGATCGCATCGATGGCTGTGCGTGGCCAAATACAATCCTAAAAGATAAGCCAATCAGCGGGCAGGAAAGGACGAATGCGCTGGCTTATATGTGGCGAGTAACTGCGCGCTGGAGACATGACCATTATGTTGGTTGCTAAGCAGCGTACGACAATCACATTTCCCTAGAGCCTGGTACAACCGACTGACACGACGCAATACTTGTTCCTCATCTTAGCATATAGTAGACCGACATGAACTGGTGCGTATCAATTGACCAGCCTTACCATGTGTCTAAAGCCGTATGCTCGAAGCCGTTAGCTGAGTGTAAACACAAACAAGTCAACATAACGGCCGCCGCCACTGCCGCATTCGCAAACTGCTGTCAGCGCTGACAAGCGACATCACCGGAAAACCATTGGCTAGAACTAACACCTTCTGAATGATGTCGACGTGTTTCGAAGTGAATATTGCTTGGGAGCTACCCGATAACTTCGTTCTTCCACACAAACCAAAGAAAATTCGGGGGCTGTGACAATATGTCGTCAATAGAGGCGAATTTAAAGAAACCAATGCACCAAAATTTGTAAATCAAAAGTTCCCTACCATCCTACGTGCACAGTCGAAAATCCTAACTTGACTATACACACTTCCTTTAATGTAGCGGTGTTAGCACGTCGCGCGCGGCCCGCCAAATCGTCAGTTGCCGCCCGTCGCCCGCGCCAGCGGTGAATCGCCATGCGGTGTTCCTAAAAGATAATACCTTCTCAAAAACCAGCACTGCTGGGGGAACGTCTTTTACGTCAAGAAAGTGCAATGGATGCTCCGGAGGATAGTGCAGGTTTGGGCGCGATTGCGCGACATGCCGGAGAAGTATCCTCCGAAAACCCTTGGGAGTCGCGTGCCAAACTAACCGTTATGGGAGGTGTGGGAGGCTGTGCACGGTCTGCCGGCCTCGAACCTCAAGCGTTTCCACGAGGCCCGCGCCATCGCGGATCCAAAATCAGGTCAGCAGCAGCTGTAGACGCGCGTTCCGGCCAGGTCCGTGTCCATTCTGCTAGAATACAGAGACTGAAGCACGCATCGTATGGTAGTCATAACCTAACTCTGCACTGGGGACTGGGTCAAGCCAGGTTTTATCCTGGAAATGAAGCTGCTGACTGCCTGGTCAGCAATGTGGTGGTTTTCGAGCAGGCCACCAATCCCATCGATCCGACCTAGGCGCGCGTGGATCTGGTGCGGCACTGTTGATCTGGATAAGGGCAGAGTCGTGGTGACCCGCGCTCAAGCGCCGCAGCCGATGCCTGGATCTGACCCACTCAAGCTCATCACTGTCTCTCGGCAGTGGATGAATGAAATTCAAACATATGCACACATTTAATTCAATCCTTCGTCTGGACATTAGGTCCAGACTAGTGTATCTTGTGAAATAGGCCGATTAGAGGGAGTGTCCCGCCTTTTGTTGCATTTCAAAAACATGCGCTTGTGAGACCTCAGGAATGGTGGGGGCTAAGAATAACACTGGATTGGCTCATTAAAACATCGTCAAGGCATAACATGGATACCAATTTTAATTATTTTTGAGTCCAAACTACGCTGTTAACGCTTTGTCAACAGCACTACACTCCTGTGCAGTCGCGATCACCGTCAAGTCAACCACCGTGCGCACCTCTACTGGTGCGAGTGAAAGAACGTTTGTGATTGGCCCAGTGGGCAAAGGCCTGTTACCGAGAAGCGCATTGGTTGAAGTTTGAACTTATGCATCACAAGGATCATGTGACTTTCCCAGTCCCACAAGCCAGTGTGCCCCGAAAAGGCCACTATGATAAACGTCGTGGGAAATAGATCAGCGCTGTTGTTTACTGTATCGTTGAATTCATGGGGTGATAGATTCTTGTTTGCTTATTTTTGCTCAGACAGGGTGTTTCAAGCTTTCGGAGCATCTACTGGACACACATTTCGACACATAAGCGTGTTTCAAACATTACCGGGCACACTCGTTGAAAGAGTGGGGCAAATGAAATACATTACTTTCAAAGTGGTAAGCAGGAAGTCAAATGAGATTGGTCCCGCAGGACAAACGAGATTTGTCCCGCAGGGTAGGCTGTTTCGGATAAAATAATCAGGATTTCGGAAAAACAGGCACTACTGATCAAATTGTACGCGCCTGATGCCACAAAAAGTGAAGCACAACGGCGGAGGACTCCGTTGAAACTACAGAGAAATATTCGCCAGCCCCTCAGCACGGCCGCCCCGTAATGTTTCTCTCCTCGTGGTGGGAATTTTACGCTGTATGTGAAAGCCGAAACGATGCAGGTGTGTCTCGAACCCATTGCTTCTGCTACTCGTGAAACAAACTTGATCGGCGTGCTCATCACCAAACCACCAGGTATGCATGGTGTGGGAGCAGCTGAATGAAGGACGTTGCATTAAACGGCTCGCGCTCTCCTTTCATCAATGTCACTGATAATGATAAGATTAATTTTCTTTCAGGATACGACAGCTTTGTTTCACACTGCGCCACAGGCTGTAAAGCGATCTGCCCGTGATAAGAAAGCAAACGTGAAGCTTCGACGATAAAATTGTACTGGCATTCCCCAAACGCATGAATCAAACGAGCAAGATCTGAAAGCCCTGGGTAGATCACCCTTACAGCATATTTGATGTCGAAGATTCCAGAATAGCATTCGCTGCTCCCTGCATGCAGAGGCTCAGACCTGTTTAAAAGACCATACAACGAGAGGTTCTACTCGATTTTGTGATACCGATAGCCTATGATGTCTAGCAACTCGGACAAAGCTCCACTGCTATTGAGCGAAAACAAGACATCAGGGTGCAACTATGGAGCAGGTGATAAAACTGAGGCCAATGGAGAGACATTTGTCACAGCATCAAGTTCCGGCGGCAAAGGGCCTCAACCAACTGAAAACAAGATGTCATGGACCCAGAAGAGGCTGCTGGTTGGTTTAACTCTGGTGAGCCTGTTAAACGGTTCCTTAATAGCGGTGATGGTGCCGTTCTTTCCGGTGGAGGCGGCCGCGCGAGGCGTCTCACAGACCCTCATCAGCGCCGTGTTCAGCTGCTTCGCCGTCGCCCAGATGATTGCCAGCCCCCTCGTCGGCCGGTTGGCACCCGTGGTTGGCGTCACCCGGCTCTACAACATCGGCATCGCCACGGCCGGCCTCACAACCATCACCTTTGGCACGCTCAGCTACATCCACGGCAAGGACGCCTTCGTGGCGGCCTGCTTCCTGGTGCGACTGGTGGAAGCGGTCGGTACGGCGGCCGTGTCCGGCTGCGCCTTCACCATCATCGGTAACCAGTTCGCCGACCGGGCCGGCATGCTGGTGGCGTTGGTGGGCGCCGCCCAGTCAGCCGGCCTCGCCGTCGCACCGGCCGTCGGCGGAGGCCTGTACGCCGTCGCCGGCTTCGGCATGCCCTTCTACGTCCTCGGCGGCACGATGGTCGGCGCGGCCTTGCTCAACCAGTGGATGATGCCGCCGCTGGTCAAGTGCGAGAGGAACGCAGTCCCGTTCCTCAGCATGCTGAGCATGTTCGGTCAGTCCTCCAAGAACTGGCTGTGCCTCATGATTGTCTTCCTCTACTCATTCGTGTTTCTGACGTTCGACGCCTGTGTGGCGCCATACGCCAATGACGTGCTGGGCATCACGCCATCCACCCTGGGACTCTATTTCTTGGTGGCCACGACAGTGTACGCTCTGACCAGCTTCATGTGGGCCCGGCTGTCCGAGCACTCCCGCAACCCCTACGTGCAGATGTCGCTCTGCCTGCTGGCGACGACAGGCAGCCTACTGCTAATCGCTCCTTCGCCGCTGCTGAACACTGCACCCCGCTGGTGGCTCCTCGGCCTGGGGCAGACGCTGCTCGAAGGCTTCTTCGGCGGTGCCTACATCCCATGCTTCTCGCAGATGCTGCAGGAGAGCGTGCGGAAGGGCCTAGCGGACGATCTGGTGACGCAGGCGTTTGTGTCGAGTGTGTACTGGACCGGTTACTCGCTTGGCTCTGTGGTGGGTCCCGTTTCTGGTGGCCTTCTTGTGGACGCTTACGGCTTCCCCGTGATGATGACCTGCATGGCTGGTCTGGCCCTGCTAGTCTGGCTGCTGACTGTGATGCAGGCCGTCGGGACGGCATGTTCAGAGGGCCGCAGATGCCCCTCAGGGAATGAAACGGAACCACTCTGCAGAGCGTGAGGTAAGCCACGTGTATTTGGTTACGCGTGACGTACCTTATCGGTCGTTAACGGGCACCTCAAGTATAAGGACCTCGTGACACATCGCTGTGAAACACGTTAGCACCGCTTTGAGTGGGTGTTGGCTTAGGCTCTTGTCGCCTCTCCGTACAGAGTGCAAACCCTATGCACATCGAACAGCCACGCCACTTTTGAGCTGTTGGTGACCTACTCGCGACTTGACAATACAAGCACAAAAATATGCATGTTTTCCTCGAGCGTCTCGGGATAGACAAGGCAGGATCAGAGCAGCGATCCGGCATGTACGCATGCATAGGACAAAGCTCACATAAAGGGCGGCTAAATTGTTGGGTGATGCTGGTGTCGGATTAAATGGACGTAATGCTTAAAATGCGTCACATTGCACTTAAGATTCGTGAAATGCACAACAATGCTACAATCCGATAATACGCATAGTGAGGCTTCTTATCGAAAGCTAGCGAATGAAATTGCAGAATCATTAACAGTTTATATTTGTTTCGCGGCGTTCACCAGACCAACTGAATTCTGCCCTGCAATTGTTAGATTGGCGGGCGTGATGGTGAAAACCATCGCCTTGGGCACTTGTGGCAGGTTACACTGCATAATGTGCTTTTTATGGTTGGTCTGTACTTCATACTGATAAACGGTACTGTTATAGATAGCGCCCTGTTTAAGCCATGTTGAACAAAACGCTAGATCCCCCCTGTCGTGATGTTTCCGCATCCGCCCTTGTAGTTTTCAAGCGTTTAAGCGTGTGACTGCACGAAACCAAATGCAAGATGTTTTAACTTAGAGGTATAAACCTGAACAGGCTTTTCGTATTTCAGTGAATAACTAGGCATACCAGAAGATCTCAATAAACACGCTAAAATGCTACGTGTTGTATCAGTCCTTCTCAACAGGGACTGAGTGCGGCAGGGAAGGATTCACGAGTATGGTATTGATGTTCATGAATGAAATCATTTTGCTTCTTCTGGAATTGTTTGCTTTTTAATGGCGCCAGCTATCCCAACCCACGTATATCTTGTTCCTTTGTCCTTTTAGTGGCAGTCTTGGAGTCCCTGGCGGTAGCCATTTCAGGAGCTTCTGACGTCTTCTCGCCCCATATCCTGACCGTCGTAATGAAACCTGTGACGCGTGAAACAATGACACTGCGACGGCTCCCAGTGGAACCCCCGCACAGCATCCCGGACCAAGGCACAAACGAATACTTCTCCGCGAAATTAACGTAGGCCATCGCCTCCACAGTCGCCAATAGAACCTTCAGCCGCGCACAACACGTGAGCGACACCTGGACCCGATAGCGATGCTTCTATCCGTCGGTTCAATGACCTGAGGTCGCCGTTCGCCTCTCCATCATATCGTTCAGCAAACAGCTGTCCGTGATATTCGACTCTTTGCAACGGGGTGTCATCGCCGTCGCCATCTTTGCTTCTGTCGACGTGGGGAGGGGGAGGGGGAGGTGGGTCGTGCGTGCTGGATTGGGGGCCTCGATGGGGCCGGTGTGAGAGATCGTATTGTTGGCGCGGTACACCGCGGCACGCACCAAGGGAGCAAAGATCGTCGACCCAACCTGCTGCCAAATCCTGAGGCCCGAAACGATCTTCCCCTTCCTATCAGAAAAATCTCGTCGGGCTTATTAAGTTAGGTTAGGTTAGGTCAGGGTAGGTCAGGTTAGGTTAGGTTAGGTTAGGTTAGGTTAGGCTAGGTTGGGTTAGGTTAGGTTAGGTTAGGTTAGGTTAGGTCAGGTTAGGTTAGGTTAGGTAAGGTTAGGTTAGGTTAGGTTTATTTAGTTTATCTATTTTCCAAAGAAGGAGGAAACGAAGGCAACACCCGCTCAGTGGTCGGTTCGCCAGAGCCGTCACAGTAAAGGACACAAAGCACCTCCGCACGTCCTGGTCCGGGAACCCAGCGACCATATTCGGTCATGAGCTGCCCACAGACCGGAGGCGGAGGCAGCCTCATAACAGTGAAACTGGATGGCACAATCAAACTGGATGACCCCACGTCAGAGATCGGCAGTAACGACATTCCATGCAGCGCTTGGACATAAGCATGAACGTTTTGCGCCTGACAAGTTTGACAGTTATCGCCACACGTCAGGATCTGTTTATCCAAAAGACGCTGTTGGTTCCCTTAAGGCGATACTAGATTGCTTAAGTGGAAACAAAATGTTGATACGTAGCTACATGGCTGTGCTTGAAAAAAATTACTGATTAAAGAGGGGTTCTGCAATTCAAAGTTCTTGTAGAAGCCATTTTGGTCACACGTGCGCCATGAGGTTGGCGTTTTGCACAGCAGCAGCCATGATAAAAAATGTGCTAAGTGCTGAAATACATTCTGAGTAGCCCAGTTTGATCTTGCTTCGAGCTTTACCTAAAAAGGTACTTATGATCGACTTTGGGCGTAGGTTAATCATGGAGAGATCAGTTGGTGTTAGTGCATGGGCCCAGTCAGGGGAAAGGCCGACAGGACTCGGGCCCCTTCCTTAACCCTATATTTTTTTGTTTTCCACCCCAGAGCTCCCAACAGAAAGTCTAGAATCGGCTTGATGCGCACCCATCTAGCTCTGGGCTCCTTCCTTGAGAAAATCTTGGCTGTACCCTTATGTCGTGTGCATTTTACTGAAATGGTGATTATGGGAACAAATTGACAACTTCATGCGTCGATATGCCTTCGACGTGCAATGTCCCTGACTTTGATCCCAGTTCAGAAACATGGTATTAGATTTCTTGCTGAGAATCGTCCATGCAATTGAATGGCCTTTGTTGCATGCCAATATATTTACCCAGTCCGTATATATGAAAAGGTACAATGCCCAGTGGCATCCATTTTTGCAAACTTATGAGCATTAAGTGAGCTTGAAATGAAATGCAAGTTTCTGCATACCAAATCTCAAGGCAGATCATGGAAGAAAAGCCCACAAGGTCAAGATGTTCAAAAGCAAAGTAAGAAACTGGAATTTCCAAAGTTTTCCTGCACCACAACCAGCTCACGAGTAACTACGCTCTTTCGGTTGGGAATACACGGTTACCAATTACGGCACACCAAAAAAAAGCCCCGCGGCTTGATTTGTTGAAAATGTCCGAGCGTGTAACTTATTCAATGCTACTTAGAGGTGTCTAAGATTCGAGCAGACGTTTTGACGGCGGCGATGAATCCAAAACGCCAATTTACGATCAAATATATTTACAGATTTTGTAAAAAGATATGAGCGTGCAAATGCGATTTTTATCGTGGAACCCCTTCCTACTCCCCTCCGACCATATAGCGGCAAGTAGAAACAGAAATGGCTCGTAGAGATGCCTAAAGGGGATGTTTCACAGTTGTAGATACTGAAGCAAGCACTAGAGGTGAAGAAATAAGCTCACCGTCACCTATTTGTATCCTTTTAGGTGGAAAAGACTGCTCCAGATAACACCGTTTTTCCGTCGAGTAAATATGTACCTCCATGCGTCATCCTTGGGTTACGTCATCGTACCTTGCACAACATTGATTAAGACCCAGTTGACGGCCGTTATATTTGGAGATCGTTCTCGAACACTAGATATGAACGACTCGACAATTGCATTTTTCTTGGCCTTGATCGCCGCATGGCTAAGGGAATGACGGGATTTTAAGTGCGTTATTTTATCGTCATGGATGCCTGGGTGACCTCGAATGAGTCTCCCCAAAATAATCTGACATCTTAGCTCAGAAACTAAAGGGGTTTGTGTTTTAAGAAGGGCAGGGCTCTTAACTGCACCGAATGATCTTCAAGATGAGTATTTCAGCTCAAACTCATATGCAAATGTGGAATACTCCCTTAGATATTTTTCAATGGGGCTTTCAGGGAAAACAAAACTGACGTAAACAGGTGGCCAGAAGCAAACAAATGATGATCCGAGCAGAAACACTGACTACTAATCTTTGGCCAACTGGCCATTAATCGGTTGGCTAGCTGTAGGGAACAGGACCAGGCTAGTCACTAGCAAGTCATGAGGAAGGCATTTACCCTTTCGAAAAATACGTGCGCATGAACTGATACCGTTAAACTGGGGTGCATAAATCCACTCCGTTTACGATGTTACATGTGAACCAAGGTTATGAATGTCTTCAGGCGATAAATGATTACTTACATTTTAGCTGACCTTAAAAAAACAAAACTACTTTGTGCGATTAACCATCGCCCATCATACTAGAAACCTAGACATGCTTCGATTCGCAGCGCCTTTCAGTATATGTCTTGATATATTCAAGTGTGCATAGTTGAAAATCCCCTTGAAAAATCACCTGAAAAGTGAACTAAAGATGCTAGTTTCAGAAGTACTTTTGTGATCAAGGTTTGGAAAATTTTGTCGACGCGTTCCAAGCGATCTAAGTTCCGTGATAGGTCGTATGTTGGAGCACACCAGGGAAGGCAGAACCTTAAATTGGGATGAGACCTGTGCAACGTGCAACATGGTGCAACATCAGGATGTCCTCTTCAGGCTTAATATCTAGCTGACACCTTTCCAGAGCTCGCAGGCTGGTTGATTGCTTGAAGGCAATTTCCACTAGGTAGATTGAGTTGGTGTCCAATGAAAAGCAACCCATATCGTGTGTGGTTACATGGTATCTTAATTTATGCAAGCAATGCATTTTTGGCAGGATATTTTTGTGCAGTATGGATCTGTGAATAATAAGATATATGAATATCTGATGTGAATATGCCATGGGAGTATTTTGTAAATGAGGCAAGAGGTGGTCCGCCACACTCACGTTCCCGTTGGCATAAATAATAGGAAATAATTGAAACCATTCCTCTTCTTTGGTATTACCATAGGCTTGTTGGCTGCCAAAGTGGTATTACAGTCTGATTCTTCAAAACGGTCCAAGACGGTAAAATATAGCTGAGTAATGGACAAGCTGCATGATCGAGACTTAGCTTCCTTTTTCTGGCTGCAGATCATGCTAACCTCGCCTTGATAGGATCCCCCTAATGTTTTGTTGAGGATTCCTCTCCGACATATGTTGCAATCCCGTCCAAATTTTGGGAAGCCTATGCAACATTCATTGCGCGTGTTTTGACACCAGAAACGTATTCCCAGCTTTTTTATTTCAGAAAGATGACGGTTTTTTACAACTGCATGGCGATCTACGACCGGCGTGGGCGGCGGGCGGCAACTGACAGTACTGCGGAACGCACAGCGTGCCGTCATGTACATTAACGGAGTCATATATCATGCTTCAAACAAACAAAAACAGGTACAAGTGTGCTTAGGATTAAAGAAGGAATACGCGCGTTCCAATTGCGTGTCCCCTATGGGCATGTTCTCATTGGTATGATGTTAAGGCGTAAGCTTTTTTACCTCTGAGATGTAATGTGGCTGCGAGGCGTTGACGCTGCCACCAGTAAATAGCACACCGGCTGTGAAGTACAGGCTGTGGGCCGTTGAATTAAGCTGACTTTGGCCGTGTTAGCATGGCTCATCTATTATGGTCTCGGTTGCCTCAAATATGGATATCTGCTACATCTGATCGTCTTATGATTTTCCGATCATCTTAATTGTTTTCACTTCCCCTGAACCTTTATCGCAGGAGTAAAAACGTCCACTCGCCCACGAGCGGTGGATATTCATGTCAATGTCCGCCCTTCATGACACGAGACGAAAACGCTCTCATTGTTCAAAGTATTGATTAACACATTCTTTCACGAAATACCGATTGCGATGAAATTGCATACATTACAACACTGAAAAGGAAAAGATGTTTTCGCGACCTAGACCTTTTTCCGCACTGCCGTGTGGGGAACCAGTTTACGGTCAATTTGAGCGTTCACTCCGCTCCCTCCCAATTTTTTAAAAGGTCATTTCATTTCTGTTTTCAATAGGCTCCTTTTCCTTACTGCGCTGTCTTCTCAGCTTAAAAAATATACCGCTCACTGAAGGCGTGAACTCACCACATGAGCCTTAAATGATGACTATCAGCCTTACATGGTTATGACGATTACATGACGTCATGTAAGCGCCAAGCTGAACTTGTGCATCAGCTTTGTTTAGTGGAGGAATCAAATACGCAATTCAGTGGATTGGTATATTTTTTATATCTTTCTTATTGAAAAGTGTGCTGCAGAAATGATGGTTAAGAACCTGAAGAAATCATCATTATCCTCGTGCATAACTTCGTTTCAGCCAGAGTGGCGTGGTTTACATAAAAATGTGTCATTACAGCATTAAACATTGCAAATTATCTGAGTTCGTGTGCCGGGGTGCGTTTGTCAGAGCGATTGAGGAGCTGTAAGTGGAGGCAAATTTGAATGTAGCATTCGGCGGGTGAGTAGTCCGAGCTGTGAATATAGACAAGCTATCTACATATTTTACACTTGTTGACAGAAAGTGCCATACACAAAGCAAGAGCTGCTTCTGGGACAAGATTTAGGCTGACTAATGCATTCTATTGAGATCATTGCTATATTTTGCCCTGCCCTCTCCCCCCCCCCCCTCGTCCCTGTCGCCCACGCACTGGTACACCCCTATCTGCTAGGAGGGGGTGGGGATGGGGGGCAGCTGACCCCTCCGCTCCTCGTCGCGCAACCCTTGCACTTTCGCTGCTCGGCAAAAGCCAAACAACAAGGTTCTTTTCACTCGCTCAGTACCCAAAACAGTACCCCCAAGGACCTGACTCGGCCTCTCGTCCCTTAGAACCAGGATATTTTGGTGCCCTCCCGGCCAAACAGAACACTTCTGTAACAGAAATACCAAGAAGGGTACTAGCAGTCCGCAGTTTCAAGAGCGGTGGCCGAAAATCCAAATGAAAGACCTGAAGACTCAAGGCGAAACTGGTACAATAAGTCGTGGTAAATGGGTGTCCATATCTTTAGCTGATAATGATGATGGCTAGAGGCTCAGGATATGTCCACATCGGAGGTCATTTTGCGCCCATAACAAGCGTTCAAGGGAATGCTTTAAGTTTAAGATATCGAAGCAAACATGATACATGACGAAATAAACTAACTTAAAACTATCTGTGTACCTTAAAGCGGGAAAGGTTGGTCTGGACAACACAGCTTGTCTATTAAGCACACATGCTCTTGAATGCGTCATTATATGATTGCGCCTTCGAATGTTTGAGGTTGAGGTGCTGTCAAAACTAGTCGTGCAAATTGCCACTTAATCCTAGTACTTCAAGCTCATTAAGAGATGGCAGCATGGGCGGGAGGTGTTCGCTGAGCCAAACATCGGTATGTGCTCGTGTTTTGGCCCTTTCCTGTGGTGTTCTGGCGTGGGTATTCGTGAGTTTAAGGTGCTTTTTATCCGTGAGTTTTAGTTGTTCACTTGTATTCACATACTCGATTATGGCGCTATTCGCAACTTATTCGATCGCAGATCCTATTTCTGTGATACCTAGCTGTGAAGAACCCGTGTTCAGTTTCGTTCACCATGCAGCACAAAACGTGCTTCGTGATTGAAGCTTGCACAGCCTGCTCAACATTCTGAGATCCAAGTAACGTCCACCAAATTTGGAAATCGCGCTCACGGACGCCAGGTCTGAATGACTGGGCGATGAAATTCTTCCCGGCCTTGAACGCTGGCTGGCCCATGGGGCGGCGGGGTTTGAATCACGCTTCTATGTCATCACGCATGCCAGGATGGCCTTGGAATAGTCTGTACGACACAGTCTCCACATCCCTTCAGGCGTTTAGCTCAGAAACTAGAGGGGTTTAGGTCTTAAGAAGCGTTGGGCTGTGGAATGCACCGAGTGATCTTCAAAATGGCTATTTCAGCTCAAAACTCCACAAAAATGTGGATTACCCCCTTTAGAAGCCATGTTTGAAGGAGAGAAGCAAAAAATATGACTAAAAGGGAGAAAAAATTCTGGGCACGTCAGGGATCTTGCATTGCCCGTAATTCACACTTAACACTGACCTAACTGTAGTGAGATCAACATTCTTTGCATGCATCAGTGCGCTCAGCCACCCCCACCATTCCTATCTGAAGCTAATGGCTGTGCTTGTCTGACCTACTCAATAAGCATTGCACTGCACCGCCTTGCGGCATCGTCTGCATGGGGATCGAAAGCAAGGTGTGTCTATCAAAAACTCCACACATCCGGTCGTCTGTCTTTTCGATGCGCGTTCCAACGCACGATGTATGGCAAAGCATAAATGCATACTGTTTGACGTTTGCTTGCATGCCTGTGCTAGTTCAACATTCTCATACAACAGGCAAGCCATAACACGCAAGTGATTTATTTTCAGCCATTTCGATGTTTATTTATGTCTGTAATCATTTATCAATGTGTTGAAAATATCAAGATGGTACTAAAACAACAACTTGTATTTATGTCTGTAATCATTCATCAGTGTGTTGAAAATATTAAGATGGTTCTAAAACAACAACTTGCCACAATGAAGATAAAAGCCATACGTCGTTAATCACTAAATATACGGGCACACAATATAAATACACACACGCAGTGCCACATGACTAATACAAGCCTGGTAGCTCCTGCTTGCCGGCATCACGGTAGTTCCACGGATCGCGGCAGCTGCAGTCGCTCTTCTGCTGGTTCCGGAAGCTCGTCCAGGTTTTCATTCAACGGCTCCAGCCATTCACACCGACCATTGTTCCGACTGACACCACCGACCTTGAAAGTGTTCGTAAAGCCACTGATCGCCAAAATGGCAAACCCGAGCACATAAAGCAGCGCGAGCACCAAACCCGGATACTGGGGCACGGCCAGCTGAACCATGAGGTCCCACAGTCCCTTCCAGTAGCCCACCACGCACACGAGCGTCAGCAAGGCGAGCGCGTCGGCACGGAGCCGCACTCCCAGCCCGGGTGGCCCAGCGTCGCGAGGGCCCGTCCAGCCCAGCAGCCGGGGCGCGAGTGTGCAGGCGGCCAGCCCAAGCGTGCCGGCGGTCAGCGCGGCGGCGGCCGCGGCCAGCGGCGCTCCTGGCAGTAGGTGCTGGTTCAGCAGGGTCCAGACGGCGCGCCACACCAGCAGGCAGAGGGTCTGCACGCCAGCCAGCGATGCCAGCGCGTCGCCGACGGCGAACAGCGGCCGCTGCGCCGCGTCCGCCTCCAGCAGCGTGCTGGACACGACGCCAGCGCCGCGCCGCCCCTGCGGCATCGGCGGCCCGGCGACCACCGACGGCAGACAGCCCAGCGCCGACAGCGTGGCCGCGCCCAGCAGCCCGCTCAGCACCAGCCACGGCCAGCGCTGGCCCAGCGCCGCGTCCAGCAGCATCCAGAGGCCGCGCCACAGCAGCACCGTGGCCATGTGCGCCACGAGGTGATGCAGCAGCGCCAGCAGTGGACGCTGGGCCGTGTCGGCGGCCACCTCGTGGCGGAGGTAGACCAGCGGGTAGCCCAGCGTCAGGCCGAGGCCGAGCGAGGCGATGCCCGAGAGCAGCGGCTGCATGGTCAGCAAGCTGAGGTCGAGCAGGAGCCAGCAGCCACACCAGGTGGCCACGTACGCCGGGCCCAGCGCCGCCAGCCAGGTCAGCAGCGTCAGCAGTGCCGCCATTGCACCGGCCCGGCTCGGTAGCCAGCTGAAACTGCAGTGTATCCAGCTCAGTGGTCTGGTAGCTTACAGAAGTACATTTCACTTCCTGCGACAACAATGGCTAGCCCGGGTCACGGCTGTTCGGACGTTGTGTCAAAGTTTTGGATTAAGCACGTTCCTCAGCCCACACCGATCGTAATGAAGGTGCCTCTCTCGAGACTCGTGCCGGCACTGGACACCACGGCTCCCACGAGGCTTGGTCACGTGACCCACCGCACGCGCCCACACCAGGCGCGAACGGTGTAGGTTGTAGTCGCATCAACAGACACCGAGTCGCGTGCACAGTGTGATGAACCCACTCCAATTCTGCACAACTCCAAACAAAGACAGTCCTCCGCCACCCCTCAGTTGCACAACAGGCGCAGTCTGAAGTAAAGGTCAACGCTTGGTGTACTGGAGCACGCAGAATAAACAGACGATTGCTGTCTACGACACACAACCCTGAATGACCCTTATTCAAGGCCCTGCACACCGCCGTGTTGTATTATACCCACTGTCCCTCCAGACGCAACCCTCGTAAGGACTGGTGACTCAGTGGACTACGAATTGGTGTCGCGATTCTCTACAGCTTTGACGGGCCCGGGCATGCACTCACCAACTTAGAAACGTTGGGTTCCCACTCAATCCAAATTGACTGAAAATCAGGCCAAGGCCCAGATATTCTAACAATTCGGACTCAGACCACACATAAATAATTTTGGACGGAAGTTTATGTTGCGGAGCTGCGGACAGAAGCCTTTTGAAATTTTGTCTCGGACCAAAAAATATCAGGACGCATGGAATGCATTCACCATTGAATTAATACCATATTTACGATTGAATTTACCTCTTCATTTACCACTGAATCAAGATGTTGTTTTCGTACATCCCTCTCCAAATGTCCGTTTTCATTGCCGACGGATCGCCTGGCGAGCGCGGAGCCAGCCACCTCAGCTTCCAGCACACCATACACTGGCACCCCGATTCGAGTCTCCGAGGCTTCCAGCACACCATACACTGGCACTCCGATTCGAGTCTCCGAAGCGTCCAGCACACCATACACTGGCACTCCGATTCGAGTCTCCGAGGCTTCCAGCACACCATACACTGGCACTCCGATTCGAGTCTCCGAAGCGTCCAGCACACCATACACTGGCACTCCGATTCGAGTCTCCGAAGCGTCCAGCACACCATACACTGGCACTCCGATTCGAGTCTCCGAGGCTTCCAGCACACCATACACTGGCACTCCGATTCGAGTCTCCGAAGCGTCCAGCACACCATACACTGGCACTCCGATTCGAGTCTCCGAAGCGTCCAGCACACCATACACTGGCACTCCGATTCGAGTCTCCGAGGCGTCCAGCACACCATACACTGGCACTCCGATTCGAGTCTCCGCAGCTTCCAGCTCACCATACACTGACACTCCGATTCGAGTCTCCGAAGCGTCCAGCACACCATACACTGGCACTCCGATTCGAGTCTCCGAGGGTTCCAGCACACCATGCGCTGGTACACCGATTCCAGTCTCCGACACAGCGAACCAGAAATCCAGCTTGGTCTCAGGCTGATCCATTGTGAAACCGGCCGACTGGGGACTGGACTCAGGCGGCTCGTCGCTCGGGCAATACCGTTGAGTCTAGCTCAGTAAGCGAGCCACTGACCGCAGCCATAGCCAAAGACAGCAGACCACTGACAGCAGACAATGCCGTTAGTGACTCCCGCAACGTATTCAAGGGTTTGCTTTTTATACTTTCTGGGGGACTGCCCCCTCCCAATCCTGACTTGAGCCCCCCAGTGCTGACTTAAGCCCCCAATGCTGACTTGACCCCCCCCCCCCCTTACGTTCCCCTGGGCCTCCATGCGTGGGTGCTCCCGATGACCCCCGGCGGTCCAGGGTACGCAACAGCCGAACCTGCTAAAAGAGGTAACCAACTGGTTGGTCGATTGCCCACAGTAACGCGCCCATCTGCAGCCTGAGGGTGGCCTTGAGCTTTGAAGGTTCGCCGACTCGTCCATGAGGATGTGGCTCTTAAGGCCATCCAACAATATGAGGTCCAGGGACGACAGATCGAGCGTATGAGGAGCCACAGCACAGTAGTCTCAAACAGCTGTGCATACCCCATAGAATCGCCCCGCCCCACTTGCCACTACTCGGCCCGATGGACCCCATGAAGCCACCCCAGGGTCACCAAGAATACCAGAGCGGTAGCAAGGTAGCTCTCCGAAGTGGCGTTCGCAGGATACTTGTTCTCGTTCTCAAGGAGGCATCTTGAGTAGTCATGATATGATGACTGTGAGATTACTGGCGACTGTCATTGTTTTTTTTGTCATGTTTTACTGATGAAGTGTCACACGAATTACGCCACGGTCCTCATTGTGCGAGCAATACGCTGCAAAATAGACGCGACTTAAGCGTCATCGGAGATACCTTGAATAATCAATGTTTCCAGATAGACAGTTTGTTTATTTCACCTCTTCCGACTTCTTTGCTAGCTCGATGTATAGCTAAACCAAGAATTTGTGGCACAATCCAGAAACCTCACTCAGTGCTAAGCACGACAATAACTCAGCAACCATGACACATTTTCTCGATCAGAAAATGACTGGTTATGATTAGAGTTGAAAAGCACGCCGGCGCTGGAGGTTATTTTGCGCCCATCACTACACTTACGTGCGACGTTGTCTAACTAAAGGGGGTTAAATGTGTTACATACAGTCCCCCAACTTGCTATAGAAGGACGAATTGAAAGACTGGCATCCATGTTGGATTACTACGCATTTCTTACCACCAATTTCCCAGAATCATGACAACTTCAGTGGTCAGCAACCCCGATTTCCGGAATCCAGAATCAAGCAAGACTGGACAACCGCGCTGAGGAAAGCAATGAACCAAATGTGCTTCCGGAATAGTGGGACATTACAGGAAGCCAATTCAAAACTCTCCTTCAGCATAGCATTCTGTAACAACGCAACACCTGCGAACCCATGAGTTTAGGATCGTGCGGCCTGCGTCAGCTGGGTACCTTGCTTTTCGCCTAGCGGCCTTGCCACCGGCCGTCGGTAGACCCCGCAGACCTGTACCGGCAGGGGAAGGGGCGTCCCCTGTTCTGATCGTGTCGGCGGGTGACCGTACGCCCGCCAGGGCCGCCCGGCCTGTTCGCGGAGGCGGAGCTTGGTGCGATTCGACCTCGGCAAAGAACGCTCGGCTCGCACCGGATGGGGCCGGTCATATCTGCTGCCGGCGCAGTCACCCCGGTGACGCTTCCGGGGCGCTCGGGGTGACCTTTGCTCCTCACCGGACATCGCCCTTGGAGGGACGGCAGGTCCAGGGCGCGCTCCTCCACCGAAGGCAAGAGCCCAGGGCGAAAGTAACCCTTATTAATATTGGCAAACTTATTTAGAATTAGACTCACTGCATTGTATGGAAATAAACCCTCCCAAAATCTCACCGTCTCTTCCCATTTTTTGAGACATGACGAGCGCTGATCGGGACTTCTTCAGAGTCCGATATATGAAGCGCCCGTAGCACCAACACATGTCTGACACCACAAAACAGCGTCGATATCAACATATCATCTCGAGCATGCACACTGGGGCGATCCTGGTGATACCAAACAGTGCGTCGTCGTTACTCCGCGGAACCCACAGAGCGAGCCTGTCCTTGTCCTCACTCACCTAGCCGCGTGCTAGTGTCGCTGACGTCCGGCGGGAGAACCAGTCGAGCGTGCCACCGGACGCCGCGCGGCCACCACAGCTGGCCGACTCGCTTGCTGGTCGCTCCCCGACGCTCCAGTCCGAGCTGACCGGTGATAAACGCGGCTGGATTCGACCTACGTCGATCGTCACGCATCCACGCCACGAGGAACGACGAGGCGACGAGTGGTGAGCGACGCCGCGGCCACACAGCTGCAGAAACGCGCAGCTGTGCGGCTGCGCGCCGCGCGCTGACGCGGGCGGGCCGACAGACGGACGCGCGGGAACCGCTCGGCGTGTGTGACGTCACGCCCGCAGTCAGCTGGCGCGAGGGCCCTTTCACGGCGGGGTGAAGGCACTAACTACGCGGGAGGTGTCCTAGGGCGGGGGCACGGGTGGCGGCGTAACGCGGGGAGTGAGAGTGAAGTGGAGGATAAGGCAGAGAGGTTAGTGTTCTCCCACGTGTTGAAAAAATACAGTAAACTCAGGAAACTCACATGAGCACGAGAAAAACAGCGTAGAACTATTTTCGCCACTCCCCTTTACCACATCGCTCCGACCTGCGCGTCTGGGAATTAGAGATGCGGGGTTCGATTCCCCGCGGTGCCCGCCCTTCCTGCCAGGTTGAGAGGAGGGCGGCACCATAAAGCCTCAGCGGCTGATTCGTAAAACCCCAATGGCTGGCATCGCTCCGTCGCCGACCGTCCGCAGCCCCACCAGCGGCAACGGCGCTGGCGGCGGGACAGAGACAGTCGCCGATGGGCAGCTGGAGACACTGCCGCCTGCTGACCGGATCCCTCAGCGTCCGTCACGGAAGCCGAAAATGTCTACACTCCCGCCAGCGGCTACCATGACGCCGTAGTGATCCCAGGGTAGACCTGCCTGAAGTCCTGCGCCGCCAGAAGCGTCTCAATCCGCCAGCAAGCCACGCTTGCCCAGTCTCATCGATGGTAAGGGATGGTGAGGGAGGCACACGGTGGTGCGCCATCGCTGCGTGGTGCGGGACCGACGTGGCGCAGTCGGAGGCGAGTGGGGCATCCATGCAGTGCCTCGGGACCGAGGCAGGTGACTCACACAGAGCTCCTGCGATGACGACGGAGACTGAAGAACGAGGGGGAGCTGCGCAGCGAGAGCTGCTGACGACGAGGAGCGATCCAGCCCACGTGGGCTGCGATCCAGCCCATGTGCTGGATCGCAGCCCATGGCGATCCAGCCCACGCACATCGAGCCTCCGTGGTGGGGAACCCGACCGCCGGGAAGCCGGCTCGGGCCTGGCGGTGGAACGCCAGCTCCGTCCGCTGCTCGTGGCGTCGCGGGACAAACCTGATCAGCAACAGGGACTCCCTTCGGATGCCACACGCGTCGGCTGGCCGCCGTCGAATCGCCTGTCCACCGTCCATGCCTTACCCACCAAAACTTAGCCTTGCGGTGCTTACAGGGAGTGCTCCACATATGTGTGGGGTTTTGAACTGAAATGGCTATCTTGACCAACATTTGTTGCAGTGCGCAGTCCTGCGCTTCGTAAGACCTAAACGCCTCTAGTTTCTGAGATTAACGACCGCGAAGATGTGCGGGCCATTTCGTGCAGACTATTTTGAGGTCAGCCAGGCATTCATGGTGCCATAATAACGTCATTCAAATCCTGTCATTCCATTAGCCATACGGCGAACTAGGCAAAGAGAATAGAGTTGTCGAGTCTTTCACATCCGGCGTTCGTGAGCACGATTTCCAAATATAGCGGCCTTCAATTGGTCCTCAATCAGTGTTGCGCAAGGTGCGATGACGCGACCAAATAATGACGTATTAGAAGCATAATTACTAAGTAGATACATTTTGCTGTCTAGAGAACTCTCTTTCACCTAAAACTATCCTCATAGTTGTAAGTAAGCTTTCTGCATCATATCAGGCGCTTGCTTTAATTTCTTCAAGTGTGAACCATTTCCCTTAACTCCCTGTCCTGGTTCGTTGCGACCATGACACGAGGAAACTTCTAAAATATAGAAAATATATTAAAAAATAATGCCACCGATCAGCTTTCGACGCTAATCAGGCTGGTTCCACCGCAAACGGCGGCGACTGGTCATCGTCTCCATGTGCCTCCCGTGCAGCTCAGATAAACAGTATAAACACAAACAGCACCCCATGCCGACACCACCAGCAACATAAACGCAAACACCGTCATAACACAACTCAACGCCCTTACGGGACCTTGCGACCGACGTGGAAGCCATCTTTACTGATGGAATCCGTATCAGCTGCGAGTTTAGGTTCAAGGTGGGAGCTGAGCTGCTCAATATTACCAACACAAAACAACTAAAAATCCTCATTCAAATTCAGGCTCAAATGCAAATCGGTGCCAGTGGCTAGGAATACACGACTGACAGCCCGTGAGGATGTGCCCCCCCCCCCCCCCCAATCGAAAATGTTCATTTTTTTAAGACTCTTAAAGCACTCGACCCGGAAGACCCAGTACGGACATGCGCCACCATGTCATTTGTACTGGCTTAACTGATTTTTGGAAATCCTTTTTCTTGATTTCAATTCATACTTTGATATGCATAAAATTACATGAGGCACAAAAATCACAAAAATTTGTTCGTCCCGGGGGTTCAGTTGGTTAGAACGCCTGCCTTCCGATCCTCCCACCCGTGGCAGGGGGGTTCCGATCCTCCCACCCGTGGCAAGTTCGAGTCGCTTTAGGGCGCTCGCTATTTGCCCTTGACAGGTATGGCCTGCGGCCGGTGGCAGCGATCGCGCTAAAGGTCAGTCGACGCCAGAGAGCAGGACGGACCGCGCCGAGCATTGCGGCACGTAAAGCTTTCGCCACTAAATTCTGCCGTTGCCTGGAATTGCGCGATCGGATGGTGGGGGTCAGGGCTCACCGAGCAAACACTGCTTAGCGTGAGCACTGATCCCAGAAATTCATCCATTCAAAGGGTCCGGGTCAAAGTTATAAAAAACAATTAAAAATAAAAAAGATAAAAGGAGCGCAATCAAGAAGCTTTTCAAGGCTGAGATCGTTGTTGCAGCTTGCTCCTGAAAGGGATGTCAAGAAAGGCTAGTTGAGTTAAGACAGAGGTCCTGAAAAATACTTACATGATTTTTGGCATGATTTTTACGATACGTTGCTTGCGCGCATGCGAAAACAGACGCTGTATCTCCCTCGCACTATTCATTGCCGTTTTCCTGAAAAATATGATGCAGCAACCGCCGCATTTTTTCGTACTTAGCGGTCAATCTAAAAAGGCCTTCTAGTGCTTTGAATGCTTAAAAACCGTTGCGATAAGTTTATTACTCTATTGCATTAATTGAAAATGAAAAAAACAAACTTAAAATTGATGAATTAAATACAAATGCGACAAATATAACACAAAATACAACCCTATGATTTTTCAGTGGCCAGAAAAAAATGTCAGTTTTTTGGTTTATGGTATGTTTAAAAATGTTGATAGCAAACCGATGGCATATCCTGAAAATCAGTCTGGCCGTTTGGTGTCATTGCAACTTTTTTTACTTCAACAATAAAAAAATTCGTTAGCAAACGTGTTTGGACATCTGTTTTGGACATCCCTTTAGACACATAGTTAAAGGAAGGGGCAGCCTGCATGGGGATGGAAAATGCAGTTTTCCGCGGTCTCAAAACATAACGATGTGCCTGACTTGCAGCGCACCACCACGCACACGTCACTGAAGACCTGCAACATTTGCCCATGTTTCATTCCATGCTTCCATCTTGCAAAGGGGCCTCACTTGTGGTTCATATGCATTCACAGACAGAAATAAATTCAAGTCATGATTTTTTGGGGGCTGCCGCAACCAATTTTCAAGGAAATGGTCCACATTCGATGATATTGAAGCAAACATCAGATACGGTGTAATGAGCTCATTTAAAACTATTGGCATTCTTTTCAGTGCGAAGAGGCTGCTCTAGACAACGCAGTTTTTGTGTTGAGTAAAAATAGTCCCGCAATGCGTCATTCTTTGATTACATCTCGTATTTCGCACAGTATAGACTGAGTGCAGATTTGCGGCCGAAATATAAAAGTATTTGGAAATCGTGCTCACGAATGCCAGACATGAACGACTTGACAATTGCCTTTTCCTTGGCATTAACTGCCGCATAGTCAATGAGATGGCAGGATTTGAGTAACGTTATTATGGCATTGTGGATCCCTGAGTGACCTTTAAATAGTTCGCCGAAAAAGTCTGCACATATTCGCTAGCGTGTAGCTCAGAAAATAGACGGGCTTAGGTCCTAAGAGCGGCAGGGCTGTGAACTGCACCAGATGGTCTTCAAGATGGCTATATCAGTTCCAACTCCCGTACAAATGTGCAACGCTCCCTTTAAACAGGAAAAGTCCATGTGCCGAACACTCCAGACGTAATAAATTATCGCCATCTGAACTTCATTCTCATGATAGCAGCCAGCTCATCATTAAAAGCGGATATTCCGCATTTAAAAATTTTGAGGCAAGCATCGGACATTATGAAATAGGCTCCGTCGTGACTATTGGTATGCTTTTAAGTGTAAAAGACCGCTGTAGACAGCACGGTTTTACTATTTAACAAATTTGCTCCTCAAGGTATGGAATGCATATAAATCCGTGATTTTTACGATCTCCCCCATTAACATGCTCGGTTGTCTGGTTTTTTTACAGGGAGTGTTCCACATGCGTATGTGGTTTTGAAATGAGATTTTGTCTGCTTTGTTTTGATTGCAGAATATATATATATATATATATATATATATATATATATATATATATATATATATTCTTAAGTGCTTATCTTTTATCAAAAAATATTTTATTTGAGCAGCATGGTGGCCTTGATCAGCGAGCGCTGAGGAACCTCTTGTGGGTGGGATTCTCCTCCAGCAACTTAGGAACCTAACTAATCGCACAGACCTCTCCCCCCCCCCCCCCTGGTCACGAATCGGAGCTTTTGATCGTTTGTTAGTCCTTCTGGTCATCGAAGTGTTCGGTTGGTTGCTAATGGCCCACTGGTCGTTCAGCGACCCATTTGGTCGCCAGCGCACAAAACGATCCTTTTGGACACCTGTTGGTTTTGGGAGTCGGGCTGGGAAGTGCTCAGGGGCTTGTAAGGCTACTGAGGGACCGCCCTCAGTAGCCTTGCGGGCGGCCACTGAAGAGCCCCCGACTATTGAGACGATCTCTGCATTATCAGGGCCCACGGCCGCTCAGAACCTTATCAGGAGGTCAGGGCCCCTTATATCCGCATGATCCTCTGGATACTCGTGATCCATTTAGCTGCACAGGGCCCATGTTCCCTGTCAAAGGTCGCCTGGTTACCGAGGAGCACCTCAATTCCTTTCAAAAGCGCTTCAATCTTACGTGTGACCTTGTTTGGGAGTTCCCGCCTGCTTGAGAGTGTGCCGAATACCTGGGGTCCTGGATCAAAATCTCGACGGTCAAATTATTTTTTTGAAAAGCTTGGATCAAATTTTGCTGTTAAAACTGAGCTGCTGATAATCACGTTAAGTAAAACCTTTATACACGTTTCGCGCGGAAGGGATATTTAAGTGCGGGTCAAAAGGCCAATGCACGTCAGTGTCCAGTTACCAATTTCGGTAAGGCTTTAAGCGCATCATATTGAAAATATCACGCACGTAATACCCTCACGTGGTATGTGTGCAGGCTGTGGTTCAAGCGGATACATACAAATGAGTTCAACAAAACTAACAATTTCGCGCCTTCGGTGTCTCCAAATCAGCGACCTAATTGTTGCGATTATGTACGCAAAGGGTAACAGGAACGGCCAGGGTCGGCAACAGCTTATGACGTGATGGTGGAAACACATGCCATTTTATTGTTCAAACGGTGGGAAATCATGAAGCCTAAGTAAAGCATTTGTGGTGCCTTCGGCTATCAACGCATGCAACAGTTTCAAAAGTTTGGCTGCAGCCGTAGGTGAGTGTTGTTTTTTTGTTGTTGTTTTTTTTTTTTACTTCCACTCAGCGTGACAAGAATATGAAACAACTGGTGTTTGTTTTCTTCAAACCGTTCTACCATTCCATCTTTCCGTGACCCCGATGCGTGCTTCTTCCAGTAAGCTCCCCACTACCTCGTACCCAGCATTTGCACAGTCACCTTCACCTCAATCTGAGCCAAGGCCTTAACCCAATATATTGCTTCTTCCTCGCCAGACAGCCCAGAAGCCCAGTTTAAACCCTAACATACCGATAACTGGAGCGTAGCGAAAGGCGCCCACTAGGCAGACATGTCGCGCCAGGCTTGGAACTTGCCCAAGGTATGGTGGAGGGTACGATGATGATTGGGGTGAACCTCGAAGCGCACACGTGGTTTCCATAAGGGGACGTGGCCTAGAGGAGGCCCGCATGTTGGACGTTTTCTCCCAATGCCGCCTGCCACCGGTTAGGATTCTGCCATGTACGCAGCTGAGCTAGCTGTCGGAGTCCTTCGCCATTCTTTTCGCGGTCGAGGATAGCAAATCCAGCCGTAGATTAAGCTTAGACGTGAAACTCCAGCAAACCCCGAGGATGGAAGAAGACTGCTTTTGTGGTTGGACTGTCCTAATATTTGGGGCAGGTGTGCCAGCATTCTTCGCAGCAACAGTTATGCTGGAAACAGTTTAATGGAACTGTATAAATGAACGCTTCGATTGCGTGCATGCTATTGAAACCTACGGTGATGAAAGAAGCTTTTGGTGATGCCACGATTGCTGATGACGCTACTGGGCATGAACGTCGTTGTCATTTCATATCATAATGTATTGCGTTAACCCGTGCTGGTGAACGATTTTGCCCGCAGAAACTTGGTCGGCGACGACAAAAAACTTTTAACCACCTCTGCCCGGTTCACCAAAAGCTCGCCCATATGGATACTTTAACGTGTGCATCCAAGGCATGCATTCCTGAGAGGACACACGCTCAAAAAGTGCTTCCGCCATTCGTTGCACTAGCTACCAATCACAGCTGGACCAAAATAATCATTGCTATATGTTTTGATTGCTTGTATCAACAGCGTGAATTTGTGGTTGATGCGGCCTCTTTTTGGAACTTTGATCTGAGGTAATGGGTTTAATTGCCGACCTAGAAGCATTTAATTTATTGCCAATCGCGCAATCTCGCAAGAAAAATTCATTGATGTGTCTGTGAGCTTCTATCTTTCTTACTTCGGAAGCGGCAGCGAGGGAAGGGTCTTCAAGATGGCTATTTCAGTTCAAAACCTCATACAAATATGGAACACTTCCTTCAGGTTCAATGCCTGTATTAGAACAAGTTCAAACTTCTTCACCCATATTTAAACCGGTCTCCTGGAAAGGGCTCTTTGTTTAGCTTGCTGTTTATTGGTCTTTTTTTGGTGTTTGCGCATTTGGTCCAATGGGACCAAATCATAAAGTAAAAGAAGTGCGAAAAGACGAACAGTACATGACAATAAAGCCAACGCTTCCAGAATGAAAAGTTATCGCTAGTTTCATAGTTCTGACGACAAACCATTGCATTGCTCTTGCTCTTCTGATTTCTTAAGCATTTCAAATTTAATGCCGACTTAAGTCTTTGTCTAAAATGTTTGTGGTTGGAAGTGGTTTCTTCTTCATTTTCACCCATCTTTGGATCAGACACGTCCGATTTCTTGTACCAATATTTTTGGAACATTGAGTCGTCCGGCCAAATTTTTACAAATCCTTTCCAATAACTCAGAGTGCCGATTTTAAAAAGCCGCTCCGTTCGGAGGAATGCCATATGAAAGCAGTACCTCCGTTCGCCCTGTTTTTTCAAGATGTGTGTTTCCTTTTGTTCACATCATACCGATTGGCCAAAATGCTTGTTGTATCAACGGTATGAGAGTTTGGAACACTTTTTAGGGACAAGGATAGAAATATGAGACCATTGATAAGCACACGATTTTACCAAAGCATCATACTATGGCTTTGATTTCTCTTGTACGGCGTTTAGCACAGTGACTTTTTCGAAGGGAGTTTTCTCTTTGGGACTCATAGTTTACTTGCAATCTCAGTACATTGCATGGCTGCATTACAAAAAACGTACATGAGAGCAAAAAATCACGCGATCCAGTCACGTACGTTCTCGAACCTTCGCCAATAAGTTTCGCCCTAAATGGCTTACACCACCCTGGGTGCCAGTCACAAGCGTTCTTTTCTACTGACACCATGCATACCCATAAATATCGAGGACTTTTTCTGGCCACCACAGCTCATGTGTGTGCATGGCTTAAGTTTAACAGGGCTATTGTTGATGTCTGCAGGATACCTTTTGTCTTTATTACGCCATTCGTCATGGAAAATTTGAGCGATATCGACCT
>NW_023597034.1:40556012-40756883 GCF_011947565.3 Pollicipes pollicipes | reverse complement strand
ACGAACAGTGGCCACATCAGACACGGCTGCAAGGCAACGATCAATGTTGCCGCACGAAGCAACTGCCACAGTTCATGACCAGACACCGCCTGGTCACGGGTCGGGCGACAAATGCACACCCACGACATTCAGAGCGCTTCCGTCACAGAAGCTCCTGCATCCAAATGTGCATTTCCCACATTCACCTGCCTCTGCAAAGCTGGTTTCAGTTGCATTTCCCAGGTAATTCATGACACTTGCCACGGTAAGTTGTACTTGCAAATGTTGTAATGTAGGTACATGAGAAAAGCAATTGAGAACGCCGAGGACGATTCCGATGCACCTACTCCGCAGCAGCTGACACACCCGGGGAGGCAGATGCCATTACTTAATTATGATGCATCGACACAGAAGGCAGACACTTCACCCAAAGCACGTGACGTACGCAGCTTTGAAGATAACTCTGGAATATGTTCCCGAATCGGCACATGAAGAAGCCTGGAAAACCAGTCATTGGAACGCAAGAACACATGAAATGCCTAAACCGAAAAGCCTATTCTACATTAAAAGTTTGTCGATATAGACACGGAACGAGCAAGCCAAGCCATGCACACATCCAATCGTCCGAACTTCCTCTTCTTCGTCTTGTTCCTTAGACTCTCTGCGTGCTGGCTTTCCGACTCGATTTCCTGGGCACGGGTTGGGGTGAGTCGGTCGCCCTGCGAGCCTGGCGCGTCACGCGTGCCCCTTCGGAGACCACACTGTCTGGCGTCTGGCCCGCCTGGCTCCGAGATCCCCGCGTGGTCCGAGACGTCCCGGAGACCGCGCTCTCGGAGGACTGGTCCAGCTGACTTCTGGGGGTCCGCTTGGGTCTGGCCGGTCCGGAGAAACGCCGTCAGGAGACAGTTCCCCCTGATTTTGAGAGTTCTGCTTGGGTCTGCCGTTCTGGAGACGGCACTGTCTGGACTCTGGATTACTCCGCTTCGGGAAGCCTGCTTCGATCCACTAGTTGTGGAGGCAATGCTGTTTGGGCTCTGTTCCACCAGGAATCCTGGGAGTCCTCTTGGTTCTGGCGGTTTTAGGAGCAGGCACTATCTGAAGTCAAATTGTGCACGGCTTCTGGAGACTGCTTGGTTCTAGTGGTTTCTGGACAAGCACTGTCTTGATCCCGCTCCATCCGACTTCTGGAAGTCCCGACCAGCTCTGGACGATGCGGAGACAACACTGTCTGGACTCTCCTCCACAACGTTTCTGGAAACCCGCTTCGCCCCTCTGGCTCCCGAAGGCACGCTGTCCGGAAGTCAGTTCCAGCTGGCTTCTAGAGGCCGCATTGTTTTCAAGCGGCCTCCGGAGACAGCGTTGTCCGGACTCTCCTCCACTCGGAGCCTGGATCCCCTGGTGTTTCGATCCGTGTGGCGGCGCCGCCAGCCTCCTCGAGGCTCCGGGCCACCTTCCTCCTCGGCCGGACGGCGCGCCGCCAGCCGCCACCAACCGCGTCGTCCCCGGGGCGACTCCGGCTCCGGACCCTCGCCTGCCCGTCCTCGATGGTTGGCTCCGAGCTGTCTCGTCGGCCAGCGTGGGGCACGCACGCCGCGCCGCCGGACGGCGGGGCGCGGCGCACGTTCGCCGCCGGCCGGCGCGGCGGCGGCAAGCGCGCGCCGTTTGGCCGGCTCCGCTTGGCCGGCACTGAGGCCGGCGAGGCGAGCGGCGACGCCGCCGCCTTGCCGCGCTTCGGTGCCGGCGTGCGCCGCGAGAGACGGCCGCCGGGCTGGTGCGGCGGCGGCGGCGGCGGAGGCGACGTCTCGGCGGCGCGCCTCGGCGCCGGCTCGGAGGCGAGCCGCGAGCGGCGCGCGTCCGGCCGCACTGCCGATCGGTCGGCGGCCTCCCGCAGACACTCAGCGAACTCGTCCGAGCCGGCCGACGCCGTCAGCAGCAGCTCCTGGCCGGCGCTGACGTCGGCCGACTCGGCGTCTCCGGCACTGCGCCGCCGGCGGCCGACCGCTCCGGCGAGCCTTGGCTGCAGTCCAGGCCGCCGACCAGCGTCGCGTCGCCGCCGGCGGACGGCCGCGCGCGCGCCGGCGCCGGCGTGGCGGCCGGTTCGTCCGGCCGCGCCGCCAGAAGCGCGCCGACGCCGCCAGCGAAGCGGCGCAGGTGGCGCGCCAGCTGCCGGTCGCCGGGCTCGGCGCCATCCGGCGGCCAGCAAACCGGTCGGCCAGTGCGGCCAAGTCCGCGCAGCACGGCCGCCGGCGCTGCCGCCAGCTGCAGCTGCGGCAGCGCGCGCGCCAGCACGGCGCCCGGCGCTGTCCGAGCCGACGCCGTCCAGCAGGGCGTTCAGCAGCCGGTACGCCAGCGCCTCGTGCACGGACCCAGGCAGCTCCGCCTGCCGCTCGGCCAGCATGGCCGACTGCGTCAGCTGCACGAAGAAGCGCGCCACGTCGTCCAGGTCCACCTCCACCAGCGGTGAAGTCATCGGCGCCTGGGGGTGCGGCCGGCAAGAGCCGGTGAGGGGCGCGCGGGCACGTGTGGCTACTCGGGGTCAGGTCGGACACTGCCGGTGCAGATTTGCCGACAGACGGGAGAGTCACAAACCGCATCATACGGAACAAGACAGCTGCTCCTAACATCAATGGTGAGCCCTTTGATAACTTCCTAGTTACGGGAGATAGTAGAAATGATAAGAGAGCCACACATCGGTGCGATAAATACGTGATTGCCTCGCCCTGCAACAGTCTTCTTGAACCTTTCCGGGATTCTTTATTTATTCGCCGTCTTGGCGCACAAGTAACTCAAAAATCTTAAGTAATGTAGGCTCATCGGCAACGCGGGCGCATCTATGGATACAAATCACAAAACGCCAATAAAAGCCTCACATATTTGCTCATCAACGACTCGTGAGCAGTGACTTCGCAAACAGCCGTAGCGCTTTTCCCACCCTGTCCCCGATACGACAGGCGCGGTCCGTGCGGCAGCGGCGCCTATCAGCAGACGCACCTGCATGAGCGTGTGTATGGTGGGGAGCATGGCGTCAGCCAGCATCTCCTGGTTGGCGCGGCTGGCGGCGCCGAACGCCGGGAAGAACACGCCCAGCATGTTGCGCAGGAAACTGTCGCCGTCCCATGACGGGGTTGTACCACATGAGCACGAGCCGCTCCAACAGTCGGGGCGAGCTGATGCGACCGTGCATCAGCAGTTTGCAGAGGCCCTCCGCCACCAGGCCGCGCACCTGGCCGAGGCGGCATTCAGGTCAGGTCATGCCGGGCCAGAACTTGTCAGGTCAGATCAGGTCAGGTCAGGTCAGGTCAGGTCTTGTCAGGTCAGGTTGACGGCGGCCGATACCGGGGCCGGGTCCGAAGACCTATCCAACGATTTTCAATTTCGTTGGTTCATGTTCTTTTTGCGGTAGATTTGCCGAAGACTGAGTGAAATAAACTGATGATCATAGTATTGACTTATCAGTGGACGTTTCATTTAATCTGGCCTACTGAACATCCCCAAACAGCAGGATAGAAAGCCCCTGGATCAGTTTGTGAACAGGGATCTAAACAGCCGCAGGCGACGCCGAACCCGAGGCGGTCAACAACATGGCATGGGGAGGGAGCTTCCACAGGAAATCAGTCCAGCCACCAGACCAGGTCAGGCCGACGTACCTCTGGCTCCCCGACATCCAGCATGGCGGTGAGCTCGGTGACTAGCGGCGCCATTTGGTCGGGCTGCTCGGCCGGCGCGGCCACCTCCAGCCCGTGCACCAGCAGCTGGTCAAAGACAGCCCGCAGCGCCGTCAGCTGCACCTCGCACTGGTCCGCCTGCGCCACCTGTCCGGTCGCAGGGGTCGCAGGTCAGCATGACGGGATTTAAGACAGCTGGAGGAGGGGTGGAGAGCCAACAACAGCGCGCGCTGCAACACGGGGCGACTTGAACAAGTTGCCAGTCAGTGACGGAGCACCGGCAGAAGTCAAGGAGCTCAGCGGCATACCAGAGGACAAGCAGGCTGCCTGGCCAGCCCAACAAGGCGTCGCGAAACCGACCTGGACGAAGAGCACCAGGTGATGCTCGGCGAGGCCGCGGTTCAGCAGCGAAAGGGCGCCGAGCGCGCGCACGGCCGCCTCGCGCACGCCCGGGTCCTCGTTCTGCACGGCCGGTAGCACGAGCGTCTCGGCCAGCGCGCGCAGCTCGGCCGTCAGCGTCTTCAGCTCGGGCGACTGCAGCAGCTCGTACAGCACCGTCAGGCACTTGGTCAGCGTGGCCGGGTCGTCGCGTTCGGCGCACTCGCCGACGTCGTCGGCCGGCGCCGGCTCGGGCCGCTCCTGGAGTTCGCGCTCCTCCTCCTGACACAGCGTCTGCTGGCGCTGCAGCTCCTGCGCCGTCGCGAACTCGCCGCCCGCCACGGCCGCCTCCAGCCGGTCGCGCAGCTCGTTCAGCTGCACGCGCAGCTGGGCGCGGCGCAGCCGGCGCGCGCGCAGCTCCTGCTCAGGTGGCGGCGGCGGCGCGCTCTGCAGCGGCGCGCGGATCTCGGAGATCGTCTCGACGAGCGCGCGCAGCCGTGCGGGGCGCCGCCGGCACGGCGCGCGCGTACAGCCGCACCAGCGGCGCCACCAGCTGGCCGTCCAGCCGGTCGGCGCGCAGCAGGACTGTCGACGAGCGCGGCGAGTGCGCGCGCCGGCCGAACTCGTCCCACAGCTCGAGCCCAGCCGCCAGCGCGATCAGCTGGCGCAGCACGAAGCGGTCCGTCTCGTGCTCGCCGTCGGCCGGCGGCCGGCCGCTAAGCTGCTGGATGAGGCCGCACAGCGCCGGCAGGTCGGGCGTGATGCGCTCCAGCTGAGAGTCGGCGCCGCCGCCCTCGCTCCGCAGGTGGTCGCAGAGCGCGCGCCACAGCAGCGCGTGCTCGGCCGTCAGCTGGTCGGCGGCGAACAGGCGCGTGTCGGCCGGCAGGGCCAGACTCTCCACCTGACGGGCACAGACAGGCGACGCTGACAGGCACGTCCCCATTCGACCGGCCGGGCTGCCTCGCCGCGGTTCGCACATCCACCGGCCCGACCAGGCAGGCCCTAGCCCGGAGACAGGGGCGCTGCGCGTGGAAGAGCACCGGGAGGGCCGCCGCGATTCGCCTTTCATAAAGAAGAAATAACGGAATATTCAGTACCTTCGCAAGAACTGAGCGATTTAATCCAAGTTCAAACCATTTACTCACTCTAAATACAGTGGATCAACTGCACACTATCATTGAACTTTGTCCGGTGCGAATACTGCATCTTCATAAAGCAAGATCGAAAACATCACCGCAAACTGTCAGCAGCACAACACAGATCGAGAGACTGCCAAAAGGTCACGAAACACAGGCCACAACTCAAATTTTGGACCGCAACGACTAAATCAAGCCACTGAGCAAGTACCCAGGTAATCAAGTCACGTACCAAATCATCACCACGCCATCGATCGGTCAACCACCAAATCGATTAAACAAACGGTCGGGTCCGGCCAACCGACTGTCCCCCACTGTCCCCCCCCCCTTGCCAAGCCAGCGGCCCAGGACCGGCGGCAGTATGGCCGGCCCACGCACCATGTCAGCGTACGAGGTCTCGCGGCACATGGCCTTGACCACGAGCTCAGCCACGTCCGGGCACATCTCCACGTAGAGGCAGCGCAGCAGCTGCGTGACGCTGCCGGCCAGCAGGCGCAGCCAGAACTGCAGCAGGTCCTTCTGCACGGTGCGACGGACGGCCTCGTCGCGGTCCTGTAGGCCCTCTTTCAGCAGCCGGCGACGCTCAGACATCGAGATAGACTTGATGTGCACCTGAAGCAGGAGCGTGCGTGCACACGTGGGACACGCGGCGAGCGCACGTGCGGCGACACCGAGACGGCACGCACGTGTGGCTGTGACGTGCACGGTGGGAGAGCAGAGGTCGGTTGTGTCGATACCGAGCATGGAGTCCATGCTCTATGTCATGGATATGTCATGGACACACGTACACGTGGCACCGACTATGGACGAGTTGGTTCCGTACAAAATGCGGGGCGTTGCATCACGATGCATTGCAAACAGAGGGTAAGTAATGAATTCGAACTCTTCACAAAAGATATCCTTGGTTTCACCTTACCAATGAGCAAAATCTCCTTACGTTAATAAAGCACAAAAAGAGTGATCAGGAGGAAAGCTGACGACGCCACTGAAAAAGAGCCTCCAGCATATAGACACCAAGCCAGGAGCTAACCGCATCACCACGCACGCAGACACACCAGCTGATCCTCACACCTCCCAAGTCGACAGCCGACGCGGCACAGCCCTCCACAGGAGTGCGCCGGCGCCGCGCCTCACCTTGGTCAGGAAGAGGTAGGCCTGGCGACGGACGGGCGCGCTCGAGTCGCGGATGCGCTCCAGCACGTGCGGCAGCGTGGCGGCCGAGCCGCCGATGTTGAGCAGCACTGCGCGCCGTACGTCGGCGCTCGGGTCGTTACGCAGGTGAAACACGTACGCCCGGATCACCGGGCACTGCTTGTTGTGCGGCTCCTGCAGGCGCGACAGCGCGAACACAGCCTGCACGCGCACGGCCGGCACCGTGTCCTGCAGCCGCTCC
Source organism: Pollicipes pollicipes (assembly GCF_011947565.3). Lineage (NCBI taxonomy): Eukaryota > Metazoa > Arthropoda > Thecostraca > Pollicipedomorpha > Pollicipedidae > Pollicipes > Pollicipes pollicipes. The sequence continues at coordinate 40,750,332 of NW_023597034.1, read as the reverse complement.
AGCATGGCCTCGTACACGCGGTCGCAGAGCGCGTCGTCCAGGTAGGCGTTCTCGCCCAGGTGCAGCAGCAGCTTGTTCAGCAGCTGGCAGCTGCGCAGGCGGACGGCCGAGTCGGCCGCGCGGTGGCTATCCACCAGGAACTGGAACAGGCGGCCGAAGAACGGGTGCACCTCCTCTGCCTCGTCGACCGCCTTGTCGGCCTCTGCCGCCGCCGGGCACAGGTGGCGCGCGAACCGGGCGGCGAACTCGAGCGTGCGCTCCACCGGCGCGCTCTTTTCGCCGCGCACCAGCGCGTGCCGCAGCAGGCGCACGAACTCCACGAAGAAGGCCTCGTCGTCATCGCGCGCCGCGTGGATCGCCTTCAACGCGGTCAGCAGCTTCTGGTGCACCGAGATGCTGGCCTGGCATGCGACGAACACGTCCTGCATTGTGTTCAGCATGGTGGCAGCTGTAAGCAACAGGACGTACTGGTGATCTCTAAAGATGCAGTAATGATGATTGGGGCCTTATTTCTCACCCACTGCCAAGGCCATTTTGAGATGGATGCCTATCCAATATCATGTGGGATGCGATGACAGTGTGTGAAAGGCTCAAGCCCAAGACCAATGGGTCCGGAGCAAATCACCCTAACCACTATACCCCACTGCTCCCTCCAAAGATGTGGCTATGTAGCATGATCAGTGGTGTTGAAGTGGTCTGAGGTGTTAATGTGCTGTGCAGTTTCTGATGATAATTGCCAAGCATGTGCATAACCAATGAATACAAATCCTAGATTTCTGAAGTTCTTGACATTTGTGATTACATTTAGAGTTAACAAATGTATGAGTGGGAGGTCATTTTGCACTGTTCTTAAGAGCTACAGACTCAATGTTCTATCAAATTTAAATCAACAATTTGCACTTTATTTATGCCACATCATATACCTAATTGCTGCCAGGAGTTCAACAATGCACCCCTATTTTTGTTAACAGTCCCTTGACAGAACACAGGTCATGAGCATTAATCAATAGGTCTTATCCCAAGACAGGAACTTCAAAGTAATCTCTAACAGAACATGCATTCTTCATTGTCTCAAAAGTGTACCAAACCTGACCACCACCCACCCTAATCAACCTCTGTGACCAAGCCTGCTGCTGCCCATCATGCTGTTGGTGTTCAAAATCTTATAATTTTACTTCTCATTTTCCACACCATCCCCCTGCAACCCATCATCACCATCACTGACTTAAGGTGTAATGCCAAATTTCATGTCACACATGTCACATGTCACATTCCCATCATATAAAACCTCTGTATTGATCCAATCAAGCATCAGTATGCAAAAGCTGCACCTTAAAAAGAAAAGGCCAGCCTTCATCCAATATGATGCCTTGGGGCATCAACTTTGTACTGCCAGTGTTAGAATCTGATAAGCACCACTGACATCATGATTTATATATATTGACACAGTAAGATGACGTGATGTTATTGTTTTCTGATTATCAACCACGTTGTTTGCTCTGAAGAGGTCAATGTATGCACAAAATATTAACACCATGAGGCAAAAACTTAACAAAAGCCAGTCATTTACATAAAGCTAGGCATTATAAAGTGAGGCCAATATCTTAATGTAGAGATATTGCAATCTTGCCGAACTTATGTATATCATGCTGGTCGAGACCACGTACGACACGCGAGCACCGATCTTGACTTCTCGTGCTACTGCAATCACATTGCCCTTACCGGTGTTAAATTCGGCAGGTTGCTAACAAATTAACAACCGAAACATCACAGAACAATCAATTATCCCACGGCACGCAACGAAGGCCAACCCGCAACCGAGGCCAACCGCAACCGAGGCCACCCGCAACCGCCGACAGCCGCCCGAGCAGCAACCGCCGCTGAAAGTCGCGCGCGCGCCGCTCTGTTGAATACAAACACCGCGCAACATTTGAAACTGTCGCCGAATGACAGATGCTACCATATTAGTGCGTCCATATCCTTCACGTGGTTCACAGTATTTGTATTAAAAATGACACCCTTCCCATCCCATCGCGCATTGAGATAAATGTTGAAAATGGGGAGATGACAGTAGCTCAGAGATACACCACACACGAAGCCAAAGCCAAAGAGATGCATGCACGGTAAAAAAGATTGTCAGCTCCACTTTTCGCAAAAGTGTCACAAACCTTTGAACGATGCTTGAAGGCGCTCCGCCGGCCTCACGCCAGGTAGGTGGTGGTATAAAAAAACGTGCACTTTCGTCGCGCTGAGGTTATTTAAAAAAAAAAAAAACGTACCGGGACGCAACCGCCGCCGGACATGCGAGCTCCGCTGCTAGATGCTCTGCAGTCTGCTTTTCGAAAAGCCGCGCCGGCGACTTGCTGACGGCGACCTCCTCCTTCGCTGAGAGTAACGGCGGGAGAGGAGACTTTGTTAAGCTGGCTCTGGCTCCCTCCCCCACTCTCATCTGGAATGCCGTTGGTGGTATTTTGTGTTGATGGGGCGCTTCGACTGCGCGGACATTTCGCGCTATCTCGAAAACTGGCAATTTCATGCCCTTTGGTCAATACAGTGTCATTTAACTGTTACTATGCACTATGTCCAACACCATCACAAACTCTATTGCGTTTGAGCAAAATAAAGTGGGCTTAATCCGGTGCGTAAAAATGGGAGGAGTTTGTCTGGCCCAGGGTTCGATCCCCCCAAAAAGTACAAAAATTCACACCCCTGCTATGCGCCCTGATCTCTGTGTCATTACCTATGCGGTTGGACGGCTGCAATCGTAAGTCTTGCGGGCTAAGACAAGTGGAACAATAACGTCACAACACGAGTCCCGCCTGATGCAGAAGCTGGTAAGTGGGCGCTGCAATGAAGTAACGCAGACGATCCGTGGCATGGTGAGGACATGAGGTCAGGCAACACTCGAGCGGTCGCCGCACCCCTCACGCCGTGGCATGCTCTCGCCCGATAGGTAAAAAGTACGCTGCGCAGGTGGCTGCGCGTCCAAGCCGTAGCCGGCAAAGGGCAACTTTCTCAAATCTTTTAGTCACATGAGAATGATTCCCCCACGACTCCCATTCTCTCATCTGTGGTTTCGAGGACGCGCAGCAATCGGTGCCTTTTTAGCACGCACGGCGTGACCGGCCCGTGCTACGACGAATGGAGAACACGATGCGCCAACGATGGCGACGGACTGCTCAGTACGCGGCGTTAGCAGCCCAGTCAGCTCAACGTCTCACCGCAGCATGACCATACCCGTCAACACTGACTGCTGCTGTGGTATCAGACCTGACCACCTAACAGTCTACAGCGCAGGACGGGCGCCCTCCTGATCGGTCGTGGCACGGCCCTCCTGCCATGCCTGGCTCACACTCCACGACATTCCCACATTATGACCTGTTGTCGGAACAGAGCCGCCTTTGCACAGCAGCTCAACAAAACTCTGAACACCTTGCGGTCTGTCGCGGCATTGACCGGCGGTTAAGTGGCGTTTCCGTCTGCACGTGATACTGGCGCTCTGGTCACGTACGCCGTCGGGGCATACTCCAACACCAAACAACATGAAACGAAAGCGCCAATTATTATTTTCACCTTTCGCAGTTGATCCTATGGCCATGTCCCAATGAGCAAAAACGAATATCACTTGCGGACAACAGGAGGGAAATAATGCCACCGTAGGAACATTGAAGCAGACAGGTGTTGCAGCATACGCCCTACACCAACGCGCCATAGGCTCGTGCTAGTCACGGGAAGCAGTGCATTCAACAACTGAAACACAAGGTACGCCAGCGTATCCAACCTTGGCCAATCAGTTTTAACCCATTCACATCCATTTTCTCGTAATATCAGTCCATCCCGAAGCTTGGAGACATTTCATTACTCATAGCTCACCACTACACTTAAGGGGAAATCCTGAACACAACAGTCAAATCTGATGACTCGCTCAATGCTAGCGGTTCTGACTGAAGACAACAGTATCAAACGAATATGACTGACTGCATACTAAACAACTGTTTGAGCAGGAGATCGGTCGGAGGTCAACAGGTAGGTCGGAATTAGCTCGCTGCACCCGACTGAGCCAGCGAGCTCAGCAGCACTCACTAGCTCGTGCCGTTCCTGAGCGCGCCCGCCAGACAGTTACCACACACTCCATTATGCCCCTCCACGGACGAGCCATGCGCCAGTCGCGTCTCACAGCCCAGCCCGCCCGCCACTGAAAGCAGCGCCACCTATGACGCCGTCCGAGGGGCGGCCACGCGTCCAGTGGCAGTGCCCGTCTAGCGCAGTGAGACTCTCGCCACCACTGTCTCGTCGCCGCTGTCAGACCGGTGCAGAGGAGGGGACGGGGAGAGGGAGGGGGTGTGCGGGTGGCACACGAGCGCCGCCGGCCGTTCTTTAGCAATACAGCGTCCAGAAAACTCTAATCAATCCACAGCCGCGCCTCTGCCCACGCTCAAGCCTCAACGCGAACGTTAGACGGCCAGTGCGTTGCCGCCGTCCTCCGACTTGTCCTCCGCCTTCTCCGCGCCGGCCGCCCCAACCGCCTCCTCCTCCTCAGCGCCCGACGCGGCCGGTGCGGGCGGTGTGACGCCGTGCGACCCCTCACCACCGGCGGCGGCGGCAGCGGCGTCACGCGCCGCCTCAGGCGTCTTGCCACTGGCTTCCGTAAGCGGCGCCATGCAGCCGGCCACGGCCTGGCCCAGCTCGGCCAGCTCCTCGTCTGAGGACGTGTCGCCCGTGCTCTCGCGCCGGTAGCGCGGCGACAGCCGGCGCCCCTTGCTCAGGTAGCTCGTCAGCTTGCCGCACGCGGCCAGCACGAGGCCCAGGTAGGGCGGCGACGGCCGCGTCGGCCGCGTCAGGTACTCCGGGTGGAACTGCACGCCCACGAAGTACGGGTGCTTGGGCAGCTCGACAATTTCCATGCGCGTCGCCTCCTTGTCCTCGGCCTGGCCGACAAAGTGGAGACCGTGTTGCTCCAGCAGCGGCACATAGCGCGGATTGACCTCGTAGCGGTGGCGGTGGCGCTCGTCCACGCGCGTGGCGCCACCATACAGCTGCTGCAGCACCGACGGCTGCCCGCGGAACGTGGTGGCGCGCCGGCCCAGCCGCATCGTGCCGCCCATCTGACCCGGGTTGTGCTCGGGCATGTCGATGATCAGCGGCGTGGTCGCGTCCTTGACGAACTCGGTCGACTGCGCGTCCGGCAGGCCGGCCACGTGGCGCGCGTATTCGATCACGGCCGCCTGCATGCCCAGGCACACGCCCAGGAAAGGCTTGGCGTTGACGCGAGCCCACTGGATAGCCATCACCTTGCCCTCGACGCCGCGGTGGCCGAAGCCGCCGGGCACGAGCAGGCCGTCGGCGCGACAGAGGTGGCGCCACGCCTCGTGGTAGCGCACCGGGTCGCTCAGCTTGCATGCCTCCTCGAGGTGTTCAGACTGGACGAACTGCAGGTCGAGCTGGCGGCTGGCGAGCAGCGCCGCATGCTGCAGCGCCTTAATCACGCTGGCGTACGAGTCCTGCAGCGAGGTGTACTTGCCCACCAGCGCGATGGTGACGGTGCGGCGCACGTGCGTGGCGCGCTCGGCCAGGTCGCGCCAGCCGGCCATGCAGCGGCGCGGCCGCACGCCGCCGGCAGGCGCAGGTGCAGGCACTCCTGCAGCACGTCCAGGCACCGCTCCTCCGTCAGCATCACCGGCACCCGGTACAGCGACTTGACGTCGTGCAAGCAGATCACCTGGTGCGGCGCAACGTGGCAAAAGTTGGAGAGCTTGAGCTTCACCTCGGCCCCAATCGGCTTCTCGCTGCGGCACACGATCAGATCGGCGTACAGACCCAGGCCGCGCAGCTCGCGCACCGACGCCTGCGTCGGCTTCGTCTTCTGCTCGCCGGTGGAGGACGGCTGCCGGCACCAGCGACACGTGCGCGCAGCAGAAGTTGCCGCGACCCACGCGGAACTGGAACTGCCGGAACGCCTCCACGAACGGCATGCCCTCGATGTCGCCGATCGTGCCGCCCAGCTCGATGATGCAAATCTCGGGCTCGAGGCCTTCGGGGTCAACGGGCCGGCGCGCAACGCGCTCCACCCAGTTCATGATGGCGTCGGTGATGTGCGGAATCACCTGCACCGTCTTGCCCAGGTACTGGCCCTCGCGCTCGTGGTTGATCACCTGCTGGTAGATCTTGCCAGTGGTGATGTTGTTGTCCTTGTGCAGCGTCACGTCCAGGAAGCGCTCGTAGTTGCCCAGGTCGAGGTCCACCTCGCCGCCGTCGTCCAGCACGAACACCTCGCCGTGCTCGTACGGCGAGAACGTGCCTGCGTCAATGTTGATGTAAGGGTCGATCTTGATGGAGGTGACGCGGAAGCCGACGCCCTTCAGGATGGCGCCGATCGAGCTGGCAATGACGCCCTTGCCAATGCCGCTGATGACGCCGCCCGTCACGAGGATGTACTTCATGATGACGGGCTTGGACGCAGAACGGAGCTCTGCAGTTCTGCTGGGAGAGAAAAACTATCAGGACATGAGAGGAGCAGTACTGTAATGTATTTGTGACTAAACTTGGTACATGTCCATAAGGAAACATATTACAGCCACCAAGCATTCAGTACCATGCTGTAGCATCTTCACCAATGACTTCACCAACAATTTAAGAACAAACAATGCATTCTAGATAGCTACCAGGCTATATTATTGAACTATACCTTGTCAAACACCATGAATTACATTTGTGTGTATATGAATATACACACACACACACAGTTCATCAACCACATTGTTTATGGCAGGCTGTGTTATTTGTCACAAGTTGCCTGATATTCCAGAGTTTGGCACCAAAACACAGCAAGAGTTGTTACAACAAAATAGCAATGAGGCCAGCTACCAAAGGAACTATTCATGATGACCAGTTACAAAAAACTTACTCTCCATGCTCCAAATTCAACATACCCAAATAGGCAGACACCTTTACCACATCTACACCTGAGAAAAACTACAGTAAAATGCTACCTGGCATCTATGCATGAAATAACACCTTGCTGTGAGGTACTGAGACATGTGAGTGTAAAATACAATTACCATGCCTAATGCTACCATGCTTGAGGGTTGTAACTGTAACATTCATATAAACACATAAGCTTTATTCATGCAAAGATACCCACAGGCAAAATCACAAAACTTTTTATTGCTGAATTTGGTATAAAAATATCAGCACTCATTCTCTGCCCCATGACTTTCATGTGTTTGACACTTCCCTTGTACCTTGCTGTGTGATGCCTATTTTACAACAGCTATGTTATATTGTGAGCTTTCCATTCAAATATCTTTCTGTCATCATGATTAAACCAACAAAGTTACTTCACATCCAGGGCACCAAATAAACAAAAACAAGCTACCATGGATAATTTATCAGGTAAGACAGTAGTGCTTCATACCACTGTTTTCCATACAAGGCTCATTAAGCAGCTTAGAGGCATACTTATAAGGCTCATCGCAGTACATTTTCTAAACATAATAACCTTATGGTCTTTCCCTCTCTGAATGCAAAACCCATGAAAATACTACCACATTCCACAGAGATAGAGCCCTCACCCTGGCCTGTCCCTTTGAACCTTGAATGTAACGAAACCCAGGGTGAGTGGTAATTTTTTACTTTGGTACCTGTGCGGCCGACGGAGGGAAGAGCTACGCTGGTTGCAGGGTTTCGAGTACTGTCGTACTGGGGAAATGCTGCGAGGCATCAGCTGACATTGTGATGTCACAAAATGGTTTTGCATCGATCGGGATCGGGGCTCCTTTGGGCCGACTGAAGGCCATAAGGCTTTTGCAAGTGATATGATGTCACTGGTATTCGGCTGGGTATGTGACGGTTACTGGTGGTGAGTTTTTAAGGCTCTTTTGGGTCCACTGAATGCCGTAAGGCATCAGCTGACGATGTGTCGTAAATGGTATTCGATAAACATCAGGCGCGACCGGCCTCGTTCCATCTTTACTTTTCGTACCTGTCTGCTGCAAGCATTTGCATGCCGTATAAAGGTTTCACCGAATCACCTCAATGTGTGACGTCACTAATCATCCCTTCATACGAGTGCACTTACGGCCCCACGGCCACGGTGTGTCATGGTCCGCGACGTATCACCGGATAGGGTGACGTCACTGGTATTCGAATAAATACTGGGCGCAACAGGCCGTGCTTCATTTTTCACCTTTGTACCTGTCTACTGTAAGCATTGGCGTGCTGGATGAAGGCTGCCGAACCACCTGAGTGTGTGACGTCGCTGGTCATGAGTTTTACCGGGGCCTTTAGGCCCACTGAAGGCCACGAAGTGTCAGCTAACGACGCCACTGCTATACGACTGATTGTAAGACGTCAATAGTCGTGGGTTTTCACGGGCCCTTTAGGACCGACGAAATGCCGTAAGGCATCAGCTGGCTGATATGACGTCACTGGTATTCCGCTGAACATCAGGCAACAGGCCATGCTCCAGCTATAACCTTTCGTACATGTCTACTGGAAAGAATTGGCGGATTTTTTTAGGCCAACAGAAGACCATAAAGCATCAGCTAACGATGTGACGTCACTGGCATTCGACTGTGCGTGATTGTCACTGGTCATGAGATTTTACGACCTCTTTTGGGCCGATGAAAGGTCATACGGCATTAACTGACGATGTGACGCCACTGGTATTGGAATAAACTTTCAGGCGCGATAGGCCATGTTCCACCTTTACTTTTGGTACTTGTCCACTGCAAGCATTGCCGTGATGAAGGAAGGCTCTGCCGAATTACCTGAGTGTGTAACGTCACTGACCATTAATTTGTATACTCTTTTGAACCCACTATAGGCTACAAGACATCAGCTGACGATATGACTGTCACTGGGTTTCCACTAGACATCCATGCGCAACAGGCCATGTTCCATCTTTACCTTTTGTACCTGTCTATTGCAAGTATTGGCGTGCTGAAGGAAGAGTCTGCCGAATCTCCTGAGCGTATAACATCACTGGTCATGAGTTTTTCGGGCTCTTTTGAACCCCCTATAGGGTAAAATGCATCAGCTGATGATATGATGTCACTGGTGTCCGACTAAACATCAGGCGTAACAGGCCATGTTCTATCTTTACCTTTCGTACCTGTCTATTGCAAGTATTGACGTGCTGAATTAAGGCTCTGTCGACTCTCCCGAGTGTGGGTGAATACTCAGGTGAATCGGCAAAGCCTTCATATAGCACGTGAATGCTTGCAGTAGCCAAGTAAAGATGGAACATGGCCTGTTGCGCCGAGGTTAAGTCAAATACCAGTGACGTCCTATCGTCAGCTTATGCATTATACCATATAGCGGGTTGAAAAAGCCCATAAGAACTCTTAACCAGTGACGTTACACACTCAGGAGATTCGACAGAGTCTTCCATTCAGGACGCCAATGCTTGTAAACGACAGGTATGAAAGGTAAATATGTTACATGGAACATTGCGCTTGATGTTGAGTGGAATACCAGTGACGTCATATCATCCCGCGATACTTCACAGGATACGGGATACGGGATACTATGATGCTTTGTCACATTGGGGTGGCCCAAGTGCACCTGTATAAACTCATGACTGGTGACGTCACACACTCAGATGGTTCAGCATCGCCTTGATATAGCACGCGAATGCCTGCAGTGGACAGGTACGAAAGGTACAGATAGAACATGGCCTGTTACGCATGATGTCTAGTCGAACACCAGTGACGTCATATGGTGAGCTGATGTGGTATGCCCTATAACGGGTTCAAAACAGACTTATAAAAATGCATGGTCAGTGACATTACAATCTGAGGTAATTTGGCAGAGCCTTCCTTCAGCATGCCAATCCTTGCAATAGACAGGTACCAAAGGTAAAGGTGGAGCATGGCCTGTCGCGCCTGAAGTTTATTCGAACACCAGTGACGTCACATCGTTAGTTAATGCCGTATGACCTTTCGTTGGCCAAAAAGAGGCCATCCAATCTCATGACCAGTGACATCACATACAGTTGAATGCCAGTGATGTCATATCATTAGCTTATGTTTTATGGCCCTCAGTTGACCCCAAAAATCCATAAAAAATCTCATGACTAGTGACGTCGCACACACACAGGTCATTTGGCAGAGCCTACCTTCAGCACGCCAATACTTGCAGCAGACAGGTACGAAAGGTATAGATGAAGCATGGCCTGCTGCCTGATGTTCAGCCAAATATCCGTGACGTCATATCGTCAGCTGATGCCTTACGGCATTCAGCCGGTCCGAAAGAGCCCGTGAAAACCCACGACCATTGACGTCACACAGTCAGTCATATAGCAGTGATGTCCTTAGCTGATACCATGTGGTCTTCAGTGGGCCCAAAAACACCGATGAAACTCATGACGTGACATCACACACCCAGGCGGTTTGGTAACTTTCATTCAGCATGCCAATGCTTGCAGTAGACAAGTACGAAGGTAAAAATGAGCATGGCCTGCTGCGACCAATATTTAGTCGAATATCAGTGATGTCACGCTATCTGATGATACTTCACGGAACATGATACACCGTGGCCGTGGGACCTAAGTGCACTCGTACAAGTGATAATTGGTGACAGCACACATTCAGGTGATTCGGTCAAACCTTTATTCGGCACAAAAATGCTTGCAACAGACAGATATGAAAGGTAAAGATGGAACGAGGCCTGTTGGGCCTGATGTTTAATCAAATACAGTGACGGCATATCGTCAGGTGATGCCTTACGACATTCATTTGACCCGAAAGAGCCCTAAAACCTCACGACCAGTGATGTCATATACCCAGTTGAATACCAGTGACATCATATAACCAGCAAATGCCTTATGGCCTTCAGTGAGCCCAAAAGAACCCCGATCAATGCAAAACCATTTTAAGTGATGTCACAATGTCAGCTGATGCCTCACAGCATTTCCCCAGTATGACAGTACACAAACCCTGTAGCCAGCGTAGCTCTTCCCTCCGCCGGCCGTACAGGTACCAAAGTAAAAAAAAGCTGATTGAGTGAACATAAGTTCTGAAGTTGACCATGACCAGACCCAGGTGGATTGAAATAAACAAGCCTTTACATCACGCCCCAGCTTTCCACCTGAGGCTCATGTTCTCTCCACCTGTATGAGCCTCGATACTGATTTCATTATCAAAGAACACTGCATACGTGCACATAAAAGAAAAGTATGAATTAGCATTACATACATAGGAACTGCCCCAGCTTGGTGTAGCAATAGCTAACAGTATTCCAGCCAAAGACACAAGGCTTGGAGAGCATTAGTAGGGGTGCCATAGCCCTGCCATCTATCAACAATTTTAGCAAGGCCTCTTCAGTGACAAATAAAGACTGAACTGAAAGGGGAATTTGAGGACCCCCAGGTCCACAGGGAACCTGACTGCATATCGCTAACTCATGCCCTTCTAATTTTGGCTTAATCTCAGAGTGGGGCAGAGCCAGAAGAAAGCCAGTTGAAAAAATGATTACCCATTCCTTTCACACGCTATGAGCCCGTCCAAAATCACCCACAGCTCACCAATAACCCAGACCCACGTGGCCCCGCCGACTAACGTCGCGTTCTGGAACGAAGCAATGCCTGAGATTAACTTGCATTGCAATGTCGCATGACAATCAAAATCGCCACGCTACCAACTGTGATATTTGTATGCTGCCAAATCATCTTTGAAATCCCTTCGTGATTTATTCTGAGAGGAAGTTCTGAGGAAAGTGATTCTGGCCAGCGCCGCACTTTTCTGCAGTAGCGCAAGCAGAGCGAGGTGGGGGGGGGGGGGGGGGGCACAGAGGGCACGTGCCCCCTTGGGTTCAAGCCTGAAGGTCCCCTCGGGACCTGTGATTAGGGGTCCGGAAGCTCGGACGTGGCGTTTGCAGCAGGAAACACCATAAGCCCAACTCCATCCCCGTTACTTTTTCCCATGCTGTCCGCCAGTCTGCCACGAGCAACCGCGAGGGCGACAAGCGTGAGCACCAGCGCCAGTCTGCACAGCTGGGCTGCACGCGCCTAAGGCCCTTAGTCCTCGGACTGGACCCGATCGTTGGTCCCGAAAGCCCTTCGGGCCCTATTCGGGCCTCATCGAGCACCACCCGTGGCCGAATCGGGGCCCATTGCCGACACAGGACCCCCTGTTGGCACTGTGGTCATAAGGTCTCTTTAGGCCCTTGGGCCTCCGACAGACACAGGGGTGACTAATGTCAATCACCGACCCGGCCTTTGCCCCTGCTTGGGAAATGTGTCCCAGGCCCACACCGACGAGAAGCGGACCGTATGGTGCTGTTGGTGTCTGGCCGACATGCGGACACTCATCTGCTTAGGTGGATCCCGATCGGCGCAAAGGCCTTCTGGTGGGCATTTTGAGGGTTCGTTCCTGCGGACCGGGGCCTCTGAATAAGAGCTAAGGCCGGCCCTTCGTGCCCTAAGGCCCTCCCATCGTGCCCTTAATCGTCGACCCCGGTTCCAGCCGCTCCTAGGACCTCCTCGAACCCTCCCATGGCCGAATCGGGCTCCATTTTCAACAGAGGGGGCCCTGTTAGGCGCTGAAGGCTTCTGACAGACGCAGGCACCCCTGGCTTTGTTCCTGTTTGGGAAGAGAGCCCTCAGGCCCATACCGACACGGAATGCACTGTGCGGTGCTGATGGTATCTGACCGACACAGAGGCCCGTATCAGCTCAGAGGACACCCAATGGGCTCAAAAAGGCCCTCTGGGTGATATTTAAGCGTCCAGCCCTGTGGGCCGGGGCCCCTGAACACGACCTCCGGCCGGCCTTTCGGGCCCGTCGAGCTCTCCAAAAGTGCCAGTAAGGCCCCTCATGACCTAAGGGGGGGAGAGGGGGAGAGCACGTGCATACTGTTGCCCCTTGCCTTCGCCACTGTCAGAGGCCAATATACTTTAACCTGCCGGGGCGGTCCCGACCGTTCAAGGTAACTCATAGGTCCTAGGCTCTTCTCGTTGGCTCGGAGGCCGCTACACAGTTAACGGGGCCTCTGTGTTGAGCATTCCCTGCACCCTAGATCGCACGGATGCCGTCCACATTGGTCTTGGGTTTTCCATTTCCCGACGGACCTGCGCTGCTCACCGAGGCCCTAGACTGCCATGACCGCTTAAGACTACCACGTTGTAGCTTTTCACCCGCCCGGCCTGTCGGGCGGGCGACTTCATGCCGTACCTGGACTTCATGCTGTGTGGTTATTTCAATAATGGCGTCCACACTACGTCCACATGGACGAGCCAGTAAACCTTTAAGAAGTTAGGGTCGCTCCAAGGCTCGAGATAGCACGCATCACCGTGGACAAGATCGACAGGACAATCAACCATTTGCGACAGGTTTGGATAATGCGCATCCCGGACCGCCAGAGCTCCCATCTGGTGCATATTTTACGATCGCAATTTGGAACGTGTGAAATCTCTCATGATTTTCACTGTCGCTGCTCCTGTTTTGCCATTTGATTGGCAGTGGAATGCCACTACAATCACGTTTGTGCGAGAAATACCTTTGCCAACCTTGAGAAAACATTGGTTGTCTTCTGTCTGGGTCACATAGTGCTTTAAAAAGCTGATGCAGGATACAGTCCATTTTGTTTTTGTCCTGATCCTCCTGTGTTACGTAGTGAAACACCTGCCAATCATGGCAGACTAGCCTTATATGCGAAAGAGTTGTTATGCCAGAAATGTTAAATAGCTGCAGAAATAGCTACTCTTTGGTGCAAAATGAACCTTGCATTATTAATATAGTGTTTAGGGCCCTAGTGTGCCAACAGTTCTGTTAATTGTCTATATTTTTTGGAGCCCAGTATTTCCTTTTTGTCATATATATTGTGTGTGATGGGGAGGGGCTGAAAGGAGCATGGGGGAAGGGCGGGTCAAGTCAGTAAGCGGGGCTTAGGTCTCCTTGAAAGCATAAAAAGCAAAGCCCCTGCTACTATCCTTTCGATATGGGTGGTATGGGTAAACCCATAGGTTTACTTATCCCACGAAGTCCTCCGTACACATTTCCATAGTCTGTGGAAGCCAGCCCTTGACCCTGCACGCACAGAGGCTTGCAGCGCCCCTGCGACTCACTACAGGCCAGCGTGGGGCAGGTTTCGCAGTCCACACACATTTCGGAGATAAAGCTCCAGATAGACCCACGACGGCCGCGCGCCACACACGAGCAGTGGCGCGGCGTCACGACCGCGCGGGTCCTCGCGGCCAGTCAGTGGACGGCTTGGAGCGGCTCGGGTGAGTGTCACGGCTACGCGCTGCACGGCCTCCGGCTCAGGCCGAGGCGACTCTTATTACGACGCGCATATTTGGTCGATTGTGTCACGGCCACGCGCCTGCACGGTCTCCGGCTCAGGCCGAGGCGACTCTTATTACGACGCGTGTATTTGTTCGATTGTGTCACGGCCACCCGCTGCACGGTCTCCGGCTCAGGCCGAGGCGACTCTTATTACGACGCGCGTATTTGTTCGATTGTGTCACGGCCACGCGCCGCACGGTCTCCGGCTCAGGCCGAGGCGACTCTTATTACGACGCGTGTATTTGGTCGATTGTGTCACGACCACGCGCTGCACGGTCTCCGGCTCAGGCCGAGGCGACTCTTATTACGACGCGTGTATTTGTTCGATTGTGTCACGACCACGCGCTGCACGGTCTCCGGCTCAGGCCGAGGCGACTCTTATTACGACGCGTGTATTTGTTCGATTGTGTCACGACCACGTGCTGCACGGTCTCCGGCTCAGGCCGAGGCGACTCTTATTACGACGCGCGTATTTGATCGATTGTGTCACGGCCACGCGCTGCACGGTCTCCGGCTCAGGCCGAGGCGGACTCTTATTACGACGCGTGTATTTGATCGATGTGTCACGACCACGTGCTGCACGGTCTCCGGCTCAGGCCGAGGCGACTCTTATTACGACGCGTGTATTTGGTCGATTGTCTGGAGTTTCACTCTCAGTATTTGTGCTGTTAGTTTGTCCGCTGTTTCTCGCGGATTTTCCCTGAGGTGGTTTCTGATGCCTGGTTTGTGGGGTCACAACCAGTTATAGACATCGACGTGGTAAAAAGCCCATCACAGAATCCTTGCAGCACCAACAAACGGCGGCAAACTATTTTAATTTTCGATGAAAGGTTTCGGAATTGGCGTCCGCCATAAGTAGAACTGCAATGTGTCAACCAGACACAACAGTCAGTAATTACTTGTCTTGCCTACTGAAACCGATCGCCTTCGGTTCATGGACTTCATCAGTCGCATTCGAACATGAATTTGCACCTTGTATGCAGCGCTTACAGATTGTTTGTCATACGTCTATTCATGGATGCAACTTCTTCGAAGGAACGTGTCACAGATATAACCTCCCGCTGGTGTCAAACCTCGCGACCTGTCATTTGTTGCCTCACCTCGTTGAATGTCGCGTTCAATCACGGTAAATTTAAGCAGCTATCTGAAAGGGTCAAAGACCACAGAAATGCCTCGCAAAAATCAGCACATGTTCGTCACTAATGATTTAGACAGCACGTCAGGCAGGGTTCAGTTCGGCTTGAACATTGTACTATTTGAACGAGTACCACACGGCCAACATGAAGCTGATCCGGCTCCGTTCTAGCGGGAGGACGAGTTGCAGTGGCCATGTCCTAGGCCTAAAAAACTGTATGATTCATCTGCACGATTTTAAGAAAGATTTGTGTCATCTGACTCACCGAGTATAATCTCTCCTTATTTTTTATCAATGATTGAAAATAATGACTTGATGACATGATACAGGCACCAGACAGGAGTCTGGTGCATGCATCACGCGAGCGGGCGGAGATTCCACAGTTTCAAAAAGAAATCTTAGAATCTGACGCTATGTTCACCTTCAAAAATGGTGGCATCAGTTTTCAAAACGGTGCATCGGATTTTCCAAGGATCCCAGCAGTACCCGGCCGTAAACCAACGTCACATGCCTGAAGTGAGCCACATTCCGTGTGCATATGCAGACAGACCTGGTCCTCGTCCAGCTCACAGCTTAATTGACGGGCTGACTGACTGATTGCGTCGACGGATGATGCTGCAGTCGTCGGGCGTACGTCTTATGTTGTGGCAGATGACCTAGAGCGTGCACAATCACAAGACGCATTTTGCAACTGTTAGGTGGCTTGAAGATACATTTAATGACACGTTGGGGTTAAAATGTTGTGTTTTGAAACGGAAGCCAGCCTTTTGTTTGGTCAGCTGCGGTGGAACTTAAACCAGAACTATTTTCCTTCACCGCACTTATTTTTGTAACCTTCGCCACATAAATCTGGAGGGCCACTTCGCTGCAGGCGAGACCTCTTCAGGCCTCGTCGAACTCACCCTCCGACGGCTCGTGGCCCGCCTTGCGAACGCAGGAACCTACGTTAGGCACTGGTGGTCCCTGACAGATACAGCGGCCCCAACCAGGGTATATCGCTGTTCCCGGCTTTGTGGCTCATTGGGAAGTAGACTTTCGCCCCACACCGACCCGGAGCCAACTGTAGGTGCTGGTGGTGGCTGGACCAACATATAGACCCATCTTGACTCAGGGAGTCCCCGATATGCGTAAAGGGCGCTCCGGTTGTTACTTGCGGGCCCGTCCCCACAGGCGGGGGCCCCTGAGTCAGACTCCGACCAGGCCTTTGTGCCCTCAGGCACTCCAATCGGGCCCTTGATCGTCGTATCCGGTGCGCCCTCTAGGCTCCCCGGGCCTCCTCGAGCACTGCCTCTGGCCGGCTCGGAGCCCTTTGCCAACGCAGGGCCCTGTTAGGCGCTGTCGGGCGCTGACAGAAGCTGCAGCCCCGACCCATGTAAATCGCTGATTCCAGCTTCATTCCTGCCTGGGAAATGGGCCCTCAGGCCCACGGTGCCACGGAACCGATTGCGCGTTACTAGTGGTGTCTGATCGACATCTAGGCCTTTATCGAATCAGGGGCCTTTGATCAGCGCGCAGGGCCCTCTGGCCGGCAATGGAATGCCCGACCCTGCGGGTCAGGGCCCCCGAATGCGACCTGCCTGTTGGCCTTTCGGGTCCTTGGGGCCCCTCAGGCCACTCTGAACCTGGAGGAGGCACATTCCTCCCGTGCTCCCCCCCTCTGCCTGCGCGCTACTGCCGTCTGGTGAATTCATAAGCATGAGCAATGCCATGAGCCCCTGGAGTTCACGCGTAGTAACTGACTTTCACGACCTGGCATACAAGTGTGGTGAAGCGCACTGAACCGATTTCAAATACTGATCGGTAGCGAGGTAAATTTCATCCATTAAGTTCTGTCAGAGCTGCCATCTCAGGCATACCTTCTAGCTTTTCATCAACAGGCAGGCCTCTGAGCTTCGCTGTGACGCCAGGCTCTCTCCATTAAAACACTAAAAGTGAGCCCAATAAAAACGGTGCGGACTATACCTTAGTTCGACATTACGACAAAAAAGCACGCGGTGCAGGGATTTTGCAGCACATCCAAGCCCATAACTCGGTCCAAGCATGAATGACATGATTTGTGGCGATGTCCATGGAAATTTCTCATCACAATGCCTGTTACGGCTATGCGAAAGAACAAGGAAGAGCAAAACGTTTGCGAGAAAGTTGTGTAGTTAACTGATTTAATTAACAGTTATTGCTGGATTGTACATTAACAGATGCCACCAACCAGGAAAATTATCCCGCAGTGACATCTCGTGACATGACACTTACAATGTCAACGCTTACACCATGTCACGACGAGTTCATTGTGATATTGTGTAATAAAATGCAGAAAAAGAATATTGATCTTACATAAATAGCACTGCTGACAATTTTAGGATTACAATAGATAGTGCTGTGCTGTTTGTCGCCGTGCGAACGCACCCTTTACTGCTGGTTTGTAAGTTTGTTTACCAATGCTGACCTGACAACTAAAAGGCCGTAACGCATTTTTAGACCGGGCTGCAATACAGATCCTACAGTCAAACAGATCTACAGATCTTAAGTCAAACATGCAAAGGTTCATTGTCATGGGCCAACGTGTCACACCACGACTTTCTCACCCCGGGCGCTGTCCACTCGGCTGTTGCGACAAAAATGACAGGGCATCGCGCCATTTCACTGGCCACAGAAGGCAGGCCGAACCCTCCCCCTCCCCCTCCCCCCCCCCCCCCCGTCCGTCGCTGTGGCCAAACCTCTTATTACGTCGCCCCATGAATGAAAGGACTAGTTCAGATGCAGAGCAAAGCCCACAGTGATTGCAAGAATGGTCCTCAAATGGCTCATGCCTGAAACCGCCTCTGTACAGTCGCGTGGAAGTGGGACATGGGTCCCAGCCATGTACCTTTACCTGGAACCTTTGGGCGTCAAGCAATACAGACCTGAAACCCTTAAGTTTTTGAGCTACATGCCCGCAAAGATGTGAAGACTTCTTCGTGCAAACCGGTTCGAGGCCATTCAAGCCGTGCCTCCATATCAACATCATTCAAATTGTGCCACCCCACAGGCCAGGTAGCGTTCAAGACCAGGAAAAATATTATCGGCAAGCCGTACGCAAAAACGCACTTTGAAACGCACACTATACTTTTACTTTATAAAATGCACTTCAATTGGCTCTAATCAATGTTGAGCAAACCGTGCAGGACGTAATAAGATATAGTTATACGATAATAAGAATAAGAAATAAGAAGTTAGACAGGTTTACCACGTGCCATTTATTACGGATATGAAGCATGAAACAGAATCACTTCAAGGGAATGTTTCACATTTGAAAATATTGACGTCAGCATAAGTAAGTCATCAGTCATCGAGTGCGTCATCGTCAGCTCAGATGATGAAACAAGCTCACTTATGACCGTTGTTATACTTTTAGGTAGAACAAACTGCTCTGGGCAGCCCGATTTCTCTGTTTACTAAATGTGGTCCTAGATACGTCATTGTTTGATCACGTCACCTTGCAGAACATTGATTGGGAGCGAATTGGCGGCCATTTTCTCAGGAAATCGTGCTTATGAACGCCATATATAAATGACTCGACTATTATATTTTTATTGGCCTATATCATCGCATGGCTGACTAAAACACGTGATTCGGATGATGTTCTTACAGAATCATGGCTGCCAAGGTAACCTTGAAATACTCTCTTACGATTAATCTCCCACATATTTTCAGCCTTTAAGCTCAGGAACCAGAGGAACTGAGGGCTTAAAAATGGCATGGCTGTGAGCTACATCAAAAGGTCTTCAATATGGATATTTCAGCACAAAACCCCACACAAGTGTGGAGCGCTCCCTTTAAGAATAACACCATAACCGAGCACGCAAATACAGTACATCTTAAACTCACAAATAGATATGCAAAAACACCTCGAGAAAGGGCCACAACACGGGCACATAACGATATTTCGATCAGAGAACACTTCCAGCCCGTGCTGTCACCGCTCGACGAGATTGAAGTACTACAAATAAGTGGCAATTTCGCACGGCTAGTTTGGCAGTACCTCAAAGTCATAGAAACGTTCCACGACGCGATCAAAGGATGGAATGTTGAGTAGCATATCTAATCAATAGAGAAATTTTGTTGTCTGCGGCAGTCCTTTCTATTTAGAAGTAAACCAATAATCACGAGTGATTTGTTTCATCATATATCATGCTTGCTTTAATATCTTCAAATGTGGAACACTCCCTTTAATGGAAATAACGTCATCGAGGTTTGTTACATCCGTGGTGAAAGCAAATGGTGAAAGTGATTCGTGGCAAAGCTAAGTCAGCTAAGCTAAGCAAAGCTAAAGCAAACCGCGGCTGGCCGTCAGGCTGTCGGGGCATTCGTGGCGCTCCTGTTGAACTCCGCTTGCAGTGCGGTTTTAAAAGGCCTTGGAGACGCCTCTGCCTGGCCGGTGGTGGCGGTCACGTGACCGAGCCTCGACCTGGCTTCAGTCGAGTGACGATCCGAGAGGGCGGCTAGGGGGAGGCGCGGGTTGTGCTCGCTTCCAGGGTGGTGATCGTTCATCAGCTTGCGTTCAGGGGTCGTCGGATATGGTTCAGCTTTCGGTAAGTCATGTGTACTTCAGTTTTACTGTAGGCATGCATGCTTTTCACAAGGATGCAATTATATTGTGGATCATCCCGATGCTGCTTAGCTGCGCCGTCGCCTTGCTTGTTGCTCGAGGATTTTTTATTCGCATCCCATCGAGCGTAGCGGCGCTGTCAGCTCGTGCATCAATTCGTTGCTGGGTGGCCACTGCTGCCTATGTAACCGAGATGTGGCGCCACCTAACGGTGCGCTGGGAGGGCGCAACGCTAAGCTTGACGGATGCTGCTCTCAGTGGGTGACGACTGCGCGGCGCAAGGTTTCATACGCGTTCTCATGCGTTTTCTGGTTGTGCAGTGTGTGACATCATGCAGGTCCAGTGCTAGAGCTTTGTATCTCTTCTTTTGAGGGGGGTATGAACCTCCAACGTTTAGATTTCCCACCCCCATAGTGTTTGAATGGGCCCCGCAATAAAGTTCTGGGGCCCCACAATATTTGGCTGGGCCTCCATAATGTGGAAACTGGTCCGCAGCACTCTAGCACGTTTTTTGAAATAAAGATAAGTTAACATTTTCTCCTCAAAATAGTTTAAATAAAAATGCATTTCAGGTCCAAGGTATATATATATACATATATGTTGCTCAGGTGAGTGGCATGTCATGACACAAATATTGATATGTTAGTGGCGGTGGCAAAGGGCAGCGAAGCTATCGAAGGTACGAATATTGATGAAATGCTGAGTGAGGAATCTGACTCGAGCAGTGCATAAACAATACGAGTTCCACGGGATGAAAAGCCGAAGTAAATTAGGCATACTACGCTGCCGACACATACAATTATCTTGTATTGGAAGGTTAAATGTTGTCAAAGGAAAACGCGACTTCTCTCATCTGCGATTCAAACTGCCAAAAAAGGAACGCGACACACATCGCCGCGCACCCTTTTATGGAGCGTCAGGGACTGCAGGAGCCATGTTAGTGTTCAGGGGCCATGTTAGTGTTCAGGGGCCATGTTAGTGTTCAGGGGCCATGTTAGTGTTCAGGGGCTATTGCCCAGCCGGCTTTCGAACACGAGCCTCCTTCGCGGGAGCCAAGCCGCTAACCACTCGGCAATCGCGCCCCGACGAGAAGAGATTGGCATCTCATATGTCTGGAACTTGCCGTCTGTATTTGCTTGTACGCCAAAGTGTCCAACCATTTGTGTCTAGGGGCACGCGCAGTTTCGTTACGATGAATGCGCACTTATCATGCACAATGTTTCCCATATCTAAAAAGGGACTGAAACGGAACGACACCAGCTAGGCAATTGGTTAAGTAAATAGGCCACTTGTCGAGTTTTTAACCCTTTGGCCATTAAACCTTAAAGCATATCCAGTGGTTCGATGAACAACAACATTTTCCGTGACGCCAAAGTGGAACGATTTATTTGGGCGTCAGGCCGTTGTATGAACATATTCGGCTGCATATGTGCGTATCGCTGAGACACACTTCAGCCCTGCCCGCATCGTTTGTATTTCTTCGAGTGCGAACACATTCACTTGCTGTTGTTGTTGAGTACATATATATTTTCTTGCTGGTGATGGATCTTACGGTATGTATCGCTACATGTAAAAGGTACGCTGGTTTTCAACCCAAAATAAGCCAACGGATTCACCCGTTGTTTCGAGAGATCAGTTTCATTGCTGGATATGTGAAAGTGCATTGGCTGCTAGGGATCCACAGTAAATCAGATCATACAATCATGCATTCATTTAGAAGCATATAAAAGGGAATAAGCATGAAATGAAATGACTGCAATCTCCGCCGAACAAACCGTGGACGCAACTCACTTCGCTATGGTTTATTAAGTCATTTTTATAAAAAGTTAACACTCATAGAAGTTGCCTGCCTCTCTCGGGGTTTTAAGAAGATAATGACGGGCTCTTTTCTTCAAATTCATCAGCAAAAAATTAAAAACACCAACGTTTGGCGTTGCAGTCTCCATTGGCTTCACGAGGGCGGCGCTGGAGCTAATGCTCGGCGGTAGTCCACGGACGGGCGAAAACGACCACTCATCTTGGTGTATGTCTATGTCATCAAATGGTACTTTCCAAAGCTTTATGAAATATATCCGCATGCGTGCAAAAGGTATCCTGAGCGGTCGTTTTCCGCCATGCGTATTTTTCAGATTAATTTCCGGAACAGACAAGCAGATGAAACACCGCGAACTCATGGCACAGTGGCGTAATCTCGATTGCTTGAGTTCTCGAAAATTTCTGATCAGGAGCTGTAAGGCGCCTCCGTCCCAGCTTACCGTACCGAACAGCCCCTATTCTGGCGACACAGGGACCGGGTTTGCTGCAAGTTTCCACGACCCTGCAGCATGGTCATCACACCACTCAATAAAGTGTTTTCTTTAGTCCACTAAAACTTTCCGGAGGAGCCCACAATAGTTGCCGTCCGCAGCCTCCAAGCGCCACCATTCGTAGGTACGTTTGGAATCTGCTATGGCCAGGAGGAGGTGTGGTCAAATAGTGAGTGGTTTTTCGCCGGTAAATAATTCGTCTTTGAACCAAAACAAGATAATAAATAATTATAACACATTTTCAGAGGCTATGACGCATCGATGAGGAAACATTATTAAGTTGTTAATGCCTATCTCCTGTCCTGTGCTCATCCTTAAGAGATGAACTCTAGAGGATGAGCACTGCTCGAAATGTTGAGTGATGTCAGTATAATCATTGCTTAGCACTACACCGTCATTTACCCAGCACTTTCTGGCATATTGAAGGTTGTTATCTCAACATTAGAGCGTTCAATTCATAATACCGAAAAACCAGCGTCTGATGGACTTTTCCTGATAGCAAGTCTAAATTGTGACCACAGAATGAAGTAAGCAAAATACGTACAGAATGTGTCTGGAATATGGGATGGGCAAGGTTCATGTGTTCGGTCCCCCAATAAAAGCGAAGATTTTCACCCCTGGGCGGGTCATTGCAGTACTGTTGAGCACCATTCTGTATGTTTAGAGGATATGCACTGCTAAAAGTTCTCTCTTCTAAGCCTGTTTGTCGACTAGGTGTGCCATGTTGGTATTTTCACAATTGATCATTTACCCTCTGCTGAAACCGTTGCCAATGCATCATAAAAGTTCTTGCTCCGTGATATTCGGGGACGCGCGTTGACGTTAAAAAGCCCGAGAACGCCACATTCGTGAGCCTCGTCTTCACTCTCTTTAGCCAGGACTCTGTATTAGGCAAGCGCACTGGGGTTTGACGGAGTTTGTATCCTGCCAAGAATCCAATGCATTTTGTGTTAAAGAATCACGGTACTGTGGAACAAAGCGGAAAGTTTGGCCCGCTTTTTTTTGGGGGGGGGGGGCTTGTATAATTTCGTCGCGCGACATGAATGTCAAAAGATGGAAGTGATGCACCTTGGGTCTGCTTTGGACCTAGGATGTCCTTTGACGATAGCGCATTTTAACTTTCCAAACGTCTGCTAGCGGTAGAGTGGCGCCGGGCGCACGTGTAGGTACCGGCTGGTCAAAAAAGCCCTAGATCGGTTCGATGGCTTAAAAGCCAGCTGTATGGCTTTCTATGTGTCAGCGTGACTTCGTCTAGGTACTTAAACGCCTTAATGTCTTTAACGCCAAAACGCCTCAAGCCGTTTCGTTTTGAGTTCCCGCAGTGCAGTCTCTTCCTGGGCCGGTGCCTTCGATGATTAGCATGCAGCAGCAGAGGCAAGCGAGGGTCGATCGAAGTTTTACGGAAGCGTGTGTCATTTTGTGTATGCGAGAACTGTACGACGTTCGCTTCGCCACTCTCATATGCCTCCACCGCAAACAGCAGACAATTCTTTCAATACCGGTTTCAGTTCTTGGTCAAAACGCCCAGACTTTGCAGCTTAGCCGTTTATGTTTATAGCAGCTCTTATGTAGAACCGTGCATCGGATGTTACGATGTAGAAGTCTGAATTATAAGTCTTGTTTCTTTTCGTTGGTGTAGTTTCCAGGGCTTCGAGGCAATTTCCTTTTTTCATGGGCTGTTCTGAACCTCAATTATTTCGCTGACCTTGTGCACTGAAGCCGTTGTTCTCATAACGCATCCCAATGATTGCTTGCGCCCTTTGTTTGACCTGTGCTTTTTGGCACAGTGATGGTCGTTCTGTCGGCACAAAAATTAATTGATTTCGAACAAGCTGTTTCTCGTACATGAACTGAAAGTTGCGCCATAACCCCGCTCACTTTGATGGTTTTCGGCGATAATTCTGCGCGGCACGCAGACGATTATCGATTTGAGGACATACTAGCCTGTCTCCATAGCGCGATTGGTAACATGTCACAGCCTGCAGCTCATAACCCAAGTTTTTCTCAGCATGAAACTGAACTTTGCCAGCCGAACTTTGTTCTGTCTGTCTTCTGTCACCCTGTCACTTCATCAGCACACTGATAAGCGAGAGAAACGCCGTGTGCGAGCGAGGGGTGGTTGTCAGTCAAAAAAAAAAAAAAACAGGCTGGCAGGTGGGGTCTGGTATTATTAGGTACGGGGTCCCTGACCACTGTCCGCGTCCCAGCGGGGGCAATGCTTAAAACAGCACCGAACGTAAGCCAGTAAAGGCCGTTTGCTATGGACGCCACTAGGCCAACTAGGTTTTTGACAGAATGGTAAGGTAGTGATGAAGATTTCGAGAGGAATGATGACCTGACTTTTAACGTTGGCTTATACACGTCAAATTTGTTGACTCCGTTAAGGTGTCTAAACACCCTCCGCTTTTTTATCTTTGCTTGTTGGTTGTGCTTTGGAAGAACAGGAGCAGCGGATCAGTGTTGGGAAAACATTATTGAATCTGGAAGGAGGCTAACAGCTAGATACTCTACCCAAGCAGTCAAGGAGTAGTGAGCCGGGCGAAGGCGTTGTGAGATAATTCGCGTCCTGATCAAAATAGGGCAATTTACTAACTAGGCCCTGCGATCAGGGTCTGGGCGCTGAGTGCCCGGGTAATGAGATATCTCTGGCGTAGGGAACGCAAGGCGCACAAGCAGAACAGAGAGACGACGAACGTACATAGGGGGCGCAAAAAATCCGATGGCGACCACAGTTAAGACAGCGATCTTTCAAAATTCCCTGTTGATCCATTGTTGTACTCAGCTTTCCTAAGTGATAAAAGCAGACACCTGATATGTCAGTATCGATTTGAGCCACACTGTTTCTTGGTTTTGATTGTTTGTGCCCGCTTTTGTCTGTATGTGTCTGTTTATGTGCGAAGACATCTCCAGAAGGCCTTTAGCATCTCCAGCGATCCAATAGCTTTTTATCTTATCGTTCGGCAAGTAAGATAAGGCCAATGTTTGGGAGCAAGATCAACAGAGCGAGCCTGGTTTCGTCAGCCGGAGCGTATGTGAAAGTCAGGCCGCGGAGCCCAAATCGGTGGCGAAACAGGACCTCAAGTCGAACACGGGCCATGCACACCCGCTGCTGCCCGGGTCACGACAGCACCGGCGCCGCGCGCCACTGGCTGGCGCTGGACGGCGCGCGGCTCGGCGTTCAAATCCCTCCGTCGCTCTCAGACGCAGAGGTCTGCGCGCGGGACGCGTCCGCGCACATATTATCGAACAACGCGACCTGCAAGTTGTCTGGGCGTGGGCCTGGCCCGGCTTGGCACTCTCAATGGACGAAATTGATAAATGTGCAGTGGACTGTGGTTTTGGTGTTCACAACTACAAACTCGTGAAACATGCAAATATTCTGGATGTGGACTGGTCACAATGATCAGAATGACGCGCCGAATACTGATGATCAGAATTACAAATCTGTTGTATCGGGAGTAGCTCCTGAAGCGTTGGCATTGACTGACTGTCGGTTGAACGCTGGCGCACCTTGGAGTCGCGCAGCTGAGACCTGACCTGACCTGACCTGATTTTGGTCGGCGTATTCGCGTGCACCGCGCACTTGGTCTCCCATCTGCATCCGCTCTGCTATAAGAAGCTGACGCCAAGCCATAAAAAAAATCCAGAGCGGGTCGATACATGGTTGGCGCACGGCTGTGTGTGGTAGCCGGCGCCCATCGACTCACTTATCGTTTGTTGTATGTAAGTGTGTAAACTTTTTCCTCTGTTGGAACTGAATATGGCAATACCACTGCGGGTTCTAGTCGCCGAGATTTGTATCAGTTTCCGACCCGTTTTTTTCACGTTTGGCGATTTAAGGCTGCTACGCTTCCCATGTCAGTCATACGAATAGGTTAAGCGGTGATGATGTTTCAACTTTGCAGTTATACGCCGCCTTGCCAAATCCTTTGCATTAAAATGCCTGGAAGATACAAGTAACTTTTGGACAATTGCGGTACATATTGCAGAAAATGTATCGGTGGTGGAAAACAGCGGCTACAAAAATGTGATCCCTTTGAGTTCGTTCCGGGTTAAGCTGGGCTGCGCTGCCTTAGCCAGAGTAAGAATGCATCTTTTCTGTCACCGACGAAATTTGGAGCAGCCTGAATTGTCACCTGGAACCAAATCCATCACATACCATTGCAATGTAACCATAAAAGTGATAAACCACGCAAAAGAAAGATAAACCCATTGTTATGCGTCATAAGCATCATAAATCGCAAACGCCGGGCGCCATGAATGTTTTCATTCGGAAGGTTCATCTGCACTAAATTATCATTTGCTGGTCATGCAAAAGTTCCCGTGATTAGTACGTGGGTCCTGGTGCATGGGTGGCCGGCGCAGCGGGCTTAAGGCCAAGGAGCACGGCCGTTCGGTTAAAACCTATGATGTGGCATTTACGGAGAGAGGCGAGAACAAGCTTGGTCAGTGTCCGTTTCACAACCATAAGTGCCCGATCTTACGACATATTGTGGCAATGTCAGCGTTGGAGAAAGAGCTCTTGCTAGGTTTAATTCATCCATAAAAATCACTCTCCACCGCTTTGTTGTAGGCTTTGCCCCCTTTTTGATGTTGGAAACTGCGTTGCCATAGGTTGAGAATTGTTTTGCTGTTTTAGGTCTTATACATTTTTCTATATCTTTAATCACTGCGCCTGAAATGAAATTTCAGTTCTCCATATTGCCTAAAATTCATATTTCTAGCCTTTACAATCCACGCCTGGGCAATATTTGCTCCCCAATCCAGAACCACCAACCACAAATCGAACACTGGATAGCCTATTTTATGGCTTCGGTCACATGAAAGGCGGGTCAGTTTTCGCGTAACGGGCCGTGCTTAGCACCACTGACTGATTATTTTGGACACCGGGCGCTGCGACTTTTTCGTTATATGATGACCTTATTTTGTGCTTCGCACAATTCTGATTTCAGGGTCGCTCACGGAACAAAATCGTGTCTTTTTAAAGCGGCATTTGGGCGGTGTACATATATCAAATTGATCTAAGTCAAGTCATGAATCAAAATAAAATTTAACTGCATTATGTCCGCCCCTAACATTTCCACTAACCTGTCAAACATATTCACGCGCAGCACAACATATGTTCCAGCTATGGACCAGGAACCTAATGACTACACATCACGACCTCGTAAAAAATTAGAGGAGGGCGTGAAATACTTGTTGCATTAACCCGCACTGTGCCATGATGATTGTCTGCACCTTCACAGAGCGCCAATACCTCACTGCAGTGGCGGTGGGCCGATCACTCGAGCGTCACTCTTTTGATCACTGGGACTGTCGAATGTCCGGCACACGAGCGGGCGCATGTCGGCAGAGAAATGGCCGCGTGTCCGGGACAGCAGCGGCCATCGGGCACAGCAGAGGCTGCGTGTCCGGCACAGGAGACGTTGCGTGACTGGCACAGGAGAGGCCGCAATTCCGATGCAGGGCTGGGAAGCGCTGGTGCCGGGCCTCGGAGCGTTTAACCCTCGCCTTGATTCACTGTTTTTGTTCATAGCACGGACTGCGGGTGGAGGGTGGCAGCGGGATCGATGCGACCCTCCTGTAGTTTCCCAAGTAAAAGAGACAGCGTCTTGCGAAAATAATAGTGGATGGACCCCAACAACATCTCGCGATTAGCAATGAGTTGCATGTTACCATAACAAACATTTCCACGTTACCAGGGCAATAATTGACTCTATTAGACCACGTCAAAGGTCGAATTTTCCTGACAATCTAGGTTTTTAACATGACATACCTTAAGGTACGAGATAATGTTTTGTAACCACGCGGAATTGAAATATGCGTGTTTCTACACATGTTTGTGATAAGGGATCCGTTAAAGAGAGTGTGTCTGATGTTCTCGGTATTCTAAGTACAGGCCTAAGGGGAGTTTAGCAAGTATATACGGTTAATTTTTGTTTCTAAATGTGCATTTGGGTGATGCAACAGTTTTAATCTATTTATTTTTATCGATCCCATCGATGGCTGTGCGTGACCAAATACAATCCTAAAAGATAAGCCAATCGGCGGGCAGGAAGCACGAATGCACTAAGTTATATGTGGCCAGTAACTGCGCGCTAGAGACATGGCCGTTATGGCGGTTGCTAAGCAGCGTAGAACAATCACATTTCCCTATAGTCTGGTGCAGCCGGCTGACACGACGCAATACTTGTTCCTCATCTTAGCATATAGTAGACCGACATGAACTGGTGCGTATCAATTGACCAGCCTTACCATGTGTCTAAAGCCGTATGCTCGCAGCCGTCAGCTGAGTGTTAACACAAACAAGTCAACATAACGGCCGCCGCCACTGCCGCATTCGCAAACTGCTGTCAGCGCTGACAAGCGACATCACCGGAAAACCATTGGCTAGAACTAACACCTTCTGAATGATGTCGACGTGTTTCGAAGTGAATATTGCTTGGGAGCTACCCGATAACTTCGTTCTTCCATACAAACCAAAGAAAATTCGGGGGCTGTGACAATATGTCGTCAATAGAGGCGAATTTAAAGAAACCAATGCACCAAAATTTGTAAATCAAAAGTTCCCTACCATCCTACGTGCACAGTCGAAAATCCTAACTTGACTATACACACTTCCTTTAATGTAGCGGTGTTAGCACGTCGCGCGCGGCCCGCCAAATCGTCAGTTGCCGCCCGTCGCCCGCGCCAGCGGTGAATCGCCATGCGGTGTTCCTAAAAGATAATACCTTCTCAAAAACCAGCACTGCTGGGGGAACGTCTTTTACGTCAAGAAAGTGCAATGGATGCTCCGGAGGATACTGCAGGTTTGGGCGCGATTGCGCGACATGCCGGAGAAGTTTCCTCCGAAAACCTTAGGGAGTCACGTGCCAAACTTACCGTTATGGGAGGGCGTGGGAGGCTGTGCACGGTCTGCCGGCCTCGAACCTCAAGCGTATCCACGAGACCCACGCCATCGCAGATCCAAAATCAGGTCAGCAGCAGCTGTAGACGCGCGTTCCGGCCAGGCCCGTGTCCATTCTGCTAGAATACAGAGACTGAAGCACGCATCGTATGGTAGTCATAACCTAACTCTGCACTGGGGACTGGGTCAAGCCAGGTTTTATCCTGGAAATGAAGCTGCTGACTGCCTGGTCAGCAATGTGGTGGTTTTCGAGCAGGCCACCAATCCCATCGATCCGACCTAGGCGCACGTGGATCTGGTGCGGCACTGTTGATCTGGATGATGGCAGATTCGTGGTGACCCGCGCCCAAGTGCCGCAGCCGATGCCTGGATCTGACCCACTCAAGCTCATCACTGTCTCTCGGCAGTGGATGAATGAAATTCAAACATATGCACACATGTAATTCGATCCTTCGTCTGAACATTAGGTCCAGACTAGCGTATCTTGTGAAATAGGCCGATTAGAGGGAGTGTCCCGCCTTTTGTTACATTTCAAAAACACACGCTTGTGAGACCTCAGGAATAGTGGGGGCTAAGAATAACACTGGATTGGCTCATTAAAACATCGTCAAGGCATAATATGGATACCAATTTTAATTATTTTTGAGTCCAAACTACGCTGTTAACGCTTTGTCAACAGCACTACACTCCTATGCAGTCGCGATCACCGTCAAGTCAACCACCGTGTGCACCTCTACTGGTGCGAGTGAAAGAACGTTTGTGATTGGCCCAGTGGGCAAAGGCCTGTTACCGAGAAGCGCATTGGTTGAAGTTTGAACCTATGCATCACAAGGATCATGTGGCTTTCCCAGCCCCACAAGCCAGTGTGCCTCGAAAGGGCCACTATGATAAACGTCGTGGGAAATAGATCAGCGCTGTTGTTTACTGTATCGTTGAATTCATGGGGTAATAGATTCTTGTTTGCTTATTTTTGCTCAGACAGGGTGTTTCAAGCTTTCGGACCATCTACTAGACACACATTTCGACACATAAGCGTGTTTCAAACATTACCGGACACACCCGTTGAAAGAGTGGGGCAAATGAAATACATTACTTTCAAAGTGGTAAGCAGGAAGTCAAATGAGATTGGTCCCGCAGGACAAACGATATTTGTCCCGCAGGATAGGCTGTTTCGGATAAAATAATCAGGATTTCGGAAAAACAGGCACTACTGATCAAATTGTACGCGCCTGATGCCACAAAAAGTGAAGCACAACGGCGGAGGACTCCGTTAAAACTACAGAGAAATATTCGCCAGCCCCTCTCCCATTATTACCACGCAAGAGGCTACGGCATAATTTGTTGCCTGGAGGGTGTGCACCGCCGCCACCACCTAAATGTTCTGAACTGTGGCTTGTTCGGAGAGCGGACCGGTTTTTCCGCAGCTGTTGATCAGATAGTGCCACATTAACCGGCATTTGTAAGACACCATGCACGGTAACAGCACGGCCGCCCCGTAATGTTTCTCTCCTCGTGGTGGGAATTTTACGCTGTATGTGAAAGCCGAAACGATGCAGGTGTGTCTCGAACCCATTGCTTCTGCTACTCGTGAAACAAACTTGATCGGCGTGCTCATCACCAAACCACCAGGTATGCATGGTGTGGGAGCAGCTGAATGAAGGACGCTGCATTAAACGGCCCGCGCTCTCCTTTCATCAATGTCACTGATAATGATAAGATTAATTTTCTTTCAGGATACGACAGCTTTGCTTCACACTGCGCCACAGGCTGTAAAGCGATCTGCCCGTGATAAGAAAGCAAACGTGAAGCTTCGACGATAAAATTGTACTGGCATTCCCCAAACGCATGAATCAAACGAGCAAGATCTGAAAGCCCTGGGTAGATCACCCTTACAGCATATTTGATGTCGAAGATTCCAGAATAGCATTCGCTGCTCCCTGCATGCAGAGGCTCAGACCTGTTTAAAAGACCATACAACGAGGGGTTCTACTCGATTTTGTGATACCGATAGCCTATGATGTCTAGCAACTCGGACAAAGCTCCACTGCTATTGAACGAAAACAAGACATCAGGGTACAACTATGGAGCAGGTGATAAAACTGAGGCCAATGGAGAGACATTTGTCACAGCATCATGTTCCGGCGGCAAAGGGCCTCAGCCAACTGAAAACAAGATGTCATGGACCCAGAAGAGGCTGCTGGTTGGTTTAACTCTGGTGAGCCTGTTAAACGGTTCCTTAATAGCGGTGATGGTGCCGTTCTTTCCGGTGGAGGCGGGCCGCGCGAGGCGTCTCACAGACCCTCATCAGCGCCGTGTTCAGTTGCTTCGCCGTCGCCCAGATGATTGCCAGCCCCCTCGTCGGCCGATTGGCGCCCGTGGTCGGCGTCACCCGGCTCTACAACATCGGCATCGCCACGGCCGGCCTCACAACCATCACCTTCGGCACGCTCAACTACATCCACGGCAAGGACGCCTTCGTGGTGGCCTGCTTCCTGGTGCGACTGGTGGAAGCGGTCGGCACGGCGGCCGTGTCCGGCTGCGCCTTCACCATCATCGGTAACCAGTTCGCCGACCGGGCCGGCATGCTGGTGGCGCTGGTGGGCGCCGCCCAGTCAGCCGGCCTGGCCGTCGCACCGGCCGTCGGCGGAGGCCTGTACGCCGTCGCCGGCTTCGGCATGCCGTTCTACGTACTCGGCGGCACGATGGTCGGCGCGGCCTTGCTCAACCAGTGGATGATGCCGCCGCTGGTCAAGTGCGAGAGGAACGCAGTCCCGTTCCTCAGCATGCTGAGCATGTTCGGTCAGTCCTCCAAGAACTGGCTGTGCCTCATGATTGTCTTCCTCTACTCATTCGTGTTTCTGACGTTCGACGCCTGTGTGGCGCCATACGCCAATGACGTGCTGGGCATCACGCCATCCACCCTGGGACTCTATTTCTTGGTGGCCACGACAGTGTACGCTCTGACCAGCTTCATGTGGGCCCGGCTGTCCGAGCACTCCCGCAACCCCTACGTGCAGATGTCGCTCTGCCTGCTGGCGACGACAGGCAGCCTACTGCTAATCGCTCCTTCGCCGTTGCTGAACACTGCACCCCGCTGGTGGCTCCTCGGCCTGGGGCAGACGCTGCTCGAAGGCTTCTTCGGCGGTGCCTACATCCCATGCTTCTCGCAGATGCTGCAGGAGAGCGTGCGGAAGGGCCTAGCGGACGATCTGGTGACGCAGGCGTTTGTGTCGAGTGTCTACTGGACCGGTTACTCGCTTGGCTCTGTGGTGGGTCCCGTTTCTGGCGGCCTTCTTGTGGACGCTTACGGCTTCCCCGTGATGATGACCTGCATGGCTGGTCTGGCCCTGCTAGTCTGGCTGCTGACTGTGATGCAGGCCGTCGGGACGGCATGTTCAGAGGGCCGCAGGTGCCCCTCAGGGAATGAAACGGAACCACTCTGCAGAGCGTGAGGTAAGCCACGTGTATTTGGTTACGCCTGACGTACCTTATCGGTCGTTAACGGGCACCTCAAGTATAAGGACCTCGTGACACATCGCTGTGAAACACGTTAGCACCGCTTGAGTGGGTGTTGGCTTAGGCTCTTGTCGCCTCTCCGTACAGAGTGCAAACCCTATGCACATCGAACAGCCACGCCACTTTTGAGCTGTTGGTGACCTACTCGCGACTTGACAATACAAGCACAAAAATATGCATGTTTTCCTCGAGCGTCTCGGGATAGACAAGGCAGGATCAGAGCAGCGATCCGGCATGTACGCATGCATAGGACAAAGCTCACATAAAGGGCGGCTAAATTGTTGGGTGATGCTGGTGTCGGATTAATGGATGTAATGCTTAAAATGCGTTACATTGCACTTAAGATTCGTGAAATGCACAACAATGCTACGATCCAATAATACGCATAGTGAGGCTTCTTATCGAAAGCTAGCGAATGAAATTGCAGAATCATTAACAGTTTATATTTGTTTCGCGGCGTTCACCAGACCAACTGAATTCTGCCCTGCAATTGTCAGATTGGCTGGCGTGATGGTGAAAACCATCGCCTTGGGCACTTGTGGCAGGTTACACTGCATAATGTGCTTTTTATGGTTGGTCTGTACTTCATACTGATAAACGGTACTGTTATAGATAGCGCCCTGTTAAGCCGTGTTGAACAAAACGCTAGATCCCCCCTGTCGTGATGTTTCCGCATCCGCCCTTGTAGTTTTCAAGCGTTTAAGCGTGTGACTGCACGAAACCAAATGCAAGATGTTTTAACTTAGAGGTATAAACCTGAACAGGCTTTTCGTATTTCAGTGAATAACTAGGCATACCAGAAGATCTCAATAAACACGCTAAAATGCTACGTGTTGTATCAGTCTTTCTCAACAGGGACTGAGTGCGGCAGGGAAGGATTCACGAGTATGGTATTGATGTTTATGAATGAAATCATTTTGCTTCTTCTGGAATTGTTTGCTTTTTAATGGCGCCAGCTATCCCAACCCACGTATATCTTGTTCCTTTGTCCTTTTAGTGGCAGTCTTGGAGTCCCTGGCGGTAGCCATTTCAGGAGCTTCTGACGTCTTCTCGCCCCATATCCTGACCGTCGTAATGAAACCTGTGACGCGTGAAACAATGACACTGCGACGGCTCCCAGTGGAACCCCCGCATGGCATCCCGGACCAAGGCACAAACGAATACTTCTCCGCGAAATTAACATGGGCCATCGCCTCCACAGTCGCCAATAGAACCTTCAGCCGCGCACAACACGTGAGCGACACCTGGACCCGATAGCGATGCTTCTATCCGTCGGTTCAATGACCTGAGGTCGCCGTTCGCCTCTCCATCATATCGTTCAGCAAACAACTGTCCGTGATATTCGACTCTTTGCAACGGGGTGTCATCGCCGTCGCCATCTTTGCTTCTGTCGATGTGGGGAGGGGGAGGGGGAGGTGGGTCGTGCAGTGCTGGATTGGGGGCCTCGATGGGGCCGGTGTGAGAGATCGTATTGTTGGCACGGTACACCGCGGCAAGCACCAAGGGAGCAAAGATCGTCGACCCAACCTGCTGCCAAATCCTGGGGCCCGAAACGATCTTCCCCTTCCTATCAGAAAAAACTCGGGCTTATTAAGTTAGGTTAGGTTAGGTCAGGTTAGGTTAGGTTAGGTTAGGTTAGGTTAGGTTAGGTTAGGTTAGGTTAGGTTAGGTTAGGTTAGGTTAGGTTAGGTTAGGTTAGGTTAGGTTAGGTTAGGTTAGGTAAGGTAAGGTAAGGTTAGGTTAGGTTTATTTAGTTTATCTATTTTCCAAAGGAGGAGGAACGAAGGCAACACCCGCTCAGTGGTCGGTTCGCCAGAGCCGTCACAGTAAAGGACACAAAGCACCTCCGCACGTCCTGGTCCGGGAACCCAGCGACCCTATTCGGTCATGAGCTGCCCACAGACCGGAGGCGGAGGCAGCCTCATAACAGTGAAACTGGATGGCACAATCAAACTGGATGACCCCACGTCAGAGATCGGCAGTAACGACATTCCATGCAGCGCTTGAACACAAGCATGAACGTTTTGCGCCTGACAAGTTTGACAGTTATCGCCACACGTCAGGATCTGTTTATCCAAAAGACGCTGTTGGTTCCCTTAAGACGATACTAGATTGCTTAAGTGGAAACAAAATGTTGATACGTAGCTACATGGCTGTGCTTGAAAAAAATTACTGATTAAAGAGGGGTTCTGCAATTCAAAGTTCTTGTAGAAGCCATTTTGGTCACACGTGCGCCATGAGGTTGGCGTTTTGCACAGCAGCAGCCATGATAAAAAAATGGTGCTAAGTGCTGAAATACATTCTGAGTAGCCCAGTTGATCTTGCTTCGAGCTTTACCTAAAAAGGTACTTATGATCGACTTTGGGCGTAGGTTAATCATGGAGTGATCAGTTGGTGTTAGTGCATGGGCCAGTCAGGGGAAAGGCCGACAGGACTCGGGCCCCTTCCTTAACCCTATATTTTTTGTTTTCCACCCCAGAGCTCCCAACAGAAAGTCTAGAATCGGCTTGATGCGCACCCATCTCGCTCTGGGCTACTTCCTTGAGAAAATCTTGGCTGCACCCTTATGTCGTGTGCATTTTACTGAAATGGGTGATTATGGGAACAAATTGACAACTTCATGCGTCGATATGCCTTCGACGTGCAATGTCCCTGACTTTGATCCCAGTTCAGAAACATGGTATTAGATTTCTTGCTGAGAATCGTCCATGCAATTGAATGGCCTTTGTTGCATGCCAATATATTTACCCAGTCCGTATATATGAAAAGGTACAATGCCCAGCGGCATCCATTTTGCAAACTTATGA
The DNA here is from genome assembly GCF_011947565.3 of Pollicipes pollicipes. NCBI lineage: Eukaryota > Metazoa > Arthropoda > Thecostraca > Pollicipedomorpha > Pollicipedidae > Pollicipes > Pollicipes pollicipes. Next base: position 40,714,792 of record NW_023597034.1, on the reverse strand, counting down.
GCATTAAGTGAGCCTGAAATGAAATGCAAGTTTCTGCATACCAAATCTCAAGGCAGATCATGGAAGAAAAGCCCACAAGGTCAAGATGTTCAAAAGCAAAATAAGAAACTGGAATTTCCAAAGTTTTCCTGCACCACAACCAGCTCACGAGTAACTACGCTCTTTCGGTTGGGAATACACGGTTACCAATTACGGCACACCAAAAAAAGCCCCGCGGCTTGATTTGTTGAAAATGTCCGAGCGTGTAACTTATTCAATGCTACTTAGAGGTGTCTAAGATTCGAGCAGACGTTTTGACGGCGGCGATGAATCCAAAACGCCAATTTACGATCAAATATATTTACAGATTTTGTAAAAAGATACGAGCGTGCAAATGCGATTTTTATCGTGGAACCCCTTCCTACTCCCCTCCGACCATATAGCGGCAAGTAGAAACAGAAATGGCTCGTAGAGATGCCTAAAGGGGATGTTTCACAGTTGTAGATACTGAAGCAAGCACTAGAGGTGAAGAAATAAGCTCACCGTCACCTATTTGTATCCTTTTAAGTGGAAAAGACTGCTCCAGATAACACCGTTTTTCCGTCGAGTAAATATGTACCTCCATGCGTCATCCTTGGGTTACGTCATCGTACCTTGCACAACATTGATTAAGACCCAGTTGACGGCCGTTATATTTGGAGATCGTTCTCGAACACTAGATATGAACGACTCGACAATTGCATTTTTCTTGGCCTTGATCGCCGCATGGCTAAGGGAATGACGGGATTTTAAGTGCGTTATTTTAGCGTCATGGATGCCTGGGTGACCTCGAATGAGTCTCCCCAAAATAATCTGACATCTTAGCTCAGAAACTAAAGGGGTCTGTGTTTTAAGAAGGGCAGGGCTCTTAACTGCACCGAATGATCTTCAAGATGACTATTTCAGCTCAAACTCATATGCAAATGTGGAATACTCCCTTAGATATTTTTCAATGGGGCTTTCAGGGAAAACAAAACTGACGTAAACAGGTGGCCAGAAGCAAACAAATGATGATCCGAGCAGAAACACTGACTACTAATCTTTGGCCAACTGGCCATTAATCGGTTGGCTAGCTGTAGGGAACAGGACCAGGCTAGTCACTAGCAAGTCATGAGGAAGGCATTTACCCTTTCGAAAAATACGTGCGCATGAACTGATACCGTACAACTGGGGTGCATAAATCCACTCCGTTTACGATGTTACATGTGAACCAAGGTTATGAATGTCTTCAGGCGACAAATGATTACTTACATTTTAGCTGACCTTAAAAAAACAAAACTACTTTGTGCGATTAACCATCGCCCATCATACTAGAAACCTAGACATGTTTCGATTCGCAGCGCCTTTCAGTATATGTCGTGATATATTCAAGTGTGCATAGTTGAAAATCCCCTTGAAAAAATCACCTGAAAAGTGAACTAAGGATGCTAGTTTCAGAAGTACTTTTGTGATCAAGGTTTGGAAAATTTTGTGGACGCGTTCCAAGCGATCTAAGTTCCGTGATAGGGTCGTATGTTGGAGCACACCAGGGAAGGCAGAACCTTAAATTGGGATGAGACCTGTGCAACGTGCAACATGGTGCAACATCAGGATGTCCTCTTCAGGCTTAATATCTAGCTGACACCTTTCCAGAGCTCGCAGGCTGGTTGATTGCTTGAAGGCAATTTCCACTAGTAGATTGAGTTGGTGTCCAATGAAAAGCAATCCATATCGTGTGTGGTTACATGGTATCTTAATTTATGCAAGCAATGCATTTTTGGCAGGATATTTTTGTGCAGTATGGATCTGTGAATAATAAGATATATGAATATCTGATGTGAATATGCCATGGGAGTATTTTGTAAATGAGGCAAGAGGTGGTCCGCCACACTCACGTTCCCGTTGGCATAAATAATAGGAAATAATTGAAACCATTCCTCTTCTTTGGTATTACCATAGGCTTGTTGGCTGCCAAAGTGGTATTACAGTCTGATTCTTCAAAACGGTCCAAGACGGTAAAATATAGCTGAGTAATCGACAAGCTGCATAATCGAGACTTAGCTTCCTTTTCTGACTGCAGATCATGCTAACCTCGCCTTAATAGGATCCCCCTAATGTTTTGTTGAGGATACCTCTCCGACATATGTTGCAATCCCGTCCAAATTTTGGGAAGCCTGTGCAACATTCATTGCGCGTGTTTTGACACCAAAAACGTATTCCCAGCTGACAACTGCATGGCGATCTACGACCGGCGTGAGCGGCGGGCGGTAACTGACAATACTGCGGAACGCACGGCGTGCCGTCATGTACATTAACGTAGTCATATATCATGCTTCAAACAAACAAAAACAGGTACAAGTGTGCCTAGAATTAAAGAAGGAATACGCGCGTTCCAATTGCGTTTCCCCTATGGGCATGTTCTCGTTGGTATGATGTTAAGGCGTAAGCTTTTTTGCCTCTGAGATGTAATGTGGCTGCGAGGCGTTGACGCTGCCACCAGTGAATAGCACACCGGCTGTGAAGTACAGGCTGTGGGCCGTTGAATTAAGCTGACTTTGGCCGTGTTAGCATGGCTCATCTATTATGGTCTCGGTTGCCTCAAATATGGATACCTGCTACATCTGATCGTCACATGATTTTCCGATCACCTTAATTGTTTTCACTTCCCCTGAACCTTTATCGCAGGAGTAAAAACGTCCACTCGCCCACGAGCGGTGGATATTCATGTCAATGTCCGCCCTTCATGACACGAGACGAAAACGCTCTCATTGTTCAAAGTATTGATTAACACATTCTTTCACGAAATACCGATTGCGATGAAATTGCATACATTACAACACTGAAAAGGAAAAGATGTTTTCGTGACCTAGACCTTTTTCCGCACTGCCGTGTGGGGAACCAGTTTACGGTCAATTTGAGCGTTCACTCCGCTCCCTCCCAATTTTTTAAAAGGTCATTTCATTTCTGTTTTCAATAGGCTCCTTTTCCTTACTACGCTGTCTTCTCAGCTTAAAAAATATACCGCTCACTGAAGGCGTGAACTCACCACATGAGCCTTAAATGATGGCTATCAGCCTTACATGGTTATGACGATTACATGACGTCATGTAAGCGCCAAGCTGAACTTGTGCATCAGCTTTGTTTAGTGGAGGAATCAAATACGCAATTCAGTGGATTGGTATATTTTTTATATCTTTCTTATTGAAAAGTGTGCTGCAGAAATGATGGTTAAGAACCTGAAGAAATCATCATTATCCTCGTGCATAACTTCGTTCCAGCCAGACTGGCTTGGTTTGCACTAAAATGTGTCATTACAGCATTGAACATTGTAAATTAACTGAGTTCATGCGCCGGTGTGTGTTTGCCAGAGGGATTGAGAAGCTGTAAGTGGAGGTAAATTTGAATGTAACATTCGGCGGGTGAGTAGTCCGAGCTGTGAATATAGACAAGCTATCTGCATATTTTACACTTGTCGACAGAAAGTGTCATACACAAAGCAAGAGCTGCTTCTGGGACAAGATTTAGGCTGACTAATGCATTCTATTGGGATCATTGCTATATTTTGCTCTGCCCTCTCCCCCCCCCCTCGTCCCTGTCGCCCACGCACTGGTACAACCCCTATCTGCTAGGAGGGGGTGGGGATGGGGAGCAGCTGACCCCTCCGCTCCTCGTCGCGCAACCCTTGCACTTTCGCTGCTCGGCAAAAGCCAAACAACAAGGTTCTTTTCACTCGCTCAGTACCCAAAACAGTACCCCCAAGGACCTGACTCGGCCTCTCGTCCCTTAGAACCAGGATATTTTGGTACCCTTCCGGCCAAACAGAACACTTCTGTAACAGAAATACCAAGAAGGGTACTAGCAGTCCGCAGTTTCAAGAGCGGTGGCCGAAAATCCAAATGAAAGACCTGAAGACTCAAGGCGAAACTGGTACAATAAGTCGTGTAAATGGGTGTCCATATCTTTAGCTGATAATGATGATGGCTAGAGGCTCAGGATATGTCCACATCGGAGGTCATTTTGCGCCCATAACAAGCGTTCAAGGGAATGCTTTACGTTTAAGACATCGAAGCAAACATGATACATGACGAAATAAACTAACTTAAAACTATCTGTGTACCTTAAAGCGGGAAAGGTTGGTCTGGACAACACAGCTTGCCTATTAAGCACACATGCTCTTGAATGCGTCATTATATGATTGCGCCTTCGAATGTTTGAAGTTGAGGTGCTGTCAAAACTAGTCGTGCAAATTGCCACTTAATCCTAGTACTTCAAGCTCATTAAGAGATGGCAGCATGGGCTGGAAGTGTTCGCTGAGCCAAACATCGGCACGTGCTCGTGTGTTGGCTCTTTCTTGTGGTATTCTGGCGTGGGTATTCGTGAGTTTAAGGTGCTTTTTATCCGTGAGTTTTAGTTGTTCACTTGTATTCACATACTCGATTATGGCGCTATTCGCAACTTATTCGATCGCAGATCCTATTTCTGTGATACCTAGCTGTGAAGAACCCATGTTCAATTTCGTTCATCATGCAGCCCAAAACGTGCATCGTGACTGAAGCTTGCACAGCCTGCTCAACATTCTGAGATCCAAGTAACGTCCACCATATTTGAAAATTGCGCTCACGGACGCCAGGTCTGAATGACTGGACGATGAAATTCTTCCCGGCCTTGAACGCTGGCTGGCCCATGGGGCGGCAGGATTCGAATCGCGCTTCTATGGCATCATGCATGCTAGGATGGCCTTGAAATAGTCTGCACGAAACAGTCTACACATCTTTGCAGACGTTTAGCTCGGAAATTAGAGGGGTTTAGGTTTTAAGAAGTGCTGGGCTGTGAAATGCACCGAGTGATGTTCAAAATGGCTATTTCAGCTCAAAACTCCATAAAATGTGGAACACTCCCTTTAGGAGAAGCCATGTTTGAAGGAGAGAAGCAAAAACATGACTACTAAAAGGGATAAAAATTCTGGGCACGTCAGGGATCTTGCATTGCCCGTAATTCACACTTAACACTGACCGAACTGTAGTGAGATCAACATTCTTTGCATGCATCAGTGCGCTCAGCCACACATACCATTCCTATCTGAAGCTAATGGCTGTGCTTGTCTGACCTACTCAATAAGCATTGCACTGCTCCGCCTTGCGACATCGTCTGCATGGGGTTCGAAAGCAAGGTTTGTCTATCAAAAACTCCACACATCCGGTCGTCTGTCTTTTCGATGTGCGTTCCAACGCACGATGTATGGCAAAGCATAAATGCATACTATTTGACGTTTGCTTGCATGCCTGTACTAGTTCAACATTCTGATGTAATAGGCAATCCATAACACGCAAGTGATTTATCTTCAACCATTTCGATATTTATTTATGTCTGTAATCATTCATCAATGTGTTGAAAATATCAAGATGGTACTAAAACAACAACCTGTATTTATGTCTGTAATCATTCATCAGTGTGTTGAAAATATCAAGATGGTACTAAAACAACAAGTTGCCACAACGAAGATAAAAGCCATACGTCGTTAATCACTAAATATAGGAGCACACAATATAAATACACACACGCAGTGCCACATGACTAATGCAAGCCTGGTAGCTCCTGCTTGCCGGCATCACGGTAGTTCCACGGATCGCGGCAGCTGCAGTCGCTCTTCTGCTGGTTCCGGAAGCTCGTCCAGGTTTTCATTCAACGGCTCCAGCCATTCACACCGACCGTTGTTCCGACTGACACCACCGACCTTGAAAGTGTTCGTAAAGCCACTGATCGCCAAAATGGCAAACCCGAGCACGTACAGCAGCGCGAGCACCAAACCCGGATACTGGGGCACGGCCAGCTGAACCATGAGGTCCCACAGTCCCTTCCAGTAGCCCACCACGCACACGAGCGTCAGCAGGGCGAGCGCGTCGGCACGGAGCCGCACTCCCAGCCCGGGTGGCCCAGCGTCGCGAGGGCCCGTCCAGCCCAGCAGCCGGGGCGCGAGTGTGCAGGCAGCCAGCCCGAGCGTGCCGGCGGTCAGCGCGGCGGCGGCCGCGGCCAGCGGCGCTCCTGGCAGTAGGTGCTGGTTCAGCAGGGTCCAGACGGCGCGCCACACCAGCAGGCAGAGGGTCTGCACGCCAGCCAGCGATGCCAGCGCGTCGCCGACGGCGAACAGCGGCCGCTGCGCCGCGTCCGCCTCCAGCAGCGTGCTGGGCACGACGCCAGCGCCGCGCCGCCCCTGCGGCAATCGGCGGCCCGGCGACCACCGACGGCAGACAGCCCAGCGCCGACAGCGTGGCCGCGCCCAGCAGCCCGCTCAGCACCAGCCACGGCCAGCGGCTGGCCCAGCGCCGCGTCCAGCAGCATCCAGAGGCCGCGCCACAGCAGCACCGTGGCCGTGTGCGCCACGAGGTGATGCAGCAGCGCCAGCAGTGGACGCTGGGCCGTGTCGGCGGCCACCTCGTGGCGGAGGTAGACCAGCGGGTAGCCGAGCGTCAGGCCGAGGCCGAGCGAGGCGACGCCCGAGAGCAGCGGCTGCATGGTCAGCAAGCTGAGGTCGAGCAGGAGCCAGCAGCCACACCAGGTGGCCACGTACGCCGGGCCCAGCGCCGCCAGCCAGGTCAGCAGCGTCAGCAGTGCCGCCATTGCACCGGCCCGGCTCGGCAGCCAGCTGAAACTGCGGTGTATCCAGCTCAGTGGTCTGGTAGCTTATAGAAGTACATTTCACTTCCTGCGACAAACAATGGCTAGCCCGGGTCACGGTTGTTCGGACGTTGTGTCAAAGTTTTGGATTAAGCACGTTCCTCAGCCCACACCGATCGTAATGAAGGTGCCTCTTTCGAGACTCGTGCCGGCACTGGACACCACGGCTCCCACGAGGCTTGGTCACGTGACCCACCGCACGCGCCCACACCAGGCGCGAACGGTGTAGGTTTGTAGTCGCATCAACAGACACCGAGTCGCGTGCACAGTGTGATGAACCCACTCCAATTCTGCACAACTCCAAACAAAGATAGTCCTCCACCATCCCTCAGTTGCACAACAGGCGCAGTCTGAAGTAAAGGTCAACGCTTGGTGTACTGGAGCACGCAGAATAAACAGACGATTGCTGTCTACGACGCACAACCCTGAATGACCCTTATTCAAGGCCCTGCACACCGCCGCGTTGTATTATACCCACTGTCCCTCCAGACGCAACCCTCGTAAGGACTGGTGACTCAGTGGACTACGAATTGCTGTCACGATTCTCTACAGCTTTGACGGGCCCGGGCATGCACTCACCAACTTAGAAACGTTGGGTCCACACTCAATCCAAATTGACTGAAAATCAGGCCAAGGCCCAGATATTCTAACAATTCGGACTCAGACCACACATAAATAATTTTGGACGGAAGTTTATGTTGCGGAGCTGCGGGCAGAAGCCTTTTGAAATTTTGTCTCGGACCAAAAAATATCAGGACGCATGGAATGCATTCACCATTAAATCAATACCATATTTACGATTGAATTTACCTCTTCATTTACCATTGAATCAAGATGTTGTTTTCGTACATCCCTCTCCAAATGTCCGTTTTCATTGCCGACGGATCGCCTGGCGAGCGCGGAGCCAGCCACCTCAGCTTCCAGCACACCATACACCGGCACTCCGATTCGAGTCTCCGAGGCTTCCAGCACACCATACACTGGCACTCCGATTCGAGTCTCCGAGGCTTCCAGCACACCATACACTGGCACTCCGATTCGAGTCTCCGAGGCTTCCAGCACACCATACACTGGCACTCCGATTCGAGTCTCCGAAGCGTCCAGCACACCATACACTGGCACTCCGATTCGAGTCTCCGAAGCGTCCAGCACACCATACACTGGCACTCCGATTCGAGTCTCCGAAGCGTCCAGCACACCATACACTGGCACTCCGATTCGAGTCTCCGCGGCTTCCAGCACACCATACACTGGCACTCCGATTCGAGTCTCCGCGGCGTCCCAGCACACCATACACTGGCACTCCGATTCGAGTCTCCGAAGCGTCCAGCACACCATACACTGGCACTCCGATTCGAGTCTCCGCGGCTTCCAGCACACCATACACTGGCACCCCGATTCGAGTCTCCAAAGCGTCCAGCACACCATACACTGGCACTCCGATTCGAGTCTCCGAAGCGTCCAGCACACTATACACTCGTACTCCGATTCGAGTCTCCGAAGCTTCCAGCACACCTACACTGCTACGCCGATTCGAGTCTCCGAGGCTTCCAGCACACCATACACTGGCACTCCGATTCGAGTCTCCGCGGCTTCCAGCACACCATACACTGACACTCCGATTCGAGTCTCCGAAGCGTCCAGCACACCATACACTGGCACTCCGATTCGAGTCTCCGAGGCTTCCAGCACACCATGCGCTGGTACACCGATTCCAGTCTCCAACACAGCGAACCAGAAATCCAGCTTGGTCTCAGGCTGATCCATTGTGAAACCGGCCGACTGGGGACTGGACTCAGGCGGTTCGTCGCTCGGGCAATACCGTTGAGTCTAGCTCAGTAAGCGAGCCACTGACCGCAGCCATAGCCAAAGACAGCAGACCACTGACAGCAGACAATGCCGTTAGTGACTCCCGCAATGTATTCAAGGGTTTGCTTTATATACTTTCTGGGGGACTGCCCCCTCCCAATCCTGACTTGAGCCCCCCAGTGCTGACTTAAGCCCCCAATGCTGACTTGACCCCCCCCCCCCTTACGTTCCCCTGGGCCTCCATGCGTGGGTGCTCCCGATGACCCCCGGCGGTCCAGGGTACGCAACAGCCGAACCTGCTAAAAGAGGTAACCAACTGGTTGGTCGATTGCCCACAGCAACGCGCCCATCTGCAGCCTGAGGGTGGCCTTGAGCTTTGAAGGTTCGCCGACTTGTCCATGAGGATGTGGCTCTTAAGGCCATCCAACAATATGAGGTCCAGGGACGACAGGTCGAGCGAATGAGGAGCCACAGCACGGTAGTCTTAAACAGCTGTGCATGCCCCATAAAATCGCCCCGCCCCACTTGCCACTCCTCGACCCGATGGACCCCATGAAGCCACCCCAGGGTCACCAAGAATACCAGAGCGGTAGCAAGGTAGCTCTCCGAAGTGGCGTTCGCAGGATACTTGTTCTCGTCCTCAAGGAGGCATCTTGAGTAGTCATGATATGATGGCTGTGAGATTACTGGTGACTGTCATTGTTTTTTTTTGTCATGTTTTACTGATAAAATGTCACACGAATTACACCACGGTCCTCATTGTGCGAGCAATACACTGCAAAATAGACGCGACTTAAGCGTCATCGGAGATACCTTGAATAATCAATGTTTCCAGATAGACAGTTTGTTTATTTCACCTCTTCCGACTTCTTTGCTAGCCCGATGTATTGTTAAACCAAGAATTTGTGGCACAATCCAGAAACCTCACTCAGTGCTAAGCACGACAATAACTCAGCAACCATGACACATTTTCTCGATCAGAAAATGACTGGTTATGATTAGAGTTGAAAAGCACGCCGGCGCTGGAGGTTATTTTGCGCCCATCACTACACTTACGTGCGACGTTGTCTAACTAAAGGGGGTTAAATGTGTTACATACAATCCCCCAACTTGCTATAGAAGGACGAATTGAAAGACTGGCATCCATGTTGGATTACTACGCATTTCTTACCACCAATTTCCCAGAATCATGACAACTTCAGTGGTCAGAAACCCCGATTTCCGGAATCCAGAATCAAGCAAGACTGGACAACCGCGCTGAGGAAAGCAATGAACCAAATGTGCTTCCGGAATAGTGGGACATTACAGGAAGCCAATTCAAAACTCTCCTTCAGCATAGCATTCTGTAACAACGCAACACCTGCGAACCCATGAGTTTGGGATCGTGCGGCCTGCGTCAGCTGGGTACCTTGTTTTTCGCCTAGCGGTCTTGCCCCAGGCCGTCGGCGGACTCCGCGGCCCCATACCGGCAGGGGAAGGGGCGTCCCTGTCCTGATCGCGTCGGCGGGTGACCGTACGCCCGCCAGGGCCGCTCGGCCTGTTCGCGGAGGCGGAGCTTGGTGCGATTCGACCTCGGCAAAGAATGCTCGGCTCGCACCGGATGGGGCCGGTCAAATCTGCTGCCGGCGCAGTCACCCCGGTGACGCTTCCGGGGCGCTCGGGGTGACCTTTGCTCCTCACCGGACATCGCCCTTGGAGGGACGGCAGGTCCAGGGCGCGCTCCTCCACCGAAGGCAAGAGCCCAAGGCGAAAGTAACCCTATTAATATTGGCAAACTTATTTAGAATTAGACTCACTGCATTGTATGGAAATAAACCCTCCCAAAATCTCACCGTCTCTTCCCATTTTTTGAGACATGACGAGCGCTGATCGGGACTTCTTCAGAGTCCGATATATGAAGCGCCCGTAGCACCAACACATGTCTGACACCACAAAACAGCGCCGATATCAACATATCCTCTCGAGCATGCACACTGGGGCGATCCTGGTGATACCAAACAGTGCATCGTCGTTACTCCGCGGAACCCACAGAGCGAGCCTGTCCTTGTCCTCACTCACCTAGCCGCGTGCTAGTGTCGCTGACGTCCGGCGGGAGAACCAGTCGAGCGTGCCACCGGACGCCGCGCGGCCACCACAGCTGGCCGACTCGCTTGCTGGTCGCTCCCCGACGCTCCAGTCCGAGCTGACCGGTGATAAACGCGGCTGGATTCGACCTACGTCGATCGTCACGCATCCACGCCACGAGGAACGACGAGGCGACGAGTGGTGAGCGACGCCGCGGCCACACAGCTGCAGAAACGCGCAGCTGTGCGGCTGCGCGCCGCGCGCTGACGCGGGCGGGCCGACAGACGGACGCGCGGGAACCGCTCGGCGTGTGTGACGTCACGCCCGCAGTCAGCTGGCGCGAGGGCCCTTTCACGGCGGGGTGAAGGCACTAACTACGCGGGAGGTGTCCTAGGGCGGGGGCACGGGTGGCGGCGTAACGCGGGGAGTGAGAGTGAAGTGGAGGATAAGGCAGAGAGGTTAGTGTTCTCCCACGTGTTGAAAAAATACAGTAAACTCAGGAAACTCACATGAGCACGAGAAAAACAGCGTAGAACTATTTTCGCCACTCCCCTTTACCACATCGCTCCGACCTGCGCGTCTGGGAATTAGAGATGCGGGGTTCGATTCCCCGCGGTGCCCGCCCTTCCTGCCAGGTTGAGAGGAGGGCAGCACCATAAAGCCTCGGCGTCCAAGGGCGGGGCTGACGTGCGTCGTTAAGCCCAATGGCTGGCATCGCTCCGTCGCCGACCGTCCGCAGCCCCACCAGCGGCAACGGCGCTGGCGGCGGGGGCAGAGACAGTCGCCGATGGGCAGCTGGAGACACTGCCGCCCGCTGACCGGATCCCTCAGCGTCCGTCACGGAAGCCGAAAAATGTCTATACTCCCGCAAGCGGCTACCGTGACGCCGTAGTGAACCTCAGGGTAGACCTGCCTGAAGTCCTGCGCCGCCAGAAGCGTCTCAATCCGCCAGCAAGCCACGCTTGCCCAGTCTCATCGATGGTAAGGGATGGTGAGGGAGGGACACGGTGGTGCGCCATCGCTGCGTGGTGCGGGACCGACGTGGCTCAGTCGGAGGCGAGCGGGGCATGCATGCAGTGCCTCGGGACCGAGGCAGGTGACCCACACAGAGCTCCTGCGATGACGACGGAGACTGAAGAACGAGGGGAAGCTGCGCAGCGAGAGCTCCTGACGACGAGGAGCGATCCAGCCCACGTGGGCTGCGATCCAGCCCATGTGCTGGATCGCAGCCCATGGCGATCCAGCCCACGCACATCGAGCCTCCGTGGTGGGGAACCCGACCGCCGGGAAGCCGGCTCGGGCCTGGCGGTGGAACGCCAGCTCCGTCCGGTGCTCGTGGCCTCGCGGGACAAACCTGATCAGCAGCAGGGACTCCCTTCGGATACCACGTGCGTCGGCTGGCCGCCGTCGAATCTCCCGTCTACCGTCCATGCCTGACCCACTGAAACTTAGCCTTGCGGTGCTTACAGGGAGTGCTTCAGATCTGTGTGGGGTTTTGAACTGAAATGGCTATCTTGACCAGCATTTGGTGCAGTGCACAGTCCTGCGCTTCGTAAGACCTAAACGTCCCTAGTTTCTGGGATTAACGACCGCGGAGATGTGCGGGCTATTTCGTGCAGACTATTCTGAGGTCAGCCAGGCATCCATGGTGCCATTATAACGTCATTCAAATCCTGTCATTCCAATAGCCATACGGCGAACTAGGCAAAGAGAATAGAGTTGTCGAGTCTTTCATATCCGGCGTTCGTGAGCACGATTTCCAGATATAACGGCCTTCAATTGGTCCTCAATCAATGTTGCGCAAGGTGCGATGACGCGATATGACGTATTAGAAGCAAAATTACTAAGTAGATACATTTTGCTGTCTAGAGAACTCTCTTTCACCTAAAACTATCCTCATAGTTGTAAGAAAGCTTTCTGCATCATGTCAGGTGCTTGCTTTACTTTCTTCAAATGTGAACCATTTCCCTTAACTCCCTGTCCTGGTTCGTTGCGACCATGACACGAGGAAACTTCTAAAACATAAAAATATATTAAGAAATAATGTCACCGATCAGCTTTCGACGCTAACCAAAGACTGGTTCCACTGCAAACGGCGGTGACTGCTCATCGTCTCCATATGCCTCCCGTGCACCTCGGATGAACAGTATAAACACAAACAGCACCCAGCGCCGACACCACCCGCAACATAAACACAAACACCGTCATAACACGAATCCACGCCCTTACGGGACCCTGCGACCGACGTGGAAGCCATCTTTACTGATGGAATCCGTATCAGCTGCTAGTTTAGGTTCAAGGTGGGAGCTGAGCTGCTCAATATTACCAACACAAAACAACTAAAAATCCTCATTCAAATTCAGGCTCAAATGCAAATCGGTGCCAGTGGCTAGGAATACACGACTGACAGCCCAGTGAGGATGTGCCCCCCCCCCCCCCCCAATCGAAAATGCTCATTTTTTAAGACTCTTAAAGCACTCGACCCGGAAGACCCAGTACGGACATGCGCCACCATGTCATTTATACTGGCTTAACTGATTTTTGGAAATCCTTTTTCTTGATTTCAATTCATGCTTTAATATGCGTAAAATTACATGAGGCACAAAAATCACAAAAATTTGTTCGTCCCGGGGGTTCAGTTGGTTAGAACGCCTGCCTTCCGATCCTCCCACCCGTGGCAGGGGGGTTCCGATCCTCCCACCCGTGGCAAGTTCGAGTCACTTTAGGGCGCTCGCTATTTGCCCTTGACAGGTATGGCCTGCGGCCGGTGGCAGCGATCGCGCTAAAGGTCAGTTGACGCCAGAGAGCAGGACGGACCGCGCCGAGCATTGCGGCACGTTAAGCTTTCGCCACTAAATTCTGCCGTTGCCTGGAATTGCGCGATCGGATGGTGGGGGTCAGGGCTCACCGAGCAAACACTGCTTAGCGTGAGCACTGATCCCAGAAATTCATCCATTCAAAGGGTCCGGGTCAAATTTATAAAACAACAATTAAAAATAAAAAAGATAAAAGAGCGCAATCAAGAAGCTTTCAAGGCTGAGATCGTTGTTGCAGCTTGCTCCTGAAAGGGATGTCAAGAAAGGCTAGTTGAGTTAAGACAGAGGTCCTGAAAAATACTTACATGATTTATGGCATGATTTTTACGATACGTTGCTTGCGCGCATGCGAAAACAGACGCTGTATCTCCCTCGCACTATTCATTGCCGTTTTCCTGAAAAATATGATGCAGCAACCGCCGCATTTTTTCGTACTTAGCGGTCAATCTAAAAAGGCCTTCTAGTGCTTTGAATGCTTAAAAACCGTTGCGATAAGTTTATTACTCTATTGCATTAATTGAAAATGAAAAAAACAAACTTAAAATTGATGAATTAAATACAAATGCGACAAATATAACACAAAATACAACCCTATGATTTTTCAGTGGCCAGAAAAAAATGTCAGTTTTTTTGGTTTATGGTATGTTTAAAAATGTTGATAGCAAACCGATGGCATATCCTGAAAATCAGTCTGGCCGTTTGGTGTCATTGCAACTTTTTTTACTTCAACAATAAAAAAATTCGTTAGCAAACCTGTTTGGACATCTGTTTTGGACACCCCTCTAGACACATAGTTAAAGGAAGGGGCAGCCTGCATGGGGATGGAAAATGCAGTTTTCCGCGGTCTCAAAACATAACGATGTGCCTGACTTGCAGCGCACCACCACGCACACGTCACTGAAGACCCGCAACATTTGCCCATGTTTCATTCCATGCTTCCATCTTGCAAAGGGGCCTCACTTGTGGTTCATATGCATTCACAGACAGAAATAAATTCGAGTCATGATTTTTTGGGGCTGCCGCAACCAATTTTCAAGGAAATGGTCCACATTCGATGATATTGAAGCAAACATCAGATACGGTGTAATGAGCTCACTTAAAACTATTGGCATTCTATTCAGCGCGAAGAGGCTGCTATAGACAACGCAGTTTTTGTGTTGAGTAAAAATAGTCCCGCAATGCGTCATTCTTTGATTACATCTCGTATTTTGCACAGCATAGACTGAGTGCAGATTTGCGGCCGAAATATAAAGTATCTGGAAATCGTGCTCACGAATGCCAGATATGAACGACTTGACAATTGCCTTTTCCTTGGCATTAACTGCCGCATAGTCAATGAGATGGCAGGATTTGAGTAACGTTATTATGGCATTGTGGATCCCTGAGTGACCTTTAAATAGTTCGCCGAAAAAGTCTGCACATATTCGCTAGCGTGTAGCTCAGAAAATAGACGGGCTTAGGTCCTAAGAGCGGCAGGGCTGTGAACTGCACCAGATGGTCTTCAAGATGGCTATATCAGTTCCAACTCCCGTACAAATGTGCAACGCTCCCTTTAAACAGGAAAAGTCCATGTGCCGAACACTCCAGACGTAATAAATTATCGCCATCTGAACTTCATTCTCATGATAGCAGCCAGCTCATCATTAAAAGCGGATATTCCGCATTTAAAAATTTTGAGGCAAGCATCGGACATTATGAAATAGGCTCCGTCGTGACTATTGGTATGCTTTTAAGTGTAAAAGACCGCTGTAGACAGCACGGTTTTACTATTTAAAAAATTTGCTCCTCAAGGAATGGAATGCATATAAATCCGTGATTTTTACGATCTCCCCATTAACATGCTGGTTGTCCGGTTTTTTTACAGGGAGTGTTCCACATGCGTATGTGGTTTTGAAATGAGATTTTGTCTGCTTTGTTTTGATTGCAGAAAATATATATATGTATTCTAAGTGCTTATCTTTATCAAAAAATCTTTCATTGAGCAGCATGGTGGCCATGATCAGCGAGCGCTGAGGAACCTCTTGTGGGTGGGATTCTCCTCCAGCAACTTAGGGACCTAACTAATCGCACAGACCTCTCCCCCCCCCCCCCCTGGTCACGAATCGGAGCTTTTGATCGTTTGTTAGTCCTTCTGGTCATCGAAGTGTTCGGTTGGTTGCTGATGGCCCACTGGTCGTTCAGCGACCCATTTGGTCGCCAGCGCACAAAACGATCCTTTTGGACACCTGTTGGTTTTGTGAGTCGGGCTGGGAAGCGCTCAGGGGCTTGTAAGGCTACTGAGGGACCGCCCTCAGTAGCCTTGCGGGCGGCCACTGAAGAGCCCCCGACTATTGAGACGATCTCTGCATTATCAGGGCCCACGGCCGCTCAGAACCTTATTAGGAGGTCAGGGCCCCTTATATCCGCATGATCCTCTGGATACTCGTGATCCATTTAGCTGCACAGGGCCCATGTTCCCTGTCAAAGGTCGCCTGGTTACCGAGGAGCACCTCAATTCCTTTCAAAAGCGCTTCAATCTTTTCCGTGACCCTGTTTTGGAGATCCCGCCTGCTTGAGAGTGTGCCGAAAACCTGGGGTCCTGGATCAAAATCTTGACGGTCAAATTATTTTTTGGAAAGCTTGGATCAAATTTTGCTGTTAAAACTGAGCTGCTGATAATCACGTTAAGTAAACCTTTATACACGTTTCGCGCGGAAGGGATATTTAAGTGCGGGTCAAAAGGCCAATGCACGTCAGTGTCCAGTTACCAATTTCGGTAAGGCTTTAAGCGCATCATATTGAAAATATCACGCACGTAATACCCTCACGTGGTATGTGTGCAGGCTGTGGTTCAAGCAGATACATACAAATGAGTTTAACCAAACTCACAATTTCGCGCCTTCGGTGTCTCCAAATCAGCGACCTAATTGTTGCGATTATGTACGCAAAGGGTAACAGGAACGGCCAGAGTCGGCAACAGCTTATGACGTGATGGTGGAAACACATGCAATTTTATTGTTCAAACGGTGGGAAATCATGAAGCCTGAGTAAAACATTTGTGGCGCCTTCGGCTACCAACGCATGCAACAGTTTCAAAAGTTTGGCTGCAGCCGTAGGTGAGTGTTGTTTTTTTTTGTTTTTTTTTTTTACTTCCACTCAGCGTGACAAGAATATGAAACAACTGGTGTTTGTTTTCTTCAAACCGTTCTACCATTCCATCTTTCCGTGACCCCGATGCGTGCTTCTTCCAGTAAGCTCCCCACTACCTCGTACCCAGCATTTGCGCAGTCGCCTTCACCTCAATCTGAGCCCAACCCACAACCCAATATATTGCTTCTTCCTCGCCAGACAGCCCAGAAGCCCAGTTTAAACCCTTACATACCGATAACTGGAGCGTAGCGAAAGGCGCCCACTAGGCAAACATGTCGCGCCAGGCTTGGAACTTGCCCAAGGTATGGTGGAGGGTACGGTGATGATTGGGGTGAACCTCGAAGCGCACACGTGGTTTCCATAAGGGAACGTGGCCTAGAGGAGGCTCGCATGTTGGACGTTATCTCTCAATGCCGCCTGCCACCGGTTAGGGTTCTGCCATGTACTCAGCTGAGCTAGCTGTCGGAGTCCTTCGCCATTTTTTTCGCGGTCGAGGATAGCAAATCCAGCCGTAGATTAAGCTTAGACGTGAAACTCCAGCAAACCCCGAGGATGGAAGAAGACTGCTTTTGTGGTTGGACTGTCCTAATATTTGGGGCAGGTGTGCCAGCATTCTTCGCAGCAACAGTTATCCTGGAAACAGTTTAATGGAACTGTATAAATGAACGCTTCGATTGCGTGCATGCTATTGAAACCTACGGTGATGAAAGAAGCTTTTGGTGATGCCACGATTGCTGATGACGCTACTGGGCATGAACGTCGTTGTCATTTCATATCATATGGTATTGCGTTACCGTGCTGGTGACGATTTTGCCCGCAGAAACTTGGTCGGCGACGACAAAAAACTTTTACCACCTCTGCCCGGGTTCACCAAAAGCTCGCCCATATGGATACTTACTGTGTGCATCCAAGGCATGCATTCCTGAGAGGACACACGCTCAAAAAGTGCTTCCGCCATTCGTTGCACTAGCTACCGATCACAGCTGGACCAAAATAACCATTGCTATATGTTTTGATGGCTTGTATCAACAGCGTGAATTTGTGGTTGATGAAGTCTCTATTTTGAACTTTGATCTGAAATAACGGGTTTAATTGCTGACTTAGAAGCATTCAATTTATTACCTATCGCGCAATCTCGTAAGGAAAAATTCATTGGTGCTTCTGTAAGCTTCTATCTTTCTTACTTTGGAAGCGGCAGCGAGGAAAGGGTCTTCAAGACGGATATTTCAGTTTACAACCTATATAGCTATGGGGCACTTCCTTCAGGTTCAATGCCTGTATAAGTACAAGTTCAAACTTCTTCACACATATTTAAACCGGTATCTCTTGTAGAGTGGCTCTTTGCTTAGCTTGCTGTTAACTGGTCTTGTGTAAGACATTTGGTTTATTGGGGAAAGGGAGGATGGCATATTCCATCCCTTTTCGCGCTTATGTGTCCCCGCGCGGTAGCTTCCTTATTTGGTGCCATCACGTCCCCCTGGCGTCTGATTTTGAAGTTACCTAAAATGCTACCAATAGGGGCGCGATTCATCGTTTTCCGTCCGATCTATCACAAATTAGCCGTCAAACTTCGCTCAGCAGCCATCTTTTCGCCATGATGAAATGATTTGCAGTTTTTGTGTGTGTGCATTTGGTCCAATGGGACCGAATCATAAAGTAAAAGAAGTGTGAAAAGACGAACAGTACATGACAATGAAGCCAGCGCTTCCGGAATAAAAAGTCATCGCTGGTTTCATTGGGTCTTTGTCTAAAAGTGTTTGTGGTTGGAAGTGGTTCTTTCGTCGTTTTCACCCGTATTTAGATCAGGCGCGTCCGACTTCTTCTACCAATGTTTTCGAAGCATTTAGTCGTCCGGCCAAATTTCTAGAAATCGTTTTCAATAACTCAGAGCGCCGGTTTGAAACAGCCGCTCCGTTCGGAAAAATGCCATGTGAAAGCAATGCCTTCACTTGCTCTGTTTTTTTCAAGATGTGTGCTTCCTTTTGTTCACATCATACCGATTGGCCAAAATCTTTGTAGCATCAACGGTATGAGAGTTGGAACACTTTTAGGGAAAGGGATAGAAATATGAGTCCATTGATAAGCACACGACTTTACCAAAGCATCATACTGTGGCTTTGATTTCTCTTGCAAGGCGGTCAGCACAGTGACTTTTTCGAAGGGAGTTTTTCGTGTGGGACTCATTGTTTACTTGCAATCTCAGTGCGTTGCATGGCAACGCACCGAATGTACGCCATATTACAAAGAACGTACATGACAGCAAAAAATCACGCGATTCAATCACGCACGTTCTCGAACCTTCGCCAATAAGTTTCGCGCTAAATAGCTTACACCACCCTGGGTGCCAGTCACAAGCGTTCTTTTCTACTGACACCATGCATACCCATAAATATCGAGGACTTTTTCTGACCACCACAGCTTATGTGTGTACATGGCTTGAGTTAGCAGGGCATTGTTGATGTCTGCAGGATGCCTTTTTGTCTTTATTACGCCATTCGTCATAGAAAATTTGAGCGATATCGACCTGAAATCCTCATGTCGCGGGCGGGGCGGGGGGCTAGAATGAATATCTCCATTGAATGTCATGTAGGCATCAAGACTACCCACTCCGGGCAGGAAATCGGGAGTTACAGAAAAATGACTAAAATGTATTTTCTGATCGCACTTGCTGCAGTGAAAATCCCCGCTCGTATTGGGAGACACAACAGGTCCTGAGGAGATGTTTGTCCAAATAAGTTTGAGAAATGTGTTCCAAAGGTGGTACACTCCCGTCTATGACATTGCCTTTGAGCTTTATTCTTTGAGCTCTATGAAATTTGCCTCTGTTCAATCACGTAAATTGCTGAATGCGCTTGCGAGGACCATTATGTTTGTAGGTAAGACAGCGGTAATAGCCTTATTCCTCACAGACCTCAGATTTTTATCTTTCGTTTCGAAAAAAAATGTCGGCGTATTCATTCCTTTATTCTCCTGCTTTTTCTACGAGACATAGGGCTACTACTAGTGTCTTATCTATCTGCTCGATCACGTTTTATAGCGACATCGACCTATGTTCACATTTACGTGCATTGCCTGCCACTGCAACGATCGCGTCTTCTCTAAGCGTGGACGATTCTTGAAAACAATAACTTTAACTCGGACGTGTTATATAAGGTCAATGTATCACTCGTCAGCATCATCAGCTCACATGTGGCACATTTGCTCGGGGTACGCTCATCTGGCACTGCCCAAAGTTGCCGTGAAGCCTGGACTGGCGGCACCCAAGGCGACGTGCAGATGTTTAAGGGAAGTCTGCCACAAAGATCACATGCTTCATCTGCACTTCAGTCGCAGCCGATATCTCGATCTGTCGACGTGACGCGCGATAAATATACACGGGGCCTTAGGCCAGCACCCTGCATAGGGGCTCCCTTTCACTCGCCCAGCGCCGTCTCGCACCGACTGAGCATGCCGTCCTGACAGCTTGCATCACGGTCAGCAGGCAGACTAGCAAGGCCAGACCAGCCAGACAGGTCATCATCACGGGGAAGCCGTAGGCGTCCACGAGCAGGCCGCCAGACACGGGGCCCACCACAGTGCCGAGGGAGTAACCGGTCCAGTACACACTCGACACAAACGCCTGCGTCACCAGATCGTCCGCCAGGCCCTTCCGCACGCTCTCCTGCAGCATCTGTGAGAAGCAGGGGATGTAGGCGCCGCCGAAGAAGCCTTCGAGCAGCGTCTGCCCCAGGCCGAGGAGCCACCAGCGGGGTGCAGTGTTCAGCAGCGGCGAAGGAGCGATTAGCAGTAGGCTGCCTGTCGTCGCCAGCAGGCAGAGCGACATCTGCACGTAGGGGTTGCGGGAGTGCTCGGACAGACGGGCCCATATGAAGCTGGTCAGGGAATACACTGTCGTGGCCACCAAGAAATAGAGTCCCAGGGTTGACGGTGTGACGCCCAGCACCTTGTTGGCATACAGGGCCATGCAGGATTCGAACGTCATAAACACGAATGAGTAGAGGAAGACAATCATGAGGCACAGCCAGTTCTTGGAGGACCGACCGAACACACGCAGCATGCTGATGAACGGGACTGTGTTCCTCTCGCACTTGACCAGCGACGGCATCAGCCACTGGTTGAGCAAGGCCGCGCCGACCATCGTGCCGCCGAGTACGTAGAAGGGCATGCCAAAGCCGGCGACGGCGTACAGGCCTCCGCCGACGGCCGGTGCGACGGCGAGGCCGGCCGACTGGGCGGCGCCCACCAGCGCCACCAGCATGCCGGCCCGGTCGGCGAACTGGTTACCGATGATGGTGAAGGCGCAGCCGGACACGGCCGCCGTGCCGACCGCTTCCACCAGTCGCACCAGGAAGCAGGCCACCACGAAGGCGTCCTTGCCGTGGATGTAGTTGAGCGTGCCGAAGGTGATGGTTGTGAGGCCGGCCGTGGCGATGCCGATGTTGTAGAGCCGGGTGACGCCGACCACGGGCGCCAATCGGCCGACGAGGGGGCTGGCAATCATCTGGGCGACGGCGAAGCAACTGAACACGGCGCTGATGAGGGTCTGTGAGACGCCTCGCGAGGCCGCCTCCACCGGAAAGAACGGCACCATCACCGCTATCAGGGAGCCGTTTAGAGCGCTCACCACAGCTATTCCCCCCAGAAGTCTCTTCTGTGTCCATGACAACTTCTTGCCGGCGGTGCTGGATGGCTGAAGGCCTTTGCTGTTGGAACATGATGGGCTAACAAATGTGACTTCATTTGCTTCAGTTTTGTGCTGACCTCCATCATCTTGCCCTAGTATCATGTTTTCCTGAATCAACAACAGAGGAACTCTTTCCGGATCACTGGGCATCATGCAAGAGCTTGTTTCTTAGAAATGTAAACAATACTGATATTCTTGGATGACTTTGTGAACTAGTCTGGGCTATTACAGGTCATACGGTACCAAGCGATATCCTCGAATCTCGTACAGCATCTCTGCAGTACAAACGATCTGATTGACCGTCTTAGATCATCCTGCACACTGCATCATTCCTTAAAGGAATGATATTTGAATAGGCTTGTTGACGTCGTACGTTCGCTTTCCAGTCTACCAGATGATTAGCTTCCAGCGTTGCACACAGTATGGGGCAGAGCTGATGCGTCCTGAAAGAAAAGGAAAGCTGCCATTACGCGAGGCAATGAAGCAACATGAAGCGTCGTCATGCTAGCGTGTCGTGCCATGTCATGCGCAATGCCATACTTTCCAGTTGAGTTAGAAGTGCGGGCTGACATTGACGTAAACGGATCCCCTACCGGCGCAGGGGTGCGATAATTGGCAGACAAGCCCCATTTCGGCTCATCGACCACGGGGTAAAGCGGGGCAGAGTCCGGTGCCAGGGCACTCTGTTATGGGGACCTCTGTCATCGGGTCTTCCGTTGCCTCATTGTGGAACCCTTCATAGCCATTCCTCGTGTGTTCTTTCATTGTCAGTGTGCCCCGACTAGCGTGGAATATCCTCTGACACCCTGTGTGCTGTCCCTACCTATCCATGTTCAGCAAATGGTCTTCTTCACGACATATGATCCCCTGTTATGCACTATGAGTCCCCTGACCAGCACATAGGCCCCTCATTGTCTCAGATACTACCCTACCCTACGAACTCAGTGCCCCCTCGCCAGCTTCTGGTGTGTCACGGGTGGCTTCTGTGGTCCAGCGGGGGCGCCCTGATCGTTATTCAGAGCGGCCTCAACGGGTCACTACCATGCGCTTTTTCGCGCGGGGCGGCTCGCTGCACGGCGGCTGCAGGCCTTGCGGTCTCGTGCAAAAGTTCAGTCATCGACCCGGCTTTGCTCTGCGCAGGCGGCCAGGAGCAATGCGCCTTGGTGTGCCTGGACGTGCACGGCGCCGGTGGATGGGCTAGGACCGCGTGGTACCGTCCTGGCCTCGCTGTTCACCGTCCGCACGTATCGCCGTCTTGGCTTTACGTAGCCTCGTTCTGCACACGTGACGTCTTTTCTTCGCACAGAGTGTATAGGCAGAGACAGAGCGGTAGACATCACTGCTGCATTATTGCTCTCCTGACATGGCGAAGTCCACCGGTCCTGCCAATGATGTGCGCCGCTCACAAGCGGGTCCACGCCTGGCGGTTGGCATCAGTATTAGTAGTATTGATGGCTGCCGTCGATGGCACTACCTTCGCGTGTCGGCTGGCGGGCGCGGCAGGGTTTGTGAAGCGTTGTCGTGTGTTCAACAAAATGTCGATGAAGCAAAACTTCAGAACGAAGCAATTTATGCCATCATGGACACACAAACAGGTACTCATTGGAAATGCGCGGACCACTTTACGCTGGTAGCATGTATAAACATGAAAGCATGCAATCTCTGGGCCTAAATCAGGACATTGATTCAATACCTATCATTGTGTGACTAACTAGCAAGGTCACTCGTTCACTTTTCTCATACTAAGGCAGCTACCAACAGCGGCAAAGTACTTGCAGGTCGAGGCCACGGAAAACAGATAACTCTAAAAAGCATGACAACCATGACAAGCTGCAAGGGTAGAAATAATGGCAAGATCTACTTTAAAATATGTCGGAGAGCGGATGTCTCCCCAAACGGTTCCGCATTGATGAAAATTTACTCTCCAGGGAGTTTTCTAGAGAATAAATTCTCTGAAAGGCGTGAGAAGGGTTCCCGGAATTCATGGGATCACTTTTTGAGGGTTGAAAATACATCTATAAGGTTGTTGTATGACTCCCGAAGAACTTTAATGCGGAAGTCTTATGACACCGCGCAAGGGTCACAGTGGGGTCATGGAAAGCAAGACACTATGCAAAGAGTCAAGATGCCCCCGACGACATTTATGCGGCGAAATCAGCTCACTTCTGACTATTGGTTAACCTTGAAGTCGAAAAGACTGCGCTAGAAACAAAATTTCTCTGCTCAATAAATGTGCTCATCAATACGCTACTGTTTGATTGCATTATGGAGCGTTTATATGACAGCACTCACTTGTAGTTCTTCGATCACCCGAGGGGTAGCCAGCGGTGTTGCTGGGTATATGCTAAACCAAATAGCATTAGGTGCTCGTGTTTTGGTCCTTCCCCGTGATGTCCTTGCAAATTGATCGTTGAGTCAAAGGTACCTAATTATGTTCACATGCCGGGGGTTTTCTGAGTTATTCGATTGCAAATCTTATTTTCGTAAGAACTAGGAAAAATGCATAACTTTTTGCTTCATGTACCAGAAAACGCAATGCATCCTAGAGCCTTGCCTGGCCTGCACAAAATTCGTTCCGAGCCAAATGGTGGGCGTTGTGCATCTGGAAACCATGCTCACGAACATTTTTATGAACGGCTTAATAATTGTATGTTTCTTAACTTAGAACACCGCATAGCCAGTAAAACGGCAGGATTTTAATGCCGTTAACATGGCGTCATGGATGCCTGGGAAACCTCGAAAAAGTCTGCACAAAACGATCTGCCCATCTTCGCCGGCGTTAACTTCAGAGCCTAGAGGGTTTTACGTCTTAGGTTGTGGATATTTCTTCAGATCCAGGTCTTTTAGTGAGGACGACCCCAATAGATTTTAGGCACACGCACCCGGGTAGCTAGTTGAATATTAAGCGCTCTAGTAGGATGGGTGGTGCAGGCTTAATTTGACCGCCACGAGATCTCAAAATTATTAGAGCTTGGCATCAAATTTTCTAGGTAGATAAGCCATTATGTGAATTCCCTTGTGTGAGATTCTGAGACATTTGGGTCAAACATTGAGATACTTAGGTCCTCGGGTCAAATAACGTCAAACAAGGTCATCATCAAGTCGAGTGCGAGTCAGCACAATCGAAGGTGATATTCAATGAACGTGAACTCAGTGGACATGGACGTGAACACATGATATTCAATGAACGACCGTACGCGGGATCCGTCAGTTTTCAAGAGTCCCGAAGAAGGTCTAGTAGTTGATGAAAAGGCTCGTTTAGTGGATAAAGCAACTGACATAGCGGGTGGGTTTGTCCGTGGTATGAGTGCAGGCAATGGATCTTGATTGACGCTTTCATTGGCTCCGGCGACAGCGAAAAAAGGACACTTCGTGTTTTTCTTGGGTGTTCGAACTTGTTGACCCAGGTAAGCTGCTGTGTTTTCACGTATAGTGTTTAAGCTCTCCTGTGGTTTGTAAAAATATGGTGATAGTCTGCTTAAATGCCAGCTGATCTGGCAGTTCGGATGCTCCATGTGGCCAAGTCGCCAGAATCCATATATTGTCGAGTTTTCAATGATAGTCGTCGGTATGCTAGTTTTTGCCAGGTTTCTAATTGTGGTGAAGACCATCTGACCCTGTGGTCGACGTGGTTCGTTTGCTGATGCCGGGCAGTTTGGTGGGGTCAGCGAGGTCATATGCCGTCTGATTTAGCTTGAAGGGGTACTTTGAAGTATCTAACATGACTTGACTTGCAGGTTGACCGTCTGCTCCATGCGGCTTGTTAACTGATGCTGGACAGCTGGGTTGACTTTGACTGATCTCCCAGTTTGGATTATTTCAATGTCAAAATACACCCTGATTTGTCCACGTTGTGTGTAAGTCTGGTGAAAAGGCATGCAAGCTGTATAGGTGTGACGGATGGTTGGCCAAATGCATTTGGGGAATGCAAGGTGGGCAAACGCGACCCCGCTTACGGAGCGTTTTAATCGCAGGTTATCATCAGCAGGTCAAAAATCCCTGTCATGTATAAATACTAAATGAGCACTAGAAACTCTGCCGTACAGCGAAATCTCGAGTAAAAAGGCAGGTTGATTTTTACCTAGGCCTGACCTTTATACCTGGTCCTAGGTCTAATAAATTTGTTGTAATCCTAAGTTTAATTGTTTGATTGCGTAAAAAAGTATCCCAGAGATGCATTGTTTTGTCCAGGACTCCGTTGTAGCATCAGATTGCGCGAGTCCATAGAAATTACACTAGCTGACAACCATGACCTGATTTTGACCTGTCATAGGTCAGTGACCTTATAAGGTACATCAAAATGTGTTATTCCAAAAGATTCCCTATTCCACGACCTACAGCAGTGCAAATTTTGTGCTGCTGCTCTGCACCGTTCATAACTTATTCCGTAGAAACTTTTTGGGGTTAATTTGAACTGCACCCAGGCGCGTGCTAATGAATTGTGACACTTCATTGTATTATATGCGTGCGTTAGATTGTTATGCTGCTTTCATATGACAGCACAGAACGATCACCCAATGAGAACCCTCCCAACGGGCGCATGGCTGCGGGCTGACGAAACCCTGCTCAAAGTCATGCCAGTCCCGACCGGTAGGCAATGCAGGGTATGGGGCATAAACCTGACCCAGTGGGTGTTCTCACCCATATGGTGTGCCTTGCATCAAGGTTTCCTTCCACGGGGTGTGCAAATGGACTGCGCTGCTTCAGCTCCCCCGCGAGCAGTCAGACGCTGCGCACTGACAAATGACTGATGGTCGAGGCGACCACGTGATCCGCGCAGCAGCCGAGCTGCACGGACCGCGTTCGACTTGAGATCCTGCATGGCTGTCGATTTCACGACCTATCGCAGACCAGGCTGGTTGCCAAAAACTGGGCTCTGTCGTTAACATCGCTTCACGATGTGTGCCTTATGCTATCATAACGACGCTGCAGTAAGATAAAGGCTATCGGGCTGCCGACGTTGCTTAAAAGGTTTCCTGGTGCTTATCGCTGGCCTCAGGATGTTTGGAACGGGCCTCCATTCCAGAAATAGTGGCTCAAACAGAGAATGATACAGGCAGGCACAGACCGCTCCAGTGCCTTAGACTGTATCGGCTTCCGAAGGGGTCTGTAATTTACAAGTACGAGAAGACTACACACATCACATCAAGGGCTTCTGAGACAGATCAGTGATTGCGTTCTGGGTACGTTTGTTAGGAGCCGTTGGCCTCTTCTCGTCTATTTGTCATACCCTACTTTCCTTTTGTTGTTGAAGCTATTTGCTTGCTACGCTGACGACGGCAGAATGCTTTTTTTTCTAGTGTGCTGAGAACTCGTCCTTTGCGACGGTTTTGGCGTGCTGCACAGATATTAACGACGAGCTGAGCAAAAATAATTTGCTTGATAGTCATCAACAATTACAGCTGTTTTCACACGTCTGGCAGTGGCATGGAAACCAGCCTTCTGACCCCGCGTAGCCCTTGTCAGCTTGATTGATAATAACCAAATATAAACAACTTTATCAGCGATATAATTTTTCAATGTTTGATGCAAACCCTGCGTGGTACGATGGTCTAACATGATTGCTGTCCTTTGTGGACTCTAAACTAAAAACGCGGCAGGGTTGTCTTAACCTCAGCCTTTTAGTGTCCTGGCGGCATGTTCCATTACGGTGAGTGAGTCGTGGGAAAGAGAGCTATGTACCGAAGCTGCGCACGCGAGAGATCCGTGGCCTGCCTCAGACCGCGCCAATGTCTGCACCTGCTTGCAAACCCACCGCTAATTGTCGATCCCGACAAAAGCGTCAAAAACCGTCAATATCCCCACCGCAGAAAAAAAATAGAAA
This sequence comes from Pollicipes pollicipes, assembly GCF_011947565.3. Classification (NCBI taxonomy): domain Eukaryota; kingdom Metazoa; phylum Arthropoda; class Thecostraca; order Pollicipedomorpha; family Pollicipedidae; genus Pollicipes; species Pollicipes pollicipes. Next base: position 40,687,794 of record NW_023597034.1, on the reverse strand, counting down.
GGAAGTGCAGTGCCAAGGAGCATGACTGCGTTGAGGATTTTTTTTGTAGTGTAAACAGTAGAGTAGCCAACACGTCGGAAAATCCAGTATCCAGGTGCCCCAAAATGTCCGGTCCCGTCCCCATCCCGGCTCCGTTTCCTTACCATTCTCCACCACCTAACGTCGTTTACCCTGACCCTGGCCCCTTTTCCTCCCGCGCCACTTATTGACTTTACCTTGTCATCATTGTGACAGCACAAACATATGCTGATGCATAGAGAATATTTCTGAAAGTATAAAGACACTAAACACGACACTCACTTGAGCCATCAACCAAGGCGTGCAGTACCTGTCTGGGACGACCGCCACTGCCGAACGCCGCGTCACCACTGTCGCAAGGCACGCAGCCGCCGGGGCTCTATATCAAGCGCTATCTCCGCGATTCGCCTGGACGGAGGTCTGCACTGGCCAGTGATGGGTCACTGTGCACCGCCAGCGCACGCCGCCGTGCCGTGTGCAGAGTCCAACAGCTGAGTGCCGAGTCTTCCGAGATGCACGGAGTAGTACAGAGTGCCATGGAGACGGAGACACTTCTTGATTTCAGGAGATCGGGTGGGCATGAGTGGGTTTTCTCGATGGCCGTATGCGCCCATCATTTGAGGCCAGCTTGGAGGCTACCACTGAGGGCCACCTGTGGTAGCTTGCATTATTAGAAAGATCGGCTCAAAGTTTCAGTGTCTGACCTTGACACTGGCTCTGTATTGCTTTGTCTGTTACACTTTCACCATTTTGCGTAATCTATAAATATTTCATGACCTTAAGTGTCTGTTTTTTTGAGACCTTAAGTGATTATCCACGAGGTCATGTATTTCACGACCTGGTTTCGCTCAACTTACGTGGAAGTAATCGAAAGTTGACAAACAGTTGACAAAAAAGATTGACAAACGCTACCCACCGTCGTCGGTTTCGTTGTGTCATGCATAGTCACTGGAATATCTGTGTGAGGCCTTCGCACACAAGCGTTAGCCCTCGTGACCTGATTTTAAATGTCGCAGTTCATGTCTACTGATGAGGTACTGTCAGCATGTGAAGCAGTCTGGCAAAAGACACACAACATCACTTACCCATTGCATAGCATAGACAATTCTGAGACGAGCTTTGACATTTCGCTTATCCTACACTGAATAAAATTTTATGCCTTTTGCTGGGTCGTGGCTAGTGCTCCCCTCTGTACGAGTTGACCTGTTCCATGACCCAAGGGCTAACGGGGAGTGATTGGTCAGGCCTCTCGCGGTGAGTGGGCATCAATACATCATTCCGTGTGAGCTGTCGCGTTCCTGCTACGGGAACTGCCCATCAGAGGGAGTGACGACGAAACACCTATGTATCAAAAAGCGTTTTGAAAATAACGAAAAAAATTGTTGGGTTTCACTGAACTGTAGCTGTTTTGTTTAGATGTCTTGAAAGGGTGTTTCCGGCGCATGGGAACAACACGTTTGCAGCTATTTACGCCAGTCATAGATTCAAGTGCGTCCATCTGATAATCATATATTACCCAACACATATCTCATCTCTACCATCATGTCAGTCATGTCCTGCTTCGATGGCTACGCCGGTCAGAACCTGCCGTGGCCGCTGTGCTGATGTTCTGATCGTATTTGTCCCGCTCGCTATGGCGGCCACATCCCTCCTCTAACGGTCGTCAGCCAGCGACACGGCACCTCCGCGCCTACGGCCAATGTGCGGAGTTTGACCTTTCCTTGGAATCCTCGGGACGCGTCAGTGCGCGATGCGGCTCGTTGTGGCGGCCGCATCCCGCCTCTAACGCCGCAAGACCGGTGACACAGCACTGCACCCACGCACCCACGGCCCGCGTGCGGAGTTTGACCCTTTCCGTGGAATCCTCGGGACGCGTCAGTGAGGCGGGCGGTTGCATGGTGCGGATCGCTGCACAGTTGCTCGGCCGATCTGCCGAATGTAAACAGACCAACGAGGCTGGAGATCCGCAGGAGCTGGCGGTGTATTTGTTTGAACGGGGCGGGTCGAGCGCTGGGCGGATGCCAGTCTGGCGGCGACGGGAAATTTCAACATTAGGGGGAAAACCCAGACCCTTCCGCTAACGCCTCCGCGACATCGACAGCAAGTCGACACGGGTCCTTCATGTCATCAAGTTTAGTGACTCCCCTTCTCCCAACAGAAAATCTTTGTTCATCGAACAGCGCTATTAAGAACTTGCCGGATTGGGCGAAGTCAGCGTCACCCAGGCATGCCGACGCACTCGCTGGACCTGCCGTGGCGGGGGGACGCTGGGGGTGGGCAGCTCCCACGTCTGATAGCGTGGGCGGCGATGTCTGCTGCCTGCCGACATCGCAAAACAGCAGAACTTCGAGTGCCGTGCAGGAGTGCTATCCTCCAAAGTTGATCCAGGTTCAAACTAAGTGAGGCGTTACACTGCTGGTATTGAACGAAGAGGGGGGAGGGGGGGGGGTAATTACGCCAACGTGCGCACACGTTTCGAATGAAACATTGTGATGGTACGTATTCCTGCAACTGCCCATTGTGCCTGAAATGGTTAGTAAAAGCGCCGCGTACGCAGCCAGTGTTTCCACCCGTTAGCTAATTTGTATCTCTGACAGCAGACGTTCATTTCGCTTCGTACAGAGCGCTGCAGCTAAGTTAGAATGGCCTGCCTATTTAAACTTTCTTCATCTGAAGAGCGGACTGATATGATAGCTGATGAATCGACGCTCTTCTTTATTTTTGCCCTCGTATGTAGCTTACTGTTGTCGATTTCTAGCTCTTTGTAGCTCGTCACACCTCCGTTTGACGGCGGCTGATTTTGGTGAAGTTAGGCTGGTTGTCCTATCGGGCAATGCTGAGTTAAGCTTCGTAATGGCGAAGATGAAGAAGAGGAAGAAGAAGATGAATGGCGCTGACATGCGCCTTCTTCTCGTACAGTAACTCTAATCTCACTGCTTACTTTGGACACATGACAACACATGCCCAGACACCACTCAGACCAGCGTTTAAGTCATTGTGTGATCTTGGTAACCACGTGGGCAGGTGCGGGTGGGTGAGTAAAAAAAAGAGAAAAGAAATCACGCGAGGCGTGGGTGGACGAGCGACGAGAAAAACAAACAAAAAAACTTCCCCGGACCACCCCATTGCTGCCATCAATTTTTCGTCGCCTGTGTACCATGCACCTTGTGTATTGCAGACAGGCTGACGGCTCACGGCAGACTGTACCTGGGCAATGGGCCCACCGGCGAGCCCGACAGCGGGAACGACGGTAAGCGGACCCGACATGGCGTGCTCAGCGATATTACGCTTCAGCTCCATAACCAAGGCTGTTTGAAAGTCAAATGTGATGACGGTGTACATGCATGTTATGCACCGATCGTTTTCACTCAGTTAACTCACTCAATATGGTACTAAGTGACATTCGTCACAGACAAAGCAATATGCATTTATTTTCCTGGACAACGCGGGCACCAAATGCTTAAATTGCTAAATGACGTGGCACGTTTGGGGTGCCGTTTCGTTATTTTGTCTTCACTGACGCTCAAGTTGGTATTAAAGCAATATTGTATCACAACAAAACCTTTCGAGACAAAAAATTCTCCGCATTTCAGTGACATGGGATGCCGTGCGGCCTTCTTCATCTACGATGTTTGGCAGGGCAACTGATGCCCTGAATGCTAGTGACCATCTTGCCTGGTCTGGTACCATGTGGCGCGACGCGGTCTTCGCCGTGTCGTCGCGACTCACGATAGTAAGTTTGCTTACGCGTCTGGAGACAAGGCCCCGTATGAGACAGGCGGGATTCAGAATACATCACGCTGCGATTTTCTAAAGCCACAGATGCCCATGTACCTATATGTGACGTCTATGCATCAATAGCGTCTCTCATCGCAGCGCGAAATGGCGTCATGGAATGCGAAATGATTATCTTAAGAAATGTGAAATATATTATGTTGCGGAATGCGAAATGTTTGCGCTGCGCAAACGCAGTGCTAGTGTCACGAACCGGGTGAGAGACACCATTGATGCATAAGCGTCACATTTATAAATATGGGCATCCGCAGCTCAAAGGGAGTATTCCCCTTTGGGTTTTCGGCCATCTTCAACACCATTCGGTGCTGTTCACAATCCTGCTCCCCGTAAGGCCCAAGCCCCTCTAGTTTCTGGGCCACACGCCCTCAAACATGGGGAAGGTATGTCGGACAGACTATTCCAAAGTCACCTTGACACTTATGAAGTCATAATAACGTCATTCAAATTCTGTTATTTCATAAACCATGCGGTGATCAGGCCAAAAAAATCCGTATGACGGCGCCCATAGCTGGTGTTCGTGAGCGCAATGTTAAGATATAACTGCCGTCAATTGGCTCCTAATCAATGTGTAAGGTATGCTGACATAATGAAACGGTGACGCATTGAGGAGCATAATTACTAAACAGAGGATTGTGCTGTCTTGAGCAGTCTTTTCCACTTCGAAGTATACCAATAGTTAGAGGTGAGCTTGTTTCATCATATATGATGTTTGCTTTAGTATCTTCAGATTTGAACATCTTCATATAAACATTCCCTATAAATAATCACGGCATTTAACATGCATTTGGCACGGTTTCGTTATGACATGCAAAAGGTTTGACACAGGAGCGAATACTGTAACTCGACCGGGAACATTCAATTACATGCGTGAAAAACTAAACTCGCTGTTCCTGGTCTCTTCAAATCGGTTGGCCGCCCGTACTATTGGGATGTGACGTATACGACCGAATGCACGCGGCGCACTGCAAAAATAGCAATGTAAGTGGGGGTAATGCGGCTCTCACTTCGAGTCCTATTTATATCGGCGGGTCTAGGGAGCATTCCACGTTGCTGGACGTCATTTCAACACCCAGAAACAGCAAATAAAGCACTTGCAGCGACCCACGATGAAACGACGTACCGCATGCCCGTTCGATTAAAGTGGTGCTAGCCGGGCGCGCCATCCCATCACCTGGGGTGTGGCGCGTGCGCAGCCGCGACTGGCTGGCACGGCCTGGGCCCGGTGCGGGGCAGGCGTGCTCACCACTTCACACGAGCGGCCGACGCCCGAGAGCAGGCCATGAAGTCCGGCAGGAGGGTGCACGCGGCGCCTGACGTGCCGACCATCTCGCTGGCGGGCGAGCTGCGCCAGGAGGACGTGGACGCGTTGAACCGACTGTCCACCAAGGAGCTGAAGATGTTGCGCAACGTCAGCCAAAGCGGCTGGGCCGACTTCGAGCCTGTCCCGCCGGAGGGCCGCCCCGTCGACCAGCTCAGCATCACTGGCATGTCACTCGTCTGTAACCCCGGTAAGTGGGGGGCGCAGGGCGATGGTGCTGACCGAGCGGCGGGCCGGGCGGTGACTCCACCCTATCAGCATCTGCTGTTCCGCTGCGCTGCGCCCCCCCCCCTCCCTGCGAGAGAAACGTTGCCGCTAAAAGAGTCTTCATGGATAGGCCTGCCTTGGAAAAGGAAACAGACAAAAGTCAGTGTACGAAAGTGCGCAAAAAACCTTATTGGATATATATATATATATATATATATATATATATATATATATATATATATATATATATATACGAGGTGATGCCAAAAAACCTTGCACCACATTTTTGTGCCATGTGCTGATAGTCATCTTCATACGTCTTCTGAAGATGGACTTATATATCTTCGAAGCATTGGGATAAAACATATACCAACTAATTTTGGTACTATCATGTTTAACCTGCCGAACAAAGTTGAACGGAACATAAGGTTCAGCCGAGCGTAACTAGAAAAAGCTCCTTAAAGCTAAATACGCCGTGAACTTCGCAGTGTCTGTCAAAACATGGCGTTCTGGCCACTTTCACCAATATAATCCCTATACATATATATATATATATATATATATATATATATATGCATATATACATATGTACATGATACACGTGCGTGTGTGTGTGTGTGTGTGTGTGTGTGTGTGTGTGTGTGTGTGTGTGTGTGTGTGTGTGTGTGTGTGTGTGTGTGTGTGTGTGTGTGTGTGTGTGTGTGTGTGTGTGTGTGTGTTGTGTGTGGTGTGGTGTGTGTGTGTGGTGTGTGTGTGTGTGTGTGTGTGTGTGGTGTGTGTGGTGTGTGTGTGTGTGTGTGTGTGTGTGTGTGTGTGTGTGTGTGTGTGTGTGTGTATGTATGTATGCATGCTCTAATATTTGGGAGTCGGTTGTCTGGACAGCGTATATAAACTTCTTGGTCGTTCGTTGGAGGCCTCGCATCGCCCCTTCGTCGTTTTCTCTGTGTTGATATGGAACATTGCCAAAATCCATCCATTGCTCAGCATTTCGGGCAGCTCGATGACAAATTTCAAAACCATTTTTGCACTTCAAACATGCATTCACACATAAAACGCCTTTAAATGTTCGGTTTTCATCACATTCCTCGTATTGAAGGCCTCGTGTTCCGACGAAACGCACACTCGAGGAACTTGCAGAAATGACAATGACATTCCGCATGCTCTAGTTCAAGGTGTGTCAACGAGGCAAATCGCATTGCAAAGGATTTTAGCAAATGGCTGTATACATAAATGAAAGCTCAATATCGAGCGACGGGAATATCCTCATCAATAGAAGTCGTAACCGCATGTCGAAAAACTGTGCCGCAGCATAGTTTAAATGACCAGAGCAACAAACGCACCCGGGTCCGCAGTGAGCAAAAAACCAGCGTCTTTGCAAACCTTCGGAAAAGGTAGTAGGAGCACAAACTGTCGTAAAATATTCAGTTGTGTGGTAGCAGTCCTCCCCTGCTCCCTCTTCAGCTCAACACATTTCAGTCGAAACCTGAGAGGTATGTATGACACTGATTTCATCAAAATGTGCAAATGTTATGGACCCTAGACCCTGATTGTAGAGAGTTCTTGGATTTTGGATACAGGAATCTGAAGTTATGGACTGGAAATCGCTGGATTTGCGGGCATCATGCGGAAATTCTGCATTCGTCCACATGGTGAAGCCCCTTATTCTGTGCCTCGTAGTGTTCTGTCGGGAAATCTTATCTTTAACACGCGCCCGGGTGGCCGGCTAGATACCCTTCGCTCCGGTGGAGGGTCAATTTGACCCCCCCCCCCCCATAAGGTCTCGGAAACTAAGAAAGCTGGAGACACGAAATTTGCAGGGTGTGTTGACCTGTACGTGAACTCACCTAAGTCAAAGTTTGAGGTCACTAGGTCATGACCTTCGGGTCAAAAAAGGTCAAGCAAAGTCAAATTTCAGGTTGGTCTCCAAAGTGACCCCAGAATCTAAACAACTATTTTTTAGCAAAAGGTCACAAGCTCAGTTTAGGTCAGTGACCCTGCTTGACCTTTTGAAGGCCATGGTGACCAAAATAATACAAGACTGTCCTGAGTTTTGCATTTGAATAAGGGGCGAAGATTATGCTTGGCAGTATGCTCTTTAACGAATGTGGACCTGGGTCATCTTAGGTCATTACCCATTATGACCTCCTAAAAAGTCAATTGAAGATGCATCATGCGGTTCCTCCCGTCAATGAACTTAAAATGAGCACCGGGAAATACCCCACACAGCAAGCCCTAGAACAATAAAACAGGTTGGTTTTGACCTTGGTCTGGCCTTCACACCTGACCTTAGGTCAACTTACTTTGCTTATTCAATGTTTGTGCTGCCTAATCAAGCATTTCAAAGATGTTTAGCTTCGTCAAACGCTCCGTTGTTGCATCAGATTGAACGATTCCCTAGAAATTGCCTTTGATGAAACCATCGCCTGACTTTGACCTGCCATAGATCAGTGACCTTACAAGGTACATCTGAATTTCTTATACCAAGCGATTCGCTATTCAATTGTGAATAGCCATGTAAAATTTTGCGCGGCTACGCCGCACCGTTCGGAAACCAGTTTCGAAAAACCTTCGGGGGGGGGCAATTGGACCCACCAGAGCGCGTGTTAAAAGCCTGCACGCATTGCCGTCACTTCCGGCAAGGCTCCGGAGCTGATCAGATGTCTCTGGAGCTGAAATGTGTGCACAGAGTCGAATGTTTGGCTCCAGGTGCGTTTCCAGCTGACGCCGACCGAACCGACAGCCTGTGAGTCACCTTAGCTGGCGATCCGGAAATGGGTGCAATTGGTGCTGTCTGGCGAAGTCGTACATGGGAAACAGCTTCTGCCATACTGCTGACTGTCTTCACCTCAAGCAATCTGTGTTCAGTTCGAACTCAAGCCATTATTACCTTTATGCTATATGATATTTTGTCATACTAAGTTCATCTCACAGTGTTCGGTGCGGTCTTTAAGCCATGACAAAATTATCGCGTGCGATCTTTTTCATTGCTTTCCTTGTCCTGCACCATTTCCATCACACATCATCCTTCACATATGATCTATCCATGTGATCTATATCTCATACGATATTTTGAGCGCAATTATCCACACATTTTCCTTCGGTCAGGTTATTTCGGTGACGATGTGACGGCACACGATCTTTTACCACACGATATCTACCCAGTTGCTAGGTAAAAAAGTTTCATTCAAACAAATTCATGGATGCAAAAGATACGAATTAAACAAATTTGCTGGTTTCTGCACATTTCCGACGCATATTACGGCTTCTGTTAAGGGGAAGCTTTCCAACTGAACTGAAAACCATGAAGGCACCATGCACATCATGCATAATGCCGGTTAGCGACATGATGTACGCTTTGCTCCAGCGCCATCACGGGACATTCCACAGCTCGATGTATGTTTATTGTGGGTGTGAGAGTACCGTGCGCATGCGTGAGCGCTGTGCCGCATGCGTCGCCATTAGTTTGCACCCCCATCAGAGACGCACATCCTCTATATTTCAAGGTTCTGATTAGTATGACAAGACAATTAGCGAGTACCCTGTCAGTTATTCATGGCGCAGGTCATGACACTGCTGTGGCGGCTCCAACGCCCCGGCGTTAGGGGGCCTAATAGGCTAGCAGAGAAGGCCGCGAAACCGCCTGCGTAGATCAAGGGGTTCCTAAAATACCGCTGGAATGGAAAACCATCGTAATGAAAATGTAAGGTCAAAACCACCATCAGCCAAAATTCATGGAAGTTATCAAAACGTGGTTGAGATCCATCTCAAAGCGACAGTGCCAGGGTGTTTGTAGCCTACGTGCTTTGACATACGCTGCTGTGAAGTGACTTTGAAATGGCCGGTTTTAGTAGTTCTAAAAATAGTGATAGCTAGTGATAAAAATATGATAGATAGTTCTAAAAATAGTGATAGCACTATTCAGGGGAAATGATAAAGCATAATCTCCAGTGTGTTAGCGGGATGAGCAATATATCATGCCTGTAACCGAACTGAAACGACATGCATGAATTTGTACAAGGGGTATTTTTGATGAAAATGACAACATTCCAGTAGACGTCTTAGGATCATGTGACTATCATGGGATCGCCATCACGAAAAAGTCCTTAATAACACATTGGGAGCCCAATACATCCTTGGGAGGGGGGGGGGGGGGGGGCTTGCAAAGTCATATCCGTGCTATGTACTGCTGTGCAAATTGAAAATGCCAAACGAACTTTGATATCTAGTCAGCAACAAGCCGATAAAAGTGGGAATAATTGATGCTTTTCACGGTGAACCTGGCAGCTTTAGATCTTGTGACCTAGCATGGCATGAAAACAGTTCAAATCCACGATTTTTCAGACGATATGATTAGAGCAAACAGGAGCACATAACAGCAAAAACACGTCCAATACCCCAAGTTTGATGGAAAGACCTTAGCATCCCTTTGACAGGAATTCCAAGTTTGAAGCCTTCCTACTTCTGTGTATTATGCCACACTTTTATCAAAATTTGGTGACATAGTTGTTTCTTTGAATAGCATTGGCATGAAAGTTAATAGTATGCATAGCTGATTATGTGGACGCTGTACTCCCCATCTAGTGGACCTGAGTTGTCATCTTGATAGCATGGATAGCGATGTGTCATTTTCATAGCATCCTTTTGACAAAAATGCCAAGATTGAAGTCTTACCTGTCCGTTGCGCATTACACCACATTTGTACCAAAATATAGTCACTTAAACTATTTATTCAAATGTCATTGGGGTTATATTTCATGTTAAACATGCCTTTTGTGCAGACGCTCAATTCGCCATCTAAATGGCTCCGAGTTGTCATTTTCGATATCTCGCGATGTACTGAGACTGCCACAATGTGATAGAAAAAAGTATCGCTTATTTTGCGTGCGGAGAATCATTTTTAAGTTGAGTAAATCCGTGTTTTTGACTCATGATTTTTATTATTATTCCGAATGTTCTCGTGGATGGCCTTGAATCCGGAGTAACCGACTAAGACTAAGCTTGTCTTGCCTGCCCTGAACCACCTATCCAAGTTAGCCTGTCTAATTCGACATGTGATTTCGCCTTCGCTCATTTGCCAGGCAGGACTGCAGATGACTTTAAATGTCACACAATGCTGCTGCTCATTCGCTCTTGCTTCATGTGGCCATTTGCCACACTAACTATTCCTGTCTTTCGGGTGAAAAATAATCCCGCTCTGGGACTCGTGCTCAGCGACACTAAGTCACGAGTCCAGCAGCTTTCACAAGCCACGGAGGCGGAGGACCCTCTTCCCAGATCACGGCTCTGCAGCTTTACATGACCTTGCAGAAACTTTGTGGGCACGATGACATTGCAATGTACATTGCTCGGCTCTTCGTTGCATCAAAAGCAGGGCCGATATTCTGTTTTTGAAGTGAACTTTTTCATTCTGTGTTTTTTGTAGCTGATTTTTTCTTGAGGGTTTCTTCCTAGAACAGCGATGGTATCCACTGAGAATGATGAATGAATGATATCAATGGGCGGTATTCACTGAGAACATTGGGTTAGTACCCCATCAACACCAGGGGCTATGTATATTGGACGATTAGCGGTTCCCAGCGATCGCTTGAGTTCTCAGCGATATGCAAAACAAGTGTCACGCTCACCCCAAGACGCCAACACATTTGCAGCCGGAAGGACAAATGAAAGATGGAGGGCGACGCTTTGCGCAAGGCACGTGACGGAAGACCGGGATTTGTCGCACGTATTTAGAGTAAACCGCCCTGATACTGCTTGGACATAATACAGCTCAGCACTCTCTCCCCTACACACATGCACATGGAATATTGACCTGCGTAACTCAGGTCGTTCCAGGGTGTTTTTACATTTAAATCACAGATTTTGATTTTTCACTGTGTGACGTCACGGACCTTTGACCGTGTTCTCAGCCACTCAGGACACCATCCGGCGGGAATATTACATATCGGGCACAGCAGCACCTGCATGGATCGGTGTGCACTTGTGCAGTGATCCCAAAGAAATGATACGCTTGACTCGTTCACGCGAAGTAGGTACTCCTCGTGTTTCATCAGCCTTTTACAGTATGACGACGTAACCGCTGTACATGAAAATCGTAAATGCAACGTCATCAAGTGTCATGGAATGGCCTCAGGGGATGCATCAGCAGTTTTCATCAGTTGGTATTTGGACACGGTATGCGACGTGCGATTTATACATTATATAACGCAATGTCCCGTAAAAAAATCCCGCTACACACGTAGCAGATGCAGCTACCGATCCGCTCAGATTGGTGCTGTAAAGATAAACAACTAATATTAATCGTTTACCGCGGGACTTCCCACAATATCTGGGGTCATAACTCAATCAGTATTGCTCTGGCTGAGATACAGAAGTACGCATCTAGGTTCAGAACGTCGGTAAGTTGTGAATCATTTCGTTGTGATTAGAAGCCAAAGAGAGACACTCATTTTTCAGTTATTCGACCGATTTGTGGCGGTGTTCGCAGACGAGGACGTATTTTGGTGGCGTATTCGCAATGAGCATTTTTCGATGGATCTTTGATTTGAATTAAATTATTTTCCCTTCAAATTTTCACGGTTTGAGGCCATTTTTGACAAATTGTTCTACCTTAGGAGTGTAAGCTTTGCAAGCATTTCGACTGTGTTCGTACAAGTTACGTGCCATCGCAGCTGTTGTATGAACATGGTATTGATGCTCACAGCTATGTCATAGCTCGTCATACTTCCACAGCTTTGACAAAGCAAAAAGCTTACACCTTATGTTTGGTCATTAGACAGGCCTAAGAATTCTACAGAGACCACATAGATGCAACAGTTACAGAACAACTGATAGTTCACAGTAAGCTGCGATGCTATGGTTTGTAAAGTAAGCACGATAACAGATGGAAACATCTTGCAATTCACATGTCGTTACTTACGCTTTGCACTCAACCCACTGCATAATTAAAATCCGATACTCATCTCTCCCTCGATTATAACCTGATATACTCGATGACCCTGCTGAAATTGCATCTCCTAGTCAGCTGCGCGTCACCACGAATAAAACGCCCCAAACAGTAGTAAGTTTGAAACACTACTTACTGGCAAGCTGGGAAGTGCTGTTACTAAAGAAAACGCGACCCCCCTGTCCAAGGATCCACACAAATCCCAACCAGCGTCGCTGTTTTATCACCCCGATCGCCGCGAAGACAGCTGAGAGCCCATACCCTCGTGGCAGCGAGTCAAGTCGTCGCTCACCCATACGGTTATTCCCAAGAGTCCCAATGCATGCACTCTTGCTCATCCTGGAGGTGAGCAAGCTAATGACGATGGCGGTTGACGCAAAAAATATGCGCGTGTTCACGGATAAGATAATTGTTAGGACTATCGTCCTCGCCCGGTGTGTTAGTACGCACGCAACATGTCGCCCAATTAGCTCTCCGGCCGCTGTTTGCTCCGCCCTTTGACCGAGCGGAGCATCCCCCCTGAAAGTGTGCCCACCAGTCACCTGGAATGAGCTGAGGTTGACTTCACGACGATGACAACAAGAACGGTGCCACGGGAACACCAAATGACGTAGCCCATGGAGCCCGTCCCAACACTTGCCCTTTGTGAACTTGATAACGTACAACAATGATTGGCGAGGGGACGTTTACCCACTGGTCATGATGATGCTTAACCTGGTGATGAAGCTGGACCTCGCACTGAGCCTGCTGCTGGCACTAACCGGCGCTGGCGGCCCGTCCGCTCCGCCCGGCGTCGACCAGCAGTGGGCACCGCTCCGTGAGGTGACCGTGGAGCCGCCTGGCGCTGACCATCCCCTGTCTGCCACAGGGGCGTTCTGGCTACGTCGGGCCATCTGGCTGGTGATCATCATCTGCCTGATGGTGTGGCTGTGCCTGCAGCTGAAGGTGTGCGTGGACCGGCTGTCGGCCGGCGGCACCGTGCGCGCCTGGTCCCGCCGCAATCTGGTCGACATCCCCGTGCCGGCCGTCACCGTCTGCCACGGCAACGTCTTCAAGAAGAGCGTGGTGCTGCGCCACCAGCTGGACGGCTTCAACTGGCAGGCATGGCGCCAGCAGGGCTACAGAACGCTCAACTGGTCGACCTTCGACGGACTCGACAACTTCTACCGCGCGGCCGCCTACAGCTGGGCGGATATGGTGCTCATCTGTACGGTAGACGGACGGCCGTGCAGTGAGATCGGCACCTTCCGCACGTCGCACACGCTACTCAACGGCCTCTGCACCACCCTCAACACCAACGTCACCGTCGGCAGGCGGATGGTGGGTGGCCAGATCACCCTGGTGATGCGCGAGCGCGAACAGCTCGACGACTTCGAGCACAGCGGCTGGACGGTGTTCCTGCACACGCAGGAGGTCCACTACAACGACTTCGCCTTCTTCTCCGGCCAGGCGGTAACACTCAAAGTCTACGGCAACCGCATGCACCAGATGAAAATCTTCCGCAAGATCACCCAAGCGCTACCCCACGGCTCGGGGCGTGGCTGCAACGCGTCGGACAACTCGTATACCGGCCAGGTGCGTTGCCTCGGCAGCTGCTTGATGAAAATGGTGACCGCGAAGGTGGTCAAGGAGACGAGCGGTGGCGGCAAGCCTTGCTCTGTGCCATGGATCGCGGCTAACCGCTACAGGCCCGGTACACGCTCGTGCCGTTCGTTGAAGGAACTGGAACGATCGGCGGGCGGTTCGGAACGCGGCGTCAAGGAGCGGGACTTCATCCTCTGGACGGACAGCTGCCCCTGCACCGCCAGCTGCCGGCAGGACCGGTACCACATTGAGCAGCACGAGAAGTGGCACGTGGAGGAGACGAGCGTGTACCTGAAGTACCCGGGCGCCCGCGCCATCACCGTTGGCGGTGTCGACTTGTGGATCTCCGACGTCGAGGAGAGCGTCACCGAGCGCGAGGCGTACTCGTTCGACACGTTCATCGCCGAGGTGGGCGGCAACCTCGGCCTGATGCTCGGTGGCTCGCTGCTGACCTTCGTCGAGATCCTGGACTGCGTGGTGGCCAGCTGCGTGTCGCGGCAGCGGAAGCGCGCCGAGCAGCGCGGCTAACACCGGTGCGCCGCGCCCCGAACGCGCCGGCCCGCTGGAGGTGCCAACACCGGTGCGCCGCGCCCCGAACGCGCCGGCCCGCTGGAGGTGCTAACACCGGTGCGCCGCGCCCCGAACGCGCCGGCCCGCTGGAGGTGCTAACACCGGTGCGCCGCGCCCCCAAACGCGCCGGCCCGCTGGAGGTGCTAACGCCGGTGCGACGCGCCCCGAACGCGCCGGCCCGCTGGAGGTGCTAACACCGGTGCGACGCGCCCCGAACGCACAAGCCCGCTGGAGGTATCATTGCGGTGCGCCGCGCCCCGAGCGCGCCGGCTGGCTGGAGGTGTCACGTTTCTCTGCGGGTCATCGATCAAAACTGTCGCCAATCACGTTTGCAAAACTGACGTGGCTAAATACGATCTCCCACTTTACTGCGGTATATGCAACTACACCGTACACTGACACTGTTGTCATTAGTACAGTGTCAATAATATCTCGACCGCAACCCCAGTATTTTCTTTCTTTTGTCCCTTTCGCCTCCCTGGAGAAAAGATATGGTGGAGTACTGCGATGATGCGTGGGACAAAAACTAGGCAGTGCCCAAAATTTGCGGAATGAGATTGGGCTGCTTCGTGTAGGTACAATTACTAACCACAGCGAATGGCACCGTGTTGGTAGGAAGCTGGCAAAATACACATGTTAAAAGCTGCGTCGGCTCCCAAACGTCATAAACGTAAAACATAGGCTCTAATACGTCACAGGGTATGTTTCCACATGCATCTCCGAAAATGTATAGACAGACATATATGCATATATAACAAATCCATATCTATATAACAGATATGCTGCAACAAAACATACTTGTTTTCATCTTTTTCGCTGTTCTTTTAAAAGTACATGCCTGTTCAATTAAGCACTGCATGGCAATGCTGTTCCACGCATAATCAGCACCGTAAAACATTGCTAGAACCCTTGGACCCGAGCATGCTAATGCTAACGTTAATCACACTATACACGCGCCATTCATCAGTGTCTTGTTCCTTGTCTAAGTGATTTATTTGTGCTGCTGCTCCGAAGAAATAATTCAATAGTTTGATTCATTTGTCTGCTTAGAAGTCGTTTGCGGTCATGAATGAGTAATGCATCCGGAGTATTGTTTTCTTGTTTCGTGTATACAACATAGAATTCCAGTGTTTTGTGCTTGGCGCATGAGGAGAGTAATGTGGTCAGTCTGTATGTGATCCCTTGGTGCCCGCCCCGTGAGGTGCTCTGTGGGATGTCGGAGCAAAAACGTCGCAGTTACACCATTGTGGGATACGGAACCTTGCAGCGACACCTGGCAGCGGTCAACCAGTACTTTCCAACGCTTTATGGCATCAATTGGTATGCGTGTAAAAGGTGTCCCGGGCCGAATGTTTCACTGGTGCCATTTTGCAGATTGGTAGTCGGCAAAGATTACCACACAGCACATCACGAATGCAAGGCGCAATGGCGTAATCTCTCTTGCTCGTAATGCTGCGACTGCTAATTCCGTTCAGAGAATTAACTGGTCAACCAACTGAACTGCATTGGTAAAACGTTTCGGCCAGCAACTGAAGGGCATTGCGCCCCATCCTGGGTCCCTAGCGCCTTAGTCTAGTGATAGCCCCCAGCACCGCACGGAGAACCTCAGAGGGAGCATCACAACCGGTCCACTACTCAATGCGGCTGGCCCTCTGACTGAGGCATCCAGCAGCGGATCGGCGCAGGGGCCCTCGCTGACGCAAACGAACTCTTTACTGGCACAGCAAATCCAACAATTAATACCGAGACACCAATTCGCCTTATCGGCCCCTGTGTGCAACAGTGCGGAGGATCCCCCGTCCGGTACTGGTGTCCCTGACTGGCACAGGCCTCTCCACTGACTCATTGTACATGTGAACCTTTCTTTGTCATTTCTGATGAATCCTTTCATTGTCAGGAGGGGCCAGACCACCACAATTGGCCCTTTGACATACAGCGCCCCATCATCGTCCCTGTTCAGCAAATGTGTTCAGGGGTGGCGATTTGCATTCTTTTGCGAAAGCCCTGCCCCCCCCCCCAATGTTGGGTTGGGCTCCCCCAATGTTGGCCGGGTCCCCCAATGTTTGCTTGGCCCCCCCCTATGTTTTTTTGCTGGAATACTACAAAAAACCTGGGTAAAATGATCCTAGCACAAATACTATCTTCTTTGATCTTTCTGCGTAGGGGGTCTCGTACCACTCTCATAACAAAGTCTTGGCTACTCCCACCACAAGATAAAAATCGTAACAACTGAGCGGATAAACGATGCAATAAATTTCACACACCTAACGCCATAAGACACCCAATTGTTTTTGAGGTTAAAGTGAAAAGCTCTGGAATATGGGGATGACCTAAGTCCTTCATGGCTAACCCCGTCCCGTACGCGTCTCCCACAACCAAACTGCGTGCAGCCTCCCATGACTGTTATGCAAGAGTGCCATCGGCGACCTAAGGTGGCCTCTAAAGAAGCGCCTTCAGAAGAGATCAGATCAGAAGAGACGCATGCGTTCAGTGTCTGCTCCCTGGATCCAACCCTGCATGGCTGCCATGCTGCTTAAATTAAAGACTTCTATAAATTATACACATATTAGAAACATATATTGCGTTTAATCAAAATAAAGTGGGCTAAATCCGGTGAAAGGAAGATGGGGGGAGTAGGATGTCGGGCCCTTGGTTCGGCCCCTCCCCCCAATAATTTACAAAAATTGACACCCCTGAACGTGCTCCTGGCCGACCTGGGGCTCACTGCCGACACATGGTCTCCTGTTAGGGACTGTGGTCACTGACCAGGACTGCGTGTTCTTCATTGTTTCAGGCGTCCCGACGAATGTAGGATGTCTTCTGATTGGCATTTAGATACCCCGGCCTTGTCCCTGCTCGCGAATAACCCCTAGGCTCCAAAATAGCACGGAAAGGACTTTCGATATATTGTTGTTCTCAGCCAGCTGTCTCAAACAGACACAGTCGCACGGAGCCTCCGATCAGACCTAGAGCTCCTCTGACATTTTAGGGTTCGGCCTTCAGGCTGTGATCCCTCCATACGACCTCTGGCCTGCCCTTCGGACTCATAATCGGGCCTTTGATCCTCGGCTCTTTGAGACCAAAGAAGACTCTCGGGACCCATGGGAACTTCAGAACCTAAGAGGTAGGGTATGGTGGGGGGGGGGGGGGGGGAAGTCGTGCTTAATTCAGTTTCCCGTGAAAATAAGGCTTTGGGGGCCATATGACGTGCCCCTGGAATTTTGCATCGCTTTAAAACGAATGTTTTCGCCGTTTGTGGTGTACGAACTGAATTTTGGTGACTAATAAAAAACAAGTGTTATGATGCCCCGGAAACAAGGTGCTTGACGCCTCTTCACCGCAGGTGCCGAACCAGGATTCCGTCAGAGTGCAAGACAAGGATATTGTGGTACCCCTGTATTTTAGTGCCCCTTGAAAGGGAAGTTTTGAACCATCTTCAATCGTTCTTTCAATCGCCCACTTGCATTTTGTGCCTCAAGGAAATAAATGCAGTGGTGGTCAGAAAGAAAGGTGGCTCTTGGCCGAATGAGCCCGAAGTAGGATTTTGGTAATGGAAAGGCACGGACATTGTAATGGCTCTTGGGATTATCTGTCTCTGGAAAAAAATGTTATGATGCCCCGAAAAGGAGGTTGCTCGTTAGAATGTTAGCTTGGCAATAGTGTAGTGGTTAGCGCTTCTGCGTTAGCTACTGCGCGTTTGTGAAACCAGAGATACGGGTTTCGATTCCCCGTGGTGCCCGCCCTTCCTGCCAGGGTGAGAGGCAGGCGACGCCATATAGCCTCAGGAGCTAAGTGCGTCGTGAAGCCCCAGTGACAACGAAAACTGTTGGTACCTGTTTCCCTGGACAGGGTGCCCTTTCCCTGAACGATCCGACCCATATTTTTTTCCAGAGGAAAAGGCACACCGATTGCGGTGGATTTTGGTGCCTTTTTAAAATTATGGTTCTGGGCTTCGTGAATGGCTCGCTTTGATTTGGTGCCCTTTAAAAATAAGGATGATGCCGCCCCGCAAGGAAAGGTTTTGGCCTTCTTGCCCAAGGGTTCGATCCAGGATTTTATCGAGGCGAAAAGGTCAACGCAGTTATGCCCCTTGAATTCATGGCTCTTTCAGAATAAAGGGTCGGGACCCTTTCCAGTACTCTCTGGAATTGGGTGCTTATTAAAAATAAAGGTAATGTTGTCCTGAAATGAAGGTTTGGCGCTCTCTCGCCGAGTGGGCCGACGCAGGGGTTCCGTCAAGTGACACGGCACGAACGTCGTGGTGCTCCTGCAATTTGGTGTCTCATAAAATACAGGTTAAGTGGTTCCGAAATCAAGCTATTGTTACCACTTTGCGACGAGATTTGGTGCCTCTTAGGGCATCAAAACCTCACCAAGCCCAAGGGAAAGCGGGCATGATCCACATGGCCCCCCCCCCCCCCTTCTGGACCCGCCCCTGCTCTGTGGTACTCATGGAAATGCGCGCCTCTGGAAAATAAAAGCTATGATGCCCGCCAATGAAGTTTTTTGGTGCTCCTTCACAGAACAGGCAGATCCGGAATTTTGCAACAGTGAAAGGCATTGATATTTTGGTGTCCATGGACTTTAAACGCTGTTTGAAACCAAGGCTTTGGGGAATTCGAATTGCCCAGTTAGATAAAGGGTCTCTTTAACGGGTGTTTTCTCTTATGGTGCCGCGAAATGGAAGTTATGGTGACCCAAACTTTGGTGCAATCCAGTATTTCGTCAAGGTGGAAGGCTCAACAATGCTGTCTCCCTGAAATTTGATGGCCTCGGAGAACGAAGGTATGGGGCTGAGTGTGTTCCCGAATTTCGGTGCCTATCGGAAATAAATATTTGTGGCTATTTGTGGCGCCCATGAAATTGTGGGGCCTTTGAAAATAAAGGTCATGTGGACCCGAAATAAGGATTTTGCTGCCCCTTCACCATGACATTTCGATTCCCCCTCGCCCTAAGGGACGGGGGGCATAGCCTCATCCCCCATCCCCTACCACTCTGGATCCGTCATTAGTCGAGGCCGGTTGACAGGCATCGTCTAAAAGCGTAGCTCGTTATTTTTCCTAATTTGTTATCTGGCTCCATGCGTAAGTCCCATTTATGTTGCTTTGACGTGGGTCTAAGTATACACCGTGTTGTGTTTATGGCTGCAAACCCCAATTCCATGTTCCGAAAAATGTCGTTTGTACATGCCATGTAGCAGGCGCCTCCTTCGCACGAGACATGTGTGCACTAAGCCATGCTGCCACCAAACTCTCCCCACCCAGGCTCTACGCACTCAGCACCCAGACTCTAAGCACCTAAGCACCCAGCGCATGTTTCCCTCAAATCAACAGGTACCCACCAGCGGCTCAGGTACGCACGCTGTGTTGCTACACACGGCTCGCCTGCTAGAGGCCTATTGCACACTCTATCGTTCATCCCGTTTCAGGAGCATTTGAGATCAGCGCCGCTCAAAATGCTCTTTGCTGCCCTTGCCCTGAGCACACGGTGCACCTACCTCCATTACCAAAGACTTGGCAAAACAATGAAACGAACTGTGCATAGTAAAAGCTTTTGTCATCACATCCATATCATAAATACCTGTATCGTGGTTATATTTCTCTTGGCCTTATGCGAAGTCGGGTTCACTGCAGTCTGATTTACGCGGTTACGGCCATCGGCCGCCTTGGCTGATCAGCTGATCGTTCTCGCCACTTTCATTCGCAGCCAGGCTGCCTGTCGTCAACCGCGTGAAGTTTGACACGTGGATGACAATGTTCCAATGACATTCATAATTGGTCGGGCGGGGAAGTTTCTCGCCTTGAGTTTCTCAAGCGCCGTACTCGTCCAGCGCTGGACCCCAGGCAGATCACGACTTGTTGCGTGGGAGTTGGTGTCCGGAGGCGGAGGAGGAGTACTCGTCCAGCACCGGACCCCAGGCAGATCACGACTTGTTGCGTGGGAGTTGGTGTTCGGAGGCGGAGGAGGAGTACTCGTCCAGCACCGGACCCCAGGCAGATCACGACTTGTTGCGTGGGAGTTGGTGTTCAGAGGCGGGCTCAGTCGGAGATGAAACAAGGAGCAAAGAAATATTGAGGCAAGCTAACGTCCTTGCCTCAAACGGTTGCAATTGTCGACAAAATAAGGATTATGTTTTTGCAAAGCATTATTGGCGATACCCAATGCAGCAATAACATAATTTGCAACACGGCGAGAGTAGGTACTTACAAATACATACAACAAAACACATTCAGAAGGCATACACCTTCAACCACATATTTCTGAGCACTACATGATATAAATTCTCACATGCGCATTCTAATTCTGGGTTACACATATCTCCCTTTATCTAATTCCGCTCATAACTCGGCAAAATAAAACGGAGACTAGACAACGTGAGAAGAAACAAATGCACAGTGTGCTGGCATCTTAACCGAAACAGACATTAGGGAAGACCTGCCTCCACCTGAAATCGCAGTAATAAAATTAATTAAATGACAAAATCTGCCGCCATGCTGCTGCCTTCTAGCCACTTATCCGCTAAATACCGATAATAACGTGATGCTCTGACGTTTGTCGCGGTGTTGCTATATGCGACCGGCTGCTAGTCGCCCAACGCTTACACCATTGCATCGTCCGTTTCAAAGACATTTGTAGCATGCCCTACACACTGGGCTTACCGTAAGTGCACTGCGTGCTCCTTCATCCATTGCCAAATAATTTGCGAAACGATGAAAGGAACTGAACATATTTAAACTATTATGATATGCAATATATGATATCTATGATATGATATCTACTATTATATCCAAGTCTCATACCCGTATCTTTGTCACATTCCCTCTATCTAATGCGTTCACTGCAGTCCGTGCTACACGGTGACAGCGATCGGTTGCCTTGGTCGATCATCTAATCGTTCGCGCCATTTTCATTCGCGCCAACCCGCATATCGCCAGGCGCGTGCAAAAAGTCTGACGAGTCAACGAAGACGTTCTGGTTGTTCGGACGGGAAAAGTTTCGCGAGCGTCGTAACCTTTCGGCGCCAGGCCACGGGCAGATCACAACTTGTTGCAAGTACACTGGTCTTTGAAGGCAGGCTCAGCGTGAGGTCAAGCTATGAGCAAGCAAACACGGAAGGATGCAAGCATTGTTTTGCCTGTTTCACCCACCATGGCCTCCGTTAGTGACAAAATGAGGAATATTGTTTCACGAAAAATCGTTGTCGATACCCGACGCAGCAATTTCGTCACGTTCAGCCTTTGTCATGATAGTTGGCGATTACGGCACGTGTTTTGATACCAAAACGTGTTTCTAGATTTTCTGGTTTCGGACCAGCGGCGGTTTGTAACGCACACTCAGCGACAATCTACAGCTGGCTCGGGCGGCGAGCGGCAACAGAATTGTACCGCAGGATGCTCTCAGAATTGAATAGGACACACTCCAGTTTAAGTTTCGTGTCGCCACAAGGCATGCTCTCGTAGACATAACGTAAAGCTATAAAGTGCGGTTTTCTGTAGAAGCCGACATTTTACCTATCAACAACATTGAAAACTAGTACTAATCGTGCGATCGTGTTCAGAACAATATACCGGTGTTCTCAGCTTAACTCTATATGAGTTTGGAAGCGCCGGGGGAGGGTCGCATCTATATCCCTCCCTCCTATAAATCCGGGTTATGCAAAAGGCGGGTCAGGGCGATGGTTAAGATGTACAACAAGCATAGGTACTTAAATGTACGTACAGCGCATGTGCCTCAGCAGATATGATATATATATATATATATTATATATATATATACACATACATATATATATATATATATATATACTACTACATATATATATATATAATATAATATATAATATATATATATATATTGTGTGTCCTCTCTCTCTCTCTCTCTCCTCTCCTCTCTCTCTCTCTCTTCTCTTCTCTCTCTCCCTCTCTCCTCCCTCCTCTCTCTCTCCCTCTCTCTCTCTCCTCTCTCTCTCTCTCCTCCTCTCTCTCTCTCTATTCTCTATCTCGCTCTGGCTCTCTCTCTCTCTCTCTCTCTCTCTCTCTCTCTCTCTCTCTCTCTCTCTCTCTTTCTCTCTCTCTGCGGGATATTGCTATCAACCACACACTTCCTGAGCGTAGCCTAACATGAATCCACGCTTTTGCACTCCGATCTGTGGGTGCCAATGCCCTTCCGTTATATCACTCCGGTCATAACTCGGCCAGATATTCCGGAGGCTAGAAAATGGTAACAAGAAATAGAAAATTGCACGGTAATCATCTGCACCGAAACGTGCACCTGAATCACTTGCCGCCGTCAATCCCGAAATTGTATGAAATGCATGGAAGTATTGGGTGTAGCAGTGTTCTTGAGACGTAACTTTTTTGGAAGTGCATTCGCATTGCCCTGCCATGAGATCATTGTTAATGAACCTCGACACCCATTGAAGCTGATTTTCCATAACAAATCCGATCGACTTAAGCCACAATGGCCCTTTGTCCTGGTCGATTCTGGACCATGGCTTGGCGTGAAGTCTGTGCATGCCTGGGCCGCGTGCCTATTGATTAGCAAAATGCACTGACATATATATATATATATATATATATATATATATATATATAAAATTACGCGAAGCAGATTGCTTTTTCACATGTTTTGTTGAAGATCACAGGGGTCTTAGTATCGCTGACCTTTTCGGATGTTTTCTGGATAAATCTGATGACGGCTTTCGCTTCTTCTCGCTGGTCCTTGAAGATGGCACCAGAGTTCATGATACGAAGAAGGTGTAGATTGTCATATTGCACGGCATGGTATTAATCATATTGCTAAACGTTTTATCCTTCAATGGGATTTTCTGGAATGACGGTTTTAGACGAAGCCGATATCGTAGGACGTTTGTAAACTTGAAATGATCTCGTGTCTGTTTTTTATGGATTTTATACATACTGATGTCAGTTCATGTAATACCGGTTATGCGCAAACATACTACACACATAACGCGGCACAAACTTAAGGATCCACGCGTTACAGGTGCTCATCATTGACAGGCAACAGCGTTCATCCGCGACACTCAAAACACTGAAAGTTCCAGTGCTCTCCGCCCTTACCAGCACAGAACCCACTGATAAGCGCACTGGCCCACTTCAACAAAGTGCCTCCCATTGTTCCAGGGGCCCCGACCAGCGTAAGTCATGGGCCCAGTCTTGTCCCTGCTTGGCACTGTTCGGTTCTGGTGGTGTCTGATGGACGCAGAGGACCTCATCGACTCCAGAGGCCCGCGATCGGCGCAAAGGGCCCTCTGACAGGCATTGAGGGCCCGGGTCGCAGATCCGGGATCCCTAATACGATCTCCGCCGAGCCCTTCGGGCCCTTCGGAGTCACGAATCGGGTTTGTGATCGCCTGTCCCCAAAGCCCCAAAGCCCTAATGCTTAAATATCAGTGTACCCCTGGCGGCCAGGAAGTCCCGACTGAGCGGCCAGAGGGTCCATGAGTCTTCCACATGAGGCTTCTTTGGCTGCTAAACGCTGTTACGGTATTGTCTGACCTTCTGTTCGGCAATATGATTTTTGCCCGTCTCATTTGGTATGGCCATTTTCGAACTTCACGGTTCCGAAAAGAGCTCCTCCCAGGGGGTTCCTGGATCACTCACCCTTCTCCCCCCTCCTCTCCAACAGCCAGACCCCAACAGAGTCTTCAGCAAAGACTTGCGACCCCATGCGTTTCGCGATCGGGGCTAAATGACCTTTCCGTCCCCTTCCTAATGATAGCTTTAGCTACTATTAAGACACATGACACATCGGTCCCCTCTTTGACGCCGAATGCCCTGTGACAGGGACGGCTGACCCTGGATCGGCGTAGTACTACTCACCGACCCAAAAAGGTCCCAAGCGTAGCGGGTTTGATAAATAGCACAGCGACCCCGTTTCGACGCATTTCGGCTCTAGAGGAAACGGGCAGAAGAACCTTGTCCGGTGCTGGCCCCATGACGGACACGAGGCTCTTCCATTACGGCGCCCGTCACTGAGGAGGAGGGGGGGGGGGGGGAGGGGCTCCCGTCCAGCACGAGCGAGATGCCGGGATGCCCGGTCCGCCGGGATGTGTACCGCGGCGAGCCGAGTGAAACCGAGTCAGGGGCCTCGGCTCTGATACGAATATGGCGGCGTGCCCGACTGAGCTCGCAGTGTTTCGGCCGCGAACGAGCCGGCCCACCGACAGGCCTCGCACGCGCATGGCGGGGCTCTGTTCTCGAGCGAGGCACGGCGCGCGCGTGAATGCGTTCTTCATTTGGCGGCCGGGCTGCCTCTTCCGCCGGCCGCCGCGGGCGAGGCTGCCGGCCGGACCGTCGAGCTGGACAGCCTCTGGGCTGGCCTGTGTGTCCGAGCTCCATGTCAAACCGATTGCACATTCTTATTCCTACATAGATGCAGTGGTTGAGCGCAAAAAACATTGCCTGCGACTTTGGCGGGCGGCCGTCTGTTTGTCGGACGAGCTGTAATACCGATTGGGGTTTTACGTCTCACCGACTGCCAGGGCTATTTCGAGGCGGAACGCCTCTGTTGCGTATTTTATCAGACATTAGGTACGTGAGGATGCGGTAGTGGTGTGACCAGGACCCCACCCCAGGATAGAATAATCCAGAGATGAGCACTCTTACCACTAACCACTATGCCGCTATCGCCCCTCTGCGGCGCGTCTCGCACCCGTCTCGGTAAACTCCAGACTGGTGTTGCTGGGCCCCCAAATTCTATTCTAAGGTTGTTCTGAAGCGTGAGGGGAAGAAAGCGTGTATAGACTGATGCAGGAGACGTCGAATGCAAGCTTACAGTTCTCCCAATTCATCCAGCTTATCTATCGCAAACCAGCCCAGTGACACGTGCTCGGCTGCGCTATTCAGATGGTGGATCAACAGCGCATTTAAGCGTATCACGTGCGTAGCGTTTTGCTTGACGGTTCGCAGGCAGTTAAATAAATTCGCACTCAACGTTCGCTTTTTGCTTCCTGTTCACTTGCAACCAGGAGTGTAGTTCCCTTTTCAGCTGTAGGGCATTCATCCCCCGCCATAACTTGAACTGCAGCCTGTAGATTTGAGAAAAAGTGAGTCAAACTCAGAGAGAAATCTGGTTGCTGGGATATTATCAGGGCACTGTTCGCTTTTTTTCGCCCAGCCAGCCAACTTATTTTGCGAAATCACGCTCCCGTTTTAAACGTACCTAATTGAAGAACCGAACTGTTTGTAGGCAGGGCCATTGCAAGCGTCTAACCAGGCGAGTGGTATCCGGATTCGGCTGATGAGACGCCCCCCACCCTACTTGAGAGTAAAAAGATGTAAAATTCGGAATAATTCCTATTTGCAGGAGCGTGCGAAAGAATTTGCGATTGGGGGAGGAAGGGAACAGACAAATGAAATCTCAAACAATATTGGTTAGCGTGCCAGGAGCTGGAGATGTACATGCACGCCTACTTAGAGCAGTCATGAAATCAGTCAGCTTTACGCATCAGCCATCAATTCCTTTAAAAAGAGTTGTGAAACATGACCAACGCATACAGTACATAACGGAGCCAAAAGCCGCGGAGAGTTTTATCCATAGCCCGCAATTCTAAACAGCAGGCACCCCGACAAGTGCCTCCCATGATTACCCTGCAACTGCCGTTGAGTAACCAGCTATTTCCGATACCACGAGCCAGGGATTAAAAGTTTTGAACTCTTTAATGCGCCTGCTGCCAATGGCGTGCCGGCGCGCTAAAGTATGCATGCATAAACAAAACGTTTTCTATGTCCTTGCTCAGTGGTTTAACCGGGCAGCATTGTACCGCATGACGCCTCTCGTCGGCTGAAACGAGCGAAATCGGTTACGGTAGCCTTCTATCGGCCAATATCCGAGCCATTAGGTGTAGGGTTGCGAGGAAATGGACAGTATCCCAACACATGGATCACGCGCACGCTGGACTTAATGAACACTGGACGTTTTGAGCTCTGGACGATGAGGTTCTGGACGCTGCGAGCCTGGACTTCCTGATCCTCCTCTGTCCACGGACATTAGACTGTTTTTGGATGTTATAAACGCTGGATGCTGCGATTCTGGACGTTTTGACCATATTAAATGGCCGTTATGAGCTCTGGACGTTTCGCCACGCATCCCCCTCTAACCTACCTGGAGTCGCTGTCATGATGAGAGTGGATATGGCCGTCACTCGCGTCAAGGCTTGACATTCCACATCACATCGGAGGAAATACCCAGACGGACAGACAGTTCGTGAGCCCCCATCCCATCCTCAAAGCCTTAGAACTGAGGGATCCCCCAGGCACTTGAAATGTGCCAAAATGAACTTATCGTGGAAATTTCTTGAGACAAGAATCTAAAAAGATTTATTGCTCCTGGATCGGACAAGACGCCCTTGCTGGTGTTTAAACCCGTGTGTAAGTCACCTAACTTCGTGCCTGGCATGCTGTGCGCCTGACACACTAGCTCCAGTACTTCAAACAGCAATACGAAAGGAGAAATGCATGCCTCGTGCGCCGGCGGACTACGCGGCCCTTCCGCTGCAGCGTGGCCTTCAGAAGCAGTCATTGACTGAGTGAGGCCATTTCTGGATGGTACGTGAACTGATTACCGCTGCGTTCGTTGGCGGACGCTCGTAGTAAACATCAGATGCTGCTGACGGCGGCTAGCGGTGACTTTTCCCACGACCGAACGTGTAACCTGCATAATGTATCAGATGTACCGATCCCCAAAACAACGGCCCTTCAGCACGAGGGTGGTAATGGTGTGACCGGCGCGGCTGGGCCAGCCGGCCATGCCGCCCGCCACTTTCGGTTGACAGCCGACGACGAACAGCATGCTGTCCTTTCTTGTCCGGTTGGTCATTTGCATAACGGACGAGTACGGTGGAGCCCTGGGCTGCAACATCGCTACAGCCGCGGCCGACGGTCTGCGATTACCACTGCATCTCTCCGCACATCCATGCTGAAACGCCAGAGCAAACTCACAAGATCATGTCGTATTCCAACCGGCTCCACGGCCTCGACACACACGTGGACACCGCGGTAGGTGAAGAGCGGCGTCTAGCTGCCACAGATGCCCGGCGGCGGCCGCCAGTGGGGCCGGCCGCCCCTGAGGGACGCCTGAGGTACGCGCCGCCGGAGGCCGCCTCACTGCACCGGCACCGCGCGATGGCCGGGGAGCCACAACAGCCGGCGCGGCCGGCAACAGAGACGGCCTCCGCCCGCCGCACACACGCGGCGGCGCGGTCCTGTCCACTAGTCGGGACAAAAGGCACTGGATCACAGAGGTAATATACAAATGGCGGGTACGCGGGTCGCACACGCTGAGCTCACGCAACACTTGTTAGGCACCGCATTGGCACACACTCGCATGGTTAAGGAGCGGCATTAAATGCATGGTAAGGCAAGTTCGAGCAGGACAATATTCCCATGTAAAAATACAAACGCACATACACCATCATCAAATAAAAAAGCGGTCAACACATCAAACCTGCATAGGACAACCCCGCGACGCGTACGTGCTCTGGTTTTCAGATAGCTGAGTATATAGTTGCCATTACAATTCCCACACGTTGAGTCCGTGCACTATGTAAATGCTGAAATCGCATAATTCGTGCGCCAAACAAAGCCTGGCCACCACTGACGTTTGAGGAACGCCTGCCAACATCACCAAGTCATTACTAGTTTGGAGCGGCGTGACTGGCGACGAGCAGAGATCAACGGTCATCGTCTGTTTCTAGCGCCGGAAGACCGAACCGAAACACCGCGCGAGGCGGAGGCTCATCTCAGCTGACCGCCGCGAACGCCCGCATGTCGGAGACAGCACTTAAGGAACCAGCGGTTCTCCCGATTTGACGGGTTACTCTTCAGCACCTCCGTTTCTGAAGCTGGCGGTCGGCGCGGCTGGTTGGCGCACCGAACGCCGCGCTGACCCTCCTCCCAGAGCTCGGCTCCCCCAGACCGCGCCTGGACAGCCGTACGTTACATAAGCCGCTCAACGCAGCAACACAGACTAACGTGCCGCAGCGAGAACCTCGGCGAGAACCTCGAGAACCCAGTGAGAACCGGCGGCCGCGGCTGACCAGCTGGCCGCCGGTCAACGACACCAGTACGCAAAGACCAGTGACACAGAGCGCGCACGACGGGGCGGGCACAGGCGGACGACAGCAGGCAGGGTGTCTCATTACACGGCTGAACGGCGCCCGGTGGCGGCTGGGCGTCATCGTTCACAGCTGCTCAAGCCGGTAGCCGCTGGCGGGCAGCCCCGGACCGCGCCGACAGCCCCTCCCACGCTGGCGGGCGCCGGCCGACGGGTTCGACGCACGTCCGCGTCCAGGCCGACGCGTCAGCTCGGGAGCGCGCGACGCCAGTGCCGCGGCGCCCTCGACAGCCGAAGGGCCGACCCCGACGACGCTCGAGGCGAAGGCCGGCCGGCCGGCTCCCACGGCCGCGGCCGCGGTCGACAGGCGGCGGCCGCGCCGGCAGCCCCGGCCGGGCACCCGTCACACCGGGTCCGAGACGATGGTGACTGCCAGACTCTGGTCGTCCCAGACGAAGGTGTGCGGCAGTACCACCTGCAACGGACGCCGCCCGGCCGTCACGCCACCCGCTCCTGCTCCCGCCCAGAGAGCCCACGGCGCGCGGCCGCTCGCCGCTGCTTGGTGGTCTCCACAAACTAGACATCTGTTTCGGTATGATTCGCTGACGTCAGTTTTTTTTCTCTGCAGCATGCCTCGGTTGGCGTGTATTCAGCGGACATGCAGCCCACTCCAGGGTGCCGCCCGCACACGCCGCGCACGGGTGGGAGCAGGTAACACCCGGCGGATATTTCACCCTGCTAGGAGACATGTCCGCACTGGTCAGCAACCGATACGAACACAGAAGGGCCCATCGGCAGCAGGGCAGTGTTGACACGTGAGGGGAGATGTCGGTGCTGGGTACGTCCCGCTCCGCAGCGGCCTAATTACTGGCGGTACAGAGGCATGTGATGAGTGCGCGCGCGCGACAACGCGCGCACCGGACACCTCCAGATGCTTTCTTCAGACAGTTATAGGCACTTGGGGTGCCTAACGTCAACTTAATAACATACGCAAGGAAAATTCGATGCCTTACTACAACCAGCACGGACAAGAAAAAACGACGCACAGGTAAAAACTGTCATGCAGCTGGTATTGTATACAAATGTCCATGCCGAGATACAGCTGCGTTGGAATACGTTAACAAGCGCACCAGCAGGCATCGATAGGAGCCTCACATCAGTACGAGTTCCAACACATACTAGCCCCAATGTAAGTGGCTAATGATTACACGTAGTGCAGCACCCTACCGCATCTGAACATTCAACCCCAATCATCGGACGCCCGCAATCCTTTGCATACTGGCCACACTTGGCGGCCAGCCCAGGAAGCGCCGGCGATGCGCCACGGGCCGCTAACATGAATGAGAGGCGATGAGGCGTAACTACTATCGACTAAGAAAAAAATGCGCTGAGGCCATTCTTCAAAATGCCTGGCAAAAGGGTCCATGTAAAACACGGAAATCTGACCAACCCAAATTTTCGCAGAAGTGTCTGCGCCGCACTCAGTATCACGTAAACACATCACTGCTAGAGGCAACAGCAATTACGGGGAGAACCTCTAACGCGGGTGACAGTGCCGTGGCGGTGCTTAGCACGATCAAGGTCCCTAAACTCTATTTCGCTTACTAGCATCATTATTTTCGCTCACGGGATCCCCATTACTATTTCGTTCACTAAGTCCACAAGAGTTGCTTAGAAACATCCTTCGATCGGGCAAGCTGGATACCAGTGCAATGGGGTAGGCGGTTACGTTCTTCCGTTGAGAACCCTGGGGATCGGGAGCACGTGCTTCATCCTGTCCAGAGGAAAACGCATGCTTCAGTCGGTTGGCCCTGGGTCCCGATCTTCATTGACAAATGCGAGTCCATTCCCTCTAGGAGCGAGCCCATTTGACGTTCCTGACTGCCCTATGACGTCACGGCCCAAGCCCATTCCTAAGTTTGCCAAGAGGCGAAGTAAGTGCGTTTGTTTACAAGCCGTCACTGTTTACATAGCAACACCTAGCAACAGCCGACGCACTCTAGATGGTCCTGTACGCCGAGCAAATGGGCAGGTTTCGATGACAGGTGGGTACTGTCTCGAACAATGATGTTTTTAATCACAAAACTTGCCAATATCTGTTCAATCGAATAAGGTTTAATTGTACCACCCTACGCGCTTTATGCGTCATGCGGCCTGCACCCCCCTACGCGCTTTATGTGTCCATGGGCTTCAGTAAGATGATTCAATCTGTTGACCACATCTGAAATAAAACGCGTGTTTCGTCGGCACGCATCGGTGACGTCACAATTACTACCTCGTTTGGCGGTGCTTGGCCGTGGGTCAAAGAAGACCTGAGCCCCAGGATTAGCTGAGTTCTTCGGCCAGGTGACCCCGGGAAGGAAACAGGTCCTGAAGCTGTCCTGAACCTGAACCCTGATCCCCAACGCCACGCTGGCCATTTCATTACTGGGGCTGGATAAATCTGGCGCACAACACCACAAGGCATCACGTCACATTAGACATAACACCGAACAGGCCATCGCGAAAGACAGCACAAACCACCACGGTGCTGCGTAATTTGGCCGACTCACAGCATACCTAGCCGCGGCCGTATTCCCCGAGAATCGAATGGCTAATGGCGATCGTTCGAAGCGCACCGAAACGAGCAAATGTGATGGGCGCCAGCAAAGGCGACTCATAACACGACAAAACGTGCAGCAGTAACTGATATTAAATGTATAGCTTATGATACATCATGCAAATTATTGCCTCGCCTGACTGGCCAGCAAGCCAGACACACTGCATAATGACGCGGAAGGCACCGTGCCGGTCATGTCAGCGTGACTGGTGCAATGAAGCTCAGTGTCAATCGGTCTACTTCGGCAGGCTCCCCACGGTGGCAGCACGTCGTCGGCACGCGCTGTGCCGACGAGCGCCGCCGCTAAACGTTCCGCACATCGCCGTCGCAGTTACACCACAAATCCCGGCACGCTTCACCTCACTTGCGACAACAGGGCACGTCCCGATCGATCCGTTCGAGGCCGCCACACACTGCGGAGACGCTGAGCGGGGAGGGGGGGGGGGAGACGGCGCCACGAGGCACCATTCGGACCCGTCCGTCACTCGGACCCAACACGGATGGGCAGATCATGTGCGGATTACGTTGGACGCGCTGCTGGTAACTCGCTCTATGGACGGATCTACCAACACCACACGCCGTGCTGCGAAACTTTCAAATTCAATTGTTGCTATGACGAACTCTACTAAGTGCTTTACTTCAACCAGAACATGATCTTGTCTTTTCCTTGGCAGAGGAAGGATAATTATCAGCAATGTTTTATGCTTGGAAAATTACTTTTCGAAAACAACATCGAATAATCCGCGAAGAAGACATAAATCATCTTACATTCCACGGGGGAATAAATCACTCCCGATGGACCAATGAGGCAATTCACGCTACGAGCGCAATACCTTCGCTGATTGTCCGCCCTGTTGGCGCAGGACACATGCCCGTGAATAAGTGAAACCAAAATGACTTAAGCAGCAGAGATCATGACCCTGTGTTATGATCGCTGCTGGTAGCCACAAAAATCGTTGCAGGTTCGACGGTCGATCCGAGCCAAACCAAACGATTGTCGATCCGAGTGACAACCACACTGGCATAAACGACGGCTACCAAAACTGAGCCTCATCTAAATCATGACTCAGAGATTGGTCCAAAAAGTTTTTAAACATGACTCGACAGGGAAAACATGGCTTTATCGCATTTCAAATCCCACAAATTTTCAGCAACCAACATGCTATTTTGTTGTAGACTTTTTCTTACTTTAACTTTGTCGAAGCGCACAGACCTGAGTGCTATGGCCTATATGCTCAAATATTTGAGAGTAACAGTACGGTGTACTTGATAGGATGAGGATGGGGATAATGATGATGATGATGATGATGATGATTGGGACTTTGGGGCGCGCTGATTATTGACCTTCCACAACGCCCATTTAAGACCAGAGCTTTGCGGAATCGTAACGGGACCCCGAGAATTTCCAAGGCATTTAGTAGTCCCCATTCCCAAGGCATCCCCAACAATTAGTAGGAGACACCGCAACCCACCATGCGTTAAGGCAAACATGTTTTTTTCGGATAGGGCAGATCCCTCTTACACGCTATTCCAAATAATGCCTTTTGTTGTTAGTACTACCTCTTTCGTCCAGTAACGACCAATTCAAGACTATGCGACAAGGAGAGTACCAACTTGAGGACAATACTGCATTCATTGGAGAAGACCCTTCTTAAGTGCCTTTCCGCGCAGCGGGACCCTTCCCTGGGGTGTGTGAAGTCGCTCGGACGGAGCTCCACCGGGCCCCGACGGGGCTCCCATGGGGCTCCCACAGGGCTCCGCCGGGCTCCCGCCGGGGCGTCCGCGAAGCCAGCTCACGGCTGGCGGCGCCGAAGCCGCGGCTTACCCCGGCTAGACGGGGCGGCGCGAGGCGTCTGGACGAAGTGGGGAATTGAGGAAAGCACGAGGCTGCCAAATGATATCGCCATCTTGGATTAGAGTCAGGTTGGAGACTGATGAGAATATTGGCATACTACAGAAGGGCTGTTAAGCGCATAGCATCGCATACTTCTGCAGAATTCGCGGCATTTTAAGCGGCCCCACTTTGCACGCTCACCTGGTCTGGGACGGACAACACGTTCAGGTCGCACAGCATCCGGTCAACCAGCGTCGGCGGCAGGCGCACTTGGAGCCATCTGCCGCGCGCCACGTAAGGCTGAGCTTCCGTACACACCGAGCCCTGGACGGAGGGCGCCACCAGCGTGACAGCGCAGTCGCCCGCCATGGACTTGAACGTGAAGTGTCGGCCGTGCTTCAGGCGGCCCCTGCGCAAGGGTTTGCCTCCGTCAATATCCAGACACGTGACACTGTGACGCCGGCACATTCAACATCGCGCAGTCAACTCCTCCGCTAAACGGCAGACATTCAATTCCCGGGAGGTGTGAGCCACTCGACACAGCGGAGGGTTTGACTTCGCTTAAGTTGGTCGCGAGTTGGGGAGTCCCGAGGCGGAGCGGGATGCGACGCGCGCCTCACCGTAGCGCCAGCGGCAGCATCAGACCCGACTCGAGGTTGAAGGTGAGGTGCAGGCTGTCCAGCTTGTCCAGTCGGTCGGAGGCGGGCACGTCGGGGCCCTCCTGCGCCTCGCTACTGGAGCTGCTCTCGTTGGAGGAGCGCCGGTACCTGCCGGCGGACGCCACGCTCAGGGGACGCTCCAGTGGCCGCGTCAAGCGGACGGCGCGTACGGGTGGGCGTCCCGTATAAAGCACCGGTCCCATTAGGTGCAATATCTGGCTTATCTGGATAAGCAGCTGGTACCGCCTAACGGCGTTCCTATAATGTGACCTCGACTCCACGTGCCCAAAGGAGAAATAAAGACGACCAAGATATGAGTCAGAGTAAAAATGACTTCGAGACGTGGTAGACTCGGACGACGAAATATTCCCGCCATCACATTATTCCCGCTTCTATCTAAACCATGCGCCTTGGAGAGCTTAACCAACAAGCAGCAGATTCCATATCAACACAACAAAACCAGGTCATCACTCACATGGCCTCGAGCGGCTGGGCAGCACGGCCGCCGCCGCTGTTGACCTGCATCAGGCCGCGCTGTAGCGTGTCGCGGATCTGCTGACGCTGGGCGGCGCTGACCTGGTGCGGCGCGGCGGCGGCCGCCGCCGCCGGGTCGCGGCGCGCCCAGGTCACCCACGCCGACACGCCCGACAAGTTGCTGCCCTGGACGTCGATGCCGCAGTCCACCTCCTCCTGCACGGCCGGGTCCAGCTCGAAGATGGACTCGCCGCGCCGCATGTCCGTCACCAGCAGCGGGCCGCCGGCGCTGCAAGGCCGGCGGGGGCACGGGGTCCGTCAGACGTGTCACGGGGTCAGGAGTGTCACAGGGTCAGATAGGTCACGGGGTCGGATGGGTCACGGGGTCAGACGGGTCATGGGGTCAGGCGAGAGATAGAGGACCAGGCGTGACACAGGGTCAGGTGTGTCAAGGGGTCAGGCGTGTCACGGGGTCAGACGGGTCATCGGGTCATCGGGTCAGACGGGTCATCGGGTCAGGCGTGATGTGCTGAACCGTACCCGGTGACACACTTCCGTTTGATAAACATGAATCAAAGACTGACATTTTGAATTGCAAGGATAAATTGCTACCGCGCTGGTAGAAAGACTGCAATATCGACTATGTGAACATATTTCCACCATTAGTTTAAAAACCGTAAACCATTGTCATTAACCCCCTGGCAGCAACGTTGCACCTTGCAGCTCAGTTTTTCGTCTGAATACACCAGCACGAGCTTATTCCGGGTTAAGGACTGGCAACGCACCTGACCCGTTCCTGACCATCGGCCCCAGCATCCCCACTGTCCACCCTCAACGGCTGTCTCTTTGCCTCTGACTGCAACCCCAGATATCCCCGCCGTCCACCCTCGACAGATGTCCACCTGTCCCTAATCACAACCCCAGCATCCCCACTGTCCACCCTCAACAGCTGTCTCTTTGCCTCTGATCACAACCCCGGCATCCCCGCCGTCCACCCTCGACAGCTGTCCATCTGTCCCTGACCACAACCCCAGCATCCCCGCCGTTCACCCTCGAGAGCTGTCCTTCTGTCCCTGACCAAAGTTATCCCCTCCGTCCACTCTCGACAGCTGTCCGTGTCCCTGACCAAAGCCCCGGGCGGTCTCTCACCCGCGGCAGCGTTTCATGATGTCCACGAGCCCGGCGCCGTTCCAGTGCTGGACGGCCTCCAACTCTTCGGTCGTGATGCCAACGATCTGCACGAACGAGACGGGCCCGAACGGCGTGTCGACCTGGCCCAGCTCCGGGTCGGCCGCCAGCAGGATGTGCTGCAGCCGCGACTCCCCGCCGTCCAGCGCCACGTGATACGACACGTGGTCGCCGCTCACCAGCAGGTTGCCTGCGGCGCAGCGGGCTCGGGTCAGCTGCAGCGCGCCCGAGTCGCCTAGCAGCAGGGCGCTGCCGCCCACTGGAGACCATGGCAGGGCGTGACCAGCCCGGCTGGGTCTGGAGGAGGAATCTGGCCGACGGGCTGCTCCATTGGGGCGCGTTCGTGACCCCTCCCCCCGCCCTGGTGCGTTTCATCTTCAGATTGCCCAATTGGAGAACCCTTCAGGTTTCCCAACTGAAAACTATTACCACCTACCACATTGTACTGGGTTCCAGATTACACAGCTAAGAAACCTTGCAGAACATCAGGCTATTTACACTCTCCATCCACGCAACTCCAGGTTCAGACGCTTTTCAAGAGGATGTGTTTGGCATCACTCCCACAAGACCAGCCTGAAGGACACATCTTACCCGCTAGTTATTTAGACTGGATGACGCATCTGACCCCGGGGTTATCGAAAGGTCGTCTCTGACCGCTGGGTCACCCGACCTGAAAGTGCGTCTTACCCACTAGCTACACGACAGGAAAGCGTATCTAACCCGCCGGTCGCCTGCCGGGGGACGCATCTGACCCCGGGGCTAGCCGAGGGGAAGACGTCTCTGACCCAGGACTAGATACTGCCCCCACATTAACCGCCTGGGGAGCGTGCATGCGCGGCGCTTTACCTGACTGCAGGACGTATTTGGCGAGCGCCTGCATCATGGCGGCGGGCCAGGTGGGCGGCGTCTGGTCGCCGGGCTCGCGGCGCAGGCGGAAAGTCAGCTCCAGCCCCAGGCCGCTGGGCGTGTCCGGCCCGCTCAGCTCGTGCACGCGGCCGTCGCCATGCAGGTCCGACAGGCCGAAGCTGGCGGCGCCAACGGCACGTGACACGGGCGCGGCGGCCGGCGCGGCACGGCGGTGGTTCGGTGTAAACAAGCGAAGGAGCGCACGTATGGGGCGGCACACGGAAGTGTACGACCAAAGGAAGGGGTGGGGCGCGGCGGACATGTGGCAGTAATGTGATATGGTACATATGCGATAAAGCTACACAGGACATAGGTGACACACTTGGCGCATGGGACACGTGAGAGAGTGTCAATGGAGACAATGAAATGGCTGTGGTATGACTATGGTGACAGGTGGCACGGGAGTACCTGCCACGGACAGCACGTGGGAGAACGCGTGGTACTGAAGACACGAAACAGGGGTTGTATGAGAGCAGGTGGAACGGGTAGTACAGAAGGCATGCGACGCGCGGAACATCTCAGGGGAAAACTTCGGCTACAGGACAGTCGCAGACGTTAGACCAGCAGCAGACGTCGGTCAAGAATCACGCACGAAGCAGAAGCCGACGAGTGCACCAGCGTACCAAGCACGGCCTTATCAACCGGTCCTGACACCGGCACGACGCCGAAGCGCGCCCGTCGTCCTGAGAGGGCGTGACGCGAGCGCCCGCAGCGCACTGGAGCGGCGTCACCGACGGCGCGGTCGGCTCACCTGACGTAGTGCCAGTGTGGCGGCACGTTGTCGTCCGGACCGCCGTCGCTGCGGTACATGCTGATGTAGTCCAGTGGGTCAGGTCCGCCCAGCCTGCCAGTGCGTCACAGCCAGGTCAGCGGACCTGATCAGGTCTGGACACGGTCAGGGCGTCATTATGTCATGGTCACAGAGGGAACTTTTAGGCTCACAGTAGTCAAACATCAATACATTACACTTGCACAAGTTGGGAAGAAAGGTATAACATTTCAAAACCATCAACACTTCTAAAATAGCATGTCATGGTCACTTGCAGTTTCCCCAACCACTGCAAAACAAATGAAATCACAAGACAATAAGACCCACAAAGGACAAAACATGCCAAAATAATTTTTACAAACCTAACCTATAACATGCTTACAAGGAAAAAAGGATCTTTTCACTTAAACAACATGCATAAATGCCTCGGGCTTTCGGGCCTTGGTATCACAGCTCCAACTCAACAGCTAACTTTAACTCTAATGATTTTGACTGGAAGACTGTCAAAGTGCCCTGTTCTCTCATGGAATCATTTGATGCAAGGTCCCATTCCAGGCTCCTTTCTAGGAAGATGACCTTTCTTTACTAGTAGATCTACACCACACACACTTTCTACAGCTTGACTCAGCACATCCCTTCTTGAAACTGAGCCTGATCTGCAGCCTGAACTCACCAGTACTTGACCACAGCTGTGACTTGCAGAGGATTGAGCTGGTCAGCATACAGCCTACTGCATGCTTTGTAGAGGGCACACAGCCCAGGCGGTATACAGGCATCCATCCTGCTGCCTCTGCTGCTCCTCACCCTGAACTGCTACCTAACAAAGGAATGCCAAAATGTCAACTGACAATAATTTTGCAGCATTCAAGACTTATGGTATGGCAGAACAATGTCAGTATATTTGTCATACATGTATGTCATATGTTGCCTCTCACCTGCAAACATATTTCAATATATTTCAAAGTATTAAGCATGCACAGAAAAGCAACATAATGATTGGCCTTACCAGAATCCACACAAAGTGACAAGGCCATATGCACATTGTTATGGCATCTCTTCTAGGTATGTGTTATCAGATGATCCAAAACCTCTCAGATTATTCACTATTGCAAATATGACAGCAGCAATGCCATTTCTTATGTACAGATTAAGTTGAGTAATCAGGTTTCACCCATGACATAACACTGATGCAGGAAATTACCTATCCCGACAAAGGTGCTCACAATTATTCTTTTGCCACAACTTTTTCAGAATGAGGATGTCTGTAAAGCCAAATACATTTTGGCTCTTCCAATGCTCGCCATTTTAGCCACCACCACCTACAATTGATGCCCACAGGCTTCAGACACAAAACAATGTGACACACTCCAGTATCACAAAGCTGGCAGACATTCAAAATAGTTTTTCTGATGTAAAAACATATATTTACAAGTGTGGTAACTATCACTAAACAATACCCACACACACAATGATCACACATGATGTGGGCAGGACAGCAATCTACAATGGCCAGCACCAGCCCATGTCAGCATTCACAGTGTGCAAAGAGGTGACAACAGGCTGCAGTTGATCTCTGTGGCTAACATGTTCATAGAAATCAAAACTGGTTAACAGAAAAGTAGTATCTAACTTCATCAAATCAAAGCAGCTTAACAGAAAAAATATCACCTGGCCTGATCAGGGATCTTGTGCCAAATTTTGATGTTGTGCCTGGTATGGTGCACTTAGGCCTCATGCATATGAAGTCTGCGTAACTAGATTTAGTTTCTCAGTTATACAATATTGGCACCATTGGATACAAAAACAGTTACTCAATATCTCTAGAAACTTCAATGGGTTGCATGCATCAGATGACAGTAAATTACATTCCATCACACCATCATCCATCCAGCTCTGGTACCTCCCCAATACATGTCACCTGCTCTTGAGGCTTCAATAAATGGGTCCTACCCTCAGACTCTCTGTTAGACCGGAGAAAATATCAATTGAAGGATGCCACTTTCCACAAGCATGCCAATAACATCTTATGCTTTTTGCATATTCCCGAACACACCAGCCACCTCCCCACCCCCCAGACACACCATCCGGTTCCTAGATGTAAATAAATGCAACAATGAATGCGCCGCATCTTTATGTGTATGGCGCGCCTGTCCATCCCAGCTGTTGATGACGTCATTGTTAATTTGCGCTTCCTTCACATCGGTTGTTGTGGCGTGTCTGGGACATCACACGCACACGCACAGCAATTTGCATCAGAAATGTACTCTAAACGTTGCAATTTGCTGTGTTAGAGAGAGAGAGAGAGAGAGAGAGAGAGAGAGAGAGAGAGAGAGAGAGAGAGAGAGAGAGAGAGAGAGAGAGAGAGAGAGAAGAGGAGAGAGAGAGAGAGAGAGAAGGAGAGAGAGAGAGAGAGAGAGGAAGAGAGAGAGAGAGAGAAGAGAGAGAGAGAGAGATAGTACCTTATAGTATATATATATATATATATATATATATATATATATATATATATATATATATATATATATAATACAAAGACGCTTGGATGAAGCAAACTAATTGCCTTGTCATGCTCTTCCGAACCATGGTCAAAATTGAAATGTCATCAAAGTTGGCTGAGTTTTCAAGGAAAAACCTGTTCGCCGAAATCCAATGCAATGCTAAGTCTATGGTACTACGAATTCTAGGATGACTTTTAAAGGTGGGTTTGAAGGATGGAAATTGAACGTTTAACTGGAATCTGAACTTTATTTTATAATTGCAGCACTCGGATTACCCACAATGGTCCAAATATCTGGCCTCATTCCTTTCTAAAATCCACGTTCATGGGTTCCTTAATGCCCCTGTAGAACTTAGAACAAAAAGTTGGCAAAGCTTCTGAGTTCTGTTGGTTAAGAAAGAGCAGAAGAAATCCAGTTTGGCAAAGCCTCTGAGTTCTTCTGATCTAGAAAGGGTTCATCAACTCATTGCAAAGTGAATGGCGACGGAGGTTTATTCAATGCAGTCATTTAACGTCCGCTTTCTTAAGCTCATTGAAGCATCATTCATAAGCATAAGGAAAGGAAAAGAATCGTGCTTTCTCGAAATTAAGCGGATCATATCCGGAGATTTGTTTCGGTGGAGTTGACCTTTCATCATCAGGGTCTTTTGTCTACGCCCCATCCCTCCCCAAGGCCCTGGCTTCGTCCCTGATTGGCGGCCCTGGTTAAGGGTTACAGAACAGCGCCTGATAGCGCTGGGCTCACATACGCGTATGGCCAGGTCCCCGTCGAGAGATTCCGAAGACAGGGTCCCTCCCCTGCAAGGTGATCCGTCGGTCACGTGACCCGCGACCACTCCCACCCGCAAGGCTACAGGACAGGGCCCCTGCAAGGAGACCTGTTGGTCACGTGACCCGTGGCCACTTCTACCCGCTAGACTCCAAGGCAGGTCCCTTGCGAGGAGGCCTGTCAATCCTGTGACCTTTGACCACCCATACCTGCAAGGTTACAAGACAGGGTCCCCTGCGAAGCATCTTGTCGGTCACGTGAGCCGTGACCACTCCTACCCACAAGGCTACAAGCGGTCAGCCGCCCGGCCCCGGCGGCCGGCCAGCCACTCGGCGTCCCTAGCGAAATAAATGAAGAAAAATGCCCAACCGAAAAATTATATCAAAAATGTATTTTACACGATCCCCGATACGAAACCCTATTTATTAGAGCAAAAACATATCGATAACAGCGGCAGAAAGCACCAACGTATCACTTTATTGCATTGCAACGGCAATGAATAGGTGACGCAAAGTATCTAAGTCGCAGGCAGATACGATCGCCCGCACCAACGATATAACAACTCGCACGCGGTTTTACAAACGAGCCGTTCCCTTACATCTAAGTCACCGTGTTTCACGAATCTAATCTTTCCCCGCGCGGAGTCTCCCGCAGCCGCGTCACCTGCCGCTAGGGCCAGCCGGTAGACCCGCTGGGCCAGCGGTAGGCCCGGACGGCCCAATACACCACGTCGCCGGCAGAGCAGGGCGCCGTGGCGCAGAGGCCTCGTCGCCTCCCGCCCTCTCCCTGGCCTTCCCTCAGAGAGAACAGGACGCCAGTCGTTGAGGTCACCAAAATGTTATGGTATACAGCTCGAATTTGCCAACTCATCAAAATAAGGACACAGATATAATCACTGCGCACCGCGATCATGATTCCTACGGTATACGTCGTTCTTGCATGAAACCTGCAGGATTCCATATACGTACAAAGCCATCTCCCGCGTCGCTCCGGAGTGTTGCCATCTTCTCGGACCTGCAGCCTAAAATCTTTCCTGCACGCATGTTGAATTGTTAGGTTCCCGTGTTGCTGAAGCATGGACGTGCATAATATGAATCGTGAGTTCATTCATAAGTCATAAAGCGTCGCTTCTGTGAGCCCACAGCATAACTGGCCTCTAATCTGAGTTTGCTTCTCTGCTTTTAGGCGTGTTTTCGTTCAACCAAGCCTTTGCCTAGTTCAAAAATATATTCACTTAGCGTATGACCAACATTTACAGCGCTGAGTTTCCGGCAGTACACCACATCTTTAACGTTTGTCAGAATCACAGATTTTCATCTTTTGCATCTGTCTCTTGTTTGGCACCGTAAAAGTATTATTTCATAATGCAGCAACCTGCAATATGTATAGTACATACTACTTGCACGAACTCACAGCTTGGTATACGTTGAATCATGCAATGCTACCAAACTGGACATTCCACTCCTTTTTCCAGTGTTTTAACGAAAAATCCATGACATCAGCCTGTCATGTGCGTGTCAGCTCCGCAATAAATGAAAGCTGTGCTTAGCACCCGTGACTTTTGGAACAAATACTTTCTTTTTTGGACAAAAACCGTGCAATTCTACTCGACTACACACATCAGCTCCTG
Organism: Pollicipes pollicipes; assembly: GCF_011947565.3. NCBI lineage: Eukaryota > Metazoa > Arthropoda > Thecostraca > Pollicipedomorpha > Pollicipedidae > Pollicipes > Pollicipes pollicipes. The sequence goes on along the minus strand of NW_023597034.1, from coordinate 40,645,958 downwards.
GAAGTGAAGCTGCTGCCGGCGTGCTTGTAGCTCCCCTCTTCCGGCTTCTTCTTCCGGTGGGATGGCGCCCGCTTCCACATTAGGCAGGTTCTTTAAGAGTTCCTTACTGGACACCACAACCTCATCAACAAGGGCAAGTGGCCAACAGACTCCCCTGACCTACCAAGTCCTCTGGACCAGAACTTGGGGAATGCGTTGTCAGAGGAAGTGGAACGATGTCGCCGCCAGAATTTTCCCAGTCGGGGCGAGCTGATGGATGCCGTCCTGCCTGTATGGGAGAAGGTACTAGAGTTAGACAGATAGATAGAGATGGAGATAGAGGTGTAGGTACTAGACACCACAAGTACGGGTGTAATTACTGGAGGAGGTGGTTGGATTGGGGCTGAGGAGACAGATTCCTTAACTGTCACAAAATTGGATTTCCCTCTCCCAATTTTCCCCCGCAGAATGCACGCTTCCACGTTTTCCTTTGGGAAATGCCATTTTCAGGTCAATTTGTCCCCAAACTCTTGTTTGTTGATAGATTATCCCCAAACCCTCGAACTCCCAAACTCCCACCCAATCCTGACTATCCCCCCCCCCCCCCTCCTCCCCCAGTCTCAAAGGCGTGGTTATATCCACGACCGTACGGAGCGGTATCCGTTAGCGAAAGCAAAGTCATAGGTGTAACTAAGAAGGCATTTTCGAATACATTGCGAAATTGAGAAGTTAAAACAAATTGCTACAATGCGCAGTCATCTCGTCTAACATCAAAGTTCAAGCAGCCATATAGCGCGTGTGGCCATGATCATCCTAAAAGTGAAAAGGCCGGAAACCAGACTACAATTTGCATTTATAGACGTTTCACAAATCTCAGACTATTTAAAGCTAATTTGCAATTGAAGAACTTCAGGATGCAAGAAGAATCAAGGCCTGGGAAGCCTTAGCAAATCAGCACACTTTTGGGCTCTCCTACTTTTAGGTAGCATCGGCGTTTATCCACGCAAAAATGAGATGCTAGCAATGCGCATGCATGTAACCGCTATTAAATCTTCTGTTGACATATTCTCATGTTGACAGATGTTGCGTGCTGCTTTTGGACAACTTTTACAAAAGATTCTTGTTCGTGGCATTTGGGCCACCCTCACAATTCTTGAAGGTGCCAGCACAGGTAATGAGCTGTGAGGATCTGTGTCGTGCATTATTCCAATGCTGATCTTTAAGACTAGTTAATCGCTGCAAGGTTAGCGGCGGCACGTGACTCGGTGTGGTTCTCCTTTTCTACGCGTTTCCCACGCAAATTTTTCTGTTATCTGCGTTGAAAACCAAACGCAAGAAAATCGTTCGACTGAAGAATACGAAGTTGCTAAACGTGTGAAGCTTTGATGATGGATTAAGTTAGTTTTTCCCTGGCAATGCCAAGTGCACCTTGCTCCCCCCCCCCCCCCCTCCTAATAAAAATACCTGCGGCCTATTAGGGTTTTGATAACCAAAACACAGTTACCCTGGAAGCAACGAAGGGGCCCCTGGCCTGGAAGGAAACCTTTAACTTGTCAAGAGCGACAAGCGTTTCCACGCTTGCTTTGCTGCGCTGAGTTGAAAACACCAGTAATTTATTCATCTTTTGGGGTTGGATTCACGCTACTAGCTGCTCTAGGTGCCGAGATCTTGCGCAAAATATGAATAACAGTCGCGAATTTCAATTTCCATTTTCAGCCAACAAATTTCATTTTGTTCGCTTATGCACGCGTGACGAAGTGCCGAAATATCGCAAAAATGTTTGCTCATGTGACATGACAATTCATGTCACGGGATTGTCTGCCCAATTCCCTATCAAGGCATACCGCTCCCCGATGGCTCCGTGCCCTTGGCGCTGAGATATGGCACAACACTTTTAAACTTGTCAAAACGTACGAAATTCAGTCCGTCTTGAGTGTGTGGGTGCGGCACGTTAACCATGCGTACGCACACGCGGTAGCGCACGACTGGCCGTTTAATTCCCTATCGCGGTAATGCCAGTTCCGTGTGGCTTCGTGCACGGGTGCCGAGATATGGCATAAAACGTAAAAACCAACGAAACCAGCGAAGTGCATCTTTGCAGCCAGTGTGCACGCGGAACGTGACACGTACGACAACACATCTTATGCCATTTTGACTGCCCGTTTGATCGCTTATCGAGGCATACCACTGTTAAGTGGTTTTGTGCCCTGGGTGCCGAAATATTGCAAAAATGTTCAAACCCGTCAAAATTTGCAGAATCATTATTTCAGCATATGTGCACCATGACACATGGCCCGTGTGACGGCAAGCTTAGTGACACCCAGTGGCCTGTTCCACTCATTATTGACCCTTGAAACTCACGAGTCCCCCCGTACCCCCTGTCCCCAGATGTGGTGCGAACCGTGAAAATGGCGTAATCGTAAACATCCATCATGCCGGCGCGTGTGCGCGTGACAGGTGATACGTGGGACGGTACCGTTTTGGCAGGGCACATTCTTACATTTGATGCTCTATCGAAGCGTGCTTCCCTCGGGTCGCTTCGAGCCCTGGGCGCCGAAATGTCGCAAAGACATGTAAACTCGTCGAAATTAGCGAAGTCTTTAGATCAACACGTGGTCGCCATAACACGCGACACGTATAACCAGTCATCATCACCTTGCCCGTTTCACTCATTATCAAAGCGTGCCACTCCCGGGTGTGTCCGTGTCCTGGGTGCCGAGATCTGGCACAAAACGTGTAAATTGTTGGAGAGCAAAATCCATCTATGAGCGCGTGTTCGTGATACGCGCGATCGTACCGTCGCGCATGGCACACCTTTGCGTGCCACTCCCACGTAGCTCCGCACCACCGTTACGGAGATATTGGCGCGAGATGGCATGATCGGGGAAGCAGTTAAACGCGGCCGCATGTCATGAGTGCGTCACGTGTTACGCTACCGGGAGCCGGGGCAGCACGGTTCCATCGCGGCGTAAAACAGCCGTCATGCAATCCATTACCCTGGGCTCATTTGCGAGCGGGATGTTGCAGAATGCGCTTAACGGCAGGGTGCCAGGGAGACAGAGTGAATTGACAAAAACGCTATTGTGACGTTAGAGCCTTGTATTCGGCGCCGACTTTCAAAGCCATGCCGCTTGCAACTTGTCTCGCGATTCGCAGCGTGTCTGGCATTGGACAAACTCGGAGCGCGCACTGAAATTGTGACTGCAGCAACTGTGAATGTTAGGACACAAAATGCATGCCTGTGCTCGCATTGGGTGCTGAGATGTGACCTAAAACTAAAAACCTGCCAAAAAAGGTTAATTTCATATTTACAACACACGTGCACGTGCCACGTGCGGCGTGGTACCATATACTCACCACCATTCGACGGCCAATACGGTTGTCTGTCCAGCTAAACAACTGTCGTGTCGTTGCGACCCTTTGTATCAAGACATGGCTCCAGGAGTACATGCGCGTCGGCCTGTCGGTCGGAAGTCGTAAAATTTGTGTCACCCACGTTAAGCCTACGGGGATTTTGAGACATTTTTGCGCTCACCACGCGCTCGTTTTTGCACAATGCAGATCTATTTTTGGACACAGACGCATCCTGCCAGCAGCCCTTGATCGTGTAAAAATATCATTAAAAAATTCCTGACCGTATAACCTGCTCATGACTGCAAGGAATCGGTGACGCACAGCTCACTCAGTCTTTTTGTTTAGCATAATGGTTAGATTCTAGCAGAGCTCCTTGCGTCGGCAGCCCCACACCCCTCCCCTGGGCACAACAGAGTGAGCGAGCTGGCCACGTTCCGCGCAGACGGTCAGGCCGAACCAATTTTTGACGAGTGTACGCAACAGCAGTGAGAGAATGAGGTCGCGAGGGCCTCAGGGGAGGACAGGGACGTAACTGGACCACGCGGAGGACAGGGCCGTGACTGGATCAACCGAGGAGGGCAGTGCCGTGACTGGATCATCGAGGAGGGTAGTGCCGTGACTGGATCAACGAGGAGGGCAGTGTCGTGACTGGACCACCGGGGAGGGCAGGGCCGTGACTGGATCACCGAGAAGGCAGAAACCGTGACTGGATCACCGAGGAGGGCAGGGCCGTGACTGGACCACCGAGGATGGCAGTGCCGTGACTGGATCACCGAGGAGGGCAGAGCCGTGACTGGATCACCGAGGAGGGCAGGGCCGTGCACTGGACCACCGAGGACGGTAGTGCCGTGACTGGATCACCGAGGAGGGCAGTGTCGTGACTGGATCACCGGGGAGGGCAGGGCCGTGACTGGACCACCGGGGAGGACAGTGCAGTGACTGGACCACCGAGGAAGGCAGTGCCGTGACTGGATCACCGAGGAGGGCAGGGCCGTGACTGGATCACCGAGAAGGGCAGAGCCGTGACTGGATCACCGAGGAGGGCAGCGCCGTGACTGGACCACCGCGGAAGGCAGGGCCGTGACTGGACCACCAGGAGGGAAGGGCTGTGAGTAGACCATCACCGAAAACATCTTCGCGAGCAAGCAGCCATGTGAGGACAAAGCTGTGACCATGTGGGGCTGGGGGGTGGGGGGTGGGGGGGGGGCAAGGTCAGGCACACAGAGCTCCACGTACAGTTATGGTGGAGAACAAGATCACGCACACGATGTGGTTTTAGCGCTCAGATCCCAGTTACTGCACCACGGCATGCTTACCGAAGCGTTAACAGATGAAAGGCTGTTGATGTGATGACACTACAATGCTTCTTGACCGATTGGGCTTTGCAATCTGGGAACACCAATTTCATACACCGCTCACAAAAACAAAACTTTATGGGCCTACGGCGGGTGGCAATCATCCACGCCAAGCCTTTATCGTGCACTCAAATAACGCGACGGAATCGAATGGGGCCTCGGGGAGCAGCAGTAGTAGCTCTGCATTTAGCCACCAGTCCGACGGTGTGGAGTTACGTGCAAGCGCGACGAGCACAGCGTTCGGAACTGTCGCAGTCCGCATCCGAGGACGTAGCAGCGGATGACTCAGGGTAAATGACGATCAAATTCGTGTTTGAAGTTGATTTTGAAGGAAAAACTCCCTTTACACGGAAGGACTACGATGCCCTGCTTGCCGCCTCGCCCTGGTCCCCACGCATCTATGACCGCACGCTCTCTCATCTGCTTGCGCGTCATCACAGCCAGCTGCCCACGGGCCGTGCGTTTCCTCCACCCTGGCAGCCTTTCTCTCCGCCACGCAGGTGTCGTGGCACGTCTGCGCCAGTACGTACGCATGTAATAACCTCTCGGGACACGCGTCCCACTCGTTATCGTATTTATGACACGCATTGACGTGCATTTGAATACATGTCGACAATACAACCCAGACGCGCAGTGGTTAACGCGGACGCGTTAACCACTACACTACCGGCACCCTCCTCGCCTCCACGCGGGCACCACTCCCACCGCGCCCCCGTCGCCGCGTGTGCGTCACTTCCGCCGCCGGAGAGGCCTGGCTCCCGCAGGGTCTTCCGCCGGCTTTGTGGTCGCCGGCTGGTGGCGGTCTCTGACCGTGCCAGGAGGCATTCACGCGCTGCAGGCGCCCCCGGCCGCCGCTGTTCCGGCGACGCCCAGTCCTCCGCCGCAGGACACAGGCGCTGCGCTCAGAGGTCCGCAGCAAGCGACCCTGCTTCATCGCAGCAAAAGGAGCCGCTTGGCTGGACGGATCTTGCATGACCATAAGACCAGACAAGCTGACCCAGCGTGCCCACCGCAGGGTCAGCTTTGTCGGTAGACCTTGCTGCGTGTGAGATGACCTAACTGGGGTATATCCCGCCGGGCAAAGCCATGCATCCGGAAAATCAGCCAGCGCAGTTCACCAGCGAGTGACGGCATGAGGGCGGATGCACCCGTCCGGCGGGAGGCGACGCTCGACCCATGTTCTGCTGAGTGACCACCGACGAGCGGAGCACGGGCGCCACCAGAGCAAAGCGGTTTATGTCGTCATATGCCTGGCAGACACTACTCGAGCGCCGATGCGCAGCAGATACTACCCGAGCACCGATGTGCAGCAGACATTACCCGAGCGCCGATGCCCAGCAGGCACTGCTCGAGTGCCGATGTCCAGCAGACACTACTTGAGCGCCGATGCCCAGCAGACACTACCCGAGCACCGATACGCAGCAGACACTACCCGAGCACCGATGCACAGCAGACACTACCCGAGAGCCGATTCCCGGCAGACACTACCCGAGCGCCGATGCGCAGCAGACACTACTCGAGCGCCAAGTTTCTAATCGGTCATTATTCTGCGCAAGCAGCGATGCTCTTTCGCCGTTGCTCGCCTCTTGCACGCTGCTCTTCTCGCCAGTACCGGCGAATCACGTCGAAGCTCGGGCCCCGTCGGTCTGTCGGGCGCACGACATTCAGATCGGTGTCGACGGAGCTAACGGGTGCCCCGGATGCTGGCTCGACATCAAGTCCTGCATGGAGCTGCTCCGCTATAAGAGCAGTGCAAGGCTTCGAAGAACAATGACTTTTAGGCAAACACATTGAGAGGAAGTTATGTCATAGCTTTTAATGAAGCTTTAATGGACACCCATTACTGGGACGAGAGACCTCATGAAAGCGGGAGAAAATAAGCATGTTTGGGCTTGAGTTCATCGTTCATTGGACTGAACTTTGTTGCAGCTGAGCGCCTTCTCCGTTATGACAATTCACGGATGTTGCCACCATCCACTTAATGGTGAAAGGGGCAAACGGCAAACTTTTAGCGTCACCATCCTTGGCAGTTCAAGCTTTTTTGACGCTATGCCTACGGCGATGCATGGAAAGAATGCCCTCAAAACGCTCAAAATTGCCGCTAGTCTCCTGCAGTCAACTGCCGGAAAATGCCGTCTCTGTCCGCGCTGCCACGCCAGAGTATCTCGGGGGTTCCCCGGAATCGCAACGCGTCCCAGAGACGAAGCTGAACACCGAGACGGCCCGGTTATGGCCGCGCGCGGAGAGCACGGTCCGGCCACGGCCGCGCGCGGAGAGCACGGTTTGGCAACGGCCGCGCGCGGGGAGCACGGTCCGGCCACGGCCGCGCGCGGAGAGCACGGTCTGGCAACGGCCGCGCGCGGGGAGCACGGTCCGGCCACGGCCGCGCGCGGAGAGCACGGTCCGGCCACGGCCGCGCGAGGAGAGCACGGTCCGGCCACAGCCGCGCGCGGAGAGCACGGTCCGGACGCGGCCGCGGGCGGAGAGCACGGTCTGGCAACGGCCGCGTGCGGAGAGCACCGGCCTGCCCACGGACACGTGTGGAGAGCTCGCCACGGAGCGGGCTCGCGTCCGCACATCAGGCTGGCGCCATGCGGCGGTGCGCGGCCCTGGTGGGCTCGGTGGGACTGCCACGGCGCCCTTCGCCCTCCAGACTCTGAGAGCGGATCGGTGTCGGGCGCCATATCGACTCCGATGATCCCCCACGGGCTCATCCGCCGCACTCGAAGAAGCCTCAGCCGCCACCCGCCCACCCCCTCGTCCTGTCTCGGGACATGTCCGTTATGGGTCTTCGGAGATAAACGGCGACCCTAGCATATCGGTGGCCTTCCCAAACTTCATATAATGGGTAGGTGCACGCCCTCCTTCAGTGGCGGGTCCAGGATTTCGTCAAGGGAGGCTCATGAAGGTCATGGTTCAATATGGCGCCCGCCGGAAATTGGTGATCTCCCCAACGAAGAAGTCCCCAGATTTCAGCTATGTTGTTTTGAGATTTGTATGCCTTAATCCATGGCGTATTTTCCGCCCAAATAGTCCGTCGGATTCAGTCTCTTTTATTTCGATAGATAATTTACATTTCTTTCTCCATATTGAGCATGAAGGTTCGGGACGTTTGTAGTGCCCCTGAACTTTGGCACGATATTTTGGCGCCCCTTCGGCCGGCCCAAAGGGGAGGGGCATCGACTTATGCCCCCCCCCCCCTTCCCTCTGGATTCACCAGGCTCTCCTAACACTGTTCCTGAATCCAAAATGAAACTGTTTGTGCTCACGTAAAAGGATTTGCACAAATCCGGCGCCGCCCATCACATTCCCTCCCAAAAGTTTCAGCAATCTTGTCCAGTCAAGGTGGGGCGCGCGGGAGGGGAAGGGGCGGGGGCTCTGCCTGCAGACGCGTCTCTCCCGGCCGGCGGCCGAGGCGCGGCAGGTCGACTGGGCCGGCCAGCGTCGGTGCCGACAGCCAGTCGGTGAGACGGCGCCGACGTGCCAGGCCGAGCACCGCGCCGCGCGCCCGGGCCAGGTGAGTCGGACGCGAGTCTGTCACACGGGAGACAGTCTGTCCGCCCGCCGGCCGCCAAAGGTGCCCTGCTGGTAACTGTTTGTCGTTTTTCCGACGTCCGTGGACGAGGTCCTGGGTCACGTAAGCTGCAATCCGTCTGCTTCAGTACGTCACCGCAGCTAAGTCGTGCTCTCTCTCTCTCTCTCTCTCTCTCTCTCTCTCATCTCTCTCTCCTCTCTCTCTCTCTCTCTCTCTCTCTGCTCTCTCTCTCTCTCTCTCTCTCTCTCTCTCTCTCTCCTCTCTCTCTCTCTCTCTCTCATCTCTCTCTCCCCCCTCTCTCCTTCCCTCTCTCTCTCTTTCTCTCTCCCTCCCTCTCGTCTCTCCCTCTCCCCTTCTCACCCTCTGTCTTTCTCTTTGCCACCGGTGTGATGAGCATTCAGTCTCTCGCCACGGAGCGGTGTCATTGAGATGGGGACATGCCACGGGACGTGTCTGCCTTTGTTTATGAGCAGGGGCATCGTCATCTTTTTCTGTCAAGTTGTTGGAGGCTACCTCTTTGCGTAACGCAATGAATCCGGCCGCAGTTTACACCCAAATCCGGCTGCAGTTGCACCAAATCCGGTTGCAATTACACCAAATCCACCGCAGTTACACGAAATCCAACAGAGCTACACCAAATCCGGTGCAATTACACAAAATCCACCGCAGTTACACGAGGTCCGGCAGAGCTACACCAAATCCGGCGCAGTTGCACCAAGTGGACGTACAGTAGATACACAAGCGAACAAACACTTGCTACAGCTTCCTTTAAATGCGCAAGATGCGGTAAATGCTAGCTTAGTTTGGCGAGTCCGTTACCCTTATGCAGCATGTGCGGCTAATAGCCGATCACTACCATGGGAGAGAAGACTGAAGATTCCCTAGGCTCGTGATTTTCATCCCACGAATCGCCCCGCCATCGGTACCGTTGTTGTATTTTTCGACGCATGGAATGCAACCATGTCACATGGGAGAGAAGACTGAAGATTTCCTAGGCTCGTGACTTTCATCCCACGAATCGTCCCGCCATCGGTACCGTTGTTGTATCCTTCGACGCATGGAATGCAGTCATGCCACATGCATTTCACATTACGGATGAGCATTCAGTTTCCGTTCCTTACCAAAATATCCGGATCGCAATTCTATCGCAATGTACGCAATTCACACTCAACCCGGCCTATTCAAGTGCAGGTGAAAGCTTGGTGCCGTGACTCCGCGCAACCATATCCAAACTCGTTGCTGCCATGTCGATCCCGGTTGCGCTGCTTCCGCCGCTAGCTCCTCCCTTGGAAGAAAGCATCCGTTTCTCAGCCTGGAGACGTTGCTCCTGCGGCGGAAGCACGACGAACATAAATTACCACCTGGCTACCCTTTGACGAGGTATTGGCTTACCGGCTCGGTCGGCCTCGCGCATGGTCTTAATTCTCCCTCCCGTTGCCAGACGTGCTGGGCGGCCGGGCTGGTAGGCATTAGCAACGCGGGTCTTGAAGAGCTGCGACAGCGTACAGCCAGGTCACGCTGGTTGGCTTCATGGTGTACCAAAATAATGACTTTGGTCCCGGACAAGACTTATATTCGTCCATGCAGCGTACTGGGACATTTGATATTTTGATAAGATATTGCGTCTTTCAGCTATCTGCTAGCGACAATACGAACAGTATCTGCGTCTAAGATCTGTTAGCTCATAGATCCTTCATGTGTACACCATGATTGTTTAGCACACGTCCGCGACACAAAGAAAGTAAACATGCGACACAACCACGCGAAATGACATACGACCCCCACCAAAGTGTGCAGGTATCTTCTATTTTGACAATTTTTTATGTGTCATTATGCAAAGCTCCGGGTTAGTTCCTGTCCGGCCAAATTCACATCTTTCTTGGATTACAGTCATATTGGCAGCTGCTTTTTGTTTTAAAAGGTAGGTCCCACGCTGCTTTATTCATCTATTTCTTAGACAGTCGGCACCTAAACATTTGATTCATGATGAAAGAGAAGACAGATGGTTATTTACTTTTTGAACGACCTCGTTCACAAGGAAGGAGGGCGCCTACGCCCTCCAGTGTACAGAAAATCTACTTTTACTAGGCTGGGGATGAGTTTTTCAGTATCATTCCAGTATCATTCAAGGTAAGCTCCATATAGACTAACACTTTTTGGGCGTACCATCCCAGCTCCACTTATCAATTTTGTCATGCTCAACTCGACTGTCTGAAGAAGCATTCTCGGAGTAATGACATCCTCTTAAGGATAATCGTTTGATTCATTCCGAGGTTCCTCAATTCCGAGCAGCTCTCTTCGTCCAAGCCTTTTGACGATCCGATACTCAGCAGTATCCATTTTTAAATCCTAGGATTATTCGTGGTGAATCCCCGCTCGGTGGGTTTCTTCTTCAAACGTTAGGACGGGTTAATAAAATGCTACCAACAGACTGTCGTATATCAGATTTTTTGCGCCTTGTGTTGGGCATCTTACATAGGTTCCACGCTTTGAAACTTGCACAGTCGCGTTCAGCAGCATTTAGGTATACCTATCCGGATGGGAACATTTATGGCAAAACCCGATCCCTTCCGATACGAGAGAATTCATTTATATGTGATACGCCAGCTCTGGCTTCCAACTTTAGTGTCTAAATCAGCAGGAAAGCAGCGCTTGATTTAAACAGCTTGCAGTCTTATGTACGGATGTGCTTATTAGGTATCTCCATTCGATTGTTTGTACGTGAGGCGTCCATGCCAATACAAGATAGAATAATACAGCTGCACAACCTATCCACAATACATGACAGTCAATGCATGGTATTAAAAACCCATTCGAGAAAGCAGCTACAATTGTCCACACAAAGCACGGCAAGCACGAGGAAAAATATAAGTTAGTTCATATCGCCTGAACCCCGCTCGCTGGACAGTGCGGAGTTAGTTTATTGCCTTACTTCCGATAGCAGGCTATTCCAAGCACTCGCCGCTCGGTAGAAAAAGCTACGAAGCTACGACGGGCGAATTCTGTGCGTACTGCGGGTAGCTGCAGCTGACCGTTCCCACGCGCGCGGCGTGAGTGTTGAAGCCATAGGATATGTATATATGAACATACATCTATATACATATATATATATATATATATATATATAAATAAGAATGCATACATATATGTGTATCTTATATATATATATATATATATATATATATATATATATATATATATATATATATGTGTGTGTGTGTGTGTGTGTGTGTGTGTGTGTGTGTGTGTGCGTGTGTGTGTCAGTATTCCGGTTAACAGGTTTCCTATGACCGACCCTCTTGGTCCTTTGTTCAAGGCTCCGTATTATGCGTTTGTGGTTTTAAGTGTGGCGATACAGACTTTTTCCAAAGTTCATCTATTTTCTCCACGTTTGGACCAGTTCCATAATCATTTGCAAGATGATTATAGCGCTCTAAATATGCGGTCACAATCACAGTACATATACAAGAGTTTGGCGTTATGAAATTCCGACGAAACACATGTTCGAGGCATTTGCAAAAATAGCATTCGCATGCATCATGCTCTAATTTCAGACACATTTCTGTGTGGTTGAATGTTACACATTTCACCATGTCAAGTTAAAAGGCTGCTGGTGCGGTGGGTTTGCGTACCCCGCCCCCGGTAACCACGTAAGTAAGCTGCCTTGAGTAAGTAGGCTGCGGCGGAAAGTAGCGATGCAGCTAGTTCACTGCCGTTTCATATCGCAAACCGTATGCGGGGAGTGATGCTGGAATGCCGATGCAAAATGCTAAACCAGGCGACATCTGCTAAGATGTGCCTCCAGTACAATCGCAAATTCGTGTATGTACCTTATGCCTCAAGCCTTGAATGTTTTTTGTCCACCTCCCGATGGCTGGAATTTCTTTCCATTTCCATTGGGTGCTCGAAAAGACCGCTTGATGATGATGCATAGCATGTTGAACGGTATGTCGAAATCGACTTGGCGAAATTTGCCATGGAGGCTATGTTTTCCTCAAAAGCCCTGCAAGGGACGGAAATCAGCGAAACGTTTGGTTTTTTAATGAATTGCAGCTCAAGAGTACGAGGAAGTTCAAAACTGATTTTTCAAATCGCCGTTGGGAATCACTTGCTGCAAACTCTGACACTTCGTTCTTGAAGGTGCTGTCTTCGTGCGGTTGGTGGCCTGTGAAGAGTCCTTATGGCCACGAAAATTGCCACGGGGGAGGGGGGGGGGTCCCCATAACATCTTTTCATAATCTTTCTGGCCCTAGATAAGGGTACAAGGACGTCATTAAAAAGCAACTGAAACTCGTCTTTACTGCCCGGAAACCAAGGTTAAACTTAGTGTAGTGTAAAGGTGCTTCAGATGCTGGTGCATCTACCGGCGCCCACGCAGCGCCGGTAGATGCACCAACAACTGATGTACCTTATCAAATACCTAGGTGAAACAACTCGGCGCAAAATTTGGTATCATGCATACAATGCAAATATAGATTTTTGACAAAACATTTCCGTTTTCCAAAGATTACTAACACCTTGGCTCTCCCTCTTTCCTATCTGCATAATATTGCGTTTTAACTGGGTTTAATTGTCGTATTAGCAGTGCTTTACCGAAGTGGGCATGTACGGCCATAATATACGCGTGAAATCTGACATAATCTAAAGTTTATTTATTTTTAGTCAGGGTGACCGTCATGATGATTATGACTGTCATGACATCAAGAAATCATCAATTCTACCCGTCATCAACAGAAACATGGGCGTCTCAAACGCTATGAGGACAAGCACAGCCATTCAAAGCGTTCGCACCGAAACACGCACACAGACACGCCTGTCACGACCCCGTCGCACGAGCAGGTCATTGCATCCTTGCACGTATCTTGAGATGTCACTCTAACTGCTCTGAGAAAGAGACAGTCGGGAGCAAGTTATCGAAGGTGGTGCGGGAGTTCGTTCTTCGTCTTGGGCACGCGGATGGAAAAACGCCGTCTCCCCATCCCAGTAGGCGAACGAGGTATGAACGGCTCACTGTCCTGCCTCGTGTGTCGACCGTGCGCTTCACCCACGGCGCGGAGCATACGGGCGAGTCAGGCCCTCCAGAAAGGAGGAGCTTATGTACGAGTGAGATGGTACCCAGACCTGCACTGATCCGCAGCGGAGAGCCTCCAATGTAGGCTTTCCATGTAGGCCAAGCCTCTAATGTAGGTGCGACACATGATCTTACTCTTTACCGCCGCAAATGTGTTTCGTAGCAATGCTTAATCCTTTTCGAATCCTGGACATATTGAGCTGTGAGCTCCTGCCGTATACTGATAAACAATAACGGAATCGTGACAGAACCAAGGCGGTTACCAGGGTGGTCAGGACGCTGACAAGCAGGCTGTGCTTCAGAGGTAATGAGCAGCTAAGATACCGGAACAGCGTCTACTGACGCGCGATACGCGTGGATCCCACTCAAGGTTGCGATCAAAGACAAGTTCGAGCTGTTTTGCTTCCAAACACGAGGCAAGACAAGAACAACACGCAGGCAAGCACCATCCTCGCCTCTGGTAGAGGACCTGTTTATGCCCAAAACTATGGCTCGTAACTCGGACAGTGAGAGGGCGACAAACTCAGGGCGCGGACGACGACCTGAGGCAAGCGACATGAAAGCTCGGGTGGTGCCCCCCAATTGTTCGCCTCGCCTGCCACACGAGGGCCCATGCTGACAAGAAAACGTTCAACGCGCCGAGAGTAGCGTCCAATGTCACACGACCCGGCATGAGGCCTCCAACGACACGACGGTGTGACTAGATCACCAGACCGATGGTGCACCGCCCTCTGCCTTACAACGCCGAGTGTTGTCTCGGGTGTCGCGACGCAGCACCGAACGCACAGCGCGATTGAGCTCACTGTAGGTATCACAGCGGCGACCGTGCTGCGGCGGAGTTTGGCGGCAGTGCTGCATCAGGTTACGAGTAACGTTTACTGCTACAAGGGCAGCAGGCTCGAGGAGACGTGCTACGCAGAGCGGCGCATGCGCGTCAACAACTCGTTAAAAAGTGTGTACAAGGCACTGCCGCCTCTCAGACACCATTCCATATAAAAACACTGACCAGTCAGCACTCCAACGTCGGAGTGAAGAAGCTAAGTCAAGACGGCGCAGAGTACGAGCACGGTCAGTGACGGGCGGTGGACGTCCCTTGTGTGCACATGTAAAAGTGTGTAAAAACAAATGCGAACTAAAAATCCGACATCGGGTGCCACAGCGGGTGACTAGACCAAGATCACTGACAGCGAAAGCGTCAACTGAAGTCCCGGAGGACAAATGCTGGCAACAACACTCTGATGCAGGGAAAAGTCGGATAAACACCCGCGCAGCCTTTTTCTAAAACGATCACAGCCAAGTTTCCAAAGGTCCCAGGCAAGACCGCCGCAAATGATGACCTGGAAAAGGCAATACTCAGCTCGCAAAAGTCGGTACTGCGCTTTGGGATCAGTTACGACTGCTGTCAGTTCCGCTGCTGCACACCTGGGAGGACGGTACGCTGATCCGAAGACCCGAATCCGACTACCATCGCGTCTGATGAACGTGCTCAGAATCTGGAGCCTGCTGCCGTATGGGGCGCTACAGAAGCTGTCACGCGCGACACGCACGTCCCGTCCCGGAGGGGCGCTGCGACATCACTGTACTCCAGGCGTCCGGACGGCCAGTGTGTAGCCGCTGGTAGCCTGGTGGGATCACGAGGCGAGATGGCGTGTTCAGTCGCAGTTAGGATTCGTTGGGAAAGAAGAGGTCATATTCGAATTTTCTGAGTTTAGTGGGCGGCTTTAGGATCTTCGGCTCGGCACTTTGAGCTTCAGATGGCCGATAAGAGGTCCTGCTCGTTGTTTGTCGCGCCAGCGCTACCCGCTGCCACCCCATTTGAAGACGCTGGTTGCGCGCCTGCCACACCGGGCTTGGCGAGAGGGGCGACCGTGGGGATCGGCAGCAGGTCAGTCAAGTCACGTGACGCGGCGACCGGCAGTGGTCCGGGCCAACACCGCTAGTGACTTGTTGGCGGTAACCCCTTCGATCACGACGAGGGGGGGGGGGGGGGCGGCCGGCGGAAATGATACGCACCAGGCTCTGGATGACGACCGGCGCCACGAGAAGCGGCAGCAGGTCTCTGTGAGTCGCGGGTCGGAGGACGGCCAAAAGGTCACGGAATAGCTGAGGGGACCCGCCACGTCACGCAGGCAACGCGCCGACATCGAACGATCACGTAGATCACGGATCACACTGCTCTCCGGTGCGCACCCCGGTCCCGTCGGAGGCCGGACTCGCGATATGACTGTACACTCCCCTGACGTGCACAGGCTACCCTCACTTCACCCATTCAAAACAAATTTACACGAGGATTGGCAACGGGGTGTGGTACGGCGCGGAGCCCCGGCACCGTGTCCGACCAGGTCAGAGGAGCATGTGCAATTTTGTGGTTTTTCTATCAACGAACCATTCTAGCAAGTAGCATTCACTACAAAAACAATAGAAAGAAAGACAACAACGGTACCACATTCGTACCTTTCAATAATTTCTTCGTTCACACCTCTTGTCAAAAACAATCATTAGCACGTGCTCAAGCAAGGGTGGGGGTCAATTTGCCCCCCCCCCCTCCCCGACATATATGTGTTCGACCCGGTCCGGATCATGAATCGGCTCATGGACCAATCGCTTGGGGGTAAGTCATGGACTGAATCGGCTAACCAGACACAATGTGATCTGAGTCATGAGCTGAATCACGCGCTCCATAAATGGCATGAGCTGAATCACGCGCTCCATAAATGGCATGAGCTGAATCGCGAGCTGATTATTTCTTACGATGTCGTGTCAGTTAGTCACATGGCTAAAATGAAGGTGGTAAGATGAGGAAACATAGCATGACCTAGGCAAATCAACAGGTCCTTTAACTGTGTTAAAATGAAGGCATGCAGCATTATACTTTTAAAGCTTTTCGCAATTTACTACGAAGAGTGTAATTGTTATTTCTAAGCAGCAGACACAGTATTGCTGTTCCTGAATTAAAAATTACCAAATCTCGGGGAGGAGCCAGAGGATCCGACGTGGTACACACACCCTACCTTCCCATAGCCTGTGCTAAAATCAGTGAAAGGTTGAGTGATACCTGTGAAAGCCAAGAACTGGTCATGTTTTTCATTGCCCATTGTCACAACAATGAATTAATCCATGCCTGACGCCTTATTCATTATTGCTTGAACTGCTGTAAGCATGTCATTGCTGAGGCTGTATGAAATAAGCTACACGACAATGAATACGTCGTCTCGTCCGCTAAGCGGATTGTGTGTCGCGGAATGTGACGTCTCAGGGATTCCAGCAACCAGTATTTTAAGGCAGATTGCAGGCGTGGGTCCGTCCGTCCGGCGGCTCAGTTGGTTAGAGCGCCTGCCTTCCGGTCCACCCACCTGTAGCGGGGTGGGTTCGAATCGCTTTAAGCGCTCTCTATTTGTCCTTGACAGATATGGCGTGCGGCCGGTGGCGCCAGTCGCGCTAAAGGTCAGTTGACGTGAGGGGGTGGGACGCACCGTGCCGAGCTTTGCAGGACGTTAAACTTTCGCCACTAAATTCTGCCGTTGCCTGGAATTGGGGGTTGGATGGTAGGGGTCAGGGCCCACACAACAAGCACTGATTAGCGTGAGCTCTGGTCCCGGAAATCCATCCATTCATAGAGTTCGGATCAATTCTTCAAAAAGAGTGAAGATCCGGCCTACAACTTAAGTAGTCTTGAAATGAGGGTAAAGTGGTGCACAGCATTCTAAGAAATAATCTACGCAGCGCGGAAACCTGTTGTATCTCCTGACCCATCATAGAGTGATCTGATTAGATGAGTTGCTGGGTAGGTACAGGTAGGTATCCTGGTGGTATCCTGGTGAAAATGACAATCGGCGCTTACGTTAGCCGATCTCTAGTTGAGTTGTTCAGAGTTCAGTTCAGTTCAGGTTAATTCCCTGCTGACTGAAGACGTGAATCGAGTTAAATTGATTTTTCTTGACTTATTTGTGAGAAACGCAATCGTAGTTGATTATGTTTATTAAGTTAAGGTAAGTAAGTATACAATATGCTTGCAACTTATGTTAGCCTATTGTTGTTGCAAGAACTGCAATACGATGTTGAATTGCCGACGTGTCATCGCCGACGGCGTGGCTAGTGCTGGCTACTGGAAATGTGATTACGTATGCACGATTACGTATGCATGCACATACGTATGTGATTACGTATGTGCGAATGCACTTGGCTGGCAGTTGGCAGGTGCAGAGAAACAACTGTCAGGTTTAGTGCAGTACAGTCCACGTTACATTCTTCATAACTAATGGGTCTGGATGTAGGCAAACCAGGTGCCGGGTGGAATATGCTTACCTAGGGCTGAGACTTGAAATCACAGCGAAGGTATTCCTTGCTGCACTGCATTTGGTAGGTTCAAACTACAAATTTGCTAGTAGGTTATTTATAACCATTTTCCATATTGGATATATATATATATATATATATATATATATATATATATATACATATATATATATATATATATATATGTATGCATATAACACGTTGATCAACCCATGGATCTGGTATTACCCGCGACGCGTTTCACAGAACGCGACAATCCTCAATTATACACACATGTTTGATTTTATCACAGTTCTAATGGATGTGACGAAGTAATGTTATGTAGCGCTGGACGTTTCCCGAAGATTATAAGGACTCTAGGATTCTTAAATCAAGCGACTAATGTGTTTTGCCTAAAGCACTAAAACTTGAATCCAAAACTTGGGTGTCACATGTACATGAACATTCTTGCTTGGAGAGGGTTCAGGTGTTGTAGGAAATTTTCCTGCTCACCAATTTTTTTACCGTTCGGAACTTGCACAGTCAGATTGAGCAGCATTTAGGTAAATCTATCCGGACGGAAACGTTCCTTACAAAACTTGTCCCCTCCCCCATACGACAACATTCATTTCCATGTGGCAACCCAGTTTTGTCTTCCAATTTTAGTATCCTGGGCAGGGCACATTCATCGTTTGACTTGCAAATCTAAGTTCTTACATTTTTTAAAAAAAACTCCAACGCCTAATAAGAAGACCTCTCATATCCATTAGAACTTGTGATGAAATGAGATATGTCTGTAGAATTGGTGGTTGGTCGTGTGTCATTGCATGTGCATGTTCCAATTTTTCAATTTGTCTGTGCGAGTTTTAGACCGTTGTGGCTTATATAAAACGTGTATGTTCTTTCGCCTGATAATGCAGCCGTTGTTTTGTGAAACGCCTCGTGAGGAATATAGGATTCAGAAGTTGATAAACATATGCTGATATAAGTTGTTTCTTAGTGAGAAAGCTATACGCACACACACACACGCACACACGCACACGCACACGCATACGCACGCGCACACGCACACCCACATCCACGCCTACCCCCACCTACCCCTACCCCTCACATACGCAGCGAGAGCGATATATATATATATATATATATATATATATATATATATACAAACAGGCCAAACATTAATGATACCTTTGATTTTGCAAGCTACGTGTGTCATAAGTCAATTTCAAAAATAAAACAGTCAAGAGTCAGAGATTAAATCCAGTGATGGTTCTGAGCTGAGTCGAATCAAAACAATAGGAGCGGCTATTAGTCGTGAGCTGGATCGGATCCCAAAGTCCGTCAGGCAGCCCCGAGCCGACTCAAAACAAAATGTGAGCAGAGCACAAGTCTGCCTCCCCGACGGGTTTTCCAGAAAAAGAAAACTTCCGAAAGCCGCTTCGTAGCCACGCCAAACTTTACACACTGTAGGCAAGTGAACAGCGAATTATTGACATGAAAATGAGATGCACCTCATAAGGTCACATAGCTATGGCAGGTCAAATTCAGGCCGTGGCCATCCGATAAGACAATTTCAACGGAATCATTAAGTCTGAAGCGACAACTGAGTGTTCTAAATAGCTCTGAATACCTCTCTAAGAAAGGCTTTTAAACAACGAGACCCTTGAAGTTAGGATTACGACAAATTCCACTGAACTTTGATCAGGTCTAAAGGTCAGAGCGAGATCAAAACTCGCTTACGCTTTTTCTGGAGAGCTTTATTCACGGACTGCATGTAAATGAGAACCGGAATTCAACTAACTCCACTTCTCATTTTGAAGTACTGACAAAAGAGACCGCAACACATCTTCCATAGATCTTTTAAAGGTCAGAGTAGTTCCCTGACCTAAAATGAGCCTGATCAACATTTTGTTTTGACAAACATACCGCCTGGCACGATTCTGGCCGCCTATTCAAATGAAACAAATATAAAGTGTCCTAGGTTTTTGGTCACCACTAACTTTTAAGGGTCTTATACGGCCACTGACCTCATCTTTGTTCTGTTTTTAAAAACATATCGCGTAGCGTTGTCCTATAAGTTAATTCGACTTCAGAAGTGAATTGACATAAGCTGATTCACTCCTGAATTTACTTAAGTTAATTAACTTAAGTTAATTCAGTCTCATAGATTTTTAGTCATCATGACATTCTATAGGTCAAATAAGGTGACTGAGTTGAAATGAACACAAGGTAACCTTTTGCTCAGAGCATGTGCCTAGGTTCAAGGTGGTTGCACGAATAGGTCTGAGGCACTTCGTACACCAATCTGAAGCTTGACCTTTCTTCACATTATTTAAGCGAAAAGTTTCTTAAGAACCTCAAATTTTGGCACAAGGAGTTCCCACAGGCCAACTCACTCCGTGAATCTGGGGTCTCTAGCTGTATCAGTTGTTGAGATCTTAGGGGGGATAAAATTGCGCCCCCAACCGAGCGCGTGAAATTCAGCCGGGCGCACGTTAATCGTCAAAACATGTTTCACAACGAGGAGTGTATCGGCAGGTGCGAATCCCTGTGCGAACGCAAGAGGCGGTGATGAGCGGTGGCAGGGGGCTCCAATAAGGCTGCGCGATACGGAAAGACCCTACGTGCCACGGCCACCCGGGTGGCTAACTACCGTACAGTTGTGCATGGCGTTAACACGCGCTCGGGTGGGGGTCAAATTGACCCCCCCCCCCGAGGTTTTTTTAAAGAAATGGTTTCCCAACGCCATGCCAAATTTTGCATAGTTGTGGACAAGTTAAAAGCGGATCGTTTGGCATAAAAAATTGATGCACCTTGTAAGGTCGATGACCTACGGCAGGTCAAAGTCGGGCCATGGTTTCAGCGAAGTCAGTTCAATCCAATGGAACAACTGAGTGTTAGAGAAAGCCATATATAATTGAGATGCTTTCTAAGGCAACACAGCAATTGAATGACCTAATTGCATTGATAAAGGGTTAGCTATGAAGGTCAGATCAAGGTCAAAACCAACCTGTCTTATTCGTCTAAGGCTTGCTGAACGGGGTAGCTCCTGGTACTCATTTCAAATTTATTGATAACAGGAACCGCGTGAGACATCTTCCATGGACTACTTAACGATCAGAATACATCACTGACTTAAAATGACTCAGGTCAACATTTCATTTTTAGGAACATAATGTTTAGCGTAATATTTGTCACTTATTAAAATGCAAAGCTCAAGCATTCCTGCATGATTTTCGTCACAATGACATTCAAAAGGTCAAATAAGGTCGCTAACCTTAAATGAGAACGTGACATTTTGCTTAGAACAGGTATCTAGGTTCTGGGGACGCTTTGGTGACGAGATTGGAGTTTAACCTTGTTTGACTCTTTTTGATCCGAAGGTCATGATCTAGGAACCTCAAACCTTAACCTAAGTGAGTTCACGTACAGGCCAACACACCCTTGTAAATTTGGTGTCCCTAACATTCTTAATTCCTGAGATCTGAGAGGTGGTCAAATTGCCCCCCACCCGAGCGAAGGGTACCCAACTGGTCACCAGGGCGCGTGTTAACAGAGCCTGGAGCCACCGGAGCCCGCAAGTGCCAAAAAGGCTCAAAATCCAGACGAGACCCCTGGCACAGAGAGACCGGCACGGTGGGTAACAAGGTAACCAACACCGCGCCAATCTAGCGCCTGAAAAGCCGCCGCCTTCGACCCTCACCACCGAGCCTCGGTGACGATCCTGGCGCCAAAGCTTATGACCGTATGCACTCTATGACTTATGATCCTATGCACTATGCACATGTTACACGCTGAAGTCCCACCGCAGACTGAGAGGCAGTACAGAAGATGGCGGAAAACGTGGGACTGGATGAAGAGGTCACGAATCTATAAAGTAAGATGGTAAATAAGACAGAAGATTGCTGGGAAACTGGCTTTCAAATTGCTTGGTTTATAAAAAAGCGATAGCCCTCCATTTAAAACATGGTTTTCGACATTGGAGGTGATGTGGCCCAAACAGCTTGCTGTTATGACATTTATGTCGCAGTATGCGGCTTGCATCTTAATTAGGGCGACGCACTCTTTCTTTCGGCATCGCCAAATGAGGGCATGAGGGCCAGTCTTAGGAATCGGATCAGACAAAGCGCTCCCCGACCCAGCACAGTGACCGGGCCCACCGGCGCCAGCGCTGTGGCCGGGCTCATCAGAGCCAGCGCAGTGTCCGGTCCCACCAGATCTTGGCCGGCTGCCAGTTCCGCCAGAGCAGAGCTGCAATCGTGGGGCGTCCGACCCTACCGGGCCGCCGCCTCACCAGCGGGGGGGGGGGGGGGGGGCAGCCCGCACAGAACGAGCGTGGCAGACAGCCGTGTCCGAGTGCTGCCATCACTCAGCCTCTTGCTTCATTCAGGGAGGAGGAATCGACTCGACAATCAAGCAAACCTTTTTGGAGCCGGAGCGTTATGAACTCCACTTAAGTCTTCTTGCTAGTCGAAGTCGGGAATAAGGTAGCCAGGTTGTCGGTGAGTCGACTCAGATAAACATGTAAGCAACAGTATATATCTAAGACAAGGAAATGAAGCCATAGGTTATATGGGTACAAACTGAAACCAGGTAATATAGCTATTGGTAGCGTAAAAGGGCTGCAATGATATAGTTTGGTGAAGTTAAACTCGAAATATGTGTGTTTTTCAGTCAGACTAATGTTGTGCTACTTCAACAATATTAAGCAAATTTCAAATGCTGCAACTTGTCGTACATTTCATTCATAATCAAAACTATAAATGTGCACATGTCCTCAATACTTGGCCTATGAATGAAACAACCAAACTCTGGACGACCCAAAATGAAGTGGGATGTGAAACTAAATGCGTGTGCCAACTTGTTGTGCATGAAAGCTGATTTTTACCTCCTTATAGCTACGACTTGCTTCACTTCCACGGATGCATGTCCAGTGAGAGGGCGAGAGAAAGTCGCCCTTAATGGTCTTGAGGGCGCCCCTGTTGGTCCCCTCCAGGCTTCCACAAAAACCCCCACCCGGGCCTCAAACATCCAAGGTTCTTTAAAATAATTGTCTCCGAGCTCCATTGCCCCTAGACCCCTTAAAACTCCCGTGATCTCAGACTGACCACAACCTTATGGAAAATTCGTATCGACAGGGGACTCAGCAGTGCCAGCAGGGGCCCAATGAGTCCAGAGAGACTTCCTAGCCCCTTACCCTCTCCCGGATGATCTGGGGAAAATAAGTAAACATTCCTAGCCGATTTGGCACAACCTTGACCGTTCCATTCAACTTTTTGCTGCGCAGTCAAAATGATAGGGGAAGAATTTTGCTTCATTGCCGTTTTCCACCGGCTGTCCGCCTAAAACCTTTCGGGCGTTTTCGAGTGAATGAATGAAAAAAAAACTATCAGCTTACTCCATTTCAAGGTGTCGAAATAAAAGTCCCATTAATCTCTTATGAACGCCATAAAACGGATTATCATCGGACTGTTGTTACTGGAATTGACCTCATGAAAATCTATCCCAGCCTTGAGCTTACCTTCCTGAGTCGGTAGCGGAGTCGACTCAGCGTTGTACTGACGCGCTCGGATCCACAGTTTGTATCAGCCCCAACAGTGGTATCGGTCAGGGTCAGAGTTCATTTGGCTAAAACGGAATCAAGCTCAAGGAGTCAAGTCAAGTCAACTCAAACGGAGTCAAGCTCCAGCTTGACCAGCGCGGCAGTCGGTCTCAGTAGGCAGCCAGCATAGCTCATTGCCCTACTGAAGCCAGCACATTCGCCAATCACACAGAAGCCCACACAGTCTTGTTGACACGGGCAAAAGTTTGGTTATTAATTTCTGCCAGCTTAGTCAGTAAAAGTGAAACTCAACACGCTACCATCTCATGAATAAAATGCCATCAATGGGGTTGGCTGGTGCTCTTGTCGCGATCCTGAAGTTTCCGACGCTTTTCCGTCAGTGATTACGCCAGAAATTGAGGTAATGACCGAAATGTAGTAAGTTAAACGACCACAACTCTGCAACCATAGCAAAGTTTTGCAATCAGAAAACAGCATCGTGTAGCCAACGCAATGATCTAATCAGCGAGATGAAAAACGTTTCAGTTATATCCCAGTCATTGAGTTGCTGCACTTTCCTATCAGAAAGCACCGATTCCAAATTTGGTGGCACCTTCTATTCCCCAGCAAGCTCGATTTGAAATATATGAAAACAATGTTTAAAAAACACATGAAAACATCAATACAAAGGTATACACTGGCCTAATGCGGACACTATCAAAGCCAAGCTGAGGGGCGCGTCCAGTCCAGTCCGTCCAGTCCTCTGGTCCAGAAAGCCCGACTTCAGACGGCTGGAGTCAGTGCTTTGGTGATGACAGCGTCACGGCTATCAGCCTTTTCCACACCCAGGGACATCAGTCGTCTCAGCTATAGCTTGTGACTTCCTAATCACGGGATAAGATGGTCATTACATGTGTGACCGACTTCAAATCGCCATGCATATTCAAGTTAAGCGAACCAAGCACAAACCGCCCTCTATCGGCCAGAGTAGAAGAGCACAGAAAGGCAGCCATCTGAGGTGAATTACTACAGTCTGGCATGACAGGGTACGCATGTTCAGATGACAGCGATCGTCAACCAGCATAAAATGAAACAGCCGTCATCGATGCACATGACAGTAGCTAACAGCCCCATCCGCAAGACAAACGTTAATATCAGCCCAAGATCGTTTCCAATTGTGCGGAAAATGCCCTATACGTGCTCTATACGTGCTAACACTCACCAGTGGAGTGAGTCAATGGTCTGATAGTCTGGAGACATGCAATGGAGACAACAGTCTGGATAATTGCTCCATGCGCGATGCGAATGCCTCGTCTCCATCCTTCCACAAAACTATAATGTAACGGGGCATATGATTTGTGAAACTATCCGATCCGAGCCAGCCAACCATCGCGCCGCTGCACCTCAACGTCATGATGGACGATCGGCTCGTCACGACTCGTCACGCCTCGTCACGGCTCGTCAGACATCAGCGTCGCCATCTCTCTGCCAGACGGAAAACTGAAGAGGCGCTCGTGCTCACACAACAGCCTGCGCTTTTCACTCAAAATAATCTTGTTGTGCCCATGCCCATGCCCATGACCGATCTTAGGCTTTGCGCAGTAAGCTTTGTGCTCGTGCAGCATTGGTTGTGGTTTACGCACTTCTTCGGTTCAAGCCGTTGAAACGTGCTGTGCGTGCGTCCAGCTGACGGCCCAGGAAATAGACCTGAAAGCACTTTGCAGAGCTCTGTTCGGGAGATGGGGAGGCGGTGCGGCAGACTGCCAATCAGGTGGCGAACATTGCCTCCAACAGTAAATGGAAGGTTCCAGCCGGCGGACCTCTTGGCCGGTGGCGCAGGCAAGGGGGGGGGGGGCAGCATAGGTGGCACGTGCCTTCTCTTCGAAGGCACAGTCCCGAGGGGCCCTTTTAAGGGCCGTTGAACGATCTCCATCTTCCTCGAAGGAAAGGGGTACGAAAGGAACCCTCAGTCTTGAAGGGCTCAAAGCTCCCTCTGAACCGACTATTAAAGATCCAATCTGAGGGCCTGATTGAACCGAAAAGCCGGCAGGAGGTCTTGTTCAGGGGTTCGACCCGTAGGGCCTGAAATTCAAATGCCAACCAGAGCGCCCTTTGCACTGATCGGGAACCTCTGAGTCTATAAGGGCCTACATGTAGGTCGGACATCATCAGTGTCGCACAGTCGACTCCGTATCGCCATGGGCCTGAGGACCCTTTCCAAGCAGAGACAAAGCCGAGACCAGCGATTTGCATTGGTTGGGCCCCCAGCGTCTGTCAACGGCCCAATGTGCCCAACAGGGGCCCTGCGTTAGCAAGGGGCCCCGATTCGGCCAGACGCAGTGTTGAAAGAGGCCCGAAGAGAGCCCGGAGGGCGCACCGGGACCGTTGATCAAGGGCCCGATTAGAGAGCCTAAGGGCTGGAAGTGCTGTCCGGAGTCTTATTCAGGAGCCTTGGCCTGCGGGGATGGACCCTCAAATGACAGTAAGAGAGTCCTTTGCGCCGATCGGGGTACCCCCTGAGCCGATAAGGTCTCTTATGTCGGTCAGGCGCCACCAGTACCACACGATCGGCTCCGTGTCGGTATGAGCCTGAGGGCCCAGTTCCCATGCAGGTCAAAGCCGTGGTTAACCATCAGTCAGTGGTTCTATGTTGGTAAGGGGTCTCGTGCGAACCACGGGCAGTGTTCGATGAGGCCTGAAGAGGGGCCCGGGGGCACACCGGAACCGACGATCAGGTGCCCGATTGGAGGGCATAGGGGCCCGAAGGGCTGACTGTCGGTCACAAAGGATCCCGGCCCGTAGGTCGTGACCTGAAATATTAGTCAGAAGACCTCTTACACCCATCCAGGCCCCTTGAGACAATGCGGGTGTCTAAGTCGGCCAGAGACCTCCAACACGGAACGGTTGGCTCTCTGTCAATCTGAGTCACGTGGGCCTTTTTCCCAGAGAGGAGCAAGACCGGGGGCGCACAATTTGCATTGATCTGGGTACCTGAAGGAATGATCGGTCCATATACCGGTCAGGGGTCCCACAGTGCGTAACACGTGGTCATGAGTCGGCAAGTGACCCCGCGTCGGTCATGGACCTTGTTTGAGAAGGCCCTGAGAGGGGTGAAAGGAGCCCTCTGGACCAAAGGTCAAGAGCCAGATTAGGAGGCTGAAGGGCCCGAAGGGCCCAAAGGACTGGCCGTAGGTCACATTAAGGACGCCCCCGCTCATGGTGCCGTGACCTCAAACGTAAGTCAAAGGCCCTCTTGCATCAGTTGGGGGCCCCTTGGACAGTGCAGGCCTCTATTTCGGTGAGATGCCACCAATACCGAACAATCGGCTCCAAGTCGGCCTAAGCCCCGGCGGTGTCTATTTCCCAGGTACGAACAAGGCCGGGCCCGCGATTTGCATCGGTCGAGGCCCCTGACGCAATGGGAATGCCTATCAGGGGCCCACAGTGCCTAACAAAGCGTCCGGTGTCGGCAATTGGCCCAGAATCGCCAGGAACCGTGTTTGGGGAAGCTCGAAGAGGGGCTAGAAGGGCCCCTTGGGATCAAAGGTCAAGGGCTCGATTTGACCTGGGACCGGCCCCCCACCCGTAGTGCCGTGGCCTGACATGTCAGCCTGAGGGTCTCTATTAGGGTCCTTTATAGAGTCCGCTATCCCTTTTATGTAGGATCTCGACACGGGGCAAAACAAAGGACTACGCATCGGTCTGAGCCCTGGGGACCTATTTCCCAAGCAGGAACAGGGCCGCGGAACCCATCACACTTTGCTATTTGTCTTTGCTGGACATGGAGGGGACAGACCGCCGTATACCAGAGGGCCTCTTGCGTTGGTCCGTGTACTCTGGCAGTGAAAGGAAACATGAAGACCTATGATGAGAACTTGCATTGAGACAATGGAAGGGCTCTGTGTCAGTGATGGCTCATGGTACTAAACGGTGGGCCCTTCAGTCCATTGGCAGTTACGGACCCGTTAGCCAAACTGGGTCTATGTGCCAATTATTGGACGGTCTGCGTCTATCAAGGATCTTGTTGCGTCAGTAACGGTTTCCGCGTCGATCCGTTGCCAGTATGACGTACCTGTCTAAGGGCCCCCTGATCGATCAGAGGACTCCCCCCCCCCCGGTGTCGCCAGAATGGCAGCCGCGCCGGGACGAAATGGCCTGTCAGCCCTTGAGCAGGAGAGATAATGTGCCCGTGTTGTTCTACCCATTGGGCCCTTGCTCCAAAAGTATATATATATATATATATATATATATATATATATATATATATATATGCGAGATTTGAACATTAGTGCTGAGCAGAGTGGGCTGACATGAGCTCACGAATTGAAAGCGGCTCACACATGTTTGTCTGCGAGCATTCATTCTTTTACAGAATCGGCCAATGAAACAAACTGCAGTAAAAAGTTTTGAGCTTGCGTGGTTGAAATTTTAGGGGCCGGAACAGCGATGGTTGGGGCTGCAGCTTCCGTAAAATAAAACAGTGTTGGCCACTTCAAGTCACACCAGGCGGCGGACGTGCGAGAACCACCATCGTGAAAAAATGTCTCTGAAAGTCGTTGAAACTAGAAACTAGAAACTAGAAACTAGAAACTCTAATCTTTAAACTCGTACCGTTTAAAGATTAGACTGGGGCTTTGACAGTTCTTGATATACGGCTTCGAGGCTGTCCACTAGTCAGAGGAACAGGTACAGCAGAACGAAAAATAGGGATTTTGTGTTTACTCCCCCAGGCCCACCACCGTGTTTCAGCATCACTTCTTGGTGCTGTTAAGATTAATCCGCTCTTATTATCAATTTAAAAATGACGCGGGTGGAGTATTCACCAGACCTATCATCAATTTTTTTTTAATAGCTCAAAAGCACTTCTTACGTATGCGCCCCATTTTCGTCCACCCGCTGGCCACGGCTTAGTGTTAGCCTCAGGACCGACGCCGCGCGGCCCATCGAGACTGCAACGCCGGGCGTCGGGTCATTCGTTTCTAGGATTTGCTAACGGGCATACTCGACACTACGATGCATAATTTGTCTCACTAATCGGTTTTGTCTGAATTTTGAACGTTTCCAAGAAAGATGGGTTAGCCATATCAATATAATTTTTCCCCATTTAGATCTGCAAACTATGTTCTCGCGGTCATCAGTATATCTGTAGATCCCACATCAAGCTTCTGTCATAGCTTATGAGTTCTGTCGGCTTAGAAGAAGTCCACTGAATCATTGTAAAAATAAAGAGCGTCGGAGATTTATTTCTTGCACCCGTTTAATCCAGGATTGACCGGGGGGGAGGGTTATCAGATTTGCCTCCTGTTCAATATCCACGATAATTAAAAAATGACTGAAAATATCGCTGCGAAACTTTAGTAGCAGTCATTTGATGGGTCTACGCCTTGCACAAAATATCAATTATAAGACCATAATCAATCAAACGTGACTGACGTAAGCGTGATGTCATGTTGCCTATTTTTTTTTAGAAAAGCGCGAAGCCGTAGACAAATTAACACAGAAGCCAACAGAAGAACATATTAAATATCTGTAGATGAGAAACGTGATCCAGTTGGTTATCACTCATATAGCTTGCCGTTGGGCTGTTATTATTATATACCATATTACACATTGAATATTTGCATGTCAAATAACCGGTGCATTGATAAAAAACACGCTCAACATTTTTTTTTTACTTTTGACTTCAAATTATAAAAGCATGAGAAAGCGTCCTAAATACAACTATGAATGACGCTGTGCCGGGTTTCAAGCGATGGCCTGTAACAATGGCTGAATTGTCTTGAAATGCACCACAGCGTGATGCCCATGCTGCCCGTGCCCAGGTGGGCCCGGGGACACGATGGTGGGCGGTGGGGCTCAGGTCTGCCGCGGCAGCTCGGTGACGGGGCAGCGGAAGTCGTTTATCAGTTTCGCACGCATACCGACGACCACGTGACTAGCGGCGATGTTGAACGGCGTCAGGTTGCGCTGTCGGCAACAAAATTGTCGAAAACAACGCGAAAATCGGTCCACTGTTTATTCAACACCGAGGGCATCCATATGACCTTGACCTTAGACAATTTATGAACAATTAATAGCTCTCGCTCACCTGTCTAAAACCCATAATTGCGGTAAGTTCTCCCACTTCGCATTTAGATGGTTCAAATATGACGAAAATAAATAGAACAAAATAAACATAAAGGCCAAGGCTTCAGCTCTCATTTGCACGGCACGTAACCTTGGCTATAGGTCTGGTACGACGCGCTTAACATTGCATACCTTCCTATGGAGCGTGCTTGATCAGAGTGCAGTGATTTCACACCATAAGATACACCATGGAAGACGGCTTCTAAATGAAATGCGCTGTGGGAGCGGGTAGATACTTCCAAAATAACGTTGTAATTATTTGGATCTGTGGCCCTAATACACACTTAAACTTAACTTTATTGTGTTGTGTGAGAAGCGCACATGACGGCGCTATCGATTGCGATCTGAATTTTCGGATTCAAATTGCGCGAATGTTCTTAAGATAAGCAGGAGGATAAAAGCTGCCTGCTTCCGGTCAATGTTGTGCCGCTAAGGAGCCCCGGTCAATGCTGGGTTAACACGTGATTTCTTCAGTTTACTCAGTTCCAAACAAAGTTGATGTCGCGGTATCTCCCGCTTTCTTTTTCAGTTACAACCGATAAGAGTATGATAGTGCAAAAACGTGCCCCTCATTAACAAATGTACCACATCCGGAGATGCTTCGGGGGACTTTCGCCATCAGGGGGCCATTTGGCAACCCTGTGCCCCCCCCCCCCCCCTCCTCTCGTGTCAAGGCCCTGGCTGTGCCCCTGCTCTGGACAGCTTATGCTTGCGAGCTGGAACGCACAAATACAGGCCGCGCGCAGGCACACCATCGATCATTTCCACTTCAGCAAGCGAACGACACAGCAGCAACATCAATCAAACAACGCGTGAAACCCACAGGGAACTCCCGTTTTATCAGCTCTAACGGTGGCTCATGTGCCGTCACTTCGGACAAGGTTTTGTAAACACAATAAAATATATGGATTTGGCGTCAACGCAAGGCCCAAAACAGGAACGACGGCACTTTATGATTGCCCCGTATTCGCAGTAGTGTTTTGACTTCAAAGTATTCCATTCTCTGATGAAGGAAAAACCAATACGCTGGTGAACATGAGCTGGGTGACGGCGCCAACAGTATACAATATGTTCCTCATATGACTGACTGCCGTGACAGCAAAGGCTGTGGTGCACAAGGCCGCATTCACATATAACAACGCTACCGCGACGCACCAATAACGTAAAAACACGGGTTGTACCGAGGTCGAGCCTGTTCGCAAACAAAACATCAAACCGCTACGTCCGCGTATTGGCCCCCACAGACAACGCAAGTACGGGATCCATAGTACAGCAGGGCCGCAGTGTCGCATGACAGACGCACGTGCTCAGTCGGCCGGGGTGGGTAGGCCGGCCGGTGCCCTGGCCGGTGCGGACCAGCAGCGGCCCGCCAGGCCCCGTGGAGAATCACGGACCAGCAGTGGTGGGTAGGCCGGCCGGTGCTCTGGCCGGCGCGGACCAGCAGCGGCCCGCCAGGCCCCGTGGAGAATCACGGACCAGCAGTGGTGGGTAGGCCGGCCGGTGTCCTGTCCGGTGCGGACCAGCAGCGGCCCGCCAGGCCCTGTGGAGAGTCACGGACCAGGCAAACCGGTGGTGTGAGGTGAGCACGATCACACCACACGCGGGCTGACATCACTTCAGTTCAGTGACATCGGTTGACATGCCATCATTAGGTCTTATGTCGCAAATATCTGAATTAATCGAGCGTCGGTTAAACTCATGATAAAACTCCCATTGCATAAGGAAGAGCCAGGAGCAAAGGGCCTTTCTTGCTTGTATCAAGAATACTGAAGGCCTGGGCACAGTGCTCACAGTCGCCAGTAGGCAGGATTAAGAAAAATTAGGCCTGAAAAGCGTTACTTACGTACAAGCCTGGAACCGTTGTGAATGTGCGCTCACTCTGCCAACACTAGCAGATGCAGCACAATAAATCGTGCAAGCTCCCACGCGCCAACATAAGAAGCACAATGCTATACTGGGGGCCGTTCAAAACTCAGCTGGTTAAACCAAAACATTTTGAAGACGCGCACCAAGTTTAAAGGCTAGAGAGCATTTTGCTGAAGGACATCAGTGCTCACAAGCAGCACCTAGCAAACTATGTCCAGATTTACCTTACTCGAAAAAGCCCATTTCTATCACGCCCCAAGACGTTTATATTAAGTCTAGGCCAAGCTTTATGGATGCGCGGTAATTGCAATATTCTAGATTCGCGTCGTCTTTTTCTGCGACTAAAATTTATGCATAACTGCACTCATCTCCTGCTATTTGACGCTAATTCGGTCAAAGGGAATGGGGTTGATTTGAGCCATCTTGAGATCTTGCAAGCACTTGTCGCTGAGTCTTGGGCATGGGACTAAGCAATTTTCTGTGACGTAACCCTACCCTACGATCACTTAAAAATCAAAATGTTATCACGCCGTTGCCCGAAAGGCTAACAAGGTAGGAGATGATAGCAAACTGGACTTCCACTCTGATAAGGGGTGAGGGTGTCGATGCAACCCCCTCAGGTCTTTCATCACCCACTTGGAGGGGTCAATCTGGCCCTCGAGGCTTATTCCGGAACGGTTTCCGAACGGCGTGGGTAGCCACGCGAGCTTTTGCATAGCTGTAGACAATGGAATTGCGGATCGTTTAGTATCAAGAGATGTGCCCTGTAAGGTCGCTGGCCTACGGCAGGTCAGACAGGCCATGGATTCAGCAGTCAGTTTCTATGGAGTGGTTCAATCCGATGCAATGACGGAGTGTTAGACAAAGCCACACATCTCTGAGATACTTTCTTAGGCAACGCAGCAATTTGATAAATGCAAACTCTTCATTCAATTGGTTAAATGCAAACAAAAATGCAACTCTAAGCTTGTTGGATATGATACTTTCTGGTGCTCATTTGGAATTTATTGATAACAGGAACCGCATTATTCATTCTCAGTGGGATTTTCAAAGGTCAGAATAGGTCATTGACCTGGAATAGCCCAGGTCAGCATTTTTCAGGAACGTACTGCCTAGCGTAATTCTTGACGCTTATTCAAATGCAACTTTAAACTGTCTTGTATGGCTTTGGTCACCATAAGATGCGAAAGGTCAAACAAGGCCACTGGCATTAAACAAACGCAATCAACCTATTGCTTAGAACATATATCTATCTATCTAGGTTCTGGGGATACTTTGGACACCGATCTGGAATTTGACTTTGTCACACCTTGTTTGCCCCAAAATTCATAACCCAGTAAGCCCAAATTTTGACACAAGTGAGCTCAGATACAGGCCAACACACCCTGTAAATTTGGTGTTTCTAGCTTTCTTAGTTTCTTAGGTCAAATTGAACCGCACCAGAGCTAAGGGTATTCAACCGGCCACCCGGACGCGTGTTACGAAATCGTGCCCGAATTTTCACAACACTATGGGTCATCCATTGGATGTGTTTTGACATCATAAACATGCCCCCAGCTTTCTATTTTCAGAGCAGCGGCAGTTTTTGAGGAAAACTACATGGCGTTTACGACCGACGTGGCCAGCGGGCGGCAAACGACGATGCCGCGGAACGCGCGCGACGGGCCAACATTGTTACATTGAATGGAGCGCTCCTGTCTGTCACGGGGATTTCCCATCGGCCGCCAGTCAAGATCAACGGAGCGACAAGAAAATAAACGAACTGACTTTGGCTGCTCAGACGGTAATATTGTCACCGGCAAGTTGGGCTTTTTAGATGAAGGCAAGATATTCGTGCTAGCGATATGTATTTGTGAGACACATATACGAAATTACTTTCGTATCCACCTATTTGCAATCTTAACACTTCCATGGTCTTCCAGCTGCTTCGAAGAAAAACATATCATCGCCACAAACGTGGCTTTGGCGCTTTTGGCGCAGGAAGTGGCCATTTCCTGAGGTTTGAAATTCCTCATACGACGAAATGGCGCTGCAAAGTTAATTTAAAGGTCCCGATAGCTTCAGCACCTAGTTGTGGCGCTGTGCGTTAAGGTAGTTCAGCGTGCTCTGACAAGTGCAGATCATTCTTCCCGTACTGGGATTTGTTCCGATGCAATTAATGTCAGATGGCCTGACGACACTTTGGTATCATTTTTCCTGTTTGACAGGTAGACAAACCAGCAATGAGACAAAATCGATTTTTCCATGATCGGAGCAGGCGCGCAGCCTGAATTTTTTTCAGAGAGGGCTCGTTGCACTGAAGACATGTCTTCGACGGTCCCTTCCCATGAGACTGAGCTCCATGCGACCACCACTACTTTACCACCCTCATTTCTGAAGGGTTCCTGCGACCACGTATATTCCACTGCTTCCCAAGCTTGTGTGAGCCCCGGAAAGGCCTTCAAGTGATTTTAGTGCCCCAAATTTGAAAAGGCGCAATGGGGCAGCCAATGGGGGGGGGGGGGGGGGGGGGGGCGGGATCTGGGGCTTGGTGCCGTCTACCTCCACCTGGAGGTCGTGCGGGCCCCTTCACTATTTTTTAGCACTTTTAGGCACCCGGAGGACGTCTTAAGCATAAAAACGGCCCCGAACAATCACAATGGGATCCTGAGCCAAAAATTCACCCAAATAAAACATCAGGGGCCTTTTTCTATTATATATTCATTCCACAGGAGGTCATCTAAAGACGTCTGGACGCTTGGGTCCAGACGTCCTTAGAAGAGGGCTGTTTGGATGTCATGACTCTCGGAGGAAGACACTTGCAAAAAAGCAACAACAACAAAAAAAAAACAGCAACAAAAAGGGTAATCTTGACTTGAAAACCCCCTTATGACCCGCTTTGGTCCCTCCTGGTTGAAATTCTGATTAGTATACTGAAGAGGCTTGGGCCGAGAAGCCCCCCATTGAACGTCAAAACTATGCGAGTGGCCCTGTTTTTAGACCCAAAATTTCGCAAACAGAGCCTCTTTGGGCGTGGGAGAGGATTCATTTTGGAGATAGAGTTCCAGAAGAGCCCCGGATTTTGCCCACTTTCTTCCAAAAGATTAAGGGGGCTGAATCCCAAGTGGAAGTTGGGGGGGGGGGGGCTGAAGCCTACCCAGCCTAACACCCCCGTTTTTAAGCTCATATCACAGCAGCGAAGGTGATGCAAGGGTGGCTGAAACGGTGCTGCACCGTGCTTTTATGGAAAAACAGCTGTTTTTAGAACAATCTAGAATCAACAAATTTTTACAGCAATAAGAATCCACACAATAAGATATCAGAAAGAACATCTGGGCCTATAGTGTCCAAAGTGAATATATCCGAAAGAACGCATAAGTCTGGAATTTCCAAGAAGAATATGTGCGAGAAGTATTTGCAGTTTTTTATCTGCAACGTCAGCATTAGCCTCTCTGAATGCGCCGAAAGTGGGCAGCCGGCAGAATGGCACCCAGACGTTCATAATGATGCATCAACACGTATAAAGCAAGTCGCCACTCTGGCGCTCACATTAGACTTAACACGCTTCTGAAGGTGGAAAACCCCTTTCTGACGCATTTTGACAGTCTAAATGCTAGTCTGTACTGCATTAACACGCACTCGGGTGGGGTGGGGGGGGGCAAATTGACCCCCTCCCAAAGGTTTTTCCAGAATGGTTTCCGAACAGCGCGGCGTAGCCGCGCCAAATTTTGCATGGCTGTAGACAATTGAATAGCAAATGGTTTGGCATCAAAAATTTAGATGTACCTTGTAAGGTCGCTGACCTATGACGGGTCAAAATCAGGCCAAGGTTTCAGCGAAGGCAATTTCTAGGGAATCCTTCAATCTGATCCAACAACGGGGTGTTAGACGAAGCCATACATCTCTGAGGTGCCTTCTTAGGCAGCACAGCAGTTGAATGAGCAAATTAATTGACCTAAGGTCAGGTATGAAGGTCACGCCAAGGTAAAAATAAACCTGTTTTGTTACTCTACGGCTTGCTGTATCGGATAGTTTCTGGTGCTCATTTCGAGTTAATTGATATCAGGAACCGCATTATACATCTTCTATTGACTTCTTAGAGGTCAGAATAGGTCATTGACCTAAAATGACCCAGGTCGACATTTTGTTTTAGGAACATACTGCCTAACGTAATCTTTGTCGATTAGTCAAATGCAAAACTCAAAGCAATCTTGTATTATTTTGGTAACCTTGACCTTCAAAAGGTCAAACAAGGTCACTGACCTTGAATGAGAATGTGACCCTTTGCTTAGAAACGGTTATCTAGGTTCTGGGGGTACTTTGGAGACCAACCTGGAACTTGACCCTTTTTACCTTTTTTGACCCGAAGGTCATGACCTAGGAAGCTGAAACTTTGACCTAAGTGAGTTCACGTGCAAGTCAACACACACTGAAAATTTGATGTCTTTGGCTTTCTCAGTTCCCGAGATCTATGGGGGAGGCAAATTGACCCCCCCACCCGAGCGAACGATATCTGGCCGGCCACCCGGGCGCGTGTTAGCACGTTGCCATCGTCCTCTTTTTTATGGCGAATTTACATAGGTGTCCGTGCGCTGCTTTAGATGAACCTATTTGCTTCCGCAACATGCATTCCGAAGTTTTCCACATACAGCTTCAAATGTAGTTCTCTGAAGGCGCTGTTAGTGGGCAATCAGCAAAACGTAGCATAATGGTGTCTTGGCCCACCTCAATGGTGCCGTGCGAGCACGAGAAGAACGCGCTGTAATGGCGCCCATATCGGAGTATATATTTGATAAAATGGAAAATATCATTTTCTGGCGTATTCTTACCACGAAGTGAACTGAACTGTCCTGGACTGCTGTGCTGTCAGGCTCCTTTTCATTTATATGATGATTCGTGGTTGCCCATGCGGTCCTTTTTACCGCAGCCTAAAACTAAAACGCCTTATGAAAGTGAGTAAAAGTAGTATGATCCTTATGGATCTTCACGCGGAAATGGGAACTCGAAAATGGAAGATAATGTGCCACAAAAATATGATAACATATTGATCTGTTATGATAGTGGAGAATATGTTGAATGATAGCAGCAAAATTTTGGATTCTCTGCTAGCTACTACCATGCAATTTTTTTCCCCAACGCGCAAAATAGGATTTATTTTTATGCTGGCACAAGGGCATTTTGGGCGCTTACGAGGCCAAAGTTTAATGAAAGCCCAAAAATGTCCTTCGTTTTTCATGAGCGAAATGGATGCGATAAAAACAGGAGGCGTGTGTTAAAGTAGTACCGCTGAGCATGGCACTGTAACAACGGCTGCTGTTATTCAAAACAGTGGTTCGTTGGGACGCTACTCACGATTCGGTCCTCAAGCGGCGTCAAAGCCATCGCCAAGTCAGGGTGGACTTTCGCCCGAGGACATTTTTCCTCAAGCAGCGCCAAACAGTCCAGGTGAGCGCAAAAAAAGCTACCGGCGCCAATGCCATTTCCTGGGGCCATGAACGTGGGCTGTCGTACGCTGTCATTGTGCGGCGTCTTTTCACGCGTCTTTTCAAGTACACACGTAGTTCCTGGGCCTTGCATGCTCGAGCGTGGGAAATAGCGGGTTCCTGGCGTTGCGTGTACACACAAGGGTTTCCGTTGTCGTTTTCCGTTGTCCAACAAGTAAGTCTTTTTGCCGAACGCCACCAAATGCCAGTGAATGAGCCCGGCGAACAACAAGGCGTCGCTTGTTTTTTTGACACACTTGTCATCGGATGAGACGGGGAAAAACTTTAATAGTCGCGTTTTGGTGCCGATCTGACACCATTGAAAACTTGTAATGTCAACAGAGCTCTTGGTCGAGGCCCAACTGATATCTGCATATGTCAGATATCGTGCTGAGGTAAGTCAGACACGAATAATTCCATGATCATCTTTTCCTGATCCTGCGCACTACATGGACACTGAGGTGACAGCGTTCGCGTGACGTTTCTATGGCGTCATACATGTATGTGCAATCTTGAAATAGTCTGCACATGTTGACGGGCGCCAAGCTCATAAACAAGGGGGTTTCCAGTCTTAACACGCACTCGGTTGGGGGCCAAGTGCCCCCCCCCCCCCGAAAGGTTTTTCCGGAATGGTTTGCGAACAGCGTGGCGTAGCCATCCCAAATTTTGCATAACTGTAGATAGTTGAATTGCGGATCGTCTGGCATCAACAATTTGGATTTACCTTCTAAGGTTGCTGACCTATGACATGTCAAAATCAAGTCATGGTTTCAGGGAAGGCAATTTCTAGGAAATATTTCAACCTGATCCAACAACGGAGTGTGAGGCGAAGCCATACATCTCTGAGACACTTTTTTAGGATACACAACAATTGAATTAACAAATAACGTTGACCTAGGGTCAGGTATGAAGGTCAGGCTAAGGCCAAAGTCAACCTGATTAATTACTCTAGGGCTTGCTGTATGGGGTAGTTTCCGGTGCTCACTTTGAATTTATGGATAACATTGACCACACTATACACCTTCCACGGACTTTCTAAAAGTCGGAATAGGTCACTGGCCTAAAATTACCCACGTTAACATTTTGTTTTTAGGAGCATACCGCTAGCCTTTGTCTAGTCCCTAGTGTTTCTCTAGTTAGGTAATGCCTAGTCTCTAGAGCATCTTTGTCGCTTATCCAAATGCAAAACTCGAAGCAGTCTACATGATTTTGGTCTAATTTGATCGTACATGATTTACATCTAAGAAGCTCAAACCTTGACCTAAGAACCCCAATATTTGGCCTAAGTGAGCTCACTAAGTTCTAGAGTTCTAGAGTTCCAAATGAGTTTGTTTAGGTCAGCATACCCTGTGAATTTGATGTCTCTAGCTCTCTTGGTTCCTGAGATCTCAGGGGGGGGGGAGGGGGGCCAAATTGGCCCCACACCCCAGCGAAGGGTGTCTAACCGGCCACCCGGGCGCGTGTTTAAAAGGGCATGGCTGTTAACTTCACTGAATGATCTTGAAAATGGCTATCTCAGTTAAAAAACCGAAACAAATATGTAACACTTCTTCACAGGGAGAACCGCGGGGTTGTCAATGTAAAGTTGTCCCGCGTTTGTATGGGGTTTTTAACTGCAACAGCCATCTTAAAGATCATTGGACGCACTTCACAGTTTTGCCCTTCTTAACCCGCGCCCGGCCAGGACGGGGGAACGGGAATGGCGGTGAAGTTGACTTTCCACTACAGCTTTTTTCCATCACAGGTCAAAAACAAACGCTCGCAGCAGCACGAAATGTTCCGTGCCTGCTCATCCTGTTCTTCTTTGTGGAGAGCCACATTTTTTATCTACCAAAATCAGTCACCACCTAGGTCCGGTCAAAGAGGTCGACCTTAAACAGATTTGACAACACATGATTTTAATGTGGACAATTTGACGCTGTTCAAATTCCTTTAGTAATGGAACAAGATAGTACCTGCAGTTTGCATCTTTCATATTTAAAAAAAGATAGATCAGTGCCCTGAAGGAAGGTCAAATTTTGCTATGCGTCGTAAATAGTTCAAATTTGTACATATTTTTGCGTAGTTTTGGTGTTCTTATTTCAATTAAAGAGTACTGACTCACATGCAGAACTATCGCATGGCCACAGAACACATGGTCTTGGCACAGGTCATAACCTTACTGCGTGAATGCATTCTGCAAAACACATGCTGGGCTAAAATAGGCAGGTTTCTTAGGGAATTTCCGAAGCAAAATTCGAACACTCCATTGAAAGCATGTTGTGATATCCTAATGCATAATGAGGTCACA
Source organism: Pollicipes pollicipes (assembly GCF_011947565.3). Lineage (NCBI taxonomy): Eukaryota > Metazoa > Arthropoda > Thecostraca > Pollicipedomorpha > Pollicipedidae > Pollicipes > Pollicipes pollicipes. The sequence goes on along the minus strand of NW_023597034.1, from coordinate 40,607,100 downwards.
GTAGGTCACGTGAGAACATATGAGCTCATACAAGGTCACCCCAGGTCAATGACGTATGTTGCCAGCAGCGGAGAGGCCAGGTAAACGAGTGCGACGCGTGTAACCACCTCCTTATCGTCTCTGTCAAGCTGATGACGTATAATCTCATTTACCAACGTGCTTGTTCTCAATTTGTTACAAATACATTGCCTAGCGCCGAAAGGACCATGCATCGGGTAAAAAACAGCTGTGCGATGTTGAGCATCTGTAGATGTCCAATGTATCATTTCTGACCACAGAAAAAAAAGATTGCGCTTGGCACATAGACCGGTAAGTGCCTCATATTTTCCTTTGGATGGTTTATAGATTTGACCTTAGATGACCTCAGATGGCCGATAGGCCTGCCTAAAATGTTATTTTTGCGTCTGGAATAATTTCCCCGCAGTTGACCCTGATGGAATGAACCTTGAATTATATTCAGAAAAAGCATCGTTCTTTTAGGCTACTGGTAGACCAGCTTTGAACAGTGACCTGATCTGACCTAGGCCTTGTGGGGAACAGAAATGGTTGGAACGGACTCCCACAGTTTCAGCGTTTATTTCCGTGCTCTCAATGTTCGTCTTGGCACGTTAGCATAACTTCCAACTGCACCTATTGCAACCACCGTTTTGTACCTTTCGTGACCCTGGTGACCCCACATTTGACCTAAGGTCAAACATGTCATATGAAATTTTTATGATTTGACGAGACATTCACAAATTAATCCATATTTTTCTCATACGGCATCTGAAAGTTTGAGATCCCAGGGGAGGAAGTCAACTTCCCCACCGGACGCGATTTCCTCAGAGCCTGGCCAGGCGCAGGCAAGATCTAAACCCATCATATTTCTGAGATGCACGCCGCGAAAATGTGTAAAAAATTTGTGCAGGCTATTTCAAGGCCGCCCAGGCATCCGTGACGCCATAGTAACGTCATTAATTCCTGACATTTCATTGGCCCTGCGGCGATCAAGGCCATGACAAATATAAATGTCGAGTCGTCCATATCTGGCGTTTGTGAACATAACTTACAGGTATACCGGCCGTGAGTTGGCTTTCAATCAATGTTGCACAAGGCATGGTGACGCAATCTTACAATGACGTAGTGAGGAGAATATCAACTAGATCTAGAAATTGTGCTGTCTAGAGCAGTCCTTCTCACTGAAAAGTATACCGATAGTCATGAGCGGGCCTATTGCATTATATCTGACGCCTGCTTTAACATCTCCAAATGTGGAACGTTCCCTTTTTACCCACAACCGTTACGTCGGGACGTGACTCAAGCAGGGTCGGCAGATATGATCTGTCGTCTGTCCAGGGCTGCGGCCACGTTCTGACGCTAAGCTTTTATATAATTTTCCCACATTTCTCTGGTTTTGGATGCCCGCGGAAGTGCTCGGTTGCACCGGGAGACAGTGATGAACCGCGACTGTGACCTTTGTGGTGCAGCTGGCCCATTTGCGACCTCTATCATTGATTATATTTTTCGAAGTCTAGACACACCATGGAGTGCGCACGCTGCGTGGCTCCACGTTCTGCTGGTTCGGGAAAAGGTGTTGTGTACCGCCACGTGTATCAGCGCGACCGGCCGAAGTCAATCGGTGTACGTTTCTACCGGACCTCATGCCGGGTCCAGGTCAGCAAATTCTGCGACTGCGATCGGCCTGGCTGAGCTGGGGTGTTGCCAGCCGGACGCTGGCCCGGTGGGACGGCTGTGCCGTGACGGGGCGAGGTTGTCGGCCGGTCGGGACAGCGAGACAGCGAGACAGCGTGCCGCATTACGCTCTTCCGGTGAGCTGCGACGACGCAGTGTCCGAGCCGGGCGTTGCGTGCAGTGCCAGCCACACGGCCTGAGTCACCGGCGGGGAGCAGCAGTTGCACCGGCGTGGGAGAAGACGCACCCTACACTCTCAGCACCAGACGTGCCACCGTCCGGTGGATGCTTCCAAAAATGGGCCGCCAGTCACACTCCAAATGAGTACTCCACTCCAGTACTCCACTCCACACTCCAGCTGGAACTGTTTGCACTGCCGATACCTGGCTTACGGACGCTGTCCTGGACAGGATTCTCGTTTTGCATGGATGCTGGCTGCCGCAGAGGGATCGCCAGGGGTTCTCTGGCGATGCCCGCCGTGCTGTCGCTGCCTGTGGCGGGGGCCGTCATGCTGAACCCCAAATGCCTGACCGGGACTGTCCGGCCGGTGGCCGTCGCTAACCCACGCGAGGCGCTGCGGACGACCGCCAGCAGCGGGGATGCCCGTCGGCTACTGTCGATATGGCCTATCGGTCATAACCCTGCTCCGTCGCTCGCGCCGTGGGCGATCTGCGCGACGAGCTGCAGGGTGCTGCGATCTCTGGAATACTCGTCTCCCGTCTCGTCATCGTTCGGGCTGCTGCGTGCTGATAAGATCGCCGCGCTGAGTGCCCCCGTGTGCACCGTACTTTCTCAGTTTTAAATAGCTTAAGCTTGTTTTGACTTGTTGTCGCTCCGGCTCGTCGTGTTTCACCCGACACTCCTATTCATCATGTTATCATTGAGGTTTTCTAAGTTTTTATTTAGTCAACATGTCCCTTAATACGTCATCGCTTGATTTCATCATGCGAAGTCTTGAGGGCGTCAGAGACGCTGCCAGACTGGCAGTGTCAGGACTGCCACTTTTTCGGATGGGCTGACTAGCTCGTAGTGCTTCAAAGTGCCGAGAGGTGGTTTTGTTTATTAGTGCGTGTTTGCTGAACTCGAGTATCGTTAGGTGAGAGTGTTTTGACTCATTGTAATTGTGCTCTTATACATCTGTCAGTGATTTTATATTTTCTATCTGCTTTCTTATACTCGTATTTGGTGGTATTTTAAAAGACACCAAATTCACGGGGTGCATTAACCTGCACGTGAACTCACTTAGGTCAAAGTTTGAGGTTCCTAGGTCATGACCTTCGCATCAAATAAGGTCAAACGAGGTCATATTCCAGCTTGGTCTCCAAAGGTTCCTAGAACTTCATGAGAAAAAAGTCATCTGATCATATAAGGTCGGTGACCTTGTTTGACCTTTTGAAGGCCATGAGAATTAAAATGGTACAAGACCGCTTTGAGCTTTGCATGTGAATAAACGATAAAGATTACGCTAGGCGGTACGCTCCTTAACAGCAACATGTTTATCTGGGTCATTTTAGGTCAGTGACTTATTCTGACCTTTAGGAAGTTAATGGAAGGTGTATAATGCGGTTCCTACTATCAATAGATTTGAAATGAGCACCAGAAACTACCCCATACAGCAAGCGGCAGAGTAATAAAACGGGTTGGTTTTGACCTTGCTGTTGCCTTCATACCTGACTTTGAGTCAGTGTAATTTTTTCATTCAGTTGTTGTGTTGCTTAAGAAAGTATCTCAAAGATGTACGCCTTCGTCTAACATTCTGTTGTTGGATCATATTAAACGATTCCCTAAAAATTGCCTTCGCTGAAACCATGGCCTGACTTTGACCTGACATATGTCAGCGGCCTTACAATGTACATCTAAATTTTTGATGCCAGACGATCCGCTATTCAATTGTCGACAGCTAAGCAAAATTTGGCGCGGTCACGCCGCCCCGTTCGGAAACCATTCTGGAAAATCTTTCCGGGGGGAGAGGGCAATTTGGCCCCCACCCGAGCGCGTGTTAATTCGTGCGATTTCCAGCCTCATTTCGGTCGTAAGTGGTACCAATGCCCAAATTGCTGTATTCTGTAGGACAAAAATGTGACTCGTGCTCGAAGCTTGTACTTGACGCATTAGATTGGTTGAAGGCCAACCGATTGCTGTGGATGTTGCGAGTTGTGCTGACACACGCCAGACGCGAATAATTGGGTGATCATATTTTCTTTAACCTTGAGCGCCGCGCGGCCATTACAGTGGTGACATTCGCGGGGCGTTTCTATGGCGTATTTCGTGCCTGGGTGAACTTGAAATAGTCTGCTCGACATAGTCTGCACATGTCCACGTGCGTCTAGCTCAGGGACAAGCGGGTGATCAGTGCTAAGAAGGGCATCGCTGTAAATTGCATTCGTGATCTTCAAAACAACTGCATTCGCTAAAAGCCGCACACCAATGTGGAACGCCCTCTTAGAGAGTTCAGTTCAAATTTTGTACGCGGAATGGTTCGTTGATTTATTACCCGTTCTACCCGATTTACCTGGTTTACCCTTTCAGTGTGGGAACTCGTGGGCTTGACCAAGCCACGACGTCCTCTAGCCCTGACCCCATCCCATCGTGAAATTCCAAGGCGGCGGCAGAATTTTGTGGCGAAAGTTTAACGTGCCGTAATGCTCGGCATGGTCCGTCCTACCCTCTGACGTCAACTGACCTTTAGAGCGGCCGCTGCCGACGGCCGCTCGCTATCCCAGTCAGGGCAAGTAGCGAGCGCTTAAAGCGAATGGAGCCGGCCATGCCATGGATGGGCGAATCCAACAGCGCGTATGTAGCCAGCTGCGTCGGCTACACGTGATGGACATTAAAATGCCACAACGTTCCACATCTCGTGGAGAATACCGCAACTTTTTGAACCTTGGACGGAAGGACACATTTTCCAAACCTCGGCCAAAATACCACAACACCCGGAGCCCCGAGCGGCATACCGTAACACTCGGAGCCCAGAGCGGCATACCGTAACACTCGGAGCCCCGAGCGGCATACCGCAACACTCGGAGCCCCGAGCGGCATACCGTAACACTTGAAGCCTCGAGCGGCATACCAAAACATTCATCAAGTCGCGGCTATTCTTGACGGCAACCGCCGGCGTAGCGAGTAATGAATACGGCCGGCGATCGCTGGCGTGAGTGCATGCATTGACGGCCATATTGTTGTAGCTGGTGCTGCTTTGGGACCCCTCTTGGAGCTCTTGCTGCAGTTGCCATGCCTGGGAAATGAATTATTGCTATCCTCAGGGAACGTACTTTTGGACAATCAAGAACGAAGGAAGAGAGCTAAGACACTGTTAAGCTTCGCCTTGCCAGGATTTTTTTTTACCTTCGCCCCACGAGGGGAGGAGTCTCACAGGCCACCCGTAAGCTCTCCAGAACGAAGCAGACATGCGCCACAGGGAAAATGACAGCGAAAAGCTCTTGTCAAACTGTATTAACATGCACTCGGGTGTGGTCAAATTAACTTGTCCTCCCCCCCCCCCTCTCCCCGCTCCCGAAGGTTTTCCAGAATGATTTCCGGGGGGCACAGCGCAGCCGCATCAAACGCTGGATAGATGTGATAGATGTGATGACGCCGAATTGAATGGCGCGTCTTTCAATATAGAAAACCGAGGTGCCTTTTATGGTCACGGGCTATGACAGGTCAAAATAAAAACACGACTGTCCGCGAGGGGTACTGCTAGGAAATTGTTTAAGGCAAAGTAACAATAGGCTGTTAGACGAGCCGTCTATATATTTGTATCTGAGATTGTTTGCTAAGTAATAAACTAATTGAATTTAGAACTTCATCCAATTTCAGTGACACAGGTTCAGGTATGAAGGTATGGCCGTGGTCAAAACTAACCTGCCTGTGTACTCAATACATTGCTTTAAGGGACAGTTTTTGGTGCCTATTTCGAGTCAATTAATGACCGGAAACACCGATCAGTAAGGAACCGGAACCAGAAATGTTCCACGGACTTTGTAAAGGTCAGAGTAGGTCACTGGCCTCAAATGACAAAATTTAACATCGTTTTTAGGAACATATCGCTTAGTGTAATTCCTGGCGCCTATCCGAATAACAAAATAGGGGTAATCTCGTAGGCATTTGGCCACTTTCACCTTAATAAGTCACATAAGGTCACTGACATTAATTGACCACGCTTGACCTTTTGTTTAAAGCAGGTGCCTAGCTTTACGGCGGTTGCATGAGGAGGCTTGGGGCACTTGAGATACCAATCTGGTGTTTGACATTATTTGACTTTATTTAACTGCAAGGTCATGATCTAAAAACCTCAATATGTTAACACGAGTGAGCTCACGTACAGGTTAACCCACATTGTGAATTTTGCGTGTTTAGGGATCCTAGTTTTTGAGATCTCAGTGGGTCAAATCGACCTCCACCCGAGCGAGGAGTATTCAAGCGGGCACCCGGGCGCGTGTTAAACGGTTGCAACTCAACACTGGATAATTTTGCATTCAATGAGTGGAATCAGGCCACTTAAGTTAAATTAGTACTTGAAAACTCTACTGTCATCTGAATGACTAAGCATGCTACGATATTGGGGAGTAAGGCGTAGCAAGTAGGAAGGAAAATTAAAGAAGGAAGGAAGCTCTTGACCAGCTATCCAACGGGCAGTAATGTACATTGACACATGGGACCCGTGATATGTTATGCCAGGTCATATGAATGGGGGTAGTTTTTGCGTTGCCCCATGCAGTTATGCATAAATACCTAGGTTGTTGTATCAATGGGGAGAATTGGGTTAGGTTGGCCTTGGTTGGGTTAGGAATCGACTGGTTAGGATGGCCTTTTCAAACGGTGAGATAAGAGCCATTTAAGTTTGATTCGCATTACCTTTGACGGTCCAAATCTGGTCGCGAAGGTCAATGTTTGACCTAGTATGACCTTGAATTACCTGACATTGTAAAAGCTATCGGAACAATGCCGATGTATTTTGAGTGACGAATATAAGAAAGCAGTGCATAGACCAAGCATGACTATATTTATTCGACTGCACACTGTTCATCACTTTTGAGCAGAATTCACCAGCACCACGTCGAAAAAGAAGTAATTCATTACGGAAAGACTCGGCAAAAAATCATAATATAACATGAAGCATAAAAGTGATATAAACTTAACCGGCCAAACTTTCAACGCCGTGTTTGCAGCTTTTCGGAGGACATTTTGAAACACCATTCAGCGGGTTTATGAGGCCTCACTCGTGGGACAAGGGATCGGGCACTCCTGTGGATAATTTGGATGGATTCTTCTACTGTTGCGTGTTTCAATGTACGGGAAATTCTGTCATTTCCTTACAACAAACAGTAAAAATTTAGCAGAAGCAGCAGAGACTTTTAGCTGCCGGTTTTCGGTATTGTGAGTTTAAAGTTCTTATATTGAGTGGTCGATCTTGGACTCGATGGTTCAAGCTGGGCCTGTGATCAAGCACGAAGAAGGTTGAGCAGGTCAGACAAAACATTACACTTCAAAGCCATGGTATGTGGATCCAGAAAGTAACGCGTGTCTGAACATACACTGCCACTCAAAAATACCACAAATAAAAAGAAATTCGGGCCTCCACATCATAACACGCGATGCACGGTTCTACGGCGGGGACTACGCGTAACAGGTGACAAGCAGTGTTACGATTACCCATAGCGAGCATTGTATTGGAAAATTGTTTACCGCAATCATCGCGCACCATACGTATTGCACAAACCTCACGGAAATCCCCCCAAAATTCAGGATCCCACGTCATAGCGCACTACGCATGCGACTGCTAAGGACTGCCCGAAACAGACGGCTGAGCCAATAGATTCCATAACCTGCACCGAGGATCACGATGAATATAAATTTGCGAACGTGCATCGGTGTTTATCACAACGAATACAGGGAAATTTGTAGCCTGCATAACCTAAACTATGTTGCTTAAAGCTCGCCTTTGAGCCCTTGATGACGTTTGTGTAAATTTGTTTTCTCAAAAAGTATATTTAGGCAAAGTATTTAACAAAACATCTTTTTTAGTGCCCGCGGATGGCTGGTTAAATGCTCTTCGCTCGCTTCGCAATTTGACCCCCGGAGAGCGATATTAAATTCAACGATCATGATTAAGGGAAATCACAATTTGATGCAATTGCACACACACACACACATACGTCTCTATCAACTTTGTAACTTTGATGTCTCTAGGTTTCTTAAATTTTACATCTTGGGTGGATCAAATTAACCCTGCCCTCCCCACCCACCCTCCCCCCCCCCGCTCCACGCCCACCCAAGCGTCGTATTCAACCGGCCACCCGAGCGCAAATGAAACACGCGAAATTTAACTGTCGTCCGTGTTTAACTGCATAAAGCGTTTTACTTGATTATATAGAGAACGTGGGTTCAAACCGTTTTTGGTGAGGAAGCGCCTATAAAGGTCACAAAGCACCATAAAACGCCTTTTCGTTTTCCATCAGTTAAATGGTTAGCAAAGATTGCCTCCCTGCGTTGTGCAGACTCAGATACCAGAAAATCTTACAACAGCAAAACGAAGGTCATCAGCGGTGGGTAGCGTCTCCGCAAAAAAGAGGCTTCAGAACAATGTCTTCAGAAGGCGGCCGCGGCGGGCGGCCCGAGTCGATCCAGACATGGCATAGGAAAACAGCAGCGGACTCCAGAACTTTGGCGAGGCCTTCTGGCTGAGGTCCAAGACTTCGACACCTTCGGAACTCGCGGTCGCCAATATGTACGCGTGGTCGCTCACGCACAGTGGGAGCCGATGGGCGACGAAGACCGGCTGACACTGGGGCCAGTGTCGGCCTAATGACGTCATCAAGGCCGCTCCGTCCAACAGATGTGCGTGTTTCTTTTGTAAAAGCCTAAGTCACATTCTCTGCAGTGTCGTTTGGTGTTTCAGAAACCAAATGATGTGTGCCATGGGGAAGTATTACCGATTCAAAACTGATGGCCACCATATGGGCAAAACTTCCCACCAGGTAATGATCGACAGACGGACATGGACATGACATGAACTACCATGCCGGTGTAGGTATGAAAATCTTATGCTGAAAGGCCCTGAGTCCTTCTCACTAGTGTATGGGTGTCCAGCTCAGCGGTGCCACCCAGCCCGGCGCCATGGGGGTCAGCTGTGACGGCCAATGGCCCGGGCTCACATTCGAGCCTTTCATGGTCCGGGTGAGCCCGGTGGCACCCTGACAAAACGGATACATTCGTTATAGCATAGGCACGAAAGTAGATCTGCAACATACGGTCATTAGGACAGGTACGACCAAAGAAACCAAGGACAGCATGGGGTTTGGCAGTGGCTCAAATAGATATATACAAATCATGGAAAACAAGGGATAAGTCCGAAAGACCTACTCCCGGCCGACCTTCTACATCCAATATCCACGCGAGGAAGATCAGTGTTGGGAAGACCTGCACCCAGAAGGCCGGTGCCAGAGGACCTACCAAGACCTTGCCAGAAGACCTTGCCCCTGAGAACCAACGAACGGAGACCGTATTCCGGATTGCCTGCGTTGAAATAACTGCGACTGTGTTTTTGTTTACAAGTGAGGGTCTCGGGGTTTGCCGTGACGCGTCATTAAAGATCTCATGATAGGGACGGGGGCCTCGTGGTGTGAGCAGCGATGTGATGAAAGCTCGCCACATCACGAGAACGGAGATATGATGAGAGCGGACCCCATCACGAGAGTGGACATATGATGGGAACGGACCTCACCACGAGAGCGGCGGTCATCAAGATCAGAACGGAAAAAAACAATACAGCAAACGTCCACGAAACATTCCAAACACATCTGAGCTTCATTTTGGAGGTAAACCCCTCCCACTTTAAAATGGCCACAAATGTTTGGGGAAAGCTTCCCCTAATGGTTTGCCTTTGACGACCACATCATTGAACATGTAAATCGAACATGGGACAAAACATGTAAATCGATCTATCATCCCCATCTAGGTCATAGCATGTCACACTACAAGGCCCCCTCTAGTATAGATCTACGCCACATATATCCAAACCTACTCAGACTATTGCGACATAGTCTTCGACGGATATATCCCTACGACTGACTCACCCAGACCTCAAAGACTTGAAAACAGGGCTGCGAGACCCGTAACATTGACACATTTCAGAACATCGACTGACATACTCAGACGTGACCTGGGCTGGAACTCGAAAGAGGTAAAGCGCAGCATAGACAAACGAACCCTGTTTTTCAAGTTCCGAGTCACGCAGCCACGCTGTCCTAATTACATCACCTCTATTGTCCCCGCCACACGACAACACAGCACGGGCGTATTCAACTTGGGCATTGCAAACACCCGATCACACCCAGTTTACCGCCCCATCCAATTTCAACGCACCGTCCCTGCCACAACGTAACTTTGGAAGCAGCCCCTCTGCATATCCGGACAATGACCTCAGTGCCAAAAATCAAGCGAGCTCTGTCCCAGAGCGGCGGGTGGAACTCCACGACGATGTTGCTGCTGGGACAAGAAGTTGGATAATTATCCACACCACACTTTATTTGAACTTATCCTTGTTGAACGCTCCCAGATCTCAAATCTACATAAATAACGATCCCCATTGCCCACTGCCCATCCCCGATCGCCATTGTGGTGTTCCCTCTCAACATGTCAATACTTTACCTTACATTGCCCGCTCTCTCCGGTCACTCGTCGGGGAACCGTGTAAGGTAAGTGAGAGGGCAGTGTCGGTAAAGTGTTTGACATGTTCAGGGGGCACACACAAACACACACACACACACACACACACACACACACACACACACACACACACACACACACACACACACACACACACACACACACACACACACACACACACACACACACACACACACACACACACACACACACACACACACACACACACACACACACACGCACACGCACACGCACACATATGGTCGCTCGTGAACACCTCTGAACTCCCCTCACAAGATAAACTCAACACACAACTGCGCAGAACCGGTCTGGGTGGCGGCGAGGGCTGTACAGGGACACATGGCTTGCAACATGATTCGCTGACCTCGTGACCTCGTGGCGCTGACCTTCTTAGAACACATGTGGCCTGCATGGGTGCGAGCCACATCCGCCGCGTGTGGCTCGCATCACAAATTAAACTGCGCCACATCCGTGGAGGTGGCCAGACGACGCTTAACGCACACACACAGAGAGGCGCCTTGTAATAAGTGAATTCACTTTTGCACCGATCTGCAGTGAAATCCTCCATATGTGTATTTGCTATGGAAATAAATTCGTCGTCGTTGCTGGTACTGTTGTTCATCCGCAGCCTCCCGTCGGTATTGCCGGCTTTCCGGATTTAAAACGGGATGTGAGACAAAAATATTTGCTTTCCCCATACGGAGATGGCTCGGTGTTTGCTGAATGGAGAAGTTATGAAAGTGGACAACTCGTAAGAAGCGGATGCAACTATGTTGCTTGCAATATGTATTCAATTCATTTAAAGCTAACTAATGCTGGCAGTATGCCTCATCGGAGCTAAAATCACGCGTTGCAACCACTCCCCTCTCCCGGGGCGGAGTCATTCTCCACACTCAGAACAACGGAGAGCAGAGAGCCGCCAAGGTACCGCGCCGCAAGCATCGAGCACTGCTGCTTTCCAGGGACTGACTCCGGGCAGCAGCAGCGCAGGGAGCAGACCCTGGGAACCCCTCTGGCGCACCCCGCTTGCTGTCGGCGAGGTCATCATCAGCCGAGAGCGGACCAAACATAATCCGGAAGGATCTTCCGCCTCGAAAAAACTTGGCGACCAAACAAACTGCCAAAAAGCTGGCACTGCTCCCTGCGCACGTGGCAGTACAACGGTGCGGGAGGTCCGGTTGCTAATCGCGGCGAGGCGTGTCCATGGACCATTTGCCAGCGTAATGAACGCCATGCAGTCATCCTCAGGGTATCGCCCACTTCCTCCGCACAATTACGTCCCGCTCGTCAGCGGCCGCCCCACGTTATCACCGCTCCCAGATGGCGAAGACGATGTCCATTTCCGCAATGATCTGGACCCGGAAAATGTCTATAGACAACGACGTCACCATCTAATACTCGATCGCAATACCGGCTGCTGAACCCATCAGCCTGCCATCGCGCCGGGCAAGTCTCACGCCTTCCGAACTGGACCTGAGTCGGGCATGACATTTCAATGCTATCGCCCGGCGTCGGCTGTCGCCGCTGAAACATCCAATTTGAAGCGGTACTCGGCGGGCGCGCCGTCAGCTGGCGCCGGACCTGACCTGTCTGGCCGTCAGCTGGCGCCGGGCCGGACATGTCTGGCCCTCAGCTGGCGCCGGGCCGGACCTGTCTGGCTATCACCAGGTGCCGGTCCGGACCTGTCTGGCCATCACCTGGTGCCGGGCGAGACCTGTCTGGCCATTACCTGGTGCAAGTCCAAACCTGTCTGATAATCACCTGGTGCCGGGCCAGACCTGTCTGACCATCACCTGGTGCCGCGTCGGACCTGTCTGGCCATCACCTGGTGTCGGTCCGGACCTGTCTGGCCATCACCTGGTGCAAGTCCAAACCTGTCTGATCGTCACCTGGTGCCGGTCCGGACCTGTCCCGCCATCACCTGGTGCCGGGCCAGACCTGTCTGACCATCACCTGATGCCGCGTCGGACCTGTCTGGCCATCACCTGGTGTCGGTCCGGACCTGTCTGGCCATCACCTGGTGCAAGCCCAAACCTGTCTGATCATCACCTGGTGCCGGTCCGGACCTGTCTCGCCATCACCTGGTGCCGGGCCAGACCTGTCTGATCATCACCTGGTGCCGGGCCAGACCTGTCTATCACCTGGTGCTGGTCGGGACCTGTCTGACCATCACCTGGTGCCGACCCGGACCTGTCTGGTCATTTGCTTTGCTTTGATTTGATTTGATTTAATGCTTATTTTCGATTATGGACATTAAGCAGTGCAAAATATGATGAGTGGATTGGCGCATAAGCGGAACGTTTAAATCTGAGCGCCTCTCCTAACAATAATAAGATATGGTCATCGCCGCCAGGGAACCCGCGACCCACCGCCCACTCGCCCGATCCGTAAGCCGACACGGGCCAGACGCCCGCCGCCAGTTCAGCCTACACATGTAGCCGTCTCGGGCCGGTGGCGGACGCCCGGCCCGGCAGCGCCACCCAGTGGCCCGTCTGCTGCCCGCGCCCGCTAGAAGTTTTTAGACGAATCGTTTGGTCTGAAAAAAAATGTTTGGAGAACTTTTGCTATGTGCTGCCCATTGCGATCCTGTAAACCGTTACCTGTGAGATAGATACTTAGTTGTTCGTTGTGAATGAGCTCAGAAAAGTTTGGAATGATACGGTCTGTTTTACGTAGCATTGAGATTCGGATTTCTTGGTAGCGAGGACAGTTCGGTACAAAGTGTTTAGGGTCTTCATATGGATAGCCACATAAGCAAGAGGGACTAAGTGTAGTTGGATTTCGAATTTCGAACCGGTGGGCAGTCAGGTGTGACATTCCCAGTCTCAGCCTAGTATTTAGGATGTTACCATGCCTGGATGCAAAGCTGTGATACACCGGAGGCGCGGCTACACCGCAGCGCTGGTATATTTCCCGTTTGAAGGAACGAGAAGACTGGAGAGATGACACCTCAAGCGGGAGCTGGTTTCATCTTCTCGTAGTTGATGGAATATAGGACTTTTGGTATGTTGAGGTTCTGTTCGGTGGTAATGTGAGTGTCACTGCATTGCGTAGTGGGCGTCCTGTTGCAAGTGCTCATGTGTCAGGTAGAAGTGCACTGACGTTTGTTGGCAGTAGATGTTGGTCGTGTATGAGGTTGTGGAACGGTGTCAGATTGTGCATGTTTCTTCGTGATTTGAGTGTGTTCCATCCCGAATCGTCCAACATTGCGTGAGTGTGTGTTCTGTAGAGTGCACCGGTGATTAGTCTTGCTGCTCCGTGCTGTAAACTGTCAAGTCTAAGGGAGTCGCTGGTTGTCAAAAGTCCGTCGTATATCACGTCACAATAATCAAATAAAGGAAGAATGTAAGTCGCATATATGTCGTTGAGGATATGCCGAGGTAGGAGTCGCGATAGTGGGTAGAGAGGTCCAAGGGCGCTTCTGATTTTGGAGATGGTGTTATTAATGTGCTGATAAAAGTGCAAATCAGCAGATATCGTCAGGCCAGGGTGTTCGTGGCTTGAAACGGAAGGAATTCGTTGGCCATCAAATGCCAGCTGCGGCGGGTTACGTGTGTTTCTGTTGGTGAATGTCTGTTAAATTGTGTTCGTGGCGTTGAACGTGATGAGCCAGTCTTTGCCGAACTCTTGAATGATATGTAAGTCGTGTTGGAGTGCTGCTTGTACGGTAAGTGGGTCTTGTGAGTGGGCTGTGTATAGTGTAGTATCGCCGGCAAAGAACAATAAGTCATTATCAGTCTTGCCGGCTAGGTCGTTAAGATATGTAAGTGCAAGGAGAGGTCCCAGAAAAGACCCTTGCGGGCACCCAGCATGTATGGTAATAGGCGTGCTTAAACTGCTCCCTACCTTAAGTATCTGCTTAAGGTCTGAGAGATACGATTCCAACCAATTTAGGAGAGTTCCTGACAAACCACAATGGTTCTTGCACTTGAGTAGGAGGTCCTTGTCCATATCTTTTCAAAATATTTACTAACGTCCGAGTAAATGAATGCAAAGTCATTGCCTCGGTCCAAAGCTGCATAACGATTGTTGATTAAATATAGCAGCTGAAGTTGTATGCTATGTTTTGGACGGTATCCACTTTGTTTCTCAGAGAGCAGCCCACTCTCAGGAAGGGGTTGATGGATATTACAAAAGATTATTCTTTCAAGAATTTTTGACACACAAGGGAGTAAACTGATTGGTCTGTAGTTAGCAGGATCCGAGCTTGACCCTTTGTTTTTGAAAATGGGATGAACAATATCTTTGATGGAAGATGGTCAGAACCGCATGATTTGTTTGGATCGAGAGTGTTGAGTGCGCTCAGTACTTCATCCTCTGTAATGGTTATGCCATCTAACGTGGGTGGTGGATTCGCAAGTGCGGTCTCGGGAACAGGTAGGTCTTCAGTTGCGAGTTGTGATTGCCTGGCAAAAAAGTCACCTAGTAGGCTAGCTTTATCTAAGTCTTCTGTCAATGGGGTTGAATCAGGTCCTACGAGCGGTGGCACTGCCTCGGCTCGTGTCCGTCCGATCATTTGTTTAAGAATGTGATGGTACTTGTGTGGCTTTTGCTTTACATGCAAGAGGTTGCTTATTTAATGCTGCAAGTGTTTGTTCTTAAGTCGTCCTTTCATGCATGTGGTAATTTCTTTGTTGTCGCCAGCGATCCCAATTGGTCAGCAGTCATATACCTCTGAGCAAGTCTGAAAAGTCTATCTCTTCTCCTCATCTCTCTCTTTAGTGCAGCATTGACCAAAGGTTTGTCACAGTTTCTCATCCTGATTATCTTTGTTGGGACGGATTCAGCAGCTGCTGCGAGCATGGTCTGCGTAAAGTTATTTGTCGCTGTGTCTGTGTCATGATCAAGTCCCAGTCTGTGTTTATTACAAGTTGTGGAAGTTTGTCTGCACCCGTGTTTGTGTAGTCCCATACTTGTTTGGTTGATGCCTTTAGGGGTGGCGATGCAACCTTGATAGTGACAAAGGTAGGAATGTGATCTATTAGTGAAAGGGGGGGGGGGGGACCCCACTGCCTGCAATGATGTTGGTGTTCGATGTCAGTATTAAGTCTCGTAAGTTGGCTGTGTCTTGTGTAATGCGTGTTGGCTGATCAACGAGTTGTGTCAGATTGAGTGATTCAACTGTGTGTTTCAGACTGACTTCAGATGGTAAGATATCACTGTGTTTAGTAGAGTGAGCTTTAGTTAGATAGTTATTACCAGCATTAAAATCTCCCAATAGCATGTTGATATGAACCCAATATCAATATCGATGCGAGGTTATATTTTTGTGCCATGCCAACACCGTCTGACAAGACATCTAAAAACTCTCAGGAAACCATAATAACTTCTGATTTGATTTTGGTGAGGGACCAAGCCCATTCAACTCCTTCCAGTTCGAGATCAGGTAGTCTCTTTGCTGGGAGTGTTGATTTAAAGCATGCTGCTATTCCCCCTTCATGTCGAGTCCTGTGCTTTGTCATTGGGTTGTGGTAGTTGTGTAAATTATACAAGCTAGGATGAACCTGTGAGTCAAGTTTGGTTTCAGTCAGAAGCAAGATGTCAATGTCGTTATGTGTGGTGAAGAGAGCAAGCTCGTGCAGGCATCCTGGAGATGCGATGCTGTTTATGTTGACATGTGATATTGTGACACTCTTGGTTGTAGTGATCCTGGGTTGATTTCCAGCCCACTGATTATTAAGCACATTTCAATGTCAGGATATAGACTAAGTGACAGTTTTGAGCATTTGTGTGCAGGAGCTAAGCGAGTGAAGGTAAGATGTGTGCTTGAAGGAAAAGAGTGAGTGAGAATTGGATAATGGTATGGCATGGGGGTTGAAAGGGATAGAGGAAAAATACCAGCAACTGCTGAGCAGCCCACCTCCAATGTCCCAGCGGAAGAGGTTGACTGAATGCTGTGAGATAAAGTCCCTGGTAGTAGCAGGCTAAATTTGGCAGCGGGCACGCAGCAGCATTCAGGAACCGGTGAGAAGTGGATGAGGGTCGCACGAGTGACAGCGTGGATAACAAGGCAAACGCACAAAATTATTACACAAAAATAATTACAACTACACAAAAATGCTATGACGAAGAACAGAAAACAAGTAAGCAAAATAGCTGCTCCAATCATGTATCAAGCATGTCTTTGTCACTGGGGTAAAGCACACCTGATATGAGCATATCACATTGTGAGCCATGGATCTCGAACAAACAGAAATACAATTACCGTTAACAAATGCAAATACAGTCAAGCAGACACAAATAGTCAGCACAGCATGCCTAATGTGAAATTATGGCCGCCAGCATAAGTGCCATACATCAACCACAATAAACACACAGCATGGAGCAACAATCAGAAATGCAATAGGGTCAGCATCGCTACGACATGCATTGTAAAAAGTTACATCCTATCATTAAGTGTGGACCACTGGGACCACTAAACTAAGCTGACAACACACTTCTTAGAAATACGAACAAAGTACAAATGCCGCAACCACCGTATTACACACAGCTACCAGATTTCGGCTGATGTGTAAGCGAAGCGCGTTTCGCACTGGCATACGAGGTTTACCTCTGCCGTTCGTGTTTTGCCTCTAGCTTTCCCCGGCAGTTGCAACGACAGCGTATGTTGCAGCACTCGCGGCGTCTGCGTTGTCCGGTCCGCGGTCCTCAGTGGGGGCGGCTGCCCCGAATGCCGCACGACGATGAGTCGCTTCAGCTGCCCCAACAATCCCGTGCAGGTCCCCTTTTGTTTTCATTTTATGTGTGTTGCTTCCTTCCGCTGTTTTTGTTTTCATTACGCAGCCATCGCTCCAGGCTGCCCAGATTTTGTTGTGTCGTCCGAGCTGGCGAGCGGCATACATCACCTTCTGGTTCCTTTTAGTCAGGTTTTCAGTGACATACGCCCTTGTGATAGAGTCTGGAGTCAGACAGAACTGCCTAGGTGGGCGAGCTGTCTGCAGCTGCTTACGGGCGCTCCATACCTCTTCCCTCTTCTGTAGGACACAAACTTGACGATTGGCGGTCGGGTGCGGCTGCCGGCGTCCGCGGAGTACTGAGGTCCACCGACCCGATGAGGGCGGTCAATGTCGCCTGGCTGAAGCTGAACGCCCATAGTTGTGGCTAGGTCAATGGCCCGGCGCACCGGCTTTTTGTTTGCGGTTTCAGCCACGCCGTTGAAATTGAGGCAGTTCCGTCTGGAGTACTGCTCAATATCGTCGATTGCCTGTGACTGGGCTCGGATGATTTCGTGTTGCTCACTTACTTGCTTCTTGAGCTCCTTGATTTCCTTATCGCGAGATTCGAACTCCTTGAACATATCTCGCAGAGTGTTGCGCACTTCATTGTCGTTGATCGCCTGGTGCCGAGTCAGACCTGTCTGGTCGTCGCCTGGTGCCAGACGGGACCTGTCTAGCCATCACCTGGTGCCGAGCCAGACCTGTCTGGTCGTCGCCTGGTGCCAGACCGGACCTGTCTAGCCATCACCTGGTGCCGAGCCGGACCTGTCTGGTCGTCGCCTGGTGCCAGACCGGACCTGTCTAGCCATCACCTGGTGCCAAGCCAGACCTGTCTGGTCGTCGCCTGGTGCCAGACCGGACCTGTCTAGCCATCACCTGGTGCCGAGCCAGACCTGTCTGGTCATCGCCTGGTGCCGGACCAGACCTGTCGAGCCATCACCTGGTGCCGAGCCAGACCTGTCTGGTCGTCGCCTGGTGCCAGACCGGACCTGTCTAGCCATCACCTGGTGCCGAGCCAGACCTGTCTGGTCGTCGCCTGGTGCCAGACCGGACCTGTCTGGTCGTCGCCTGGTGGCAGACCGGACCTGTCTAGCCATCACCTGGTGCCGAGCCAGACCTGTCTGGTCGTCGCCTGGTGCCGGACCGGACCTGTCTAGCCATCACCTGGTGCCGAGCCAGACCTGTGTGGTCGCCGCCTGGTGCCAGACCGGACCTGTCCAGTCGGCCGCCGTCCGCCGGCGCCGATCCGGGCCTGTGATATCAGCACGTGTCCCGCAGCGCTGATGCCGCCTCGCTGGACGTCGCCCCGCGGCGCCGGGTCGATGGCGGCCGGTGCTGCGTCTCGAGCGGCAGCTGGACAGGGCGACGGCGCCAGCAGCTCGGCACCGGCACAGGCGCAGGTCTCGACTGTACCGCAGGTCTCGACTGTACCGCCGTGGATATATACCACCAGCCTGTAAAAGCTCAGGCGTTCTGCTTTGCGTGATAACGCCTTTGTTGTTCTTCGCTCTGATCCCATTTATTTCCTGCCATCGATCATCCAAAGGCATGGCAGAACACGCAACTGTTGCTTGTTACAATGCCTCTTGCATTAATCTGAGCTCAAGTAAATGACGTTGCGAATACCCACCATGACACATTTACGGACTCCACATCGTGGCAAAAAATAGCATATTCGCCATTTTCACGAGGCCGTTTAACGTAAAATGTCCAAAGGTTTTATAAAGTTCTCTCTCTCTCTATCTCTCTCTCTCTCTCTCTCTCTCTCTCTCTCTCTCTCTCTCTCTTCTCTTCTCTTCTCTCTCTCTCGTCTTCTTCTCTTCTCTCTCTCTCTCTCTCTCTCTTCTCCTCTCTCTCTCTCTCTTCTCCCTCTCTCTCTCCTTCTCTCTCTCTCTCTCTCTCTCTCTCTCTCGCTCTCATCTCTTCTCTCTCTCTCTTCTCTCTCTCTCTATCTCTCTAGCTCTCTCTCTCTCTCTCTTCGCTCTCCTCTCTCTCCTCTTCTCTCTACTCTCTCCCTCTTCTCTCTCTCTCCTCTCTTTTCCTCTCTCTTCTCTCTCTCTCTCCTTCTCTCATCTCAGTCTCTCCACTCTCGGCTCTCTCTCTCTCCATGCTTCTCTTCGGTCTGCACTACTTCGAGTCCCAAAAGTTAGTTCTCACTGCGCACACTTTTGGGACTCAGAGAATTTATGTGAAACAAGAGGTCATCAGCTGAAACCACAGTGGGCCTAAAAATCCATGCGTGACTTTCCGAAATTGCATATAATAACATCGAGTGCTTTGCTCTGTAAGCTTCTGTGAAAACAGCAGTTATGCAACGGTGTCGGCGTGCCATTGTGAGGAATGTTTCGTCCTGAGCGCGGGTGATGACACTTTTTCCAAAAGAGTTATCTAGTGCAGGAAACACTTTAAGTCGCTGCAGTACGCGCAATGTGTATATCAAGCACAGGGAAATCATATGTAACGTGAGGTTACCTCGTATGTTGCGAAAATGTGGTGCGTGCGTGGGGGTGGGGGAGTCAACGGATTGCATGCCCTCAGGAAGAAATGTAACCGTCGTGTGACGGAATAAGACGTCAATGAGTCGGTTGATGTTACTCCCATCCAGTTTGCTCAGACCACGGGAAAGATATTTAGGGAGGCGCCGTACAATACATAGCTGATGCTACAATCATTGCGCATGTTGCCGAAAACATGGTCTGTGGCCATACCAGACCCCGCGTTGTGCCGTTATTTATAGAGGTCATGTGTTCCGAGCAGGGTTTGTGACAAAAAACATTCTTTACCGTTGCCTGACAATAAATGACCCTTTTCTATGCCACATTCGTAAAGCTGCGCGTCTGGGTAGGCGGAGGTTTGGGGTTTGATTCTCCGCGGTGTCCGCCTTTCCTGCCTGGGTGAGTGCCTCGCGGCGCCATATAGCCTCAGATGCTGAGTGTGTCGTAAAGCTGAGTATGATAAAATATTGCGTGGGCTCCATACGCTTTGAATGTCGAGCGAGGTCAATGGCCCTTGGTGACTCATTTGAAGCTACGTGGATTTTGGACCTTTCGCACCGATTCTGGTCTGGAAGACAATTTCGTGTCTATCTGGCTCAGAAATATTGTCTTATGCGCCGGAAAGTTGTCATTTTTCATGCCCCCAGGCATTATGGTTGCTCTGACCTGGAGCGTAATTGGTTGACAACCGATCAAACTGAAGGGACCAAGAGCTCCTGTGGCTCTGGCTTAACTTGGGGCCTAAAGGATGATTGTTTATTCCCACTTTACCAACGACGCGGCGAAAATACCACCTGCGTGGTGGGCTGTTTGAAACTGGTGATGACAGTTAAGACGCTTCTGTTGATTTAATGCTTAAGAGCATACCAATTAAAAAGGTGTGATGTTTTACTAGTTAACTCTCGTTTAAGCAGGTGATGCAGACTTCATGCTTGCAAAATACAACAACAGGGACTTAGTGCGCTTACGTCACTTTGAGGCGACTGTGGGTCCCGGTCAAAGCCAGACACAAAACGGACCACAGGCCTCATCTATCAGAATGCGCCATCAGCGGCGATTCGGTCTCCGTGGCCGCAGGCACCCGCGCCCGGTGCGACGCCAGATGTCGTCCCGCCATAGCTGGCCTGTTCTGGCGCGCTCTGGCAGCGCGGCCCCAGCAGGGCGCTGCAGAAGTGGGCTCGGCGGCGGGCTGGAGCAGCTCCACCGGCCGTCGGCTGCCCGGTAACTTCCCTCAGGCGTGTCATAAATGGCCCTTGAAATTGGGTCCATCCCAATATAGCGGTGGTCCTCTGAGAAGGAGTCCAGACATTGCTTTGCGTTTAGCTTGGGCAAGCTGGATAGCAATAGAGATGTCGTCTTACGGCAAACGGCTGGAGAGCCCGGCTTTCGTGCTCGGGGGAATTGTTCGCTGGTCCAGGGTCTTAAGACACGCCATGTGCCGCAGTCTGTTCAGAATTTAGTTTCAAACCAAGCATATCTATAGCACATTTCGTAAGTCATAAAAGCTCTTCCTTTTTACCTAAGTGTTTCATGTGACGATTGATAAAGTCTGCAATCATTTTCATAGTTGTTTATTGAACTCAGATGATGATAAATACGTATTTTGTGAGTCGACAGAAAGAACTCGGAACGCAAAAACAACAGACGTAATCCACATAATCGGGCAGAAAATGCCAGTCAGGACATTAAGAACGTGCTTTTCGCAAGCCGCGTTATTGAGAACATACTAAAATTGTATTTTAACAAATATATTTGATGTCGATGCACAATTATGTTAGCATACTTAACTTACTGCGATGATTCCATTGGAAGAGTCTAATGTCTGCAGATGAAGCTTGTCGATGGCAGGCCCATCCAAAACTGCGAGACAACAATACGAAACCAAATGAACGAAACGAGCGTAACGAAACATTAAAGTCTTAGTGCGGGCCTGAACAGCACACCTGAATAAACAGCACACCTGCATAGCCCTAACCCCAAGGCACAACGAAGCCTCCAAAACTTCTTCCACCTCGTCTTGATACATGCTGTAGCCAATATCAACAAGGCTAGTTCCAGGATTATTGCACTTGGATTTTAGGGGTCGACACAAGTGCTTGAAGTTTTGTCCACGTGTTATACGGGGCAAATGACATGTTGCCCGCATTAAATACTTCGGCCATCAGACTGGCTTGTTCGGGACCAGTTCATCCAGCGTCTGAACTAAAACGGTCAGTTTAACAAAATGGATTAAGACAAGTTGTATTGGAGAAATTGGTTATGAACATAGAGTTTTATGGCTTACAGCTAATCATTTCTCACGTCACCGACGTTGCTGGCAATGCTCATGTAATGCGATTTTGTTCTTGGTGAGTGCTGAAGTCAGTGTTTTACACTTGTATGGGATTTTAAACTCAACTAGCCACCTTGAACGTCGTTAGTTGCATTTCACTGCCCTGCCCTTCTTAAGACCTAAAACCCTCTAGTTTCTGAGCCATCTACTCACGAAGATGTGCAGACTAATTCATGCCGACCATTATCAGGTCACTCATGTACACATGACGCCACAGAACCGTCATTCAAATACTGCCACCCCATCGGTCATGCGGCGTTCAAGGCCAAGAAATCGAGTGCCTGAATCGACTTGAACCCACCCAGCCACAGGAGGGTGGATCGGAAGGCAGGTGCTGTAACCTACCGAGCTATCGGAGCGGGCACGGGCACGTATGTCTGTGTGCATTCGCTCGCTTTTACCGCTCGCTCACTGCGCCTGAATAAGACACCAAATGACTTTCTTTCTTTAACCTGCGATCACAGGTCACAAAGCTAACGTAATCAAGCTGAGATCAACGACTCCGGAGGAGGCAAAACTAGCGACGCTTTTCCAGCGGCTGCCAAAAATACAGTTCACTTAGGCGTAACTGCTTACAGGAATGCATATATGTAACAAAGTACATTCTAGAAACGGCTCAATTGATCTTAGATCTGGCAACTATTTTAAGTGAGGGTCAAACATATACATTCTATTTCCATCTGAGATTTTCGTCACTTACATTTGGAGGCAACACAGCGAATTGCATACGAATCTCCACATCGCGTTCTGCCAGTTATCTTTTTCAGATTTATAGCAGGCTGGTTAAGTTCAGCGAAGCCGAAAATATGGGACAGCTTACCCGCCCTTTGTTCCACTCGCAGCAGCTCGGTTCGTAAAACGTGTGTGCACTGAATCACCCACCCGTGGCGTGGTGGGATCGAGTCGCTCTAAGCGCTCGCTTTTTGCCCCTTACTGAGATGGCCTGCGACCGGTGGCAGCAGCTGCGCTGAAGGTCAGGTACCGTTAGGCCAGGACGGACCATGCCAAGCATTTCTGCATGGCCCCGCGTGGGCCTCTTCTAAGAAGTCCCTGAAGTGCCCGTGTTGTTGGTTGATCTGGTTGAGGTACGTGACGGCATGATTCTCCCGGCAGAGCACATCGTATCCGGACTGGTCGGCGCTGCGGGCCAGCCGGCTGGCCATGCGCCGTTGACGGGGCGGGGCGGCATGAACGCCACGGCAGCGCCGCCCAACGCCGCCGCCCTCAACTGGTGGGGCCTGCTCTGCATCCCGCTGGTGCTGATGACGTCTGCCGGCAACATCCTGGTGTGCGTCGCCATCACGGGCGAGCGGCGGCTGCAGAACATGACCAACTACTTCCTGATGAGCCTGGCCATCACCGACCTGATGGTGGCCGTGCTGGTGATGCCCCTGGGCATCGTCGTGCTCGTCCTCGGTGAGTGCTGCTCGTGCGCGCAGAGCACGGCCAACGCTCGGCGTGGCCTTCTGCTCCCTGCTGGGTGCTGAGCGTCGGGACGCAGGATGGGTGCTGACGGACCGTCGCTATTCTGCTCGTTGACCGGAAGTGGCTAGCCAGCGGGAGGGACGGACGATGCCTGCCCCTGATTCGATGCCCTTGCCGTGACCTTGCCCCGTAGAGATGGATTTTCCTCTTGGCAGCCGTCACCCACGCCATTCAGGGTCGGATACTTATTGAGCTAAACTCTGGAAACTAAGACACAGAAACCTTCGTGCCCATATCAAATATAATTTGGTTCCATTTACTCCGACTGCATTAGGTGGTAGTTCGCGAATAGCCCTCTATATGCACGGGAATATTCCCTTACGTTCAAGACAAGAAGTGCAGACAGCTCTGCAGCGGTGATGAAAGCAACGCAATCCACGAGTGGCAGCCAATGGTGTGTTGCACGGATGGAATGATTGTTCGGATTATCGTCCTGGTTTGGTGTGTTGTACACCGTAAAACGTGCCAAATTCCTTCCGTAAAACTATAAAAGGTGTATTGTTGCAACCCCACGTCATACCTCCTAGCTGCATGACCATGGATGCACGCCTTTATCTTGTGACTTGTTTTTGTGTCACGCGCTCCATGCGCCCGTTTTCTCTTTCCTTAATGCGCAGCGAACTAAAGTCAACTTAGGCGACTTTTTTCCTACACAGGGGACAGATACCATGTAAACTAAGATGCAACGTAACATTTTAAAGTGAAGATAGCCTGTCCAATCACCTGCTCCAGATGTTGACCATCTGTCCCTCTGGAATCAAGAAAGGAAAAAGAGCCTTGAGCACCAAATTTTCCCACTGCGATCACATTTTGTGAATTGGTCAGCCGTCCTTGTGAGCTCAGCGCGGTGCGCAATTCAGGCATTCGCGCTGGGCATTCCACCTCAAGTCAGTCACCATGCACATAGCCTCTACACTTTTACATCCCACATTTGACGTATTTTTCGTATTTTCGCATTTCACGTTTAGTCCGCATTTGCACTGTGTCGTTCCTTCCAGAAACCGTCTCATTTATCCACGTCTCTTCAGCGGTATGGCTGCCTCTGTTTATCTTAATAATGGTGACATGTTGTGCTAGAACGAGAGACAGCCGTACTTTCAGCTCGGCTTTCCATACACTCCGTGATGTCTCACAGCCGTCCCGTTGATAGCCCGGCGTCATACGGACGCCGGGGAACTCCTGGACTTCTGGTGAGCGCGGCAACTGCGGGGCCGTTTCAATATTTCAAAAGCTCACCGACGTCTCATTGACGTGTGGCGGGCGGGCGGCCGATATTTCTGGCCGTGCCGACGGGCGTGGCGGCTGCGTCGGCCGACTGCCCGACTGTGGCCGTCCACGGCCAGGCCCGACTGTGGCCGTCCACGGCCCAGGCTCGACTGTGGCCGTCCACGGCCCAGGCCCGACTGTAGCCGTCCACGCCTGGAGAGTGGGCCGTGCGCGCCCAGGCGCCAGCCAAGCAGTGCCAGGAGACGGAGGGCGCCTGGAGACGGCCTCCCGGTGTCAGCTGACAGCGGCTGACGCTGAATGGTGTCCATGGAGACGGAGTGCGTGGAGTCGGAGTCCCCGTTGTCAGCGGAGTTGCTGGTGGGGGCTGACGATAGGGTTGGTGCAAAGAGAAAGAGTCATGGATACAGGATCAAGTTCCTAGAGACAAGGTCGCTGTTATGAAACGACGTACTCGTGCCAGCAATCAGAGTCGGTCCGGACGGCGCTTCGTATGATGCAGGTATGGTTATGATCTATGTGACATTTGTTCAACATAGAACGATTGAATACCCTGCCCTATTCTTTTCTGCAAGCTTCACCACGTTTATGTGTTAAGCTATCTTTTGCCAAAACTATTTTTCTTCAGCCTATTCCAACGGTGCCATTCTCTTCGAGCGTCCACGGAGTATGCGGCACCAGCTCCACAGCTCATCTGGTGGCGCTGATTTGCCCTCTTCCCCCGATATTTTTCCAAAATAGCTTCCGAACGGCGCGGCGTTAGCCGATATTCTAGCATAAAAATCTACGAGCCTTGTAAGGTTACTGAGCCATAACAGGTGGAAGTGAGGCCATAGCTGTCAGCGAACGCAATTCCTGGGGAATCGTTCAACCTGATGCGACAATAAAGTGTTAGAAGTAGCTAGAGAGACATGTTTGAGATGATTTCTCAGAAAATAAAACTTGCATTTAAGACTGCGACTTATTCCATTGACCTTGTGTCAGGTGCGAAGGTCGGACGGTGTAAAAACCAAATCGCTTTCACTGGAAGTGGTTTTCGACGCTCGTTTTGATGTTTTACAAGGACGTCAACAGGCATTTTCTTTTAAACTCATAAACGTCAGGGGGTGGGGGGTATTCTGACACGAAACGATTTCAGTGAAACTTTTTAAACAGCGTGCCAACTAGCGTAGCACTTGACGCTTAAATGAATTGAAATATCAAATCCATTTCTATTGTTGTTGCTAGCCTCGACCTACCTGAGACGAAGGCAGTTCATTGGCCGGACCTGAACACCAGTGACCTTTTTATTTAGGGGACATATCTAAGTTCAAGATGGTTGCATGATGAGGTCTGAGGGCACTTTGTACACCAGTCTGAAATTTGACCTCCTTCGATCTTATTTCATCTGAAAGCCATAACCTAGGGACCTCAAGATTTGACACAAGGGAGATCACATACAAGATCATAATTAACACCCACCCCGTAACTTTGTTTTGTCCAGCTTTCTTAGCCCCTGAGATCTCAGAGAAGGGATGAGTATAACATTCCCTCTCCCATCCTAGCGTGTCGTATCCACCTGGTCATCCGGATGTGTGTTTAATTTCACACCCCACGCCACCAGCATGGAAAGCCGGCGGCAGACATTTCAAGAAGTCAGATCTGGTGTTTGCCGAGGAGATTTGTCGCGTAAAGCTTTGTAAGTGTTTTTATGAAAGTATTTTTAGAAGTACCAGCCTGCAAACGCGTGATTGAGCGTCATGTAAGGGGTATTAGTGTCATGCCTATGTAACTACTGTCACGTAACCTATAGTCTGCGTTTCGACATTGAAATTCAGAGGTCACATTGGCATGTGATAGTTGTTTGCTGTTTGTTTTAGCTGTTTTTCATGATCATGTTGGATATCTTTTTTGGTCTTGTGGTATGTCGTGAGTGATTTTTACTGCTAGGATCGATGGCGTTCAGTGATAAGATAAAACTTCTACTTTCCAACTCTCGCTCGATACTCATACTATTTCGGCATCCGCGAGCACGGCCTGTCATGCTGTCCTGCTTCAGTCTTCCCACGTATCTTAGACATCAAAACACCATATCGATTGTGATTCTATCCACAGCATCGCGAGCTCGGGCATGATTGGTCCCGAGCGTCAAAGCCCTATATAAACAAGCCGAACATCGGGTGCGTGATTGAGCAGACCAGTATCGGGACACATCTAGAGACCGCCACTGCCCTCCCTCCCCACCCCCACCCCCACCCCCACCCCCACCCCAACCCCGACCCCCACCACCTTTCTACTGCAGCACCGGCACCGACTCGAGGCCATCACAGCCGCCTCCCGCCCGCGCAGACTATTTTAGGGGCATATGGAACGACTCCGGAGGATAAAACCAAGGATAAATTTGCCCCGGCCCGCTGATAACCGTAATTTACGATAAGGCCAAGAGCAACGCGACTGCCTCGCGCCCTGGCTGCCGTGAAAGCTGGCCCGGGCCCGCCTTCGCCCGTGGTCGGGCCAGCTAGAAGGTAACCGCGGCAGCGTGGCCACCTTCCGATGGCGCCAGGTCCGGCGCGACCCATGCCTCCGCCGCGCGCGCGGTCGCGTTACGATCGCGTATCACCTGCGCAGCTGTATGGGAGCGCTAATCACGTTGCAGGCATGAGGAAAGATGCCGGAGAGGGATTACAAACTCACCTGCATCACAGTTTCATGTTACCATTCTGTTTATGCCGTAGTTGTTCTTAAGTGGCAAACGAACCAGTTGATTGGACACGGCGTGTGCTCGGCTCGCGATACTCGTATTGCTCGCCATGGGCTCTGGGCCTTTACGGCAATCGCAGAGATGGCCAATGCTGCCACTGCCTGGCAACTTGACGGACAAGGAGAGGTCCTCGGCTCCCGTCACGTCCGACGCAATGTGGTTCAAACTCATCCCACGCCCATGTTCACGATTGGAAGTAAGAATATCCTGTTGCTGAGAGCATAAAGAATAAGTCGAAAAAACATACTGACTGCTTGCTGACTAATTTATCATATTTTGTCCTTGTATATGAGTGGAAGCGTTACGAAATTTGTAGTCGACGTATCGATAAGATGAAGCTCAAAATAAGACAAATTTACCTTAGAAAACCTTGCGTTTTCTCAACTAATTCATTATATCATGAGCCTCAGGATGTTGCTAACACGTGCCCGAACGCCCGGTTGGATACCCTTTGCTCGGGTGTGGGGGGGGGGGGTCAATTTACCTCCCCCCCGAGCGCCCGAATGCCCGGTAGGATACCCTTCGCTCGGGTGGGGGTCAATTTACCCCCCCCCCCCCAAGATCTCAGGAGCTAAGAGGGCTGGGGGCACCAAATTCACAGGATGTCTTGACCTGTACGTGAACTCACTTAGGTCAAAGTTTAAGGTTCCTAGGTCGTGACAATCATTGGGTCAAATAAGGTCAAACAAGATCAAACTTCAGGCTGGTCTCCAAAGTGCCCCCAGAACCTGGAGACCTGTTGTAAGCAAACGATGACATGCTCATTTAAGGTCAGTGACCCCGTCTGACGTTTTAAAAGTCACGGTGACCAATATCATACGGGACTCTTTTGAGTTTTGCATTTGCATAAGCGACAAAGATTACGCTCGACACTATGGTCCTAAAAAAAAAAAATGTTGACCGCAGTCATTTTAGGTTAGTGAGCTATTCTGACCTCTCAGAAGTCCATGGAAGGTGTATAACGCGGTTCCTGTTATCGGCTTGAAATAAACTCATAAACTATAAGTTTTATAGTTTATAAGTTTATAAACTTCAAAACTATAAGCTTGAAATAAGCACCAAAAACTGCCCCGTACAGCAAGCCCTGGAGTAATGAAACACGATATTTTGGCCTTGGTCTGACCTTCATACCTGACTCTAGGTCAATGGAATTTGATAATCCAATTGTTGTGTTGCCTAAGAAAGTATCCCAGAGACATATGTCTTCGTCTAATACTCCGTTGTCGCATCAGTTTGAACGATTCCTAGAAATTGACTTCGCTGAATCCATAGCCTAACTTTGACCTGCTGTAGGTCAGTGACCTTGCAAGGTATATATGCATTTTCTAGACTAAACGACGCGTTATTATATTGTCTACAGCTATGCGAAATTTGGCGGAGCTACGCCGCGCCATTAGGAAACCATTCCGGGAAAACCTTCGGGGGGGGGGGGGGGTAATTCGAATCCCACCCGAGTGCGTGCAAGTTAAACTACACACCTAAAAATTATGTTCATACAACCAGTATTACCAGGTGTTCCTACCCTTCTTCTTCACTCCCGACAGAGCTCCACCTACACGCAGCGATTGCACAGCACGACTCAAAACTGTGCTTCGCGTTTCCAGTTGCCTCTTTTATCACCTTGCATCTACAACGCCGCGCGGAATATTTTATTGGTTGACCATTATCTGAGGCCCTTCTTTCAAAGCTCGCAACTAGCTTAGCTCTATCCTACGTCGGGGTTAATCTGCGGGTCGGTATTGCTGACATTTGGCTGTGATGTTTTTAACAACAGTGCTAAGCCCAGTCTGTCGCGAGCCGCTTGCAGTGATAACGTAGCAAATAATATTTGTTAACAAATAGTGTGTTGATAATATGCGACTACCAACGACCTAGCGTAAAAGTTTAAAAACGTTAGGACTCGAGCGCCTCGAACTATATTGCAAATATCACCTCTCGTCACATATTGGCACCATCGTTGAATTGGTGCATGACCAACTAATCATAGCCCACCAACATCGGGACCGGGGGAGAGGATGGCGACACTATTTGTATTTGTTAAAGCACAGTACGGACGAGTTTGTTTGCAACGCTGGGCACCGCAACATGCGACCGAAATTTTATTGGCTCCTATGCTCTAACGGAATATCCAACGTGACCAGAATTAAGATAGAGGAAGAAAACCTATTCTCCGTGCAGCGACGTTCGCCGTATCCCGCAAAAACATTACAAGAAAATGCGCGGTATATAGCCTCGGGCTATGTGCGCGTGATCCAACGCGCGTGAAGACTTCCGCGTGAGCGCTAAACACTATTGTGAATCTCAGTGGAATGCAACTTGGATCACAAAATGCAAGTCCTGGTGCCTCCATTTTTGTGCAGCTAAGTTGCGCTCTCACTCCAAGCAAACCGATGCATGTAATGCAAGCAAGCCAATGCATGCATGTAGCCTTTTTCAGGGTATCCACAAGGTACGCATATTTGAAGGATGCTTAGGTTTATATCAAGCTACCTCACCAACCGCGGACAGGAGGCAACGATTATCACGTTTCGCCTCCGCTGCTCGCTTCTGCTATGGCGGCACCAGGCGAAACAAAATGCTGACTCTGCATCGAAAGTACTAAATGATGTTTTCAGGTTTGTTAGCCTCTAAACTAGGAAACAAGCTCCCGGCTAAGCTCATATTATGCCTCAAACTCACGCCACAGGCAGTCGCTAACAAGCACGGTAGAAAATGCAAATTATCCAGGGTACCCCACCAAACTTAGAGAATTACCAAAGCAGCGTAATTGTGCCTCTCACAACACTCAAAAGTGAGATGGCGAACGTGATCCAAAAATATGACATCCAGGCTCGAAAAACACCATGTGAGCACGAAATCCAGGAACAGTTCTATGTTGCGTTACACACAAGCCTTCATGCTTCACAAGAAAGTGGACATCTGACTCGATTAAATCCAAAGGGTATTGGTGCATTATCTGCGGTCACTGGTTCCACTTACAGTACGGGTGGTAGTCCAAGCAGATTCCTAAAATATAAATGCGTATACACAACATATGGTACCTAGATGTACTAATGAGTGTACAAATATTTCCACCTTCAGCTCACCTATGCTTATTATCATTATTTTTTATTTTATCATTTGACGACTCATCGACTGACTCATCATAACAGACTTATGATCTGTGTGAAGAAAACGCCAAATATTCAGCAAGTGGAAAAGTTGTAAGTTCTATAAAGACGCCCAAACGGCACCAATCAGCCTGTATTTGCATGCCCTCACGTACTCCACGTAGCTAAGGGTACTGGAAGTGCAAAGGTAGTGCCCACTTAAAGGTCATTGTAAGCGACTGGCATCATACTCTACCACCAATCCAGTCGGCAGGTGCCCATCCGGAAGCGCATTCCGCCCAATGCACCTGAACAGCAGTTCATTCTCCAAAAGTTGTCGGCCCCAGGTGCATTTTGAGGTTCGCAATCGCCTAAGAAGCCTAGCCTGAATTCCCTCAATACGCTGATGAGTCCGGCGGCTCGTTACAAAGCAATAAGCGATATTCCAGGCCCGAACGTGCCTTTACGTGTGGGGGGTACCCCAACCGACTGATTTGCGGAACGCCACTTTCAAAAAACTAAAGCAATGTGTTGAAGGTGAACTGGAGGTGACGGAATTAAAGGTCATCATTCCCCATCGGTTGGGGTAGAAAAACTGCTTTTAGGCATCACAATTCTATGTACGTTGAAAAGTAAAGACAGACAAATGGTTATGCATCCCCATGATGGAATTATAAAATGAAGGAAAAACTAGCAGCTAACATTGAAAAGATGCAACTCAGTTTGCATAGTCAAAGTGCAGAGTTGAATAATTTATGGGCCGACTTGGACAGGATTTTAGAATGGCAAGCACTGAAGGTGAGAAAGCGGAAGAAATTTGCCTGTTGCTATGTTTGAGGAGTGACGACAGAGACACAAAGTTCTCAAACCGTAAACGTTTCGAATGCCCGGTTACGATAACATTGTCTTGGATTGGTGGCAAACTCATGTTGATTTTCCAGTGGCCCCAGATATGATGATGAATTCTTATATTAACTATATATGCTAATGCCTTTTCACGGGGCCTTTGTACCCCGGCTCACGGGCACATTGCCGTGGATTCGTGGCAAAGTCATCGTTACTTTCTGGTGCCCCAAACGTGATAATGTATTTTTGTGTTAACTTAACATGTTAATGCTTAAATATGCCCTGAAGTGTACTAATGAATTTAACAAAAGGTTATGTGGTAAGGATATAAGCACGCTCCTACATAACGTCTCGAACTATGGTAGACATATTTTACACCAAGAAAACCTTTGCAAGGAGCAAACAAATGACCAGTACGCTGTGATATTCAACGGGATTTTCTCTCGCTCTTTCCCTCTTCCTCTTTCTCCCTCTTTCTCTCTCTCCCTCTTTTTTTCTCTCTCTCCCTCTCTCTCCCTCTCCCCCCTCTCTCTCTCTTTCTCTCTTATCCCTATCCCCTTCTCTTTCTCCCTCTCTCTCCCATCTGCGCGTGTCCAGACCCACGGCCTGAGAAAGCTCACACCGATGTTAGGGTCGAAGCAGCCCAAAAATATCAGGGATGTTTTGCATGGGGAGTCTTATTAGAAGGCTGCAGCCGGCCGCGCGGCGGACGCCCGGCGTCGTGTCCGCGCGCCAGTTGCAAAAACCGAGCACTTGGTCGGGCTCGCGCAGGTGTGCACTCCAATTACGGAATCAATTCTCGCCAAGGCCCAGAATTATTCACCTGTGGCGTATAAATACGTTAACTTTGGGATACCAGGATAGACGGACCGTCGCACCGTAGCTGGAGGCCGTTTCAGTGCGTTTCATCACCGCAGAGCCTCCAGGAGCCGCAGGCAGAACATCAAAGCCAAACGGGAGACGGACCCCGCCGTGCTTGGATGCGGCGGAGTTCCGACAATCGACGGCATGCCGCCGCGTTTGGTGTTCACATATCGGCTTACCACGCTGGGGATGGGGCGGGAGCCCCGCTCGCATCGCCGGTGGCGGCAGGTGCGCTCAATGGCTCCACCTGGCGCCTGCTTTTTGGTATGTGCAACGCCCGTGGGACTGCAAATTGCTACATTGTGGATCCACACGAATAGATCTACTCGTGCACGTCGATGCGGCGGTAAATTACGATATTTTGGAGGTCAATTTGTTGGAGCGGTATGGGGAGGAATCATTCCCATTACGCTTTCATCACATTTGCGACTTGTTCCACAGCACTTAATCGTAAGGCAGCGAATGAAATATGGTGTATGTTAACGGAACAAAGATACTGTGACCCTACACCGCATTGGCGTTGCTAGAATTCACGTAATGTTCGCCCAGTCATGTAGCCAAGGTGAAAAGAGCGCCTTACTTATTGGGATGCGGGTTGACTCATGGCGCACTCGTCATACTTTCATGGGACAGGTGCAAGTTGAATGGTCAATCAACGGGCTCACTGCATACCGCGCAGCAATGTGCAGACACTCACCGATGAGAAACGCATCGATTTTGCAACAAATCGATTTTATAAGAAACCCAGGCGATTACCTGACCAGGTATCAGCCTTACAGGTTGCCCTGTGTTGGAATCTTTTATGGGAGTAAACTCGCATTTTACATCTTTTGTGGGGTAAACTCGCACTCGAAATCTTTGATGGGGGTAAACTCGCATTCGACATCTTTTATGGGGGTAAACTGGCACTTGACGTCTCCCGTCCAACACAAATGTTCACTGCAGCTGAAGCGAAATGGGACTTAATCAGCAGCTGACCACGTTCGGGGCTCAGCAAGAATGGTGCTGAGTCGCAGCCTTCGATCTGCCGCGCAAGGCTCCAACACTCAGCAGAATTCACCACGGGCGAATATAGAGAACAAGGCATGCCCACTTCAAACAGTTCATTAATACACCATATCTGGTAATCACATTTTGGGAAAACATTTTGTGGGGATCAGTAGGCAATTTTATGCTTCTACATAATGTTTGAACGCCACAGTTAATGCTTCAAAGTCGCTTTCTCAACCGCTTGTGATCATGGGCCTCAAGGCACGGACGAGGTCGCCTGAAGACACCTGTTTGTGGCGTGAACGAACTATAGAAGCGAGGTAGCACGGAAAATGAATGACACAAAAGCGTGACGTGGTGGCTGATCTCGAGGAAGACAGATTTACAAGGAGACGGAGGGTGTAATGAGGCTGTCACGGAGGGTTTCGTAGGTTCCGTCATCTGGACGTCATTTGTATAAATAGTTTAGGATCGATAAGAAAAGTCATCTGAAGCTAATTAGCATATTGGTCATGGAGGCCATTAAGTCATTTAAAGTGATTCGCTTGAGAAACAAAGAAACCTTCACGTAGAGAAATTCATTCCAATCCCTTTTTACTCCCGCAACCAACCACGATTCACATGCATGGCCATGAAACAGCAAACGGCGTAATGTGACGTCATAATCAACAGGCATGCTGCCAGCAATTACGTCAGAACTAAGTGGAGTAGCATGCCCTTCTAACAACGATGCCCTCTCCAAATCACATTGATGCAAGGATCAGCTCAACCGGGTTTGACGGCGCTAAACCAAAAAAAGTGCCGGCGTTGAAAATTCCGCGGACGTCGCGTGCGTCGACCCACCTCGTTTGTTCCGCACAACAAACGCGGTTAGCTGAGTAATCACGTGCGCCGTTCGGGACTATTCGGCCGGCTGATTCTGCACGGCGCCGGCCGTGGCCCGCCGCCGGGCCAGCGACGGACAGTTTTAGACCACGTCCTACGCCGGAACAAGTCGTCAGCAAAGCCAAACGCCGTAGTAGAGAATGGAAAGAACTGACACCCATGCCAGTGCTTGTTTAGCCGCTGGAGGGAAGGAGCGAAATTGACGCCGTCCATGCGTTTGTCGCAAACAGCGTCGTAACCTGTAACCACTAGCGAGCGATGATCGGTGCCTTTGCTAAGACGAGAACGGGATGTCAAAAGAAAAGCAACAACAAAAAACAGCGATTGCGGCTCGACAGCGCACTCAGCTACTTAGGCCATACTTAGGCCATACTTAGGCCATACTTAGGCCATACGCCGTCATCTGTCTCTTACCTTGGTAGGAATGGCGGGCACCACGGAGAATCAAGCCCCACATTTCTGGTTTCCCAAACGCGCAGCTTAAACACTGCACTATTAACGCCGCAATGGCAGAAACAAAAAACAAAACAAAAAACAACAAAAAAAAACAACAAAAAAGCATGAAATCGTTGGGAAGCTTTTGCATTGAAAATCTGGAAAATCCCAAATATCCCCTCATTGCGACCGCTGACAGAAGGCCTTTATAGCTTGGGTTTCGTGTACCCAATAAAATCGCTGCCCATAAGTTGCGGTAATGTCTACCAGTTGGCCATTTCTAAGCAGCTGAGCCCATCTGCTGCCTATCCGTTTATGATGTGTGCAATGTCTGAAAAGCTCTTTCAAACCCTACAGCTGCACATTTTTTATTGTAGCTTCAACGGTTTCTACACTCAGATGGTGAAAGTAACAAAACGCCACTTCCATTTTTCGGTTAATCGTGTGATAATTCACCGATGACGTCACATTCACTACCACCCAATCGGGTTTTTCTTTTATTACTTCCATCATGTTTGTTCAATCAATAGATCCAGTAGACGTGACTTAATCTATGGGTTTTATCAGGTGACGCATATCAGACTTGACCGAACAGCAAACATGGGTGTTACTACGAAGCAGGAGTGGTAACCATCTTCCAGTCACCGACTGAATCTCTGTGGCCAAATTGTCGTCAGCATTGTAACGTAATACCATATGACATGAAGTGGCAATGATGTCCAGGCCCAGTCGGGTCACCAGGAATCGGTGTATCGCCGGAAGCCTCTTTCATCACAACTATCAATATAATGCACATTAACTGAAACGTCCATTTATACAGTGTCCTTCAACTAATGTCAGGATTATTGCTGCTGCGAAGAATGCAGGCACTCCGACCCTAGACAATGGCGTAACCCAATTACAAAAGCAGTCTTCCTCCACCCTCGGGACTTGCGGGAACCTCATGTTTTAGCTTGATCTACGGCTGGATTTGCCATCGTCGACGGAAAAAGACGGTGAAGTACCTCGACAGCCAGGGCGAATGAGCATGTGGCAGAATTCCAACCGGTGGCAGGCAGCACTAGAGGAGGACGTCCAACATGCGGGCTTCCCCGAGGCCATGTCCTCTTATGAAAACCACGTATGCACCTCGAGCCCCGGCCCAACCTTTCGCTGCGGCCCAGCAATTGGAATATGCAAGTTTATATACAGGAACAAGCTTATGCCTAGGAAACCCAGGTCAAAATGGGTTTCTAGGCTGTCTGGAAAAGGAGCGATATATTGGGTTTCAGGTTGGGCTCGGATTCAGGTGAAGGCGAGTGCACAAATGCAGGCCAAGAGATAGTGATGGCGTGCTGGATAGATACATCAGGGTCACGGAAAGATGTAATCACATAACTGTTTCGCGGAAGCACATACCAGCTGTTTCATGCTCCTGTCAAGCTGAGCAAGACATAAACAACAATCATTTACGACTGCAGCTCACATTCGATTCAGAAGACTGTTGCATGCTTTGACGAACCGAAGGTACCAGACATTGCACGGTGATACTCAATGATTTTTCACCGTTTGCACAATGAAATCACGTGTATTTCCACCATAACACAAACCATCTGCTGCCGATCCAGCTGTTTCCATTACCCTTTGCATACAGAAGCTCATCAGTTTTATCATTGAATTGTACGCACCGAAGGCGCGAAATTTCTCGTTTTGTTGAACTGATGCGTCCGTCCCTATTTCAATCATCGCCGGAAAACCTTTTTTCATGCAAATTAAGCCCTACATAAATTAGTTCGTGTCTGATCATTGTCATTCCTTGCCTTTTTAAGCCGCGTTTCCATATATTTTCGGCGGAGAGGGTGTCCGAAGGTTTTCTCAATATATCGTAGCTCCACTTTAAACGGCACATTTCATCACAGCTATTCAAAGTCAAATTTGGTCGTCAAAGATAATCACTAACCTTTGGGACGGGTCCTTAGCAAGAGCTCCAGCTGACTGTACTCGAATTTTACTGGCCCATCCAGGACCCCAGCCTTTTGGCACACTTTCACGCATGCGGGTACTCCTTAGCAAGGTCACGTACAAGACTGAATCGCTTTTGAAGCAACTGAGGTGCTTCTTGGCAACCAGGTGGCCTTTGAGAGGGGCCCTATGGGGCTGAAAGGATCACGAGTATCCAGGGGGTTATGCGGATATAGAGGGCTCTTATCTCCGAGTAAGATCCTGAGCGGACCGTGAGCCCTGAGAACTCAGAGATCATCTCAGTAATCAGAGGGCCTTTCAGTGGCTCGATGACGGTCCCTTAGAAGACTGACAAGCCGCTGAGCTCTAATCGGTCCACTCAACCTTCCCTCCCCCCCCCAAAAAAAACAGGTGTCCAAAAGGGTCGCTAAGTTAAAGATACATGTTCTGGCGGCCAAATGGGTCGCTGAGCAACCAATGGGCCATCAGCAACCAAGCGAACACTTCGATGGTGGGAACAGCCCTCAATCGATCAAAAGTTCGCCTCCGTGATCAGGGTGGTCCGGGCGACCAGCTAAGTCATTTAAATGTCAGAGAGGGACCTCACCCGCAAGAGGCTCCTCAGCAGCCAGAGGGGCCGCTCAGCGACCACAAAATCTCTGATCAGCTAAAGTGAAGGTCGAGAAGTCAGTGCGGCCCGTGAACGGATGTTGCCATTGGGGCGACGCACGCATCGTATGGGTGTGTATGACGTCACGTGCTTCTCACCATGGCAGAAAGGCAGGCACCGCAGAGAATCGAGCTCTGTACTTCCGGTTTGCCCGAAGTGCATCTTTAATGAAATGTTCCGTATTTAAAGATATTGAAGCAAGGATCAGGTATGGCCAAATGAGCTTACTTATGTGTATGTATTGTCATGCTCGTGAGTGGAAAAACTGCTCCGAACAACACAGTTTCTCCGTTAAGGAAATTTGCTCTTCAATGTTTCATTGCTTGATGACGTCATGACACTTTCCACAATATTGATCGAGAGCCAATTAACGACCGCTATGTCTGGAAGTCGCGCTCGCAAACGCCAGATATGAATGACTTGACAACTGTATCCTTGTTCTTCATCGCCGCATGGCTAACAGAAGGGCAAGATTTGAATGACGCTCTTATTGCGCCATGGGTGCCTGAGTGACCTTGAAATAGTCTCCCCGAGAAAGTCTATACATTTTTGCGGGCGTGTAGTTGGGAGACTATAGGGCCTTATATCTTAAGACGGGCATTGCTGTGAACTGCACCGAATGATCTTCAAGACGGCTAATTCAGTTCAAAATTGCATACAAATGTGGGCCACTCCCTTAAACCACCACACTAAAACGGCCCAAGGTTGCCTGGACATTGCTTTTAATTTGTGTGCCGAACAGACCAATCAATGGCAGTCAGGCCTTAAATAGCTGTTCTATCCGTAAAGCGGACCGAGAGCCCACGGTGGCTAGTTGGGGCCACTTATCTGTAACAGGGGGCTCAGGTTGGCCAAATGAGACCTAGTGAGTAGGTAGAGGACGGGCTGTGCTCATTCAGCACGGGTGTATTTCTTTACGACGCGCGTAGCCAAAAAAGCCCTGCGTGCACCTCCGCAAAACATCAGTTTTTGCGTCTTACAGTGTCAGGGAAACATGGATGCCCCCCCCCCCCCCATGCCCCATTTGATTTCTAGCCAAAACCTCAGTCGTCGCTGGAGGATTGTGGCGGCTAGTTCAATGGGACCCTGAGCGTCAAGAAAGAAAATTTCGGTGGCAGGAGAAACGCTTGTTTGCAAACTGGTCCCTGAATGGCTAGACAGGCCGCCTAAAAGCAAGGTCACTGAGCGACAGGAGGGATACTAAGCTGGCAGGCAGGCTTGGACGTTTACTGAACTCTTGAGTGTCCAGAGTGTCTCTGACCGGCCAGAGTCCATCGAGCAACCAGAAGAGCTCTTGGGAAATGGAAGGGGACTTTCAGTGGCCTGAAAGGCAACTAAAACGCTAGGAGACCCCAAGTGTCCAGATAGTTTTTAAATTGATTAGATCACTCTGGCTACGGAGCCCCCAATAGCCAGAGAAGTGCGTAGGTGACTAAAGGGTCCCAGAGTAATCAGCTCAGGTTAGGTCAGGTTACGCCAGTAAGATATCATTAAAACAGATCTGTATGCTGCTAATCCAAAAGCTTGTCACTTTACAGCTTCCACAAACGAGGAAATTGCATCCTAGTTTGTTGATGGCTTCTCATCAACATGCTAGCTCGTTTTGGACAACATATTAACTTCTCCCTGATAATGAGGGATAAAAGTCCAGCATGTTGTGCAGCTGCGCCCAATTTTTGGTAGCCTCCAGGGCATCTATTGCGCGTGTTTTGATGCCCAAACGTCTTGTTAGCATATCTAGTCACTGAGAGGCGACGGATTTCAGAGCCTCGCACGACGACCCGCGGCCGGCGTGGGCGACCGACGAGTCTGCGGGCCGCACGCGGAGGTCTGACGCTTATATTAACGGAGCCCAAAACTTTAAATGAAGCCTCAATAACGGAAAAAACTACATACCATCGTGCTCAAATTTAAGCACAGAATGCTATCTTGATGTTCTTTGTCTCTGCGGGCATAGTTTTTTACATATGAGCGTGCAAAGTTGAAAAAGCCTGAGTTTCGGAACGATTTGACAATTGGCTTGGTTTAATGGGGTAAAGTGGCGACATTAAACGTATCATTACACGCAAGCTGTCGTTGGGAACACTATACTGATGTTTATGTGAGGCTTTCTTCTTTAATTTGGAAACGGGAGGGGGTCCGTCCCCCCATTATCCCGTGTTATGAAAAATGGCGAATCTGAGTGAAGATTAAAAATTTAAACTGCCATAATTTTTTTCTTTTACACGTGCTGTTGTAAAAATATGCATTTCGGACCATGGAAAAAATCAGCTGATGCATCAGAATGCCACTTTTCATAACCAACGTGCACACATGAGTGTCAATTGAATCAGCATGCCAAAATAGCCTTTTGCATATTTGGTAGCCAAACAAAGCTAAGTTCACCTGTGCTTCTTTTCA
This sequence comes from Pollicipes pollicipes, assembly GCF_011947565.3. NCBI lineage: Eukaryota > Metazoa > Arthropoda > Thecostraca > Pollicipedomorpha > Pollicipedidae > Pollicipes > Pollicipes pollicipes. The sequence goes on along the minus strand of NW_023597034.1, from coordinate 40,567,626 downwards.
TGCATGATATAAGAGTGTCAATTTCAATTATTTTAGGGCCTTGTCCCACCCCAAAGTCAATTTGGGCCCCTCTATGCCAGTCTCTCCCCGAAAACTTTTAGCTTGGAGATTTAAAAATTTGAGGAGAAAGAGAAACTGACACAAAGCATATGATCTTTGGGATTTGTTGATTGGCCATGACTACAATGCTGCTCGAACAAAGGTTGGTTTGGTGAAACACGACATACTTGAGAATGGAAATTAGCTGTTACCAAAACAAAGCAGACAAAATGTATTGACGAACACAATTCGGGAAAGGAGGTTGTGAGGCCCATAATTTGTTACCTTATCCATTTGCCATCATTGCGATGTCCGCTGCCCATATGATGTACAAAAATTGACACCCCTGGCATGAATTCACAACCAAAATATATCCTTTCGTATTGCCAGCAAGGACTGCACTTAAGTAAGGCTGGCTGCCTTCACAACTTACACTTCATATAAATGGTGATTTTGTTCAGGATTCTATCGAAAAGATTTCGTTTCAATGTGAGCAAAGCCATGAAATATCTTGCATTTGTTTCTAAGCGACTGTCATACACACAGGAGCAGAGAGATGGGCACCGGGGAACGACTCCCTTTAAGCTTTTCCTGTTACAATGAGGGTTATATCTTCAGAAAGTAGCTAAAATTGCTATGAAATGGAGCGAAATATCACTTTTTACTGAACTTCTATGGCAATGCGACCAAAATTGTACAAAACCCTATTTGAAGTAAATCCCTTGGTCAAAGTGAGGTGGCAATGGAACCACCTTACTCCACTCATTGCCTCCTCAATACCTACATCATTGTCTATCATGCCTGTTTCCAGTGCCCAAGATTAATATAAGGGAAAGGTTCAACTGGGAATAACTGGGATATCAATCCCAACGAAATATTAATGAAACGATTGCATTTCAAGCAAGGAAATAGTTTTCAAATATAAGTGGGTGGGGAGGGGGCTGACAGTAAGAAACATGCAATCTCCTCAAAAATATGTCTGCTTCCCCAGATTTGGCACATTTCATCACAACTTTGGGGGAGGACTACAGGCCTGAAATGAGTAGGTACTGGGGACAAAATTTGCACCCAGTTCCTATTCATCAGGAATTGTACTACAAACCATGATTTGAAGATCAATTTGACTGGTAACAATCCTTAATCAAGAACAGAGCAACAGTGCCATAAATTGGTACTTCATAATCATTATTACCTCCCGTGATATCCATCTCTGATGAGTGTCACCAGACCCAGCACCGAACCCACGGTCTTCTTGAAAGCGAGGAAGGCTGGGAGCTTGCGGCTGCTACGGTGAGTCAACAACATTTCCTGTTGCTTTCTTTGTCTTGAGAAGGCAGTCTGCGTAATCGCAGGTCAAGTTCTACCTTGATTGGATCATCCCGCGACTTTCCCTGAGCTATCAATCAGTTGAATTAACAAGGCCCAAAAATTAAACCTGCATAGGTATTTATAAAGCGGCAATACGAATGCCGCTTGCAAAGCCGCAGTACATTGAGGGCCATCGCCAGTCTCACATAGCTGGGTAGCATTGCAACGGTTGAAACATGCCCTTTGGGCCAGATGAAATGCCAGATCTAATTTTTTCAGCAAGTGCTTCTGTCCGGTTTGGTACACAGACTTTGCGTGTAAAGAACAGCGTGTAAGTGCGTGTAAAGAACAGGCCAACCGACCGGGCCACAGAAAATACACCGGGATGAGGCATAGGAAAGGTACTATGGTACCGTAACGTACGGTAACCTACTTTAACGTAGAGCTTCTTTGGTGTTGTGAGATGAAATGCATTGTCATGAGAGACCCGTACAAGGTTGTGCAATCCGCGCCGTAATATTTTGTCGTGGCCGTTGCGAAAGCTTTCAGTCAAAAGCGTGTTTGGCACCAAGTGTTGTGTGCAATTAGACATTTTTCGCCGGCCTTATCCACCAGGTTCGCAAGTTTTACCACCCCTGCTGCAAAGGCGCTTTCCCGAGGAGGTGCTCGTGCGAGGGCTACGTGAGTGGTCCAGGTTCGTGTCAGCCAAGAAGGTGTCGCCAAGGCACTGGGCCTGCCATGGTGTGCGGTAAACACATGGTGGAGATAATTTTCAAACGGAGAAACTCTTGAAGACAAGCAGCGCTCAGGCTGATCCTCACTGGCTAGCCGAGTAGTAAAAATGGTTTGCACCAAAGGCGCAGTGAAAAACGGCCAGGACGTTACAAAGCAGCCAAGTTGAAACGCAAGCGCTACGAGGCGGTCGGTGTGGGTTTTAAGAGGTACAGGAAGCACTTACTGAGCTTCATGCCGAATAAAGTGAGCCAAATTGCCAAAATCTAATAAAAAAAACGTCGGAAAGTGCGGATAACATGGTGAAAATTGCAGAAATCGAGCACGGACGACTTCAAAGGAATTGTTTGAAACGACGGGTCCGATTCCGAGCTCACGCAGCCTTCAAACCCCGAAACGACCGCGCGCGGACAGAACACATTGTCCACCCCTGTAGAAACGGAGGTACCACCATGCCGCTTCGATTGCTCTCGAGGCTTTTATAACTGAGGGCCATTATTACCTTCTGACACCGACATACTTCCCCTGTAATGCCGGACACGGAGCTGGAGATAGTGCTGCAGAACAGTGGGAGATCGTCTTTTGCTCCGTGCTCAGCAAGTTGGTGAGTTTGCTAAATAGGCTTGCCAAGCGTCTGGCATTAAATGGGCATGACATCGTCGGTCGTCGATGTCTTGGACTTGCAGACCTGCATGTGATGCAGCAAAAAAAAAAAACGCACTGTCCACACAGACTACAAACCTAAGGTAATTCTTGACAAACCCTCGCACTGAATCCACTAAACGAACGACGAGCGAGGAGCGCCGCAAATGTCGCAGAAGATGGAGCACGACATTTCGGCCGCCATCTTCATGTAAGACGGCGCGTCCGCTCACGCGACGCAAGGAGCCTGAGACAGGTGCCGGGGGGGGGGGGGGGGGGGCTTTCCAGGGTTCTGGGACACGACGGCGACGACTCTCCTCACCTGCACCCCACCCTGCAAGCGCATCGCTGGGCTGGAGGCCGTGCTGCAGAACAGTTGGCGAGCGTCTCTCCCTCCGTGCTGAGCAAGCTGATGAATGACATTTCAAATAGGCTTGCTACGTGTCCGGCTTTAAAGGGACAGGACGTCGGCATGTGAACACGACACATCACACGAACGTGATGGGCTTTACAGATCGTCGAAAAATCAGATTGACTTATGTAACACTCTTTAAGACTATGGCCAGAACTTCGAAATGGGACTGAAAAATCATGGCGCCCAGACTAAGTATTTTTGCTTTGATAGTCGCAACACTTCTTTCCCTGTAGCTACTTATGCTGAATGAAGCACTGTTAACAGCATTGCGCAGCCTTCTTCGGAGTACGCATTTCATATTTATTAACTTCTCACCCATTATCATACCTCGTAGCCACGATTTTCCTGCATGTGGTACCCAAACCAGTCTGCTATTCATTATACATGTGTATGAGATATATATATATATATATATATATATATATATATATATATATATATATAAGGGGAACATCGCAGATAGGCATTCCAGTCAAGTCAGCATTCCTCTTCGCCGCTCTGTCTTTTTTTACAAAGTGTCTTTCGCCGAGAGTTTGACATACATCGTTGGCCAAGCACAGCAACAAACCGGTGCCTGCAAGGCCAGACAGCTCTATGGCTGGCCTGGCATGATGCAAGCACATAAATTATGCATACCACATCACGCAACAGTAGTAGCACCCTGCAGTGTCCGGCTGGCTCACGACGGTGACGGAACAGTGTCATTACTGCTGGTTGTGGCTTCTGACGGTGTCATTGCTGCTGGTTGTGGCTTCTGACGGTGTCATTACTGCTGGTCGTGGCTTCTGACGGTGTCATTACTGCTGGTTGTGGCTTCCTGTGGCTGGTGACCGCCAGGACTGGTGTCAGCGCGATCACCTCCCATCCCAGCACTGCTCTTGTACTGTGACGGACGGAGCGTCACCGCCGTCAACAGCGATGGCCGAAGTGTCACCGCCGCCAGCATCAACCAACAACAGCAGGAACAATAGCAATGTTGAGACTTTTGTACCAACAACAACCCAGCACCAACAACGTTGAGACCTTTGTCTCCAGTGACTGTCCCATCCCTCCCAATGTGAGCACAAATTATCAAGGAAGCTGTGAAGAACGCTACAAGACAGCTAGACCCAGTGTACTGAATGACAACGTGCTCTCCAGCATCCTCATGACTTGAAAACCTCCACCTTTGTCCCAAACTGTGCAGAACCAATTGCAATTCGTTGTGCGACGTTAAACAATATATTTCAGTCAAGTATTCAATCAAATACATGCAACCATTGCTTCTGAGCTGCCTTTAACCGTAGGCAATTTTAAATTTCAGTCCTTCTTGGAATCCTTTTTTGAGTAACAACATGTCTTCCTGGCCTGTCACCATTATTAATGATGTCATTCAGTACATAAACTCAATACAGATGGGACCAGATGCCTTCAAACTTAGGATATCCAACACTATGCATGGCATAATGCATGCATTCGTGAAGATCTCCCAGTTCAATGCAACATGCTTCATGAAGTATTTCATTTACACTCAAAGGCAGAAACATGTCCGCCAGTTTCAGCAGCCTTGCAGCGGGCCGGAGCGCGGTTTTGGATTGTGCCGGCTCTCGTGATCGATTATTGGATACTTTGACCGTGACTGGAGGAGTTGGGGTCTGTTCAGCAGCCTCTTGGACAAATTCGGTCCGGCACCTTCTGAAAACAACACGTCCGAGCCAGGCGCCGGCCGGCGGCCGCGGCTCTGGTCTCAGTTGGCACTGCAACTCCACGGGCTTGCAAATTACTGCGGGTGCTGCTGGTGGCAGAGCGGAACCTGTACAAGACTGATGGAGGGGCCCACACAGGATGTAGGACCAACACGACTGGACCATGCAGGCAGCAGAGTTATGTTTGCCAGTTTGATTTGCGCCGCGCTTGGCTTCAGACGTCGCTCCCACCTATTTGAATCCAGTCCAGGTTGCGCTATATTTCGTGACGACACGCACGCTGCCTCGTGTTGAAATAATCGGAGTTAAGTGATCGAGTCGGTAAATCGGGAGCCTGGCTTAAAATGCATGCACACAATTTTATTATCTGCAACATCGAACCGTTGAATGATTCGCCTATTCGAATTATTTGCCTGTTCTTTTAGCATGGAAACATGAACGGAGAAAAAGCAGAAGGGTTCCAATCCAAGTAAACTCAATAAAAGAATAAATGACATTTACCGAAAATCGAATGGGATAGCGTTAAATGTTTCAGGTCTCCTGCTGAGCTTTCTGAGAAAAGTTCTTTTTTATTTTCAATGGCAAGGTTTATCGGCAAAAAAGTGGTGGGCACGGGTCTGCCCTTGGTTTTTAACAAACTGCTAATATTTGTGTTTGTTAGCATAAAAACCCCTGGCTTAGCTGCTGTCTGGCTGAGTTATCTCCGTACTCTTATCGTAGTATGTTGACGATTGTTTTCTTTTTTTAATTATAGGTCTCACGCTGCAGCGTGAGACGCTGCAGCTGCTTGATTGGCTCATTAATTACACTCCATGATTACGCCCTTTGATCTCCTCAAAAGTAAGCATCGACTCAGTAAAGTTAGGATGAAAATGGAGCCAGACGGCAAAATTCTCTTTTTGGACGTGCTTGTACACAAGGAAGGTGGTTCGCCTACGCACAGGCAAGAGCCTAATCGAATAAGAACGCCTAATCCTACCTGTCAAGGAACGCTTTTTTTAGCTTCCTTCCAGAGCCACTGAGGCTTTATGCCATATGGACGGCTAACTTTATAGCACACTATCGGCTCTGAGAAGGAGACGGAGACGGAGGCGGGAAGGCAGCGCAGGCTTTGGCCCCGTTTTTCTGTGCGAGATATAACTCTGGCATCGGCCATTATTTGCATACTCGTTTAAACCAGCTTGCCTCATTTCCTTCCATTAAGAAACAATAACCCTTGCCTTACGAATGGGTTGAACAGAGGCTCTCATCCCTACGGTCTTTTCAGAACCACTTGTGAACGGTTTGTGCATGGTGGTACATAGCAATGCTAGGACATCGCTCCCACAAATATAAAAACTTAAAGCTTTGACCTCTTTCTCGATGTTATGTCGGTGTCGGTGTCGCACCCGAAGACGATGAAAAATGATTTCTTTCTCTCAGGAAATGCCCTCCAATGAGGTTGTCTAGGCTGTACTCCTTACCACCGTTCTGGTGGGCTTTAGCAAGGCCAGACCGTGCTAGGTCAAACTAAGATTGGCATGGAGTCAGTCAGAACAAGGGTTAAAATGTCCAGTGGAATAGCCATCTTAGAAACAAGAAGCTACCGATATACAACATGTAGATTTCTTCTGGCATCAAATTCTAAGAGTTTAGCGCACCTGATAAAACTACTGCTAGAACACCTTCCTAACATTATCCTCAAACATGGAGACATTCCCAGCTCTCGGCAGGATCTGATGAAATGAACTCGTCTGCGGGATGTGGAGTAATAGTGGTCTGGGTATTCGTTGGTAGGGAAACCTACCTGCGCCGCTTTTTTAACTCCCGTACCTGTTGACACATGGATCATTGGCGTTCTTCTTATCTGCAATGGTATCGGGCATTAACCCGCACCTGGTCTGGAGAGCGGGGGGGGGGGGAGGTGAGACGGAAGTTGACTTCTCCCACTCAGATTTTCGAGCACAAGCTAAAAAAACAAACGCTCGTAGTAACATGACATTTTCAGTACATGTTCATGTATCAACATAGCGCCCTTCGTATAAATTTGAAGGTTTGATCTGCCAGGATCAGTGACCTAGGCGAGGTCAGATTGGTCAACCTTTGAAAAACTTAGACCACATATAGCATTTTTGGTCCATTTTCCTATGCCTTTAAGTCTCTTAGAGCAATAGGACATGATCGTATCTACAGTTTTTAACCTTTCAGATTTTTAGAAAAATGCGAGGTCAGTGGCCTAGTTAGGTTTTTTTCTTCGTAAAACGTGCAAATTTGTGCGTATTTTGTTCAGTTCTGGCATTTTATGTGAGGAAAAGGTCAATACTTACGTGCACAACCATCAATGACCGCAAAAAACATGACCCTGGCCAGGTTACGACTCACCTCTATGGGTACCTTCTGCAAACTACATGCTGAGCTCAAAATAGGTAGTTTTATTGAGTAATTTGTATCGCAGAACTCGAATATCCCGATAAAAACATGTTGTGATATCATTTTTATGCATAACACGGTCACAGCAGGTTATGGCAGGATATGCAAGGTCATTTAAGGTCATACAAGGTCAGTGACCTATGCTACCAGTAGCTGAGTGGCTTGATAAACGGGTGTGGCGCGCGTGACCACCTCCTTATCATGTTTGTTAAGCTGATAACAGGTACGTTCGCACATGAAATCAGACGTTATCATTTTGTTACAAATACATTGCAAGTGTCGAAGAGACTATGTATCGTGTAGAAAACAGCTAAGCAATCTTGAGTACATGCATATTTAGCATGATGCACTGGTCACATGGCCCCGGTCAGCGCCTCAATTTTTGCACTTGGATGGTTATAGTTCTGACGTAAGTTGACCTCAGGTGACCTCTAGGTCACCCTAATCTGGTATTTTTGTGTCCGGAATGGTTTTTCCCACAGCTGCATCTAATGAACCCGAACTAGAACTTATGAACTGAACTAGAACTTATGTAGAAGAATATGGTGAAGAAAAGTATCATTCTTGTGGGCTACAGGTACAGCAGTTTTGAACGTTGACCCGATTTGACCTGATCTATGTTGGCGGGCAGAAATGATCGGAATGGGCTCCTACAGTCTTAATTTCCGGTCCTTCAATATCCGTCCCGACGTGTTGACAAAGGTTTTCACTGCATTTATTGGAACGACCGCTTGTTGATCTTTCATGACCGCTGTTGACCTTACATTTGAACTTAGGTCAAACATTTGGTATGATTCTTCATAGTTTAACGGAACCTTCAAAACCGTACCTTTTTTCGCATACGACGCCTGGAGGCTGGACACCCCAGGGAAAGTCAACTTCCCCCGTGTTGGGCGCTGTTGTCCCAGATCCCCTGGCCGGGCCCAGGTCCAGGTCTTGATATTCCAAAGCGTCAGGCGGCCTCATCATTTGGCAAGATGCTGGGCCCCGCAGTGACACTTGTTGTTTGAGCGGGAGGGCCTGTCGCTGTTCTTCGCCGCATGTACGGTGGATGGAATTGTGCACGCATATGACTATTACTTTCACCCCGCGCGTGTTAATGGCCGGCTGGCGCGCCTCGTGACTCCTTTGGGGACGTTCTGTATGCACCTAGAAGACCTTAAGGCGACAGGCCTCTCGCCAAGATTCCTTCTGTTACGCAGGACCGTCCGGAGGCGGTCGGGGCTGCAGCAACCGTGCAGTGAATATCGGGTGACCGCAGTGTCCGCAGCTTTTTGTTGTATTTTTCGCCTTTTGCGAGCTTAGGTCGAGAACGTCTTGTGCGTTATCAAGTAGGTGATCTCTCACCTCCACCACACCATCGCTGCTACATATTGTTGCTATCATCGTTGCTACTGTTGTATTGCACTGGCTGCTCCGGATTTCTAATCCATTCTTCGCCAACTCTAGTTCGACCGCTCTCCTGGCTGACGCATCGTCAGCAACAGGTCCGGCTAGTGGTGCTTCCCGGGGCACGCAGGTACCACTCTTCGAACAAAAAAACAACAACAAAACAACAATACGGGGTGCATATCATCTGCTACCTTCACGCTGAAGGCTCCAGTCCTTTTCAGCCCGGCAAAAGCTGCACAGATGTAAGTGAACGTTGTTCAACGGCGACAGCAGTGAAACGAGCTGTGCATGCCAACCAAGGAAGGATCACTGACGGGTTCATTAAATTCGTTACTCTAGCTTCTCCGTGCGTCACGGCACGTATACAGACGTACACCAGATAACCGTTCCGAGTCGCCGTCCTGCTGCCAGCTGGCAGGCGCCTATCTCGTCTCAGGCCGAGACAGATCGTCGGCCAGGCCTCGGCACCCTCAGCGATAAGCCGGCCGGTTCGCCCGTTGCTCGGCATTTGTTGTGGAGGAATAGCTGGAAGCCTGGGGCCAAGTGGATGTCCCAAGGAACTAAATCTCGACGTGCTGAAAGATCGACACCCTGCGAGGCGCCACACCTTCTCATTTACAGCGATTTGTAGGAGGTTGTGGCAAAAACGATGAACTGGAATTGTGTGATTGCCTCCTTGGTGGCACTCAGGCCAAGTGCGCTACCTGCAATTTGAGCCCGTGTGCTCGTAACAAAAAGTTAGAGATTTTCGACAGACACTGGGTGAAATCTGGTGATGCAAGATCTCATAGTAGGCTTGTAGAATCCTCAACTGCGCGCTGAATGGTGTTGTATAACAGAGCCGATCGCAGTAAGAAGCACGTCACATGATGCATGACGTTGCATCTCCCGGGCTCCCTAGAACGCTCTCGAAGACTGCGCGGGTCGCACTAGCCGGACTTTCGCAAAGCGGGACTGGAAACAAAGACCGAACCATGCAAAACTGCACTGACCAGGTGGGTGATAAAGACCACCCCCAGCCCCCCCCCCCCCCTTACTGGCGGCCAAGCGCCACGGCGGAACCTATCATGTCTGGACAGAATCCACGATGTGATACTTCATGATATCACTCTGTCAGAAGCCCTACAGGAAGCGTGGCTGCACACGGATGTGCTGCACATCGCCAGGCGCCCAACGAAAACAGTCATGCGTTGGTGATATTTCGCGTAGAGTGGAGTGGGATGGACTGGAAATCCTATCCATCGCATGCCTCGTATTAGAAAGCGATTTACCTCGGGATCCACCAATCGGGACCAGTACAAATTCCAGGGGTTGGTAAAAAAACCGCGCTGCCAACAGTGTAAGTGGAAGTCAGATAAACCAGGCAGATAACGAGAAGTCGCTGAACTATGTGCAGTGGAAGAGGAGGCGTAAAATGGGTGGTGCTAGCCTGTCGTTCCTTCTGACTACCTCGTAGAGCTTTTTAAAGCCGAGGATAATCAGACGTAATTGTCGGAAATGGCTTATGATCCATATATGCTGCGTCGCCTCTACGCCCTTGTCGGTTTATCCCTAATTTCATAAACGTCCAGGGTATCAGCTTCGCTAGAGATTTTTTGACGGACAGTTTTCCCACAAGGCTCGTGCTCCCGCCGGCAGGCAGGTGCGAGCACTTGCGTGGTAGCATTTCACACGTCAGTGAATGACTGCCTGTTGGTGTGCTGCCACGGCCAACCGTAAACAGAGGCCTTGGGCGCGTGATTGGTCATCTGCGCGGTCCCACTACCGCCCCATGCTATATATGTCACCCAGACGGCCGCGCAAGCCGCGGAACGCCGACCGAGGGCAAGCCATAGGCGATATGGAATTCTCAAGCCATGTGGACCATGGGCAGGTCCCTTCCGACACCAATAACCGGGACGAGATAGAGACAGAAGACAGGACGACAGAGACAGAGAAGAGACAGAGAAGAGACAGAGAAGAGACAGAAGAGACAGAGAGAGAGACAGAGACAGAGACAGAGACAGAGACAGAGACAGAGACAGAGACAGAGAGAGGACAGAGAGAGACAGAGAGATAGAGAGACAGAGAGACAGAGAGAGAGAGACAGAGAAAGAGAAAAGAGAGACAGAGAGGGAGAAAGAGACAGAGAGACAGAGAGAGAGAGAGAGACAGAGAGAGAGAGAGAGAGAGAGAGAGAGAGAGAGAGAGAGAGAGAGAGAGAGAGAGAGAGAGAGAGAGAGAGAGAAACCGTTTATTTAGAATAGCATGGCCTGGAGTATCAACTCATATCGTTTATTTGCACAATATCCTTTGACGAAAATTCATCGTAAGCATCTACCGAACAGCGCAGTGAAAATTCTTGTGCCTGCAAGCTCCTTCGAATTGTGATGTTGTCTAGTTCATAAAATATATGTGTTATGAACAGTGGTTATATGCGAGATACTTGATTCGTGAAGTCGCGTACTGCAGCAAAATGTTTGGAACGTACTTACGCTCCGGGGATGTACGCCCGAAGACGGCTACTCGTTGGCTTTGGAAGCAGATCTCTTTGCATGGGAGGCGCTCGCATCTGAGTTCCTTGCCTCAGCACAGATTTTCCCTCAAGCCACTTGTCAGCGAGGGATTCCCTGACCAACCGCTGCAGGATTTGAGAGTACTTTTACGTGCGACCGAAATTATTTTCAAGGCTCTCTTCTTCATTTTCTTAATATGTGGCGCCTGCCTGACTTTGAGTTTTATGTGACAAACTCGTGTCTTGAGTTTTGTATGACAAACCTCGTTTATGTCAACATAAGACGCGTGGGGACTCGTGACACAGACGGGAAGGCAATTCATAAGTTCACACTTGTCTCTGGCCTTGAGCAGACCTAGTCCTGATCAACTGGCAGGGTGGCCAGTGTGCTGAACCAGAGTACCTGTCTGCCACCATGGAAAACTATTAATGTTGCGGAAAAACAGTGCAGACACATTCGCCGAAGGCTCAGTATTGATATGATTAGTGATGGGGTGT
>NW_023597034.1:40540804-40555012 GCF_011947565.3 Pollicipes pollicipes | reverse complement strand
ATCCTGAGCCAAAAATCACCCAAATAACATCAGGGGCCTTTTTCTATTATATATTCATTCCACAGGAGGTCATCTAAAGACGTCTGGGCCCTTGGGTCCAGACGTCCTTAGAAGAGGGCTGTTTGGATGTCATGATTCTCGGAGGAAGACACTTGCAAAAAAGCAACAAAACAAAAAAAACAGCAACAAAAAGGGTAATCTTGACTTGAAAACCCCCTTATGACCCGCTTTGGTCCCTCCTGGTTGAAATTCTGATTAGTATACTGAAGAGACTTGGGCCGAGAAGCCCCCCATTGAAGGTCAAAACTATGCTAGTGGCCCTGTTTTTAGACCCAAAATTTCGCAAACAGAGCCTCTTTGGGCGTAGGAGAGGATTCATTTTGGAGATAGAATTTCAGAAGAGCCCCGGATTTTGCCCACTTTCTTCCAAAAGATTAAGGGGGCTGAATCCCAAGTGGAAGTTGGGGGGGGGGGCTGAAGCCTACCCAGCCTAACACCCCCGTTTTTAAGCTCATATCACAGCAGCGAAGGTGATGCAAGGGTGGCTGAAACGGTGCTGCCACCATGCTTTTATGGAAAAAACGCTGTTTTAGAACATCTGAATCATATTTACAGCAATAAGATCCAAAATAAGATATCAGAAGAACATCTGGGTCTATAGTGTCCAAAGTGAGTATATCCGAAAGAACGCATAAGTCTGGAATTTCCAAGAAGAATATGTGCGAGAAGTAATTGCAGTTTTTTATCTGCAACGTCAGCATTAGCCTCTATGAATGCGCCGAAAGTGGGCAGCCGGCAGAATGGCACCCAGGCGTTCATAATGATGCATCAACACGTGTAAAGCAAGTCGCCACTCTGGCGCTCACATTAGACTTAACACGCTTCTGAAGGTGGAAAACCCCTTTCTGACGCATTTTGACAGTCGAAATGCTAGTCTGTACTGCATTAACACGCACTCGAGTGGGGTGGGAGGAGGGCAAATTGACCCCCTCCCAAAGGTTTTTCCAGAATGGTTTCCGAACAGCGCGGCGTAGCCGCGCCAAATTTTGCATGGCTGTAGACAATTGAATAGCAAATGGTTTGGCATCAAAATTAGATGTACCTTGTAAGGTCGCTGACCTATGACGGGTCAAAATCAGGCCCTGGTTTCAGCGAAGGCAATTTCTAGGAAATCCTTCAATCTGATCCAACAAAGGGTGTTAGACGAAGCCATACATCTCTGAGGTGCCTTCTTAGGCAGCACAGCAGTTATTGAGCAAATTAATTGACCTAAGGTCAGGTATAAAGGTCACGCCAAGGTAAAAATAAACCTGTTTGTTACTCTACGGCTTGCTGTGTGGGATAGTTTCTGGTGCTCATTTCGAGTTTATTGTCATCAGGAACCGCATTATACATCTTTTATGGACTTTTTAGAGGTCAGAATAGGTCATTGACCTAAAATGACCCAGGTCGACATTTTGTTTTAGGAACATACTGCCTAACGTAATCTTTGTCGATTAGTCGAATGCAAAACTCAAAGCAATCTTGTATTATTTTGGTAACCTTGACCTTCAAAAGGTCAAACAAGGTCACTGACCTTGAATGAGAATGTGACCCTTTGCTTAGAAACGGTTATCTAGGTTCTGGGGATACTTTGGAGACCAACCTGGAACTTGACCCTTTTTACCTTTTTTGACCCGAAGGTCATGACCTAGGAAGCTGAAACTTTGACCTAAGTGAGTTCACGTGCAAGTCAACACACACTGAAAATTTGATGTCTTTAGCTTTCTCAGTTCCCGAGATCTATGGGGGAGGAAAATTGACCCCCCCACCCGAGCGAACGATATCTGGCCGGCCACCCGGGCGCGTGTTAACACGTTGCCATCGTCCTCTTTTTTATGGCGAATTTACATAGGTGTCCGTGCGCTGCTTTAGATGAACCTATTTGCTTCCGCAACATGCATTCCGAAGTTTTCCACATACAGCTTCAAATGTAGTTCTCTGAAGGCGCTGTCAGTGGGCAATCAGCAAAACGTAGCATACTGGTGTCTTGGCCCACCTCAATGGTGCCGTGCGAGCACGAGAAGAACGCGCTGTAATGGCGTCCATATCGGAGTATATATTTGATAAAATGGAAAATATCATTTTCTGGCGTATTCTTACCACGAAGTGAACTAAACTGTCCTGGACTGCTGTGCTGTCAGGCTCCTTTTCATTTATATGATGATTCGTGGTTGCCCATGCGGTCCTTTTTATCGCAGCCTAAAACTAAAATGCCTTATGAAAGTGAGTAAAAGTAGTATGATCCTTATGGATCTTCACGCGGAAATGGGAACTCGACAATGGAAGATAATGTGCTACAAAAATATGATAACATATTGATCTGTTATGATAGTGGAGAATATGTTGAATGATAGCAGCAAAATTTTGGATTCTCTGCTAGCTACTACCATACAATTTTTTTCCCCAACGCGCAAAATAGGATTTATTTTTATGCTGGCACAAGGGCATTTTGGGCGCTTACGAGGCCAAAGTTTAATGAAAGCCCAAAAATGTCCTTCGTTTTTCATGAGCGAAATGGATGCGATAAAAACAGGAGGCATGTGTTAAAGTAGTACCGCTGAGCATGGCACTGTAACAACGGCTGCTGTTATTCAAAACAGTGGTTCGTTGGGACGCTACTCACGATTCGGTCCTCAAGCGGCGTCAAAGCTGGCGCCAAGTCAGGGTGGACTTTCGCCCGAGGACATTTTTCCTCAAGCAGCGCCAAACAGTCCGGGTGAGCGCAAAAAAAAGCTACCGGCGCCAATGCCGTTTCCTGGGGCTATGAACGTGGGCTGTCGTACGCTGTCATTGTGCGGCGTCTTTTCACGCGTCTTTTCAAGTACACACGTAGTTCCTGGGCCTTGCATGCTCGAGCGTGGGAAATAGCGGGTTCCTGGCGTTGCGTGTACACACAAGGGTTTCCGTTGTCGTTTTCCGTTGTCCAACAAGTAAGTCTTTTTGCCGAACGCCACCAAATGCCAGTGAATGAGCCCGGCGAACAACAAGGCGTCGCTTGTTTTTTTGACACACTTGTCATCGGATGAGACAGGGAAAAACTTTAATAGTCGCGTTTTGGTGCCGATCTGACACCATTGAAAACTTGTAATGTCAACAGAGCTCTTGGTCGAGGCCCAACTGATATCTGCATATGTCAGATATCGTGTTGAGGTAAATCAGACACGAATAATTCCATGATCATCTTTTCCTGATCCTGCGCACTACATGGACACTGAGGTGACAGCGTTCGCGTGACGTTTCTATGGCGTCATACATGTATGTGCAATCTTGAAATAGTCTGCACATGTTGACGGGCGCCAAGCTCATAAACAAGGGGGTTTCCAGTCTTAACACGCACTCGGTTGGGGGCCAAGTGCCCCCCCCCCCCCCGAAAGGTTTTTCCGGAATGGTTTGCGAACATCGTGGCGTAGCCATCCCAAATTTTGCATAACTGTAGATAGTTGAATTGCGGATCGTCTGACATCAACAATTTGGATTTACCTTCTAAGGTTGCTGACCTATGACATGTCAAAATCAAGTCATGGTTTCAGGGAAGGCAATTTCTAGGAAATATTTCAACCTGATCCAACAACGGAGTGTGAGGCGAAGCCATACATCTCTGAGACACTTTTTTTAGGATACACAACAATTGAATTAACAAATAACGTTGACCAAGGGTCAGGTATGAAGGTCAGGCTAAGGCCAAAGTCAACCTGATTAATTACTCTAGGGCTTGCTGTATGGGGTAGTTTCCGGTGCTCACTTCGAATTTATGGATAACATTGACCACACTATACACCTTCCACGGACTTTCTAAAAGTCGGAATAGGTCACTGGCCTAAAATTACCCACGTTAACATTTTGTTTTTAGGAGCATACCGTTAGCCTTTGTCTAGTCCCTAGTGTTTCTCTAGTTAGGTAATGCCTAGTCTCTAGAGCATCTTTGTCGCTTATCCAAATGCAAAACTCGAAGCAGTCTACATGATTTTGGTCTAATTTGATCGTACATGATTTACATCTAAGAAGCTCAAACCTTGACCTAAGAACCTCAATCTTTGGCCTAAGTGAGCTCACTAAGTTCTAGAGTTCTAGAGTTCCAAATGAGTTCGTTTAGGTCAACATACCCTGTGAATTTGATGTCTCTAGCTCTCTTGGTTCCTGAGATCTCAGGGGGGAGGGGGGTCAAATTGGCCCCACACCCCAGCGAAGGGTATCTAACCGGCCACCCGGGCGCGTGTTTAAAAGGGCATGGCTGTTAACTTCACTGAATGATCTTGAAAATGGCTATCTCAGTTAAAAAACTGAAACAAATATGTAACACTTCTTCACAGGGAGAACCGCGGGGTTGTCAATGTAAAGTTGTCCCGCGTTTGTATGGGGTTTTTAACTGCAACAGCCATCTTAAAGATCATTGGACGCACTTCACAGTTCTGCCCTTCTTAACCCGCGCCCGGCCAGGACGGGGGAACGGGAATGGCGGTGAAGTTGACTTTCCACTACAGTTTTTTTTCCAGCACAGGTCAAAAACAAACGCTCGCAGCAGCACGAAATGTTCCGTGCCTGCTCATCCTGTTCTTCTTTGTGGAGAGGCACATTTTTTATCTACCAAAATCAGTCACCACCTAGGTCCGGTCAAAGAGGTCGACCTTAAACAGATTTGACGACACATGATTTTAATGTGGACAATTTGGCGCTGTTCAAATTCCTTTAGTAATGGAACAAGATAGTACCTGCAGTTTGCATCTTTCATATTAAAAAAAGATAGATCAGTGCCCTGAAGGAAGGTCAAATTTTCCTATGCGTCGTAAATAGTTCAAATTTGTACATATTTTTGTGTAGTTTTGGTGTTCTTATTTCAATTAAAGAGTACTGACTCACATGCAGAACTATCGCATGGCCACAGAACACATGGTCTTGGCACAGGTCATAACCTTACTGCGTGAATGCATTCTGCAAAACACATGCTGGGCTAAAATAGGCAGGTTTCTTAGGGAATTTCCGAAGCAAAATTCGAACACTCCATTGGAAGCATGTTGTGATATCCTAATGCATAATGAGGCCACAGTAGGTCACGTGAGAACATGTGAGCTCATACAAGGTCATCCCAGGTCAATGACGTATGTTGCCAGCAGCGGAGAGGCCAGGTAAACGAGTGCAACGCGTGTAACCACCTCCTTATCGTCTCTGTCAAGCTGATGACGTATAATCTCATTTACCAACGTGCTTGTTCTCAATTTGTTACAAATACATTGCCTAGCGCCGAAAGGACCATGCATCGGGTAAAAAACAGCTATGCGGTGTTGAGCATCTGTAGATGTCCAATGCATCATTTCTGACCACAGAAAAAAAAGATTGCGCTAGGCACATAGACCGGTAAGTGCCTCATATTTTCATTTAGATGGTTTATAGATTTGACCTTAGATGACCTCAGATGGCCGATAGGCCTGCCTAAAATGTTATTTTTGCGTCTGGAATAATTTCCCCGCAGTTGACCCTGATGGAATGGACTTTGAATTACATTCAGAAAAAGTATCGTTCTTTTAGGCTACTGGTAGACCAGCTTTGAACAGTGACCTGATCTGACCTAGGCCTTGTGGGGAACAGAAATGGTTGGAACGGACTCCCACAGTTTCAGCGTTTATTTCCGTGCTCTCAATGTTCGTCTTGGCACGTTAGCATAGCTTCCAACTGCACCTATTGCAACCACCGTTTTGTACCTTTCGTGACCCTGGTGACCCCACATTTGACCTAAGGTCAAACATGTCATATGAAATTTTTATGATTTGATGAGACATTCACAAATTAATCCATATTTTTCTCATACGGCATCTGAAAGTTTGAGATCCCAGGGGAGGAAGTCAACTTCCCCACCGGACGCGATTTCCTCAGAGCCTGGCCAGGCGCAGGCAAGATCTAAACCCATCATATTTCTGAGATGCACGCCGCGAACATGTGTAAAAAATTTGTGCAGGCTATTTCAAGGCCGCCCAGGCATCCGTGACGCCATAGTAACGTCATTAATTCCTGACATTTCATTGGCCCTGCGGCGATCAAAGCCATGACAAATATAAATGTCGAGTCGTCCATATCTGGCGTTTGTGAACATAACTTACAGGCATACCGGCCGTGAGTTGGCTTTCAATCAATGTTGCACAAGGCATGGTGACGCAATCTTACAATGACGTAGTGAGGAGAATATTAACTAGATCTAGAAATTGTGTTGTCTAGAGCAGTCCTTCTCACTGAAAAGTATACCAATAGTCATGAGCGGGCCTATTTCATTATATCTGACGCCTGCTTTAACATCTCCAAATGTGGAACGTTCCCTTTTTACCCACAACCGTTACGTCGGGACGTGATTCAAGCAGGGTCGGCAGATATGATCTGTCGTCTGTCCAGGGCTGCGGCCACGTTCTGACGCTAAGCTTTTATATAATTTTCCCACATTTCTCTGGTTTTGGATGCCCGCGGAAGTGCTCGGTTGCACCGGGAGACAGTGATGAACCGCGACTGTGACCTTTGTGGTGCAGCTGGCCCATTTGCGACCTCTATCATTGATTATATTTTTCGAAGTCTGGACACACCATGGAGTGCGCACGCTGCGTGGCTCCACGTTCTGCTGGTTCGGGAAAAGGTGTTGTGTACCGCCACGTGTATCAGCGCGACCGGCCGAAGTCAATCGGTGTACGTTTCTACCGGACCTCATGCCGGGTCCAGGTCAGCAAATTCTGCGACTGCGATCGGCCTGGCTGAGCTGGGGTGTTGCCAGCCGGGACCTGGCCCGGTGGGACGGCTGTGCCGTGACGGGGCGAGGTTGTCGGCCGGTCGGGACAGCGAGACAGCGAGACGGCGTGCCGCATTACGCTCTTCCGGTGAGCTGCGACGACGCAGTGTCCGAGCCAGGCGTTGCGTGCAGTGCCAGCCACACGGCCTGAGTCACCGGCGGGGAGCAGCAGTTGCACCGGCGTGGGAGAAGACGCACCCTACACTCTCAGCACCAGACATGCCACCGTCCGGTGGATGCTTCCAAAAATGGGCCGCCAGTCACACTCCAAATGAGTACTCCACTCCAGTACTCCACTCCACACTCCAGCTGGAACTGTTTGCACTGCCGATACCTGGCTTACGGACGCTGTTCTGGACAGGATTCTCGTTTTGCATGGATGCTGGCTGCCGCAGAGGGATCGCCGGTGGTTCTCTGGCGATGCCCGCCGTGCTGTCGCTGCCTGTGGCGGGGGCCGTCATGCTGAACCCCAAATGCCTGACCGGGACTGTCCGGCCGGTGGCCGTCGCTAACCCACGCGAGGCGCTGCGGACGACCGCCAGCAGCGGGGATGCCCGTCGGCTACTGTCGATATGGCCTATCGGTCATAACCCTGCTCCGTCGCTCGCGCCGTGGGCGATCTGCGCGATGAGCTGCAGGGTGCTGCGATCTCTGGAACACTCGTCTCCCGTCTCGTCATCGTTCAGGCTGCTGCGTGCTGATAAGATCGCCGCGCTGAGTGCCCCCGTGTGCACCGTAATTTCTCAGTTTTAAATAGCTTAAGCTTGTTTTGACTTGTTGTCGCTCCGGCTCGTCGTGTTTCACCCGACACTCCTATTCATCATGTTATCACTGAGGTTTTCTAAGTTTTTATTTAGTAAACATGTCCCTTAATACGTCATCGCTTGATTTCATCATGCAAAGTCTTGAGGGCGTCAGAGACGCTGCCAGACTGGCAGTGTCAGGACTGTCACTTTTTCGGATGGGCTGACTAGCTCGTAGTGCTTCAAAGTGCCGAGAGGTGGTTTTGTTTATTAGTGCGTGTTTGCTGAACTCGAGTATCGTTAGGTGAGAGTGTTTTGATTCATTGTAATTGTGCTCTTATACATCTGTCAGTGATTTTATATTTTCTACCTGCTTTCTTATACTCGTATTTGGTGTTATTTTAAAAGACACCAAATTCACGGGGTGCATTAACCTGCACGTGAACTCACTTAGGTCAAAGTTTGAGGTTCCTAGGTCATGACCTTCGCATCAAATAAGGTCAAACGAGGTCATATTCCAGCTTGGTCTCCAAAGGTTCCTAGAACTTCATAAGAAAAAAGTCATCTGATCATATAAGGTCGGTGACCTTGTTTGACCTTTTGAAGGCCATGAGAATTAAAATGGTACAAGACCGCTTTGAGCTTTGCATGTGAATAAACGATAAAGATTACGCTAGGCGGTACGCTCCTTAACAGCAACATGTTTATCTGGGTCATTTTAGGTCAGTGACTTATTCTGACCTTTAGGAAGTTAATGGAAGGTGTATAATGCGGTTCCTACTATCAACAGATTTGAAATGAGCACCAGAAACTACCCCATACAGCAAGCGGCAGAGTAATAAAACGGGCTGGTTTTGACATTGCTGTTGCCTTCATACCTGACTTTGAGTCAGTGTAATTTTTTCATTCAGTTGTTGTGTTGCTTAAGAAAGTATCTCAAGGATGTACGCCTTCGTCTAACATTCCGTTGTTGGATCATATTAAACGATTCTCTAAAAATTGCCTTCGCTGAAACCATGGCCTGACTTTGACCTGACATATGTCAGCGGCCTTACAATGTACATCTAAATTTTTGATGCCAGACGATCCGCTATTCAATTGTCGACAGCTATGCAAAATTTGGCGCGGTCACGCCGCCCCGTTCGGAAACCATTCTGGAAAATCCTTCCGGGGGGAGAGGGTAATTTGGCCCCCACCCGAGCGCGTGTTAATTCGTGCGATTTCCAGCCTCATTTCGGTCGTAAGTAGTACCAATGCCCAAATTGTTGTATTCTGTAGGACAAAAATGTGACTCGTGCTCGAAGCTTGTACTTGAAGCATTAGATTCGTTGAAGGCCAACCGATTGCTGTGGATGTTGCGAGTTGTGCTGACACACGCCAGACGCGAATAATTGGGTGATCATATTTTCTTTAGCCTTGAGCGCCGCGCGGCGATTACAGTGGTGACATTCGCGGGGCGTTTCTATGGCGTATTTCGTGCCTGGGTGAACTTGAAATAGTCTGCTCGACATAGTCTGCACATGTCCACGTGCGTCTAGCTCAGGGACAAGCGGGTGATCAGTGCTAGGAAGGGCATCGCTGTAAATTGCATTCGTGATCTTCAAAACAACTGCATTCGCTAAAAGCCGCACACCAATGTGGAACGCCCTCTTAGAGGGTTCAGTTCAAACTTTGTACGCGGAATGGTTCGTTGATTTATTACCCGTTTTACCCGATTTACCCGGTTTACCCTTTCAGTGTGGGAACTCGTGGGCTTGACCAAGCCACGACGTCCTCTAGCCCTGACCCCATCCCATCGTGGAATTCCAAGGCGGCGGCAGAATTTTGTGGCGAAAGTTTAACGTGCCGTAATGCTCGGCATGGTCCGTCCTACCCTCTGACGTCAACTGACCTTTAGAGCGGCCGCTGCCGACGGCCGCTCGCTATCCCAGTCAGGGCAAGTAGCGAGCGCTTAAAGCGAATGGAGCCGGCCATGCCATGGATGGGCGAATCCAACAGCGTGTATGTAGCCAGCTGTGTTGGCTACACGTGATGGACATTAAAATGCCACAACGTTCCACATCTCGTGGAGAATACCGCAACTTTTTGAACCTTGGACGGAAGGACACATTTTCCAAACATCGGCCAAAATACCGCAACACCCGGAGCCCCGAGCGGCATACCGTAACACTCGGAGCCCAGAGCGGCATATCGTAACACCCGGAGCCCCGAACGGCATACCATAACACCCGGAGCCCAGAGCGGCATATCGTAACACTCGGAGCCCCGAGCGGCACACCGTAACGCTCGGAGCCCCGAGCGGCATACCGTAACACTCGGAGCCCAGAGCGGCATACCGTAACACTCGGAGCCCCGAGCGGCATACCGTAACACTCGGAGCCCCGAGCGGCATACCGCAACACTCGGAGCCCCGAGCGGCATACCAAAACATTCATCAAGTCGCGGCTATTCTTGACGGCAACCGCCGGCGTAGCGAGTAATGAATACGGCCGGCGATCGCTGGCGTGAGTGCATGCATTGACGGCCATATTGTTGTAGCTGGTGCTGCTTT
Organism: Pollicipes pollicipes; assembly: GCF_011947565.3. Classification (NCBI taxonomy): domain Eukaryota; kingdom Metazoa; phylum Arthropoda; class Thecostraca; order Pollicipedomorpha; family Pollicipedidae; genus Pollicipes; species Pollicipes pollicipes. The sequence continues at coordinate 40,544,913 of NW_023597034.1, read as the reverse complement.
GGGACCCCCTCTTGGAGCTCTTGCTGCAGTTGCCATGCCTGGGAAATGAATTATTGCTATCCTCAGGGAACGTACTTTTGGACAATCAAGAACGATGAAAGAGAGCTAAGACACTGTTAAGCTTCGCCTTGCCAGGGTTTTTTTTTACCTTCGCCCCACGAGGGGAGGAGTCTCACAGGCCACCCGTAAGCTCTCCAAAACAAAGCAGACATGCGCCACAGGGAAAATGACAGTGAAAAGCCCTTGCCAAACTGTATTAACATGCGCTCGGGTGTGGTCAAATTTACCTGTCCTTTACCTGGAAGGCGTAGGAAGTAGGAAGGAAAATTAATGAATGAAGGAAGCTCTTGACCAGCTATCCGACGGGCAGTAATGTACATTGACACATGGGACCCTTGATATGTTTTGCCAGGTCATATGAATGAGGGTAGTTTTTGCGTTGCCCCATGCAGTTATACGTAAATACCTAGGTTGTTGTTTCAATGGGGAGAGTTGGGTTAAGATGGCCTTTTTAAACGGTGAGATTAGAGCCATTAAAGTTTGATTCGCAGTACCTTTGACGGTCCAAATCTGGTCGCGGAGGTCAATGTTTGACCTAGTATGACCTTAAGTTACCTGACATTGTAAAAGCTATCGGAACAATGCCGATGTATTTTAAGTGGCGAATGTAAGAAAGCAGTGTATAGACCAAGCATGACTATATTTATTCGACTGCACACTGTTTATCACTTTTGAGCAGAATTCGCCAGCACCACGTCGAAAAAGAAGTAATACATTACAGAAAGACTTGGCAAAAAATCATAATATAACATAAAGCGTAAAAGTGATATAAACTTAACCGGCCAAACTTTCAACGCCGTGTTTGCAGCTTTTCGGAGGACATTTTGAAACACCATTCAGCGGGTTTCTGAGGCCTCACTCGTGGGACAAGGGATCGGGCACTCCTGTGGATAATTTGGATGGATTCTTCTACTGTTGCGTGTTTCAATGTACGGGAAATTCTGTCATTTCCTTACAAGAAACAGTAAAAATTTAGCAGAAGCAGCAGAGACTTTCAGCTGCCGGTTTTCGGTATTGTGAGTTTAAAGTTCTTATATTGAATGATCGATCTTGGACTCGATGGTTCAAGCTGGGCCTGTGATCAAGAACGAAGAAGGCTGAGCAGGTCAGACAAAACACTACACTTCAAAGCCATGGTATGTGGATCCAGAAAATAACGCGTGTCTGAACATACACTGCCACTCGAAAATACCACAAATAAAAAGAAATTCGGGCCTCCACATCATAACACGCGATGCACGGTTCTACGGCGGGGACTACACGTAACAGGTGACAAGCAGTGTTACGATTACCCATAGGGAGCATTGTATTGGAAAATTGTTTACCGCAATTATCGCGCACCATACGCATTGCACAAACCTCACGGAAATCCCCCCAAAATTCAGGATCCCACGTCATAGCGCACTACGCATGCGACTGCTAAGGACTGCCCGAAACAGACGGCTGAGCCAATAGATTCCATAACCTGCACCGAGCATCACGATGACTATAAATTTGCAAACGTGCATCGGTGTTTATCACAACGAATACAGGGAAATTTGTAGCCTGCATAACCTAAACTATGTTGCTTAAAGCTTGCCTTTGAGCCTTTGATGACGTTTGTGTAAATTTGTTTTCTCAAAAAGTATATTTAGACAAAGTATTTAACGAAACATCTTTTTTAGTGCCCGCGGATGGCTGGTTAAATGCTCTTCGCTCGCTTCGCAATTTGACCCCCGGAGAGCGATATTAAATTCAACGATCATGATTAAGGGAAATCACAATTTGATGCAATTGCACACACACACACACACGTCTCTATCAACTTTGTAACTTTGATGTCTCTAGGTTTTTTAAATTTTACATCTTGGGTGGATCAAATTAACCCCGCCCTCCCCACCCACCCTCCCCCCCCCCGCTCAACGCCCACCCAAGCGTCGTATTCAACCGGCCACCCGAGCGCAAATGAAATACGCGAAATTTAACTGCCGTCCGTGTTTAACTGCATAAAGCGTTTTACTCGATTATATAGAGACCGTGGGTTCAAACCGTTTTTGGTGAGCAGGCGCCTATAAAGGTCACAAAGCACCATAAAACGCCTTTTCGTTTTCCATCAGTTAAATGGTTAGCAAAGATTGCCTCCCTGCGTTGCGCAGACTCAGATACCAGACAATTTTACGGGAGCAAAAGGAAGGTCATCAGCGGCGGGTAGCGTCTCCGCAAAAAAGAGGCTTCAGAACAATGTTTTCAGAAGGCACCCGCGGCGGGCGGCCCGAGTCGATCCAGACATGGCATAGGGAAACAGCAACGGACTCCAGAACTTTGGCGAGGCCTTCTGGCTGAGGTCCAAGACTTCGACGCCTTCGGAATTCGCGGCCGCCAATATGTACGCGAGGTCGCTCACGCACAGTGGGAGCCGACCGGCGACGAAGACCGGCTGACACTGGGGCCACTGATGACGTCATCAAGGCCGCTCTGTCCAACAGATGTGCGTGTTTCTTTTGTAAAAGCCTAAGTCGCATTCTGTGCAGTGTCGTTTGGTGTTTCAGAAACCAAATGATGTGTGCCATGGGGAAGTATTACCGATTCAAAACTGATGGCCACCATGTGGGCAAAATATCCCATCAGGTAATGATCGACAGGCGGACGTGGACATGACTTGAAATACCATGCCGGTGTAGGTATGAAAATCTTACGCTGAAAGGCCCTGGGTCCTTCTCACCAGTGTATGGGTGTCCAACTCAGCAGTGCCACCCAGGCCGGCGCCATGGGGGTCAGCTGTGACGACCACTGGCCCGGGCTCACATTCGAGCCATTCATGGTCCGGGTAAGCCCGGTGGCACCCTGACAAAACGGATACATTCGTTATAGCATAGGCACGAAAGTAGATCTGCAACATACAGCCATTAGGACAGGTACAACCGAAGAAACCAAAGACAGCATGGGGTTTGGCAGTGGCTCAAATAGATATCTGCAAATCATGGAAAACAAGGGATGAGTCCGGAAGACCTACTCCCAGACGACCTACTACACCCAATATCCACGCGAGGAAGATCAATGTTAGGAAGACCTGCACACAGAAGGCTGGTGCCAGAGGACCTACTAAGACCTTGCCGGAAGACCTTGCCGCAGAGAAACAATGAACGGAGACCGTCTTCCGGATTGCCTGCATTGAAATAACTGCAACTGTGTTTTGTTTACAAGTGAGGGTCTCCGGGTTTGCCGTCACACGTCATTAGAGATCTCATGATAGAGACGGGGGCCTTGTGATGAGAGCAGCGATGTGATGAAAGCTCACCACATCACGAGAGCGGAGATTTGATGAGAACGGACCTCATCACGAGAGCGGCGGCCATCAAGTTCAGAACGGAAAAACAATACAGCAAACGTCCACGAAACATTCCAAACACATCTGAGCTTCATTTTGAAGGTAAGCCCATCCCACTTTAACATGGCCACAAATATTTGGGGAAAGCTTCCCCTAATGGTTTGCCTTTCACGACCACATCATTGAACATGTAAATCGAACATGGGACAAAACATGTAAATCGATCTATCATCCCCATCTAGGTCATAGCATGTCACACTACAAGGCCCCCTCTAGTACAGATCTACGCCACATATATCCAAACCTACTCAGACTATTGCGACATGGTCTTCGACGGATATATCCCTACGACTGACTCACCCAGACTTCAGAGACTTGAAAACAGGGCTGCGAGACCCGTAACACTGACACATTTCAGAACATCGACTGACATACTCAGACGTACCTGGGATGGAACTCGAAAGAGACAAGGCGCAGCATAGACAAACGAACTCTGTTTTTCAAGTTCCGAGTCACGCAGCCACGCTGTCCTAATTACATCACATCCATTGTCCCCGCCACACGACAACACAGCACGGGTGGATTCAACTTGGGCATTGCAAACACCCGATCACACCCTGTTTACCGCCCCACCCAATTTCAACGCACCGTCCCTGCCACAACTTAACTTTGGAAGCAGCCCCTCTGCATATCCGGACAATGACCTCAGTGCCAAAAATCAAGCGAGCGTTGTCCCAGAGCA
>NW_023597034.1:40517509-40538294 GCF_011947565.3 Pollicipes pollicipes | reverse complement strand
GGAGAGAGAACTTTATAAAACCTTTGGACATTTTACGTTTAAACGGCCTCGTGAAAATGGCGAATATGCTATTTTTTTGTCACGATGCGGAGTTCGTAAATGTGTCATGGTGGGTATCGAACGTCATTACTTGAGCTCAGATTAATGCAAGAGGCATTGTAACAAGCAACAGTTGCGTGTTCTGCCATGCCTTGGATGATCGATGGCGGGAAATAAATGGGATCAGGGCGAAGAACAACAAAGGCGTTATCACGCAAAGCAGAACGCCTGAGCTTTTACAGGTGGTGGTATGTATCCACGGCTGGTCAGTCGAGACTGCGCCTGTGCCGGTGCCGAGCTGTGGCGCCGTCGCCCGTGTCCAGCTGCCGCTCGAGACGCAGCACCGGCCGCCATCGACCCGGCGCCGCGGGGCGACGTCCAGCGGAGGCGGCATCAGCGCTGCGGGAACACGTGCTGATATCACAGGCCGGATCGGCGCCGGCGGACGGCGGCCGACTGGACAGTGGTCTGGCACCAGGCGACGACCAAGGTCTGGCTCGGCACCAGGTGATGGCTCGACAGGTCTGGTCGGCACCAGGCGAGACCAGACAGGTCTGGCTCGGCACCAGGTGATGGCTAGACAGGTCCGGTCTGGCACCAGGCGACGACCAGACAGGTCTGGCTGGCACCAGGTGATGGCTAGCTCGGCACAGGTTGATGGCTGACAGGTCCGTCCGGCCACCAGGCGACGGACCAGACAGGTCTGGCTCGGCACCAGGTGATGGCTAGGACAGGTCCCGTCTGGCACCAGGCGCACGACCAGACAGGTCTGACTCAGCACCAGGCGATCAACGACAATGAAGTGCGCAACACTCTGCGAGATATGTTTCAAGGAGTTCGAATCTCGCGATAAAGAAAATCAAGGAGCTCAAGAAGCCAGTAAGTGTAGCAACACGAATCATCCCGAGCCCAGTCACAGGCAATCGACGATATTGAGCAGTACTCCAGACGGAACTGCCTCAATTTCAACGGCGTGGCTGAAACCGCAAACAAAAAGCCGGTGCGCCGGGCCATTGACCTAGCCAGAACTATGGGCGTTCAGCTTCAGCCAGGCGACATTGACCGCCCTCATCGGGTCGGCGGACCTCAGTACTCCGCGGACGCCGGCAGCCGCACCCGACCGCCAATCGTCAAGCCGCACCCGACCGCCAATCGTCAAGTTTATGTCCTACACGAAGAGGGAAGAGGTATGGAGCGCCCGTAAGCAGCTGCAGACAGCTCGCCCACCTAGGCAGTCCTGTCTGACTCCAGACTCTATCACAAGGGCGTATGTCACTGAAAACCTGACTAAAAGGAACCAGAAGGTGATGTATGTCGCTCTCCAGCTCGGACGACACAACAAAATCTGGGCAGCCTGGAGCGATGGCTGCGTAATGAAAACAAAAACAGCGGAAGGAAGCAACACGCATAAAATTAAAACAGAATGGGACCTGCACGGGATTGTTGGGGCAGCTGAGGCGACTCATCGTCGTGCAGCATTCGGGGCAGCCGCCTCCACTGAGGACCGCGGACCGGACAACGCAGACGCCGCGAGTGCTGCAACATACGCTGTCGTTGCGACTGCCGGAGAAAGTTGGAGGCAAAATACGAACGGCAGAGGTAAACCTCATATGCCAGTGCAAAACGCGCTTCGCTTACACCTCAGCCGAAATCTGGTAGCTGTGTGTAATACGGTGGCCGCGGCAGTTGTACTTTGTTCGTATTTCTAAGACGTGTGTTGTCAGCTTAGTTTAGTGGTCCCAGTGGTCCACACTTAATGATAGGATGTAACTTTTTAGAATGCACGTCGTAGCGATGCTGACCCTATTGCATTTCTGATTGTTGCTCCATACTATGTGTTTATTGTGGTTGATGTATGGCACTTATGCTGGCGGCCATAATTTCACATTAGGCATGCTGTGCTGACTATTTGTGTCTGCTTGACTGTATTTGCATTTGTTGACGGTAATTGTATTTCTGTTGGTTAGAGATCCATGGCTCACAATGTGATATGCTCATACCAGGTGTGCTTTACCCCAGCGACATAGACATGCTTGATACATGATTAGAGCAGCTATTTTGCTTACTTGTTTTCTGTTCTTCGTCATAGCCTTTTTGTGTAATTGCATTTCCCTTATTATCCACACTGTCACTCGTGCGACCCTCATATCACTGACCACTTGTCACCGGTTCCTGAATGCTGCTGCGTGCCCGCTGCCAAATTTAGCCTGCTACTACCAGGGACTTTATCTCACAGCATTCAGTCAACCTCTTCCGCTGGGACATTGGAGGTGGGCTGCTCAGCAGTTGCTGGTATTTTTCCTCTATCCCTTTCAACTCTCATGCTATACCATTATCCAATTCTCACTCACCCTTTTCCTTCAAGCACACATCTTACCTTCACTCGCTCAGCTCCTGCACACAAATGCTCAGAACTGTCACTTAGTCTATATCCTGACATTGAAATGTGCTTAATAATCAGTGGGCTGGAAATCAACCCAGGATCACTACCAACCAAGAGTGTCACAATATCATATGTCAACATAAACAGCATCGCATCTCCAGGATGCCTGCACGAGCTTGCTCTCTTCATCACATATAACGACATTGACATCTTGCTTCTGACTGAAACCAAACTTGACTCACAGGTTCATCCTAGCTTGTACAATTTACACAACTACCACAACCCAATGACAAAGCACAGGACTCGACATGAAGGGGGAGAAGCAGCATGCTTTAAATCAACACTCCCAGCAAAGAGACTACCTGATCTCGAACTGGAAGGAGTTGAATGGGCTTGGTCCCTCACCAAAATCAAATCAGAAGTTATTAGGGTTTCCTGAGAGTTTTTAGATGTCTTGTCAGACAGTGTTGGCATGGCACAAAAATATAACCTCGCATCGATATTGATATTGGGTTCATATCGACATGCTATTGGGAGATTTTAATGCTGGTAATAACTATCTAACTAAAGCTCACTCTACTAAACGCAGTGATATCTTTCCATTTGAAGTCAGTCTGAAACACACAGTTGAATCACTCAATCTGACACAGCTCGTTGATCAGCCAACACGCATTACACAAGACACAGCCAACTTACGAGACTTAATACTGACATCGAACACCAACATCATTGCAGGCAGTGGGGTCCCCCCCCCCCTTTCACTAATAGATCACATTCCTACCTTTGTCACTATCAAGGTTGCATCGCCACCCCTAAAGGCATCAACCAAACAAGTATGGGACTACACAAACATGGGTGCAGACAAACTTCCACAACTTGTAATAAACACAGACTGGGACAGAGTACTTGATCATGACACAGACACAGCGACAAATAACTTTACGCAGACCATGCTCGCAGCAGCTGCTGAATCCGTCCCAACAAAGATAATCAGGATGAGAAACTGTGACAAACCTTTGGTCAACGCTGCACTTAAAGAGAGAGATGAGGAGAAGAGACAGACTTTTCAGACTTGCTCAGAGGTATATGACTGCTGACCAATTGGGATCGCTGGCGACAACAAAAAAAAATTACCACATGCATGAAAGGACGACTTAAGAACAAACACTTGCAACATTAAATAAGCAGCCTCTTGCATGTAAAGCAAACCCCACACAAGTACCATCGCATTCTTAAGCAAATGATAGGACGGACACGACCTGAGGTAGTGCCGCCGCTCGTAGGACCTGATTCAACCCCATTGACAGAAGACTTAGATAAAGCTAACCTACTAGGTGACTTTTTTGCCAGACAATCACAACTCGCAAGTGACGACCTACCTGTTCCCGAGACCACACTTGCGAATCCACCACACACGTTAGATGGCATAACCATTACAGAGGATGAAGTACTGAGCGCACTCAACACTCGATCTAAACAAATCATGCGGTTCTGACCATCTTCCAGCAAATATATTAAAAATGACTGCGATATTGATAAAGACTCCACTCACTAAAGTATTCAACATGTCACTGAGCCAAGATATTTTTCCTTCCACCTGGAAAGAAGCAAAGGTTCATCCCATTTTCAAAAACAAAGGGTCAAGCTCGGATCCCGCTAACTACAGACCAATCAGTTTACTCCTTTGTGTGTCAAAAATTCTTGAAATAATAATCTTTCATAATATCTATCAACACCTTCCTGAGAATGGGCTGCTCTCTGAGAAACAAAGTGGATACCGTCCAGAACATAGCACACAATTTCAGCTGGTATATTTAATTAACAATCGTTATGCAGTTTTGGACCGAGGCAATGACTTTACAGCCATTTACTCGGACATTAGTAAATATTTCGAAAAGATATGGCACAAGGACCTCCTACTCAAGTGCAAGAACTATTGTGGTTTGTCAGGAACTCTCCTAAATTGGTTGGAATCGTATCTCTCAGACCGTAAGCAGATACTTAAGGTAGCCAACAGTTTAAGCACGCCTATTACCATACACGCTGGGTGCCCGCAAGGGTCTGTTCTGGGACCTCTCCTTGCACTTATATATCTTAACGACCTAGCCGGCAAGACTGATAATGACTTATTGTTCTTTGCCGGCGATACTACACTATACACAGCTCACTCACACGATCCGCTTGCCGTACAAGCAGCACTCCAACACGACTTACATATCATGAGTTCGGCAAAGACTGGCTCATCACGTTCAACGCCACGAACACAATTTAACAAACATTCACCAACGGAAACACACGTAACCCACCGCAGCTGGCATTTGATGGCCAACGAATTCCTTCCATTTCAAGCCACGAACACCTTGGCCTGACGATATCTACTGATTTGCACTTTCATCAGCACATTAATGACACCATCTCCAAAATCAGAAGCGCCCTTGGACCTCTCTACACACTATCGCGACTCCTACCTCGGCATATCCTCAACGACATATATACGACTTACATTCTTCCTTTGTTTGATTATTGTGACGTGATATACGACAGACTTTTGACAACCAGCGACTCCCTTAGACTTGACAGTTTACAGCACAGAGCAGCAAGACTAATCACCGGTGCACTTTAAAGAACACACACTCACGCAATGTTGGACGATTTGGGATGGAACACACTCAAATCACGAAGAAGCATGCACAATCTGACACCGTTCCACAACCTCATACACGACCAACATCTACTGCCAACAAACGTCACTGCTCTTCTACCTGACGCACGAGCACTTGCAACAGGACGCCCACCACGCAATGCAATGACACTCACATTACCACCGAACGGAACCTCAACATACAAAAAATCTTGTATTCCATCAACTACGAGAAGATGGAACCAGCTCCCGCTTGAGGTGTCATCTCTCCAATCTTCTCGTTCCTTCAAACGGGGAATATACCAGCGCTGCGGTGTGGCCGCGCCTCCGGTGTATCACAGCTTTGGATCTAGGCATGGTAACATCCTAAATACCAGGCTCAGATTGGAAATGTCACACCTGACTGCCCACCTGTTCGAAATTCGAAATCCAACTACAACTAGTCCCTCTTGCTTATGTGGCTATCTATATGAAGACCCTAAACACTTTGTACCGAACTGTCCTCGCTATCATGAAATCCGAATTTCAATGCTACGTAAAACAGATCGTATCATTCCAAACTTTTCTGAGCTCATTCACAACGAACAACTAAGTATCTATCTCACAAGTAACGGTTTACAGGATCGCAATGGGCAGCACATAGCAGAAATTTTCCAAACATTGTTTTCAAGCCAAGCGATTCGTTTAAAAACTTCCAGCGGGCGCGGGCAGCGGACGGGCTACTGGGTGGCGTTGCCGGGCCGGGCGTCCGCCACCGGCCCGAGACGGCTACATGTGTAGGCTGAACTGGCGGCGGGCGTCTGGCCTGTGTCGGCTTACGGATTGGGCGAGTGGGTGGTGGGTCGTGGGTTCCCTGGCGGCGATGACCATATCTTATTGTTAGAAGAGGCGCTCAGATTTATACGTTCCGCTTATGCACCGTTCCGCTTATGCGCCAATCCACTCATCATATTTTGCACTGCTTAATGTCCATAATCGAAAATAAACATCAAATCAAATCAAATCAAAGCAAATGACCAGACAGGTCCGGGTCGGCACCAGGTGATGGCGAGACAGGTCCGGACCGGCACCAGGTGACAGGACGGGTCTGGCCGGCACCAGGTGATGATCAGACAGGTCTGGCCCGGCACCAGGTGATGGCGAGACGGGTCCGGACCGGACACCAGGGTGATGATCAGACAGTTTGGGCTTGCACCAGGTGATGCCAGACAGGTCCGGACCGACACCGTGACGGCCAGACAGGTCCGAGCGGCGGCATCAGGTGATGGTCAGACAGGTCTGGCCGGCACCAGGTGATGGCGAGACAGGTCCGGACCGGCACCAGGTGACGATCAGACAGGTTTGGACTTGCACCAGGTGATGACCAGACAGGTCTGGACCGGCACCAGGTGATGGCCAGACAGGTCCGAACCGGCACCAGGTGATGGTCAGACAGGTCTGGCCCGGCACCAGGTGATGGCGAGACAGGTCCGGACCGGCACCAGGTGATGATCAGACAGGTTTGGACTTGCACCAGGTGATAGCCAGATAGGTCCAAACCGGCCCCAGGTGATGGCCAGACAGGTCCGACGCCGCACCAGGTGATGGTCAGACAGGTCTGGCCCGGTACCAGGTGATGATCAGACAGGTTTGGACTTGCACCAGGAATGGCCAGACAGGCCTGGCCCGGCACCAGGTGATGGCCAGACAGGTCCGGACCGGCACCAGGTGATGGTCAGACAGGTCCGGCCCGGCGCCAGCTGAGGGCCAGACATGTCCGGCCCGGCGCCAGCTGACGAGCAGACAGGTCAGGTCCGGCGCCAGCTGACGGCGCGCCCGCCGAGTACCGCTTCAAATTGGATGTTTCAGCGGCGACAGCCGACGCCGGGCGATAGCATTGAAATGTCATGCCCGACTCAGGTCCAGTTCGGAAGGCGTGAAACTTGCCCGGCGCGATGGCAGGCTGATGGGTTCAGCAGCTGGTATTGCGATCGAGTATTAGATGGTGACGTCGTTGTCTATAGACATTTTCCGGGTCCAGATCATTGCGGAAATGGACATCGTCTTCGCCATCTGGGAGCGGTGATAACGTGGGGCGGCTGCTGACGAGCGGGACGTAATTGTGCGGAGGAAGTGGGCGATACCCTGAGGATGACTGCATGGCGTTCATTACGCTGGCAAATGGTCCATGGACACGCCTCGCCGCGATTAGCAACCGGACCTCCCGCACCGTTGTACTGCCACGTGCGCAGGGAGCAGTGCCAGCTTTTTGGCAGTTTGTTTGGTCGCCAAGTTTTTTCGAGGCGTAAGATCCTTCCGGATTATGTTTGGTCCGCTCTCGGTTGATGATGACCTCGTCGACCACAAGCGGGGTGCGCCAGAGGGGTTCCCAGGGTCTGCTCCCTGCGCTGCTGCTGCCCGGAGTCGGTCCCTGGGAAGCAGCAGTGCTCGATGCGTGCGGCACGGTACCTTGGCGGCTCTCCGCTCTCCGTTGTTCTGAGTGTGGAGAATGACTCCGCTCCGGGAGAGGGGAGTGGTTGCAACGCGTGATTTTAGCTCCGATGAGGCATACTGCCAGCATTAGTAAGCTTTAAATGAATTGAATACATATTGCAAGCAACATAATTGCATCCGCTTCTTACGAGTTATCCACTTTCATAAGTTCTGCATTCAGCAAACACCGAGCCATCTCCGTATGGGGAAAGCAAATATTTTTGTCTCACATCCCGTTTTAAATTCGGAATGCCGGCAGTGCCGACGGGAGGCTGCAGATGAACAACAGAACCAGCAACGAAGACGAATTTATTTCCATAGCAAATACATATATGGAGGATTTCACTGCAGATCGGTGCAAAAGTGAATTCACTTATTACAAGGCGCCTCTCTGCGTGTGTACGCTAAGCGTCGCCTGGCCACCTCCGCGGATGTGGCGCAGTTTAATTTGTGATGCGAGCCACACGTGGCGGATGTGGCTCGCACTTATGCAGGTCACATATATTCCAAGAAGGTCAGCGTCACGAGGTCACGAGGTCAGCGAATCATGTTGCAAGCCATGTGTCCCTGTACAGCCCTCGCCGCCACCCAGACCGGTTCTGCGCTGTTGTATGTTGAGTTTATCTTGTGAGGGGAGTTCAGAGGTGTTCAAGAGCGACCATTGGGTGTGTTGTGTGTGTGTGTGTGTGTGTGTGGTGTGTGTGTGTGTGTGTGTGTGTGGTGTGTGTGTGTGTGTGTGTGTGTGTGGTGTGTGTGTGTGTGTGTGTGTGTGTGTGTGTGTGTGTGTGTGTGTGTGTGTGTGTGTGTGTGTGTGTGTGTGTGTGTGTGTGTGTGTGTGTGTGTGTGTGTGTGTGTGTGTGTGTGTGTGTGTGTGTGTGTGTGTGTTGTGTGTGTGTGTGTGTGTGTGTGTGTGTGTGTGTGTGTGTGTGTGTGTGTGTGTGTGTGTGTGTGTGTGGTGTGTGTGTGTGTGTGTGTGTGTGTGTGTGTGTGTGTGTGGTGTGTGTGTGTGTGTGTGTGTGTCATTGGGGCTTTGCGACGCACTCAGCTGATGAGATTGTATAGCGTCGCCTGCCTCTCACCGTGGCAGGAAGGGCGGGCACCGCGGGGAATCGAGCCCTGTACCAATGGTTTCTCAGACGCGTTGTTCCCCCTGAACATGTCAAACACTTTACCTACACTGCCCTCTCACTTTACCTTACACGGTTCCCCGACGAGTGACCGGAGAGAGCGGGGCCAGTGTAAGGTAAAGTGTTGACATGTTCAGAGGGAACACCACAATGGGGATCGGGGATGGGCAGTGGGCAATGGGGATCGTTTATTTATGCAGATTTGAGACCTGGGAAGCGTTCAATAAGGATAAGTTCAAATAAAGTGTGGTGTGGATAATTATCCAACTTCTTGTCCAAGGAGCAACATCGTCGTGGAGTTTCAACCGCTGCTCTGGGACAACGCTCGCTTGATTTTTGGCACTGAGGTCATTGTCCGGATATGCAGAGGGGCTGCTTCCAAAGTTAAGTTGTGGCAGGGACGGTGCGTTGAAATTGGGTGGGGCGGTAAACTGGGTGTGATCGGGTGTTTGCAATGCCCAAGTTGAATCCACCCGTGCTGTGTTGTCGTGTGGCGGGGACAATGGATGTGATGTAATTAGGACAGCGTGGCTGCGTGACTCGGAACTTGAAAAACAGAGTTCGTTTGTCTATGCTGCGCCTTGTCTCTTTCGAGTTCCATCCCAGGTACGTCTGAGTATGTCAGTCGATGTTCTGAAATGTGTCAGTGTTACGGGTCTCGCAGCCTGTTTTCAAGTCTCTGAAGTCTGGGTGAGTCCGTCGTAGGGATATATCCGTTCGAAAGACCATGCGCAATAGTCTGAGTAGGTTTGGATATATGTGGCGTAGATCTGTACTAGAGGGGGCCTTGTAGTGTGACATGCTATGACCTAGATGGGGATGATAGACGATTTACCATGTTTTGTCCCATGTTCGATTTACATGTTCAATGATGTGGTCGTGAAAGGCAAACCATTAGGGGAAGCTTTCCCCAAATATTTGTGTCCATGTAAAGTGGGATGGGCTCTTACCTCTTCAAAATAAGCTCAGATGGGTTTTGGAGATGTTTTCGTGGACGTTGCTGTATTGTTTTTCCGTTCTGAAACTTGATCGGTCCGCCGGGCTCCTCGTGATGAGGTCCTGTTCTCATCAAATCACCGCTCTCGTGATGTGGTGAGCTTTCGATATCACATCGCATGCTCGCAGCACAAAGGCCCCCGCTCTCTCATGAGATCATCTAATGACGTGTCACGGCAAACCCCGAGACCCTCACTTGTAAACAAAAACACAGTCGCAGTTATTTCAACGCAGGCAATCCGGAATACGGTCTCCGTTCGTTGGTTCTCAGGGGCAAGGTCTTCTGGCAAGGTCTTGGTAGGTCCTCTGGCACCGGCCTTCTGGGTGCAGGTCTTCCCAACACTGATCTTCCTCGCGTGGATATTGGATTGTAGCAGGTCGGCCGGGAGTAGGGTCTTTCGGACTTATCCCTTGTTTCCATGATTTGTATATATCTATTTGAGCCACTGCCAAACCCCATGCTGTCCTTGGTTTCTTTGGTCGTACCTGTTCCTAATGACCGTATGTTGCAGATCTACTTTCGTGCCTATGCTATAACGAATGTATCCGTTTTGTCAGGGTGCCACCGGGCTCACCCGGACCATGAAAGGCTCGAATGTGAGCCCGGGCCATTGGCCGTCACAGCTGACCCCCATGGCGCCGGGCTGGGTGGCACCGCTGAGCTGGACACCCATACACTAGTGAGAAGGACCTCAGGGCCTTTCAGCATAAAGATTTTCATACCTACACCGGCATGGTAGTTCATGTCATGTCCATGTCCGTCTGTCGATCATTACCTGTGGGAAGTTTTGCCCATATGGTGGCCATCAGTTTTGAATCGGTAATACTTCCCCATGGCACACATCATTTGGTTCTGAAACACCAAACGACACTGCAGAGAATGTGACTTAGGCTTTTACAAAAGAAACACGCACATCTGTTGGACGGAGCGGCCTTGATGACGTCATTAGGCCGACACTGGCCCCAGTGTCAGCCGGTCTTCGTCGCCCATCGGCTCCCACTGTGCGTGAGCGACCACGCGTACATATTGGCGACCGCGAGTTCCGAAGGTGTCGAAGTCTTGGACCTCAGCCAGAAGGCCTCGCCAAAGTTCTGGAGTCCGCTGCTGTTTTCCCTATGCCATGTCTGGATCGACTCGGGCCGCCCGCCGCGGCCGCCTTCTGAAGACATTGTTCTGAAGCCTCTTTTTTGCGGAGACGCTACCCACCGCTGATGACCTTCCTTTTGCTGTTCGTAAGATTTTCTGGTATCTGAGTCTGCACAACGCAGGGAGGCAATCTTTGCTAACCATTTAACTGATGGAAAACGAAAAGGCGTTTTATGGTGCTTTGTGACCTTTATAGGCGCTCCTCACCAAAAACGGTTTGAACCCACGGTCTCTATATAATCAGTAAAACGCTTTATGCAGTTAAACACGGACGACAGTTAAATTTCGCGTGTTTCATTTGCGCTCGGGTGGCCGGTTTGAATACGACGCTTGGGTGGGCGTGGAGCGGGGGGGGGGGGAGGGTGGGTGGGGAGGGCAGGGTTAATTTGATCCACCCAAGATGTAAAATTTAAGAAACCTAGAGACATCAAAGTTACAAAGTTGATAGAGACGTATGTGTGTGTGTGTGTGTGCAATTGCATCAAATTGTGATTTCCCTTAATCATGATCGTTGAATTTAATATCGCTCCTCCGGGGGTCAAATTGCGAAGCGAGCGAAGAGCATTTAACCAGCCATCCGCGGGCACTAAAAAAGAGTTTTTGTTAAATACTTTGCCTAAATATACTTTGTGAGAAAACAAATTTACACAAACGTCATCAAGGGCTCAAAGGCGAGCTTTTAAGCAACATAGTTTAGGTTATGCAGGCTACAAATTTCCCTGTATTTCGTTGTGATAAACACCGATGCACGTTCGCAAATTTATATTCATCGTGATCCTCGGTGCAGGTTATGGAATCTATTGGCTCAGCCGTCTGTTTCGGGCAGTCCCTTAGCAGTCGCATGCGTAGTGCGCTATGACGGTGGGATCCTGAATTTTGGGGGGATTTCCGTGAGGTTTGTGCAATACGTATGGTGCGCGATGATTGCGGTAAACCATTTTCCAATACAATGCTCGCTATGGGTAATCGTAACACTGCTTGTCACCTGTTACGCGTAGTCCCCGCCGTAGAAACCGTGCATCGCGTGTTATGATTGTGAGGGCCCCGAATTTCTTTTTATTTGTGGGTATTTTGAGTGGCAGTGTATGTTCAGACACGCGTATTTCTGGATCCACATACCATGCTTTGAAGTGGTAAGTGTTTTGTCTGACCTTGCTCAACCTTCTTCGTGCTTGATCACAGGCCCAGCTTGAACCATCGAGGTCCAAGATCGACCACTCAATATAAGAACTTTAAACTCACAATACCGAAAACCGGCAGCTAAAGTCCTCTGCTGCTTTGCTAAATTTTTACTGTTTTGTTGTAAGGAATGACAGAAGTTTCCCGTACATTGAAACACGCAAACAGTAGAAGAATCCATCCAAATATCCACAGGAGTGCCCGATCCCTTGTCCCACGAGTGAGCCTCAGAAACCCGCTGAATGGTGTTTCAAAATGTCCTCCGAAAAGCTGCAAACAACGGCGTTGAAAGTTTGAAGGTTTGGCCGGTTAAGTTTATATCACTTTTACGCTTCATGTTATATTATGATTTTTTGCCGAGTCTTTCCGTAATGAATTACTTCTTTTTCGACGTGGTGCTGGTGAATTCTGCTCAAAAGTGATGAACGTGTGCAGTCGAATAAATATAGTCATGCTTGGTCTATGCACTGCTTTCTTAGATTCGTCACTCAAAATACATCGGAATTGTTCCGTAGCTTTTACAATGTCAGGTAAATTCAGGTCATACTAGGTCAAACATTGACCTTCGCGACCAGATTTGGACCGTCAAAGGTAATGCGAATCAAACTTAATGGCTCTAATCTCACCGTTTGAAAAGGCCATCCTAACCAGTCGATTCCTAACCCAACCAAGGCCAACCTAACCCAATTCTCCCCATTGATACAACAACCTAGGTATTTATGCATAACTGCATGGGGCAACGCAAAAACTACCCCCATTCATATGACCTGGCATAACATATCACGGTCCCATTGTTGTCAATGTACATTACTGCCCGTTGGATAGCTGGTCAAGAGCTTCCTTCCTTCTTTAATTTCCTTCCTACTTGCTACGCCTTACTCCCCAATATCGTAGCATGCTTAGTCATTCAGATGACAGTAGAGTTTTCAAGTACTAATTTAACTTAAGTGGCCTGATTCCACTCATTGAATGCAAAATTATCCAGTGTTGAGTTGCAACCGTTTAACACGCGCCCGGGTGCCCGCTTGAATACTCCTCGCTCGGGTGGAGGTCGATTTGACCCACTGAGATCTCAAAACTAGGATCCCTAAACACGCAAAATTCACAATGTGGGTTAACCTGTACGTGAGCTCACTCGTGTTAACATATTGAGGTTTTTAGATCATGACCTTGCAGTTAAATAAAGTCAAATAATGTCAAACACCAGATTGGTATCTCAAGTGCCCCAAGCCTCCTCATGCAACCGCCGTAAAGCTAGGCACCTGCTTTAAACAAAAGGTCAAGCGTGGTCAATTAATGTCAGTGACCTTATGTGACTTATTAAGGTGAAAGTGGCCAAATGCCTACGAGATTACCCCTATTTGTTATTCGGATAGGCGCCAGGAATTACACTAAGCGATATGTTCCTAAAAACGATGTTAAATTTTGTCATTTGAGGCCAGTGACCTACTCTGACCTTTACAAAGTCCGTGGAACATTTCTGGTTCCGGTTCCTTACTGATCGGTGTTTCCGGTCATTAATTGACTCGAAATAGGCACCAAAAACTGTCCCTTAAAGCAATGTATTGAGTACACAGGCAGGTTAGTTTTGACCACGGCCATACCTTCATACCTGAACCTGTGTCACTGAAATTGGATGAAGTTCTAAATTCAATTAGTTTATTACTTAGCAAACAATCTCAGATACAAATATAGACGGCTCGTCTAACAGCCTATTGTTACTTTGCCTTAAACAATTTCCTAGCAGTACCCCTCGCGGACAGTCGTGTTTTTATTTTGACCTGTCATAGCCCGTGACCATAAAAGGCACCTCGGTTTTCTATATTGAAAGACGCGCCATTCAATTCGGCGTCATCACATCTATCACATCTATCCAGCGTTTGATGCGGCTGCGCTGTGCCCCCGGAAATCATTCTGGAAAACCTTCGGGAGCGGGGAGAGGGGGGGGGGAGGACAAGTTAATTTGACCACACCCGAGTGCATGTTAATACAGTTTGACAAGAGCTTTTCGCTGTCATTTTCCCTGTGGCGCATGTCTGCTTCGTTCTGGAGAGCTTACGGGTGGCCTGTGAGACTCCTCCCCTCGTGGGGCGAAGGTAAAAAAAAATCCTGGCAAGGCGAAGCTTAACAGTGTCTTAGCTCTCTTCCTTCGTTCTTGATTGTCCAAAAGTACGTTCCCTGAGGATAGCAATAATTCATTTCCCAGGCATGGCAACTGCAGCAAGAGCTCCAAGAGGGGTCCCAAAGCAGCACCAGCTACAACAATATGGCCGTCAATGCATGCACTCACGCCAGCGATCGCCGGCCGTATTCATTACTCGCTACGCCGGCGGTTGCCGTCAAGAATAGCCGCGACTTGATGAATGTTTTGGTATGCCGCTCGAGGCTTCAAGTGTTACGGTATGCCGCTCGGGGCTCCGAGTGTTGCGGTATGCCGCTCGGGGCTCCGAGTGTTACGGTATGCCGCTCTGGGCTCCGAGTGTTACGGTATGCCGCTCGGGGCTCCGGGTGTTGTGGTATTTTGGCCGAGGTTTGGAAAATGTGTCCTTCCGTCCAAGGTTCAAAAAGTTGCGGTATTCTCCACGAGATGTGGAACGTTGTGGCATTTTAATGTCCATCACGTGTAGCCGACGCAGCTGGCTACATACGCGCTGTTGGATTCGCCCATCCATGGCATGGCCGGCTCCATTCGCTTTAAGCGCTCGCTACTTGCCCTGACTGGGATAGCGAGCGGCCGTCGGCAGCGGCCGCTCTAAAGGTCAGTTGACGTCAGAGGGTAGGACGGACCATGCCGAGCATTACGGCACGTTAAACTTTCGCCACAAAATTCTGCCGCCGCCTTGGAATTTCACGATGGGATGGGGTCAGGGCTAGAGGACGTCGTGGCTTGGTCAAGCCCACGAGTTCCCACACTGAAAGGGTAAACCGGGTAAATCGGGTAAAACGGGTAATAAATCAACGAACCATTCCGCGTACAAAGTTTGAACTGAACCCTCTAAGAGGGCGTTCCACATTGGTGTGCGGCTTTTAGCGAATGCAGTTGTTTTGAAGATCACGAATGCAATTTACAGCGATGCCCTTCCTAGCACTGATCACCCGCTTGTCCCTGAGCTAGACGCACGTGGACATGTGCAGACTATGTCGAGCAGACTATTTCAAGTTCACCCAGGCACGAAATACGCCATAGAAACGCCCCGCGAATGTCACCACTGTAATCGCCGCGCGGCGCTCAAGGCTAAAGAAAATATGATCACCCAATTATTCGCGTCTGGCGTGTGTCAGCACAACTCGCAACATCCACAGCAATCGGTTGGCCTTCAACGAATCTAATGCTTCAAGTACAAGCTTCGAGCACGAGTCACATTTTTGTCCTACAGAATACAACAATTTGGGCATTGGTACTACTTACGACCGAAATGAGGCTGGAAATCGCACGAATTAACACGCGCTCGGGTGGGGGCCAAATTACCCTCTCCCCCCGGAAGGATTTTCCAGAATGGTTTCCGAACGGGGCGGCGTGACCGCGCCAAATTTTGCATAGCTGTCGACAATTGAATAGCGGATCGTCTGGCATCAAAAATTTAGATGTACATTGTAAGGCCGCTGACATATGTCAGGTCAAAGTCAGGCCATGGTTTCAGCGAAGGCAATTTTTAGAGAATCGTTTAATATGATCCAACAACGGAATGTTAGACGAAGGCGTACATCCTTGAGATACTTTCTTAAGCAACACAACAACTGAATGAAAAAATTACACTGACTCAAAGTCAGGTATGAAGGCAACAGCAATGTCAAAACCAGCCCGTTTTATTACTCTGCCGCTTGCTGTATGGGGTAGTTTCTGGTGCTCATTTCAAATCTGTTGATAGTAGGAACCGCATTATACACCTTCCATTAACTTCCTAAAGGTCAGAATAAGTCACTGACCTAAAATGACCCAGATAAACATGTTGCTGTTAAGGAGCGTACCGCCTAGCGTAATCTTTATCGTTTATTCACATGCAAAGCTCAAAGCGGTCTTGTACCATTTTAATTCTCATGGCCTTCAAAAGGTCAAACAAGGTCACCGACCTTATATGATCAGATGACTTTTTTCTTATGAAGTTCTAGGAACCTTTGGAGACCAAGCTGGAATATGACCTCGTTTGACCTTATTTGATGCGAAGGTCATGACCTAGGAACCTCAAACTTTGACCTAAGTGAGTTCACGTGCAGGTTAATGCACCCCGTGAATTTGGTGTCTTTTAAAATAACACCAAATACGAGTATAAGAAAGCAGGTAGAAAATATAAAATCACTGACAGATGTATAAGAGCACAATTACAATGAATCAAAACACTCTCACCTAACGATACTCGAGTTCAGCAAACACGCACTAATAAACAAAACCACCTCTCGGCACTTTGAAGCACTACGAGCTAGTCAGCCCATCCGAAAAAGTGACAGTCCTGACACTGCCAGTCTGGCAGCGTCTCTGACGCCCTCAAGACTTTGCATGATGAAATCAAGCGATGACGTATTAAGGGACATGTTTACTAAATAAAAACTTAGAAAACCTCAGTGATAACATGATGAATAGGAGTGTCGGGTGAAACACGACGAGCCGGAGCGACAACAAGTCAAAACAAGCTTAAGCTATTTAAAACTGAGAAATTACGGTGCACACGGGGGCACTCAGCGCGGCGATCTTATCAGCACGCAGCAGCCTGAACGATGACGAGACGGGAGACGAGTGTTCCAGAGATCGCAGCACCCTGCAGCTCATCGCGCAGATCGCCCACGGCGCGAGCGACGGAGCAGGGTTATGACCGATAGGCCATATCGACAGTAGCCGACGGGCATCCCCGCTGCTGGCGGTCGTCCGCAGCGCCTCGCGTGGGTTAGCGACGGCCACCGGCCGGACAGTCCCGGTCAGGCATTTGGGGTTCAGCATGACGGCCCCCGCCACAGGCAGCGACAGCACGGCGGGCATCGCCAGAGAACCACCGGCGATCCCTCTGCGGCAGCCAGCATCCATGCAAAACGAGAATCCTGTCCAGAACAGCGTCCGTAAGCCAGGTATCGGCAGTGCAAACAGTTCCAGCTGGAGTGTGGAGTGGAGTACTGGAGTGGAGTACTCATTTGGAGTGTGACTGGCGGCCCATTTTTGGAAGCATCCACCGGACGGTGGCATGTCTGGTGCTGAGAGTGTAGGGTGCGTCTTCTCCCACGCCGGTGCAACTGCTGCTCCCCGCCGGTGACTCAGGCCGTGTGGCTGGCACTGCACGCAACGCCTGGCTCGGACACTGCGTCGTCGCAGCTCACCGGAAGAGCGTAATGCGGCACGCCGTCTCGCTGTCTCGCTGTCCCGACCGGCCGACAACCTCGCCCCGTCACGGCACAGCCGTCCCACCGGGCCAGGTCCCGGCTGGCAACACCCCAGCTCAGCCAGGCCGATCGCAGTCGCAGAATTTGCTGACCTGGACCCGGCATGAGGTCCGGTAGAAACGTACACCGATTGACTTCGGCCGGTCGCGCTGATACACGTGGCGGTACACAACACCTTTTCCCGAACCAGCAGAACGTGGAGCCACGCAGCGTGCGCACTCCATGGTGTGTCCAGACTTCGAAAAATATAATCAATGATAGAGGTCGCAAATGGGCCAGCTGCACCACAAAGGTCACAGTCGCGGTTCATCACTGTCTCCCGGTGCAACCGAGCACTTCCGCGGGCATCCAAAACCAGAGAAATGTGGGAAAATTATATAAAAGCTTAGCGTCAGAACGTGGCCGCAGCCCTGGACAGACGACAGATCATATCTGCCGACCCTGCTTGAATCACGTCCCGACGTAACGGTTGTGGGTAAAAAGGGAACGTTCCACATTTGGAGATGTTAAAGCAGGCGTCAGATATAATGAAATAGGCCCGCTCATGACTATTGGTATACTTTTCAGTGAGAAGGACTGCTCTAGACAACACAATTTCTAGATCTAGTTAATATTCTCCTCACTACGTCATTGTAAGATTGCGTCACCATGCCTTGTGCAACATTGATTGAAAGCCAACTCACGGCCGGTATGCCTGTAAGTTATGTTCACAAACGCCAGATATGGACGACTCGACATTTATATTTGTCATGGCTTTGATCGCCGCAGGGCCAATGAAATGTCAGGAATTAATGACGTTACTATGGCGTCACGGATGCCTGGGCGGCCTTGAAATAGCCTGCACAAATTTTTTACACATGTTCGCGGCGTGCATCTCAGAAATATGATGGGTTTAGATCTTGCCTGCGCCTG
The DNA here is from genome assembly GCF_011947565.3 of Pollicipes pollicipes. Classification (NCBI taxonomy): domain Eukaryota; kingdom Metazoa; phylum Arthropoda; class Thecostraca; order Pollicipedomorpha; family Pollicipedidae; genus Pollicipes; species Pollicipes pollicipes. The sequence goes on along the minus strand of NW_023597034.1, from coordinate 40,520,031 downwards.
GCCAGGCTCTGAGGAAATCGCGTCCGGTGGGGAAGTTGACTTCCTCCCCTGGGATCTCAAACTTTCAGATGCCGTATGAGAAAAATATGGATTAATTTGTGAATGTCTCATCAAATCATAAAAATTTCATATGACATGTTTGACCTTAGGTCAAATGTGGGGTCACCAGGGTCACGAAAGGTACAAAACGGTGGTTGCAATAGGTGCAGTTGGAAGCTATGCTAACGTGCCAAGACGAACATTGAGAGCACGGAAATAAACGCTGAAACTGTGGGAGTCCGTTCCAACCATTTCTGTTCCCCACAAGGCCTAGGTCAGATCAGGTCACTGTTCAAAGCTGGTCTACCAGTAGCCTAAAAGAACGATACTTTTTCTGAATGTAATTCAAAGTCCATTCCATCAGGGTCAACTGCGGGGAAATTATTCCAGACGCAAAAATAACATTTTAGGCAGGCCTATCGGCCATCTGAGGTCATCTAAGGTCAAATCTATAAACCATCTAAATGAAAATATGAGGCACTTACCGGTCTATGTGCCTAGCGCAATCTTTTTTTTCTGTGGTCAGAAATGATGCATTGGACATCTACAGATGCTCAACACCGCATAGCTGTTTTTTACCCGATGCATGGTCCTTTCGGCGCTAGGCAATGTATTTGTAACAAATTGAGAACAAGCACGTTGGTAAATGAGATTATACGTCATCAGCTTGACAGAGACGATAAGGAGGTGGTTACACGCGTTGCACTCGTTTACCTGGCCTCTCCGCTGCTGGCAACATACGTCATTGACCTGGGATGACCTTGTATGAGCTCACATGTTCTCACGTGACCTACTGTGGCCTCATTATGCATTAGGATATCACAACATGCTTCCAATGGAGTGTTCGAATTTTGCTTCGGAAATTCCCTAAGAAACCTGCCTATTTTAGCCCAGCATGTGTTTTGCAGAATGCATTCACGCAGTAAGGTTATGACCTGTGCCAAGACCATGTGTTCTGTGGCCATGCGATAGTTCTGCATGTGAGTCAGTACTCTTTAATTGAAATAAGAACACCAAAACTACACAAAAATATGTACAAATTTGAACTATTTACGACGCATAGGAAAATTTGACCTTCCTTCAGGGCACTGATCTATCTTTTTTTAATATGAAAGATGCAAACTGCAGGTACTATCTTGTTCCATTACTAAAGGAATTTGAACAGCGCCAAATTGTCCACATTAAAATCATGTGTCGTCAAATCTGTTTAAGGTCGACCTCTTTGACCGGACCTAGGTGGTGACTGATTTTGGTAGATAAAAAATGTGCCTCTCCACAAAGAAGAACAGGATGAGCAGGCACGGAACATTTCGTGCTGCTGCGAGCGTTTGTTTTTGACCTGTGCTGGAAAAAAAACTGTAGTGGAAAGTCAACTTCACCGCCATTCCCGTTCCCCCGTCCTGGCCGGGCGCGGGTTAAGAAGGGCAGAACTGTGAAGTGCGTCCAATGATCTTTAAGATGGCTGTTGCAGTTAAAAACCCCATACAAACGCGGGACAACTTTACATTGACAACCCCGCGGTTCTCCCTGTGAAGAAGTGTTACATATTTGTTTCAGTTTTTTAACTGAGATAGCCATTTTCAAGATCATTCAGTGAAGTTAACAGCCATGCCCTTTTAAACACGCGCCCGGGTGGCCGGTTAGATACCCTTCGCTGGGGTGTGGGGCCAATTTGACCCCCCTCCCCCCTGAGATCTCAGGAACCAAGAGAGCTAGAGACATCAAATTCACAGGGTATGTTGACCTAAACGAACTCATTTGGAACTCTAGAACTCTAGAACTTAGTGAGCTCACTTAGGCCAAAGATTGAGGTTCTTAGGTCAAGGTTTGAGCTTCTTAGATGTAAATCATGTACGATCAAATTAGACCAAAATCATGTAGACTGCTTCGAGTTTTGCATTTGGATAAGCGACAAAGATGCTCTAGAGACTAGGCATTACCTAACTAGAGAAACACTAGGGACTAGACAAAGGCTAACGGTATGCTCCTAAAAACAAAATGTTAACGTGGGTAATTTTAGGCCAGTGACCTATTCCGACTTTTAGAAAGTCCGTGGAAGGTGTATAGTGTGGTCAATGTTATCCATAAATTCGAAGTGAGCACCGGAAACTACCCCATACAGCAAGCCCTAGAGTAATTAATCAGGTTGACTTTGGCCTTAGCCTGACCTTCATACCTGACCCTTGGTCAACGTTATTTGTTAATTCAATTGTTGTGTATCCTAAAAAAAGTGTCTCAGAGATGTATGGCTTCGCCTCACACTCCGTTGTTGGATCAGGTTGAAATATTTCCTAGAAATTGCCTTCCCTGAAACCATGACTTGATTTTGACATGTCATAGGTCAGCAACCTTAGAAGGTAAATCCAAATTGTTGATGTCAGACGATCCGCAATTCAACTATCTACAGTTATGCAAAATTTGGGATGGCTACGCCACGATGTTCGCAAACCATTCCGGAAAAACCTTTCGGGGGGGGGGGGGGC
>NW_023597034.1:40516042-40517499 GCF_011947565.3 Pollicipes pollicipes | reverse complement strand
TCAGGTGACCTCTAGGTCACCCTAATCTGGTATTTTTGTGTCCGGAATGGTTTTTCCCACAGCTGCATCTAATGAACCCGAACTAGAACTTATGAACTGAACTAGAACTTATGTAGAAGAATATGGTGAAGAAAAGTATCATTCTTGTGGGCTACAGGTACAGCAGTTTTGAACGTTGACCCGATTTGACCTGATCTATGTTGGCGGGCAGAAATGATCGGAATGGGCTCCTACAGTCTTAATTTCCGGTCCTTCAATATCCGTCCCGACGTGTTGACAAAGGTTTTCACTGCATTTATTGGAACGACCGCTGTTGATCTTTCATGACCGCTGTTGACCTTACATTTGAACTTAGGTCAAACATTTGGTATGATTCTTCATAGTTTAACGGAACCTTCAAAACCGTACCTTTTTTCGCATACGACGCCTGGAGGCTGGACACCCCAGGGAAAGTCAACTTCCCCCGTGTTGGGCGCTGTTGTCCCAGATCCCCTGGCCGGGCCCAGGTCCAGGTCTTGATATTCCAAAGCGTCAGGCGGCCTCATCATTTGGCAAGATGCTGGGCCCCGCAGTGACACTTGTTGTTTGAGCGGGAGGGCCTGTCGCTGTTCTTCGCCGCATGTACGGTGGATGGAATTGTGCACGCATATGACTATTACTTTCACCCCGCGCGTGTTAATGGCCGGCTGGCGCGCCTCGTGACTCCTTTGGGGACGTTCTGTATGCACCTAGAAGACCTTAAGGCGACAGGCCTCTCGCCAAGATTCCTTCTGTTACGCAGGACCGTCCGGAGGCGGTCGGGGCTGCAGCAACCGTGCAGTGAATATCGGGTGACCGCAGTGTCCGCAGCTTTTTTGTTGTATTTTTCGCCTTTTGCGAGCTTAGGTCGAGAACGTCTTGTGCGTTATCAAGTAGGTGATCTCTCCACCTCCACCACACCATCGCTGCTACATATTGTTGCTATCATCGTTGCTACTGTTGTATTGCACTGGCTGCTCCGGATTTCTAATCCATTCTTCGCCAACTCTAGTTCGACCGCTCTCCTGGCTGACGCATCGTCAGCAACAGGTCCGGCTAGTGGTGCTTCCCGGGGCACGCAGGTACCACTCTTCGAACAAAAAAACAACAACAAAACAACAATACGGGGTGCATATCATCTGCTACCTTCACGCTGAAGGCTCCAGTCCTTTTCAGCCCGGCAAAAGCTGCACAGATGTAAGTGAACGTTGTTCAACGGCGACAGCAGTGAAACGAGCTGTGCATGCCAACCAAGGACGGATCACTGACGGGTTCATTAAATTCGTTACTCTAGCTTCTCCGTGCGTCACGGCACGTATACAGACGTACACCAGATAACCGTTCCGAGTCGCCGTCCTGCTGCCAGCTGGCAGGCGCCTATCTCGTCTCAGGCCGAGACAGATCGTCGGCCAGGCCTCGGCACCCTCAGCGATAAGCCG
>NW_023597034.1:40441042-40513542 GCF_011947565.3 Pollicipes pollicipes | reverse complement strand
TGTTATTAACAGTGGTTATATGCGAGATACTTGATTCGTGAAGTCGCGTACTGCAGCAAAATGTTTGGAACGTACTTACGCTCCGGGGATGTACGCCGAAGACGGCTACTCGTTGCTTTGGAAGCAGATCTCTTTGCATGGGAGGCGCTCGCATCTGAGTTCCTTCCTCAGGCACAGATTTTCCCTCAAGCCACTTGTCAGCGAGGGATTCCCTGACCAACCGCTGCAGGATGTGAGAGTACTTTTACGTGCGACCGAAAATTATTTTCAAGGCTCTCTTCTTCATTTTCTTAATATGTGGCGCCTGCCTGACTTTGAGTTTTATGTGACAAACTCGTGTCTTGAGTTTTGTATGACAAACCTCGTTTATGTCAACATAAGACGCGTGGGGACTCGTGACACAGACGGGAAGGCAATTCATAAGTTCACACTTGTCTCTGGCCTTGAGCAGACCTAGTCCTGATCAACCGGCAGGGTGGCCAGTGTGCTGAACAGAGTACTGTCTGCCACCATGGAAAACTATTAATGTTGCGGAAAAAACGTGCAGACATATTCGCCGAAGGCTTAGTATTGATATGATTAGTAATGGGGTGTAGATCGGTCAGTCCATTGATAAAGCCCAGAGCAATATCTGAAAAGCAGCTGTGATCGTATGGGCCCCCAAGACCTCTTCAATGAACGCGCTTGCGACTTATAAGCATGACTGGACAGAAACAAATGACTGTGACCTCGGACTGCGTGGCTGTGTGACCTCGGACTGCGTGACTGTGTGACCTCGGACACCGATCAACGGTCATCCGAGAGTAATACCTGGATTTTTCACAGACAGAAAATCAGGAATCGGAATGGCAGACGCAAACTTACGAAGGTGCAAAACTGTTCTCGAAATATTACGCTCAGCTTGGTCATCTAGCAAAACACGACTCAGGTGCACAATCAGTCATGATCACTCAACTCATATGCGCGCCTGGTGATGCCCGAGCAGTGAGGAAAGAAGTGCAGCAAAGATTATATTTCAGGTTGTTGTGTCGGCTTTATGATCGAAAATGAATCGACTCAGGGGCTTGGCACGTTTTTTAGGGCCATGGGGAGGCCTCTTTTGCTAACAACCCCACAGCGACATCACTAGGAGTTAATCGCTGGGAGTCGCATGAAGTCAGCAATCTAGCGACCATTTCGACTTTCAACGGTTCTCAAATGAGGACTTAACCGGCTGGGTCAGGCTGGGACGTGATGACCACATTTTTAAAAAAGTTATTCACTTGCCGCGTCTGAAGAACCATTATCCCCAATGGCAAAAACTGTTCCGGCCAGGATGATCCAGCAGTGGGTCTGATTATGCTGGAGAGGAGATCGCAGAGCCCGGATCTGTCGTTTCTGGAGATGCAGCGCTCACGCCTGTCGCTGCTGGGGTGCGACACCAGGGCCTTCCACTGCTGGAGGGAATGGCTAGAGGGACTTACCTATTGCTATATAATACAACTATATTTCAAAAATTGCTAGAGGGAATAGAACGTTGCGGCCCCCGGGTACGCCACTTCTGGAGTGTGGCGACCCGATCTGCTGTTGCTGGGGGAGTAGACTGCCGCGCCTGGGTCTGCCGCTGCGGGGATAGTAGAGTGTGGCACCTGGCCTGCGGTTGGTATAAAGAAAGAGTGCGGGTCACGGCTGCACCGGTGTTGAAGGGGAGAGCGTGGCGCCCGCGTCTGCAGTTCCTCGAGGAGAAGAGTGCGACGCTTGGGTCTTCCAACAATGACGCGGGACAGGGAGAGCGCGGCACCATAGTCTTTCACTGTGTCTTCCCCGGGTCTGTCACTCTCTGCCATTTGAGTCGGTCATTGCTAGGAAAGGGGAGAGATGAGAAGAGAGTGCCTCACCCGGGTCTGCCCCTGCTGGGGAGGAGAACACGGGACTGACATCCCCAGAGGACCGTAAGTCACCACTCGATCATCGCACCTGCCACGCTACTTAGAGAAGCCCCAACACGCCGAGTTGCTCGGAGAGGAGCCAGAGGAGTGGCTATGACCGCGCTGCACCCGGCCGCCGCCGGCGGCCCGTGGCCTGCGCGGCTGACCGGGTGGCCGTATGTAACCTGGAACTGTGGTTGGACCAGCCCGCCAACCTGGGTGCACTTTATCCTGGAGCTGCGCAACACTTCGCGTGCGCAAGGCCGTTCGCCTACCGGCCCAAGGCCGCTGACTGCAATCAGCCGTGCCTGCATGCCATCAGGCGTTCGCTGATATATGAGAACAGCCGGTGGATGCATGCGACCAGACGGCAGCAGAGCTACGGTTCGGTCACAGTCGAGCGCTAGGACGCCGGCGCCGGTCCGCCGAGGCCCCTCCACACTGGACAGCGCGTCCCCGTGCAGGGCCCGAGACAGGTCCGCTTGGGACCGGTCGGCGGCGGAGGGGGACGTCAAGGGCGTCAGCAGGCGGGAGGCTGCCTGGCGCGGCTTCTCAGGGGGCGAATGTGCTCGGGCGGCGCACGTATCTCCGGCCAATCGTCTCGGTCCCGCCGAGGGGCGGCAGCGGTCGAAACTGCAGTGACACCCACCGTCTCGTCGCCGGCGGCGATGGCGCCCTTAACAGTGGTGGCAGCGACGACGACAACGGCTGTGATAACACTGGGTGCACGATGCGTAAGCGTCATGCAGCGTGATATGCCGCCCGTTAAAATTGCGGCGTATTTCCAAGGCATCCGGCGGCTGAGACCCCGGCCGCGTATTCGGTGCCCGCTGCCGACCGCCGGCGAAGTGACTTTCGAAGACGCCGTGGCTACCACAGGTTAAAACCAATGTTCAGTTATGCTGCACGATAAATATAGGATAGGTGTGCGTTGCGACTGTGTTGCGGTTGAATTCCTGCGTCAATAAATCTTGTCGTTGCAGTGATCTCCTATTCGCCACATTCTTGGCCTTGCCCTCCCGCGACAGGACATACAGTTCGGCTATTCACTCTGGGACTATCGACTTAACGCTGACCCCGGGAGGACAAGAAGGGCGTGTCGTATAATATTCGTGTTTCTTTGGGGTGAAGGTCTTCGCTCACCTGACCTTGCCTGTAAAAATGGTCGCCGTTGCATGGTTTGGGAAGCTAGGTTTCGGAGGAGCATGACGAACACGGATTACTTTATGACCAGCTTGTGAGATAGCAGTCATGATAGTTACATGCACAGCTGATGCCTCCAATGCATTGTTCACAGCCTCCTATCGGTCTAGATCAGTGTCCACTGACATGCACGCCCTTATTTCTCCACACTGTGTCTCCAGAACCTTGCAGTTGACATCAGCAGCGAAGTTCTCAGGTTTCAGGATCACCAGCTTGCTAAGCCAGGTCGGGTCTCGGTCACGTTTTTCCTGGTCGGGAACGCCATCACCAAGAAGCCATCACCAACCACCAAGATGTCATCACCAAGAAGCCGTCGACAAATTCTACGTTGACGCCGAATAGATGCTTGATTCGGCTGTACTGCCTCTGCATATGACCGTTCCTACCTTGTAGGAGTTGTTGTGCGAACTGTTCTGTTACTTTCTCATCATTCTAGTCAGCACCTTTTATTGGTGAAATGCTTTCTGATGCTCTACCCGTCACTTACCAGTCGTCACGCTGTAGCTTATGCAACGCCACTAATAAACAATCGCACATGAACCTTTTCCTAGGATCATCGCACCACCGATGTTTGTGAGCTTCTACTGGCCAGTGTGTTCTGGTTCTCACTCCATCCGTCTCCTCGCGACCGTCGCGTGTGCAAGCGCTCAGCACGCGGCAGCCGCTATTCTTTGCTGCTTTGAAAGCCTCGGTCGGCCGACTCCCCTCAATGTGAACGATATACCAGGTTTGGTCGCACCGCATCGCGCGCGCGGGTCAAATCCGGCCCGTGCAAACTGGGCGCCGACTTTTGGAAAGGTCGGTATTCAACGAACTGTGATGCGTGGAATGGGGCAAGCTTTCGACACGGAGCACCCCGCTGGCTAGCTGTGGTACCCCCTAGTTCGAAGTTGCTGATTATGTAACATCTCTCGTTGCAGACGCGATCTGAGCATGATGCAGCCTTCTTTTGTCGGGCCAAATACGGAGATTTGAAAGCCGATATGCGAGTTTTTTTCTGACAGTTCCTGAACGAGTGAAGCATTTACTCGGTGCTAAGGCTCGGTCGAGAGGCCGCATCTTCTGATAAGACTTGTAGTCGAGTAATCTTTTGCGTGGTTTAAATCACTCTGACCCGGATGTTTGTTTTCTATTGTGATACTAATGTACCACCCATCATTGCTTTCTACAACACTGTACCTGGGATGAATTATGCATCACCAGGTCCCATCTTTCTTTTCATTTTTTATCATCTTCTATCACTTGTTTGCCTGTAACCATTGTGCGCCATATGCCAAATCTACCACATCCGATCCCCGCCCTGTAAATTTTTCGGCTTTACTCTTACATCGTGCTTTGTTCCTACCGCAGGTTTTACTACACTCCTCGCCTGACTGGGGTAGAACGGTCTCCAGCCCAGTCGATGTCACTCACTCAACCATGTTCTGTCACCGCCAGGCTACTTCCCGCTGCCGCCCATCTACTGCATGCTCTGGACGCTGCTGGACGTGCTCTTCTGCACGGCCTCCATCATGCACCTCTGCACGCTCTCCGTGGACCGCTTCTTCAGTCTCAGCTTCCCGATGCGCTTCGGCCGGCATAAGACACGGCGGCGGGTGCTGCTCAAGCTGGTGCCCGTCTGGCTCCTCTCGGTCTGCCAGAGTGTGCCACTCTGCCTGATATACGCGCGCGATCACCGTGCCGTGCTGGTCGACGGCGTGTGCGGCGTTCCCGAGCCGCTATTCCAGCTGGTCGGCAGCGTCGTCTGCTTCTACATCCCGCTGCTGGTCATGCTGGTGACGTACGCGCTGACTGTGCGCATGCTGAACCGTAAGCAGGTCGAGTTGGGCTCGCCGCGGACAGTGGCCGCGACATCGGCGGTGCGGCCGCTCAGTCGACTGTGGTGGCGCTCGCTGCTCGACCGACTCAACCCCAAGTGCGCCATGGAGGAGATTGAGTGCACTGACTTCAGCGTGTGCGCCACCAGCACGTCAGCGTACGCGTCGCTGGCGCTGGCGCACGGCCGGCGCACGATGGTGCGCCGCGTCGCGGACGACGACGGCTACGGCACATTCGCTGTGACGCCGGCGGCGCCCGGCCGGCGCGCCGGCAGCCACGGCCAGCTGGTGCTGCCGGCGCGCCGCTGCAAAGAGGCGGCGCGGCGCCGCGGCCTCTCTAGCTCCGAGCAGCGGCTGGGCGCCGACCCCAGCCCGCCGCCTTTGCAGCGCGCGCGCAGCGTCGGCGGCCGCTCGGTCGACTCGAGCGACTCGACGCTCAGCTCGCACTACCAGCCGCTGGGCGACGGATCGCCCGACAACGCGGCGCTCCCGGCCGCCGTCACCACGCTGACGGCCGACGGTAGCACTGTGACGTCACTGCAGCGCAACGGCTCGGCGTCGACGCGGTCGGCGTCGTTGCCGCGGACGCCGGAGCGCTCGCTGCTGGTGCGCATGCGCTCGCTGCGCGCGTCGGGGAGCGCGCGCAGCGGCGGTGGCGGTCACGCCATCTGCCGTAGCGGCGCGCGGCCCAGCCTGCGCGCCGAGCAGAAGGCGACCAAGGTGCTCGGCATCATCTTCTTCACGTTCGTGCTGCTGTGGTCGCCCTTCTTCATTATCAACATGCTGCTTCCGCTGTGCGCGCGGTGCCGCCACGCCATCACCGTGGACGTCATCAACTTCGTGACGTGGCTAGGCTACATCAGCAGTCTGGTTAACCCAATATTCTACACGCTGTTCAACAAGACATTCCGCAATGCCTTCCTGCGCATACTGAAATGCCGGCGAAGATAGCTTCACGGGCATCACGCAAGATCGTACAAGACGAGCCAAGGCGACTCGAGGCGAGCCAAGACGAGCCAAGGCAAGGTGCCTCAGCGGGCTCCTTGCCTCGGTCTCATCATATTTCCATCTGCCAATGTCTGGTGGACTCGTGTCCCAGCTATGCTGATCACCTTGGCCGTAAGCACGTCTTCCTAAGGGGAGATACGAAGTCTTGCTTACGGCTGAAGATAGAGATGCATAGCTGTTGACTACCATGCCACCATTTTCAGGTGCCGAGCAGCAGTTCAAAGGGGCGTGGGATAGGTGACCTCAAAAAGGATTATCTGACGTGAACACGTTTGCATTTGCCTGGCCTGTATAGGAAATGAGGAATTACAAGATCTCAATCGAGTAAAAAGTTTTCGGACCACCTGAGAGCTAAGCTAGTGATTCGAAATAATGAAAACCAACATAATTGTTTATATAACGGCAATCAACTGCTGCACAATTCGGTTACCTGTATGTTAAAGAAACCCAATGTTTGGAGCTTACAAAGTCTGGTACAGAATATCTGTCATCACTTAAAACGCCTTTTGCGAGCTAAAGTTCAAAGACTTGAACTAAAGTTCAAAGACTTAATTAATCAAGTCGCATCTGTCTGTCCATGTGTACTACATCAGCTGCTCAGTCCATCTGGTGCGCAAAGGTTAAGAGCAATCGTACGCAACGTCTCTAGGATAGTTCTCGCTAGCTTCGTCGATGTAGCGTTCTCCCCCAGCATACAAGGGTGCCTGGTATTAACCTCTACCAATTTCATAACCGTTAGAAAAAGGGCAACTGTGCAATAACTTTGTCTGACATTTACCTTGAGATGTCTATCATTTTTTGTTCGCGGTTGACCTGCCAGGCAGGTTTAAATGGGATCGGAGTACATTTGCTGACTCGTAGCTTGCCACATGTCCGTAGCGCAATGCTGACAAAAATCAAAGCATACCGCTGCATATGTTTAAGTGGTAACGTAAGATCACAGGAGGTCATAACATTTTCCATGACCTTTACGTTGCACGATTTTGCATTGAAAATGTTCGTGTAATACAATGACTATATGATATTGGTTCGCTATTGTCACCAGAGGACAGTTTAATAATGCTTGCTGAAAAATCAGTTTGGTGACGTGGGAACGGGACACCCCCTAACAGGCCCTTTTCTGTTCTGACATTACTGAAACAATGTTCATCTCCTCAGTGTTCAATCAACAACGGTGGTGCTTCCCAACGCCGCGTGCACCGAAGTCAAGGCTCGTCTTATTTGATGGAAATTTATGCCGTTCGGGGGGTCGAATGCAGCAAAACAAGTTGTGTTACGCTCTAAACTCCCTAATTGTTCCAAGCTACCGACATTTTTTCACTCTTTGCTGTTATTTTGTTAATAAATTGTGTAACTGCTGTAACAATTCCTTTTGCAAGGTCTACAAAGAATGTTACTAGAATGAAACGTCTTGAACAGCTAAAATCGCACATACAGGTCAAGTTTAGCAATATTTGGTTGGTTATATCCCTTAGTTAGAAACTCGTCAAAATAATACAACTAACAAATACTAAATATTACTCTCCATCACCCTGGGTATTAGTGTTATACGCATACCACACATACTACGGCTTTTGTGCTCCGACAACTGACGCCTGCCCCGATCTGTAATAAAATGTGAAAAGACGATCTTTTTATGTTTCATTTCCCTTCGTCTACTGCAAATCTGAAATAAAAATGGCATTTACCCATTCATGCGAACACTTGAACTGTTGCGCCTATTGTGCAGTAAATTGTGAGCTTGGTGTTGTCTTCGGGATAAAACTCGCAATTTACTACACAGTCGCAGAATACTAAACCTAGATCTGGAAAACAAACTGTGCACAAATCATCCATTACTAAAAATGACCAGCGTTGTTTACGAGTCCAAATACCCCATCAGCGACTGCACTCGTCGACCGAACTCGTACATCGGCCAACCTTCGACCACACTATCAAAACAGATGATGTGAGCCAAAGCGGCATGTGATATTGACTCATGGAGGGGCATTAACTCGATGCGAATCTGCGGAAAATACGACCATTCTGGCTTAGTGTACATCAAAGTGAAGCTGAAATCATTGGAAGCTGTTTATATCCGGGATAAAAGTCAGTAATGAACCAGCAGATGGACATGCGCAGCAGACTGTGGCTCTGGAATGGGCAGTCTCTGGCACCTAGGCATTGGCCGTAAGTTGGAGGGGGGGGGGGAGGGAACGACTAGGTCGGGTAAAGACTACAAGAGAAATGCAGACACGCAGTTTTGAACCGAGGTCACCACAGACATTATGAAGTATGGCTCAAGGAAAACCTATTGAGACCACTGCATGCATCAGCATACGGGCCCTGACATGTCTTTGTGTGATGTCGATATCGATTCAGAAGCCACGCACCTTGATTAGGTGGCCAGCTTCTACCGCGGAAAAGCGTAGTTCAACGACAAAAAACATGTCGTAATCTGATCTGGATGCGGGTACTTGTTTGGCTTCGGAGGCTAAGAAACTTCCATCAAACTCAGTCTGCTTTTTATGGTTTCTGTTTGGCAAGCTGACATCTAACGGCCGTCAAAAAGGTGTGGTACGAAATGCATCGAAGAATTACTTGGTGTTGTTCGTCATGTCAAACAACCGCGTTCGTAAAGTCAATTTCATCGATAGGCGTATTGTCCAATCAGACCAACGTTCCCAAACTGAACCATTGGGCCTAAGTTGTCCCCTGAAAGACAAACGACAGGTGGGGAGAACAAGCTACAATAGACAACATTATGCATTTGTCACGAAGTGTACCGCAGAACGAACTTCTCTTAGCGCAATCATCGGACTTTATGTAGCCTCTCACCCAGCTCCGGGCTTGGGGTCTGGACTGGCAAGCAGCAATCACGGTTTGGCAAGCTTACGTGGTTGCAGTCGGCGATTTTACCACCGCGCAGTTTTAGAAGCTGATCGTGCCGTGAGGGAGTGAGAGCTTCCCGTTATCAGACACCAAGTCCTCCATGAAGACCTCCCGGCTGGCTTCGGTCCTCAATAACTCCATGACAGCCTGCGAGGAGGGATGCGAACATAATTCAACCTCTACCCATTTAGAGTAGTAATCTGCAATTACAATCGCAAAACGGTTATGCGCTCCACCGTTCTCAGACGGCTTTATGGAGTCTACTTTCGCCTTAGATCAGCTGACCCCTAGAAACAACATTGGTGTGAGCGGGACATTGCATGGGGTGGCGGAGCGATCAGACATAGCACGTGCCTCACGCAGCTTCACATGCTTTGCCAGTTCCGATTCCATCCATCCTCGGTCTCCAAAACAGTTCCCTCACTCTTTGCTTTGTCCGCGCCATACCTTGGTACCCATCGTGTGCTGCTTTAATGAGCCGTCTCTTCAAGACGTCAGGAGCTTCCAGCCCCTCCCCTCCAGGATCAGGTCATCAACCACCAGCAGCTCCACTCCAGTGGTAGTACGACTGCAACGCAGCTGGGCAGTCTCGTTAACGAGACGGCCACCTGCCAGAGATCTGCTTCCGTAGCTCCTGTAGAACTGGAACGTAGCTCCTCTTCGACCACCCTCCTGAATGCAGTCTGGTCCACCGCCGCCGTCTACCCCATGCTGTCGATGACTGCTGCTGTCATCAGCTGCCCATCATCCATTATCCATGGCTGTGGGTAGTCTAGAGAGGCCGTCCGCGACATTGCTGCTGCCCTGCTGATATCACACCGTGAGGTCATGCACCAGCAATTGGCTCGTCCAGCGAGAGATTCGCATGCCAGCCCTTCCTACTCCCTTTGCTGTCAGCAACATCTGCAAAGCGTGGTGGTCAGTTCTCAACACAAACTTCGTATCAAAAAAGTACGTGCGTCAGTGCTCCACAGAACATCGCGCCTCTAACGTCTCCCTCTCCGTTACCGAGAACTTCCTTTGAGCTGATGACAAAGTAGCTAACGCAAACACTGCTACCTTCTCCCCTTCCAGATGCTGCTGACTAATGACCGCGCGGACATGTGATGCGTCACTGGCCACTGTTGTTGGTAGGGCTGGATGGTACATGGCTAGCACTAAGCTGTCCGTGATGGCATACGCCACTGCTCTGAACGCCTTTTCAGGATCCAGCGTCCACTCTCACCTGTCCAGTACTCCTTTCCGCAGTACTGCTCCGAGCGGGTCCACCATGGTCGCGTAGTCCTCCACAAACCTGGCATAAAATCTAAATACTTCCAACGCTGCCTGCAGGTTCTTCCGCCATACTTGTTATCGTATGTCTTCCAGGCATTTAGTCCTTCCTAGGAAGCCTTCTCGACCAGCCACAATCCCCTCGTCCCAGTTTTTAAGGGGTAGCATAGATTTTGAATTGCCGAAACCAACCAGTCAGTCAAGCAATAGTCGGCTTTCCACCCACAGCCAAGAATGGTGGGGCGCACATCTATTCATGACAATGAACTCCGAGAACAACTTACAGATGTAATGCAAACTTGAATGCAGTTGACACCATAAAGCATATATAGCAGTATACTTCAGGCTTAAAAAGCAGTGGGAACCTGCTGAGTGCGAGTCAAGCAAGTCACAACGGAGAAAATGGTCGTATTACTTGGTCTGCAGCACTTGAAACAAACACGTCGCGCAAAATTTATGTAGCGTATTCTAACGCTCAGCAGAGTTTCTTCCGCTCAGAACCCGTAGTAACGTAACATTAGCCTGTGAATCGTCTTACCTGTCTGAGTTCATCAATACAAGCGTAGCGCCACACAGGCCCCGCCACACAGTCTGCCACACAGTCTGCCACACAGGTGCCAGCCTCCTCGCCAGGCTCCCAAGTCAGAACCGCCGTGTGGCAGTCACCTGATCTCGACATGGCCTATTATTTTCGAACCTTCAGCCGACCCAACTTCCAGGCCCACGTGATCGCCGCTAACCAGCCGATCGCCGCATGAGGAGGGCCTCAATCATACGTGATGCTGGCTGATCTTAGCAGCCTCCCAGCAGTCCCGATACGAGACACGGCCTCACAGGGGTGTTTTTTATTCTAAAAAATCCTCCGGTGAAGCTGCTGGACTAGGTACACCTACTAATAGCGCTGGGTAGTGCCGCTGCAACACCGTTAAGACCTAATAAAGATATAAACCTTAATCAGTTTCGCGTCCAAATTACGCTGTCAACGCCCTGCAACAGCGCTGCGCTTCCTCCCCGCCGTTGTCTCGGTCGCCGGCGTCATGACAACCGCCATGGCACCCCTACTGGCGCGAGTAAAAGAACGTTTGTGATTCGCCCAGCGGGCAAGGGTCTGCTACCGACAAGTGTATTGGTTGACGTCTGAGCCAGCGCGTCAATACGGACCACTCCCATTCCCAAAGCTAAGGTGCGACCCGAAAAGAGCCATTATGGTGAACGCCAAAAGAAAGAAACAAAACTCACAGCAGGGCGTTTCGTTGAATTTGCGCGGTGAAACCATCATGCTTGCAGATTTTTTGTTTGTTTAGACGGAGTGTTTCAAGCTCTCATAGCGTCTATCACACAAACATTTGACAACTTGGTGTGCTGCAAATATTACAGACCACACACGTTACAGAAAGCAAGGCAAATGAAAGGCCTTTCTGTCATAGTGGTGAGCAGGAAGCCAATGAGATTCCTACCTGCGGGAGTAGCCACTTGAAATTGAAATTCCGAGCTTTTCAGAAGGATTTCGATAAACTGGCAACACTGATAAAACCGTGCGCGTCTAACCTAACAAAAGCTTAAGAGTACAACAAGTGACATGCTCCTTTTGCAGGAGCCCAAGGTTTCTCCTTCATCTTGCGCTGCCTCTCAGTCTAGGGCGAGGCCGGTGTCTGTTATCTCAGCCGAGTACAGCAGTTGAATTTCGTAGTCTGAGTCATTCGAAGGCACGGGACCGCAACCATAGTTCATCGGTCTTGGAGTCACTGGGCTGGCGCGGCATGGCAGACCTTGTCACGTCGCGCCGTGGCCTTATTGGAGTCTTCACGGTTTAGCTGACCCTTGTGCCCCGGTGGCGGCCCGGTCGCTGTCCACCCTATCCCCCTCGCACCGCTGTTTGTCGGCGCGTCACGCGGTCTTTGGTGGCCGTCACATCGGGGCTGCCCGCCTCTCCGGCGACGGAAAAACGGTGTGAATGTTGGGGTGGCGCATAGGGTGCCGTACTGTACGGCCTTGTCGTGCAGCCGCCCGCTGCCGACCGCTCTGATTTCACAGAGCCGTGCTATGTTCATTCCTAGACTTTTATGTTAACGTGGCATAAAGGATCGTGTTTGCTTGCGCGCGTTTTTACGTAAATGGATGTGTTTTGTATCATTCATTTTCGTTTTGTATCATACAGCATGAAGCCACTGGCACCAAGCAAACATTAAGCCATAGGTATTTGTAACGAATGCATGATAATGACGACCATGGTGGTGGCAGCCAGTCAAGACTTCTGCTGTAGCAAGCTGCCGTCACACGGTACATTGAAAACTCGTTAACAGATGGTAGCAGAATCGCCAACGACTCCGTAAGGAAGTTCCGCAAATAGTCGTTCGTTGATATACGGGTTTAGTCACCACGCGATTTGTTCATACTCTGTGCGAGCCACGGCATGACGTCACTGGGAGCCACTCCGTCGGCGGCCCTCCGCTGGGGTTGAATGGGAAGCCCGATCCCCCCGCTGCATGACGCCTCGCTCCATGCGCCGAATTCAGCGGACATATATTTTGCCACATCACCTAATTTTGCGAAAGTGAAGTTGTAATGATATGAAGGCCGTCACGTGATCTGTAGTCGCAGATGAAAAGCACGGCGATTGATTTCATCACTGCAATACAGCCAGGCCATTTCTGAGAATGGCGCGACAAACAGGGTACTCAAGAGCGCCGCGACAGTCCAGCTCACCTCTCGAATATCACGGCATACGAGCTTACTTTCTGGTGCAGAGGCAGGCACGTTTCTCCGAAGCGCAGCAAACTGCTACTTCTCTCAGTGACGGGATGGGCCAGGGCGACTCTCCAAGTGCAGGAAAATTGTATATCTCCATAGCGCAACAGTTCAATATAAATCTTCAAGCCGTGCAGCGGGCCGGTTCAAAGCAAGACGCACCTCACAGCGGAACAGGAGGCCGGGACACCTCTTCCAGCGACACAGCAGGCCGAGACACCTCTCCCAGCAGCACAGCAGGCTCAGTTGCTTCTCTTCGAGCTGCACGGCAACCAGGGGACGCTGCGCTGTCTGCTACCGTGAAGATCCGTACCGACGAACCCAAAAACTTCCCCCCCCCCCACGTGACTGAGAGGTGAGGACAGCTTGTGTGGCAAGCCTTGTGTTCGACTAAAACATTGCTGTGACAAAGGGCAATGAATAATGCGACCAGTCCTATGATTTTATTTTTACAGGTAGCTGACAATCTTTCACTGACTGATTTTAGCACAGGTAATAGGAATGAGGGAAGTCTGAACCATGCAATATCCTCTGGTTCTTGAATGAGATTTGGCAAACTTCGGTGCAAGATAAACAATATTAAGCATGCTACACATAAATCACAATGGCAACTTTGTGCTAATTTGCGTTAAAAACTTAATAAATAATGTCGCATGCTGCTCATTTTAGCACTCTGAAATGGTCTATTAATTTTCCTGGGACGTGCTTTGCTTTTCTTCATGTTCCCACTTGTATTTGAGCCATGTGACTAAATGGTACAACATTGCTAGAAATAATTGGCGCACGAGTCGGCTCATGCAAATTATGAATCACGACATTCAGCTCATGACTTAAAACGGTACTTTTCCCAGTTAGCCGATTCAGCTCACGACTCACCACAAAACGATTAACTCAGGATTCTGTTCATGATTCAGCTCGAGTCGAACACACATCATCTAGTAACAAGTTTGTAGTTTGAACCTAGGCAATGCTGTGCAGCAAACATAGACATAAAAGAATGGATAGTACAGCTGAATTGAGTGGTCCGCTTGCTAGTGCGTAAAGCCGGCCGCCGTATTGAAACAGTCAAGAAACATAGCCTCGCTCTGACAAAGCCATCGTAAGGCATGAGGCGAAGCCTCTGTGCAAGATGACGAAAATATTTTATAAAGCTGGAACCAATTTTAACAGGCTTTACGAAATAAGATCATATGTCAACGATCCAACATCAACGAACATCTATTTTTCGTGTTGTAGTGTTTCATGAGTTACGCGCATGGAGAAATTTCTGCCGTCGACCACCATGACCGCTGCCTGCGTGGGCGGTTCTCCGCGCTCACACTGAGCGATGGTGGGGCCGCTACTTCCCTGCGCTGCAGCCCGGCTGCTAGTGGTGTTCTGTGCCACCAGCTAGCATTGTTACGACCCTTCACTAGGGCAAACTTATGCTGAGTACCCCATCGGTCAGCAGATGACCCAGATGATGTGACGCGCACGACTCGGCACGCCAGGGCTTCGGTACACCCGACATCAACAAACCTGTGTGAGTCACGGAGCTTTGGTGAAGCGGGTGGCCGACGTATTGGCGAGATGGTAGGTCCGGTCAAGTACCAAGAACGGTAGACCTCCAGTGCGTGGTTGTGCGCCATTAAATGGAGTGTTTCGAATTTGTATAGGGTTCAAAACTGAAACATTCACGATTCAGTGCGCTTCGCAGCCCCGCCCTTCTTAAGACCTAAATTTTATATTTTCTGAGCTACACGCTCGCGAAGATGCGCAGACTATTTCGGTGAGGTTATGTCAAGTTCACCCAGGAATCGATGGCGCTATAATAACGTTACTCATATCCTGCCATTTCATTAGCAATGCGCCGATCAAGGCGAAGAAAATGCAATTGTCGAGTCGTTCATATGTGACGTTCGTGAGCACTGATTTCCATATAAAACGGCCGTCAATCAGCTCTGAATGAATGTTGTGCGGGGTACGATGACTTAACCAAACAATGACGCATTCAGGAACATGTTAACTCATCAGAGGAAATTGTGAGAAGTTAAAATTATGAGGACGACGATCCCCGCGTCTCGTCGACGATGGTGCGGCCCACTACTCCTTTGGCCATGCTCATTGCCCGCAGCCTCCCACGTCGCACACGTCGTAGGCAGCGCCCCGTCCAATACGGCGACGTCGTCTGCAGGCGACGCCCCATGGCGCGTCTCCGAGACGCCTGGAGGTAGACTGCGCGCCTGTGGGGGTGGTAGAGCCCATTGTCAGACGGCGAGCGCCCCGCGTGACCTGCATTACGCCTTACGGTCCCCACGACCGGCGCACTCTGGGGACTCGGCCTGACCGGCCTGTCCGATGACCTGGTTCCTCGTCGTTCTCTCTATAAGTGTCCATGGCGGGATATTTATCCGTCCCGAACGTCCCACCAGCAAGGGCTTATAACGCCTGGCGTGCACTACGTTGGAAGAGAACGAGCTGTGCCTTGGTCTCTCCTAAGGCGTTGTGCACCAACGGATAGATCCAGCTACTACTTGCATTCCAGATATGGTCCCTGGTGATACCATAACACATTCTTCTGCATGCTGCCACGCCTAAGGCCTAATGAGAGACAGCAGAGCGAGTCAGCCGTCTCCTAGTAAGAAAGGACTGAACAAAACCGCGTACTCGAGTCGCGTCACCCATAAAACATCCTCTGCGTAAGAGCAGGACAGCGGTCGTCTGTCTCCTCCTCAATCCTGGCCACAGCCGAGCCGTACTGGTCGAGCGCATTCCGCGCTTAACGCTCTTCGCAGCCAATGCCGTTACTACGCCACTCGTCCCTTGTTTAAGGGGCAGGCGGATGCCAATCGGCAAGTAAATATGTTTGTCTGGCTGAAGCTTTGTGAGCTAGATCAAGAAGCACATCAAAAAGAGAAGGGATCGTTATTGTAAGCAAAGCCCGCGCACGCGAGTTGGACGGAGTTTAGCTGGGAGTTATGCCGTTGCTAATTATAGGAAAAAAATTAAGGGAACGAGAAACAAACATGCCAACGAACTGACAAATAGACCAACTCGCCTTGGAGCCAAAGCAACTGCCTTGGATATGCGGACGCGGCCCGCGCAACAATCCCGGCCACGACAGCATGAACGGTGAGGGCCATAATGAAACGACCTGTCTCACTAATGCCCGCCTCCAACGGTTATGCCTAGATAGCCCCAGCGTAGGTTAATGAACCATCCACCGCGCCAAAGCGCGCGTCGACGACCTCAGATTACCACGTCCACCCACGCCGGGCGCGATTGTCCCGTCGTGGCCTGACCAGATAGCCTCCAGCCTCGCCTCTACGCCAAACAATTAAACACAGTCCGTCACCCGTATCTACTAAATCATGGACACATATTGACCACACCAGCCCGGTTCTCAGGTCCTTGCTCCCAGTCCTACGTGCTGCAGTCCACAGTCCACCGCTACACGCAGAGCCACCGCCGAAACCGCGTGACGCATCACCCCCCATCCCCCACTCCCACACACACCCACCCACCCACCTACTTCTTTTATTATAGGACTACACCTCTCGCCCCGAGGCGCAGCTCCTGGCTGGAAGGGTTACATGGCCAGTGCCCCCACCCCTTTCCCCAACTACACAGGAGGGAAGAAGCTGTGACCCAAGCCCACCCAGTGGGGAGCGGCCAGGACACATCTTCGGAGCGTACCGATGCGTCCACGGTCCGGTCAGGCTGGAGAACGACAGGCTGTAGACATTGTGCGCGGTGTCGCCGACATCACGTCACCCGCAGAGCCAGATGTTGTCGCCAGGTCCGAGTTGTCCTGCTCTCGACGCGCGGCTGTCCGCTCAAGATGCACGGCACTCTCTCCGTTTTGCCTCGGAGACCCTACAGGGACTCCTGGAGCTCTTCTCACACTGTCCCCCGCCTTTTCTTCAGAGCTCCCCATCATGCTTTGCTTACTGACCCACCCTCGTTTCTGCCTGATTCAGTAGTTTGCCAGGAGAGCTCTTCGTCCAATACGTTGTCGGGCCGGCCTGCCCTACTTCCAGGGCTCGACCCCCGATTTGCCCCAGGGCCAGAACTCGGCCGTCGCGTCGCCGGCGGCGGTGCAAGGCCCACCCGCTTTCTTCCTGCCTCGTTTCGGAAGTACCCTGCGCGTTTCCCTCTGGCAGGGGTGAAAGAGTGCCTTTTCTGTTACCGACGAAATCTAGAACTGTCTAAACTATCATCTGTAGCCAAATCTTTCAGACACCGCTGGAATATAACTTTACACGCGATAAACCACAAAAATATAAATTTAATGCAATGCGGCATAACCATCAAACCTTTTAATTTCGGGAGTTCATTTGCACTATAGTATCACTTGCTGGCCACCGAAACACCGAATGGTGGTTGAGATTTAACGATTAGAATTGTAAGATAAAGGCATTCTTAGCATAACCAGCCCAGGCTGCATAACCACCCCATCCACATTTTTTTCTGCCCCCTCCCGCCCCTACCACTTCATCCTTCACCCCTACGTATTTTGCAAAATTGCGTCCCTGTAGCCATACATTCACTCATAGCATGGGTCTACAAGCACTTAACATCACTTTTGATTTTGTGACGTCATCGTACAATCAGCTGGAAACGTTGTAAACATTTACTATATTCGCATGATCATCGTCGGTGCAGACTTCGCACTTCCTGAAGTTAGCCACATCATTTAGATCAATTTATGCTCGGTCTGTTACCTCAAAGCCGCTGTTCCTCACAGCAGCAGGAAGCCCTGGATGAATCTTTGACATCGCTTCAAAGCCCTCCGTTGACCTCCGAAGCTACAGCTCACGTATTCATAAACGATAAACCTCCCAGATCGGCAAAGCTTTTTAGGGCTTTTACATAAAAAACTGACGATTAAATACGTTCTTCTAGCCAGTCAACTTATCACGACATGAACACAGCCAACAGCATCCCACAGCTTCGCGCTCAAACCAGTGCACTACCTCTTTGCGAACATTCGAGCCCATCTGTCCGAAATGGCGTGACGCTTTAAAACACTGCGCAGCAAACTGATCACGTTCGTCGCAAAATGCTGTGGCCAGCGACGATGCGACTAGTGATCAACCTAGTTATTTGGTTTTTATACTGTCTAGTATCTGAGGTGATTCTTGGCTGAAAATCTGAAAAGCACTGATCTGAGGGTCATTGAAAGAGCAGCGTGTGACTAATCTGTGACGTCAGCTTTACTATAGTCTACTTTGTAATAGGCTTCCGGCACCTGTCCAAAACTATCCTTGTATAAGTCACTATGTTTGGCGGAATCTTCTGGCTCAACTTTTTTATACAGCGAAACGTCAACGCTTCGACATGTGCTCTGTACATGATTTCAACATGTACTCGCTTAACGCTGCAAGCGTTAGCGTGACAGACCAATACTAAACTTTGAGTTTCGTCTAGCTGGCATGGTCTGTTGTATGTGGTCCGGTTTGCTGAAATTTGTTTGTATTTTCGCAATTTTATCACCAACTGGCCTACAAAAGTGTCTGTGTTTTTAACCGATCATATCCAGTAAATCAGAAGTTTTTCACCCCTGGCCTCCGGCCCAGTGGCGTGGCACTCCTCACACTGGCTGGGGTGACAGTGGTACCGACGTGGCGGGATTATCGGGCAGATCAGCAAACGTCCCGAAAACACCTCGTGCCAACATTTCTGCGTGCATGTTTTTTGCCGGCGATCAGGCGTCCCGGTTCCACTAACCTTGACTGTCAGGCTGACGGAAGGCGTTTCCTTTTGACGCGGTGGTCCGTTTGGGAACACGGGAGCACCGTCACGGACGCTCCGGGGAAAACAGCGACTAAGCAAACCTGGCCAGACGACGCACGTTGTTTTCTCTCGCAGAATTGGCTAACAACGGGCGCCGCTTTGTTGTTACGGGCCGATCTGCTGAAGCGTCGGGCGTATTCGCATTCACCTCCCAGGCCCAGTTCGGCCTAACAGCCTTGTTTGGCTCGGCAGGGGAGTTCCTGGCCACGGCCGGCTTGCTTGCCGTCCCACGCCCCGCCGGGAAGCTCCGCCGGTCGTGGACAGGTGGTGCGCAACATGGCAAGCGTCGAACTGTATGCCTACACACCCGTTCGGAAAGTCTGGCGAATGTGGGCCCACCGCTGGCACCGACCGCCGCGGCGCTGTCGCTGGCTCGGGGGGGGGGGGGGGGGGGGGTCGGCCGCGCTCACGCTAAGCATCGGCGGGGCTGCCGTTTCACCTGACGTTCGTGGGACAAGTGGCGCAGGTTCACCCGTCGTTGTGCCGAATCCCGTCGTGGACATTCAAGGGCGCGATATTTCGTACTGCCGCGGGGTAGACGTCGACTCACCTGGTGTCGCGGTGATGCTGCCGGTGTCCGCAGACCGGCAGTCGCGTATGAGGCGCCGACGTACGAGTCGCTGCCGAATCTCTGCATCGTGCAGGGCGTGATGTATTTTGCTGCCCCTCGCCATTCAACAGCCTTCACAGAGAGATGAAAGCACATGTACTTGCCACGCTCAAATACACTGGGCGCACGAGCAGGCACCCGGCCGGGTCAGGGGCTGGTTGGCCCGTTTCTAATACATGGAATGAATACTGATGGGCACTTCAGACCAGCCAGTGACTGAAACAATAATGATTATCACAACAATACCAGGAATAAGATATCCTATAACACAAAGTAATATTTCAACTGTCTGACAAAGTCGTGATGCCTTGTAGTCTAATGCACGTCTTAGTCGCCTGATGATAACATGAGATCCGCGCTTTATCTGTATACTAACACTGCAACACTCCTTGACACATAATTTTCATTTCTCGCCCGACAGTGCGGCTACATCGCATCCATCATTCTTCAACAGGTTGTCTTCACAAGCCCTTCACGACGCCTGGCTAACTCCCAGGCACGTGCGTGCCGATCTGACAGTTGCAAGGCGTCACAAACGTCCCCAAGAACAATACCACGGATTCGCGCACACATTTCTGTAAACTGACAGGTTGAATATGAAACCCAATTACGAACAAATATAAAGTGCGGGACATCGATGAAACGTCGCACAGCAGTGTATATGCTTCATCATCGCACCTCAAGATAGCCATTTCTTCCAACGGCGTCCCAGGTCACGAACAACAGAAGCCTAAACAGAGAGCAGCAAATATGCTGGACGAACCCTACGATCGGTAAGTTGTGAGAATTGTAGGAAAGAGTATCTGCTGGATACGTCAATGTGTGCGGCTACGTACACATGCTGAACATTCCAAAGGTCCCGGTGGTTAGGACACAGGTCTTAGTGTACAAGTAGCTGGAGAAGCGGGCTTAATTAGTTTTGTTTGCGATGAGCACGTCGGCGCGTTTGACGTTTGATGAGCACGTCGGTTTTGCACGGTTTAGTCCATCTACAAAACATTCCCACTCCACCGTTTTGTCATCACATTGTATGTACTGTTTGATGGTACAAATTACGTCATGTTAATTTGATAAATACTGTGCTGTTATAACCCCAGTCATGGCCTGCGATCATAACCACGTTACCTGAAAAGGAGCTTGTTAATTTTCCATAGTTTCTAAAATACAGACTTCTATGTCTTTACATTCCACGCTTTGCAAGTAATCATTATCCAACCCAGAACCACCAACCAGGAATCCAACACTGGAAAACCTATTTCATGCCGGCCAGCGATACATGACGGCGGGTCAATGTTCACGGAACGAGCCGTGTTTAGCGAGATTGGTCGATCATTTCGGATTTGGGGCGCTGCGCATGTTTCGTCATATGACGGCCTTGTTTAGTGCGTCGCAGCGATTCTGATTTCGACGTCGCTTGTGGAGCAAGATCGCGCTTTTTAAAGTAGCATTTAGGCAGCGTGCATACCATGACCACCCATAGTGTGTATCAGCTATCCTGTTATAGGCATCTTTACATACAGCACATGACATCTTCCAGCTGTGTGCGTCGCCAGTATCTCATTGCAGCGACGGCGAGCCGCTCACTGGGGCGTCGCCATTTCGAACACTGGGACTGTCAAATGTCCCACCGGGTGGCCGACACAGGAGGGGCCGAGTGTCCCACGTGTGTGTGTGTGCTACTATGCAGACAAACTCGTGTTAAGCAAATACTGGCAGGTGTCCATGGCCTAGTTTCCCAAAATCATTATTAGTAGGTGTCCGCGGTAAAAGCTCCGCTCAAAATAATCACTATCATCACTCATTGTTTGGGTTCCCACTAACTCATCATCACTGTCTGAGTTTTGTTCACTGCGCAGCTTTTGCAATAAATCACCTCAAGTAATTCATCAAACACTAAAGGATGGTTGAGACTAATCTTATAACAGTATCGCAAAAGGACAGCGGCGCCCCACAAGCCAAAATGGCCCCACAGGGGCTTAGTGTCCTACTCGGCCAGGGATTGTGCCTGCTTAACAGCACATAATTTCTTATTTCTATTTATCATGTCGTAGTCACTATTTTAATCCATCATCATTTTTTAGCACTAAGCGCTAAAAATACCCCCGGCCCCAGTCACTTTTCAGAAAATACGTTCCTGCTCCCAACTCTGAAAAGAAAGTGGGTCAAATGTAGGAAGAAAGTTGTGCTATCTGCATTTCGGAGGCAGGCTCAACCATCTCTTTTCTCCCTGTGCCTTCCCCCCCCCCCCCACCCTCCTTTGCTCACTCCTCTGTATCTCTGCAGAACTGCATCCCTGTAGCCTTACATCTATCGATGGCATGGTTCTGCAGGCACCTGAAAAGTGTCACTTTTGATTTTGTGACGTCACAGCACGATCAGCTGAAAGCGCTGGTGACCTTCACTGTCTTCGCATTATCCCTAGTATTATCGATGCAAGCCTTGCACTTCCTAAGATAGTTCCAATTAACAGATTTTGATGTGAAGCCCATACAGTTTTAGTGTACGCAGCTGCAAAATGTACTTTTAAACACCTCTAGCATCTTAATTCAACTCTGTATCCAGCATAATGATAATAAAAATCGTTTTATCTCACAACTGCCAATTGGTCAATACCCAAGATGTAAGGTGGGACGGACAATGTGAGAAGCCTACGCCGGGGATACTCAGCCCCTTTCCCCAAAAGATGCTGTCCCTCTCCGGCGCGGGACACCCCGGATGAATTCTTAGCATACATCGCTCCAGCGTCCTTCGCTGACTTCCGAAGGTACAGCTCAGACATTCACAAAGCCGCATAGCGCCCTGAAGAAACTGACGATTAGCAACGTTCTTCATGCCATCGAGCTTCTCACGACACAATCACAACCAACGGCAGGCCACAGCCTTGCACTGAACCCAATTCATTACCGCGTGGTGAGCATTCGAACCAATCTGTATGAAATGGCACGACGCTTTAAAACGCCGCGTAGAAGACTGATCACGTTTGTCGCCAGATGTTTTGGCCAGTCACGACTTTTATGACTAGTAATAAGCCTAGTTATTTGGCACTTTAAGCTGTTTAGTATGTGCAGTGAGCCTTGGCTGAAAATCTGTGGGAAGCACTGATGTGAGGGGCACTGAAAACCTGTCACCGCTGATGTGTGACGCCAGCATCGGGATAGCACAGTTTGTAGTAAGTCTATGTCTTGGTGAAAGCTTTTCTGATTAAAGCCACTGTGATTGGAAGCATTTTCTGGCTCAACCTGCTCATACAGCGAGATATCAATGTTTCAGCATGTGCCCTGCACAGGCTCACGCTGCAAGAGTTTGCGATTATACACCAATACTAGGCTTTGAGTTTTGTCTTACAGAGATGGTCCGTTGTAATATGGCATAGTCCGCTTCAACTTGTAGTCATTTTCGTGCTTTCGTCACCAATCAGCTCGCAAAAGTGCCTTTTTTGTCCCCAATCATTACGGTAATGACCATCCCCTTCGGTTACAGTCATGATAATAAGTGCAAAAACAACACAAACATCCACTTTCCCGACCCTAAGTTATGCCCATATAGTTATGCATAGTGCCAAGAATGAAAAGTACTTCCGGACAACATATTTGCACAAATGGGCACTTCCCATGGGTTTTTGACGAACACCTATGGTTAGCCATTTGGTGCAGTCGCTCAAATTTATTAGAAAAATGTACAACTTCCAGTACCACTACTGTAGCTTTCGCACGGTAGCAAACACGCCGTGCCTGCATTAGAAGCACAGTACAGAATACAATGCCATGATTTTGACCCCACAATGAATGCACTATTTGCTACAGAGACATTATCCAGGAAGTGGGCAAGTAGTTTTTGTAACGTAACTTAGGAATTACAACACCCCCAAGGTACGACTATGCGACCATGCCAAAGGTACTCAGCTGGTAAAGGCGGATACAATAAGTGAGACAACTCAGTTAAGGAGTCGAAAGAGGTTATCAAAAATATAAAAACCCGGGGAGCAAGGATCCCTAGTAGACCGCAAGTAGAATCAAGTAGAATCAGGTAGAATCGGGTCATCCAAGTAGAATCAGATCGCACTGATTCCCGAGAGGGAGCCATGCGGCCTAATTGGCGCCGCCGACTGGCACTTCGCTACCATCGTAAGTACAATGATACGAACAAATCAAATACGTGGCGCAATATGTCCCGCAAAGGCCAAACAACAACGAAGTACTTGCCACTAACACCAAATATCGACCCCTGCAGCATACCAGGTGACCTGCACGGACGGCTCGATGACTTTTCCGAGATGGCGGCGGCTTTCACGTAGCAGCAGACAGCTGTTGTCCTATCTAGTCCCTTATATCTATGGTAGCCAGCAATAGCCGTTGGGCTATGATAGCCGAATACGCTATACGCTAAGGAAAAAGTCGTGAATGATGAATAGTTGTAATTAAGATTCCCCAGTAGAGAAATTAATGAATCTTGTTCTCTGAAAAAGGCATAATTACTTAAGAATTACTTAAAAAAAGAACAAAGCTGATCAGTGATTTACTGTCTTTAATACCTCAAATACTTATTGATGCAATCTCCGGGAGGTAAGATCCCGCGACAGACAGCCCGCATATGAGTCGAAGCGATGTTACCACTGCTGCTGTTTTTTTTTTCTGATAGATTCAGCAATAGCTTGCTTACAGCAATTCAAGTAGCGAATGAGCAGTCAGGTATGGATTAGTTTGTTGTGACGATTAGCAATGCCAAATATGACCAGGAGGCCAGCTTCATAAAATGATAAATAGCTGCGCCTTGGAAAAAATGACTCACCAAAATTACCTCATGCTTACCGAGTTTTACAAACGGTCCTGACACCCGCCGTACATTTACTGTGCATTAGATCGCAAGGAAACCGCATACTAGCTTTGTAGTTTGTACCAGACCGACCAGACCGAGCTAAACGACTAGATGCAGTCAGTCATCTGCGCGCTTGGCTTGCGTGCGCAGAATAGTGTCGGTACTTGGAATTAGTGGCCAGCGCTTCGCTGTTGTGTTGCTTTCGTTGGATATATTGTGTGGCAGCATTATCTCTGCAAGCCACAGATATATTCAATTGGCCATGGATTTTTTTCTCATGCTATTGTGAATATGATAGTGACGGCGCCATCCGAAGGTGCCAGTCAGGCCGCATGGCTTGCGTTTAACGAAATATTTATGGCCTAGTTGGGGTGATTGCTCCCCAGGTGTTTATTGCCGAGGACTTCTTTCCGCTCCGTAACTGACCTCTCTGACTTTGTAGTCAGTGATATCAGATGAGTATTTTGAATGGTTGCGCACTGGAGACATTGCGATTACGTATTTGTGGTGTTACACCTTCTTGCCTTCTTGCTCCTGGATGGCAAGTCACATCCAATTTTAATTGCCTGCTGCTATGTCTATAACAAACAGTTCATTCAATTCTGCATCTAAGTTTTGGTGTTGTTTCCCTGTTTTCGGTTGTTCATGTAGGCTCAATGCTTGTCACTGTGCTAAAATTACAACGCAAATTGTAATTTTACTGAATGTTGTGCATTTTGCTGATAACTTTTAGCCAGTGCACTAAAATTTTGGCCGCATATGTTTGCCAGTAATTTCTGGTTATTGTCTGTTTGTGTAAATATTTTGTTGTTTCGCACCTTTGATGTTTGGTAGCAGGCATTGTTCCATGGGCATAACCTAGTGATGACAAGCGGATATGTTTGTGTACTTATTAGCATGCCCTATGAGAGGCAATAACTGTCATTGCAAAGTGAAGCCTCGTCCACCGAGAAGTGCTTATTGCTAGAATCAAACTGATCCAGGTGGCATTAAGGATACTTTATTTAGCATGAAATATTTACCCACACTGCCGCCTTCCACTAGTTAGAAGGGTGAAATCATTATGCACATTACACAGCTCACTCCCATGAATTGTAAGCACAACCCTGTGTCATCTCAGACATTTGGCGGCGCCTGCTTATTACTGTATTTATATCTGTTTTGATTGTAGCGTGACAAATGAACAAATGACAAATGAACATGACGTTTTGTTTCCCAACATACACAATTCAAGCGGCTACATTTTCAGCGTGCATCGCGAGTTTCTGCAACACGCCGATGCGCTGCAAATTGCAATACAATTTGTAGTGGGGCGAGCTTTAAGAACCCAAGCTGAATTCAAGCCGCTACCGCGAAAACTATGCGTGATTTAGCGTTGAAAACCACATCGGCGTGCTGGCCGACCCATTGTCCATCTATAGCACAGTTATCGTACGCTACTGACGCTACGAACTATACCAATTACGTGGTGATGTTCGCAGCGTCACGTGCGGGCGAGCAAGGACAAATTATTTGTCCGCTACCGACCGTTTTTTTTTTTCACTTTTCGATGCAATACAATGCCGTTTAATACAACGGCATTGCGTACTGCCATCATTCAAAGGCGGACAGCTGATGGAAGTGGACAAAATCACCGACCACGTCCCTCGATCAATCCCCGGTCGCATGGAAAGGTATGTCTGTGTTGCATAGAGGGCAGGCGAAATTCGCTCTCTCCCGCCGGCAGCCGCCAGAGGACGCAAACACCGCGCGCGGCCCCCGGCTGAGTCTTTCACGTTTGACGCCATATATCGACCCCTAGATCAGATGGAACCGTGATTTAAACTTTAATAATAGATAATTAAATGTTCTACGTGTTCTCATTGTGCGCAATGAAGCAAGCGCGCAAGCGCTTATTTTAGTCTAAAATTGACTTTACTTGCATGGCACAGCTGCATACATATTGTGCATCACTATGTCACAAGGCAGCAGCTCGCCTGCATAAAGTCTTATGATAGAAACCTTCTTTCAAAGATCAGCCATGTAGAAGGAGCCTATTTCCAATGACTAAGTGCAGCACGCTGCTTATAACTGCATCCATGAATGTCCCCTCTTCAATGCTTTGTGACAGCTCATGTTTACTTCACATGTTCCCTGCTCTGAAGGCTAATGGTCTGACAGTCCCGCCTTCAATGACCAACACATCCTCAGTAAGCACAGGCATTATGTACTTACTATTCACATGATCTCGTCCTACAATCACTATGCAAAATAAAGCTTTCATGGGTTAAAAAATTTAGGATGAAACTGAGCACTGAAGAAGGTGGCGAATGAAAGATAGTTTCCTTCACCGATTTTATCAGTTTTTGACAGCATTAACACCAAAATCAGTCCCTAGTTCTGCACAAATCTGCACAATGTCACACACACCTGCAACACGTCTTGCTATGTTTATTCCGTAGCACGTGGACTTACAAACACAGCGCGTCGATGGCAAAAAAAAAAAACGCCCAGCGGTCGACGCAACCAAATGGTGTTGCTGAGAGGTGGGTGGACACCACCATGGGCGAGTTGACGGACAATGGTATCACAATGGCAAATGGTATCACACAAACTCCTTGCGGACGGGGTGCTGCCTTCGCTCTTTCTGGTGTTCTTGAACACTGCCAACCGTACTATTCTTTGATCGTGGTCGCAAGGACGTAGGAACAGGGGAGGGGGAGGGGCCAGGGGGATCATGGCCCCCACTTTTCAAAGTGGGGGGGCCAGCAATGTTAACTGCTCCCCCCCCCCCACACTTTTCAGAATAAGGTCGTGTTCGGCTTCACTTTTGCACTACATTAAACATGCATGTCGATTTACCTAGTTCACCAGCCATCTCCCTGAAAATGTCATCTTTTTCGTTTGCTCATCGGCCATCACTTAGTGTTACAGCCGCACGGCTGACGCCTCAAAGCCTGGAGACTGCAACGCCGGGGGTCGGGGCTGTTATTGCTATGACTTGCGAGCGCGCATGTTCAAGACCATATTACGTAGTTTTCTTTTCAGTAATCAGCTCTGACAGGTTCTTGAGCATTTTAAGACGGACATGGGATGGCCGTGTTAATGCAAATTATAAACCCCATTTCATCTACAATCTACAATCAGGGAGAACTCAATATTTCTGAAGAACACAGAAAAACAGAGAACTGGAGTCTATGCGACAGCTATCGGACTACCTGCGGTGATCATGGATGTTGTTGCGTCAGTGAGCGTTCCTATGCTGACCCTGGGGCCAACCACGCGGGTCGGAAGGCCTTCCGTGTCAGGGAGGGGAAACAAGGTGAATATGATATATCCTTCTCATGACCTCCGGATCGACCAGGAGACCCCGCCCCGTGCCACCAGAATGATAGCCAGAAGACACTTCGCGATGGGACGGAATGGCCCTTCAGCCCTTGACCGGAAACGGTAATGTACCACTGGTCTTACTACTCAAGAGGCCTATTGCCCGGAAGAAAATAAGGGGTCTCATTATTGTTGGGCAAAGGGGTGTCCCATTAAGGTTGAATAACGTGGGTCGACGTAAGCTTAAAACACCAGCAAGGTCATGCCATATTTACCTGAGAACGTTCATTTTTTCAGAATGTTTTTTGAAACAAATGACATCAAAAGGCTCGAACACGCCCGCCCGCAGCCTCCAGAGCAAGAGCAAGGATGGGCTGGGTTGCAACATCCGTAAAACCGAAAAGTTTCGGCCACTGCAAGTGCCACCAGATGGCAGACGCCATGTTAATCTGTCTTCTGAACAGATAAAAAGCTGCAAAAACACGAAAAAAATACAGATTTTACCTTCACTCTTCCAGTTCAACCTCCAGATTCCACCCGCACTTCGCGGTGCTTTAAGGGTCAATCCGTTCTTTTCATAAGTCTAAAAATTGCACGCGTGAAATATACGCTCAGGCTGCCTTCTAAATGTAGCATCTGGTGTCAAAAACCGTTCCAAGGACACTTTTTTAGAAGCGTCGTCATTTTCGTCCACCTGTTGGCCACAACTAAGTATAAGTTGCTAGGCCGACGCTGTACGGCCCACGGAAACTGCAGCGCCTGGGGTCGAGGCTTGTATTTCAAGATTTTCAAGTGCGTATGCTCAAAATTACGTCACGTAACTGGTATAACTAGTCGATTTAAGTGTTTAAAGGTAGCCTATTTCAAAAGCGTCATCATTTTCGTCCACTGGGCCACGGCTAAATACTAGCTACTGGGACTATGGAGCTGGGACGCTCCGCGGACTGTGGAGACTGCAACGCCTAGTGTCGAGGCTTTTTTGCTTAGATTTGCGAGCGCCATGTTAAAAAACACGTTACATAAATTGCATCACGAATCGATTCTGATTAAATGTTGAACATTTTCAGAAAAGCATAGGTTGGCTATGTTAATACACATTGTTGACCACTCGATCTGCAATCAAATTTTCCTTTTCAAATTTGAATCAAACACATCGATCTTCAGTCTATCTTCGCGATGCCCTCAATGTCTGTAGTAACCAGATACAATGACTTTGACACAACATCTGAATTCTATCGGTTTAGAAAGAGTCAACTAACCATTGTAAATTAAGAGCGCCGATGATTTAGTCCATGCAGTCGTTCAACGCCTGAGTTCTGTAGGCTATTGACCTCAAAATACAAACAGAATTGGGTTCCCGGTAGCTCCTGATTTCTGTTATGGTTACAAGGTAAATATAACAATAAAACGAAGAAAACCGTGTTACTTGTTAGCAAGTAAGCTATATCCGGGGATCTGGGCGGGGGGGGGGGGGGATCACCATAAGATGGGCTTTTGTCAACCTTGTGTTCCTCCTTGGCAAGACTCTGGCTACGCCCCTGCCTGCACACCAAAGCAGATGAAGACGTATACGTTGCATGATGGGCGATAAAGTGTCCGTTGGGCCAACTCATACCTAAGGCAGACAGCTTCCCG
Organism: Pollicipes pollicipes; assembly: GCF_011947565.3. Lineage (NCBI taxonomy): Eukaryota > Metazoa > Arthropoda > Thecostraca > Pollicipedomorpha > Pollicipedidae > Pollicipes > Pollicipes pollicipes. The sequence goes on along the minus strand of NW_023597034.1, from coordinate 40,484,575 downwards.
GAGGCTATTTTTCTGCGATGGTATGGTGTAAGGGAAGATAATTGGGAAGAAGATACTGTTGCAGGTGTCCAACATATGTTTCATACACCATGTAGTAGTAACGCTGATCCAAAAGTATACAACAAAGTAGCCACATGATCAGCTCGCAGTCAGTCATGCGGGAGACATGCGGGCCAGGGCAGTAGCCACAAAGGCCGGACAGGAGCAGGGTCCAGATAGGGAACATATGACAGATGGGCCTTATTATGTGCATTGATTCTTAAAAGAGAATCTTCGGTTTTATGGCTTTTGTCGCACCGCTTCTAGCAGTTTCAAGCTACCAAACTTGCTTCCGCCTAAAATGCTGCGACAAGCCTTATCTCTTGAAAAACAGGCAGTGAAATGAAGGTGCATAACAAATCCGTCGCACTATGAGCCATCGATCCATTTTCAAAATTTTCACCAGCCTATATCCAGGCCGAATTTGAGCATCTACACTGTAGAGACAGATGTTTCCTCAATGACCCAAAATGAACACTCGCGCGTGGAATTTCGCCTCCCCAGGAAGACAATGTTAAAATGGACGAATAATCCAAGGAAGCTGGATGGCCTTATTTGCCAAATGACAGATGAGTCGAATAGGCAATATTGTGCATCAGTGAGAAACAGCTCTAGATGCATATCTAGCATAGCAGCCATAATATTTGAATAAAGAGCGATAACAACCTTCATCCCTACCCTCCCCCTTCCCCGGTCATCGGACTTGTTTTCCAGAAAAAGTTAGTGAAGTACAGCCTGAGTTGCCCCCCCCCCCCCACCCACACACCTTTTGGAAACATCACCACGCCCATGCATGGTCGTTATTGGGGGATTTAAGACGCACTCAGCTGCATATGCTATATAGCGTCAACTGACTCTCACCCTGGCGGAAACGCGGGCATCGCGGGTAATCGAAACCCGTACCCAGACGAGTTGACTACTACACTATCGGCACATGTCCCCTTTATTTGATGTCCTAATAGGCGTTGCATTTCAACCAAAGCGTCATAACTGTAGCTGGATAATATCTCCAAAATCGTGAGCTAATGTGGCTGATTTGATGTCCAGCCAGTCAAGTGAAAACTTATGTACTGTTAGAAACTGGCTAATGGTGGCCGGCTTTGCGTTCTAGCAAGGGGACCTACTCAACTAAGCTGTCCTGTCTAGTCCTGTATGGTTATGAATACAGTGCATAGCAAACTCTGCTGGTGCTTCGATTAGCTGTCGACAAAGGATGTGGCAGTCTTCAGTTCGCTTGAAGCGAGGAACTTTGTTGTTTGCGTCCAATATTCGTTGATGAAGTAGTTGTGTGAGATTAGCCCTCAACAATCCGTAAGCATTTCCCACGAACGCTAATTTGCGGTGTATTCTTCAACGGTTCCCAAGCATATTAACTCATATACAGTCACCACATAAGTATTTGTTTTTGCGGTTTTTTTTGCCTCGATAGCAGGACTGAAAAGACTTGCTTTCATATGCACACGACAACTATATCTGGGCTAGAAGCCAGGACTACTAAAATCAGTGTGCGGGTTCCTTGCGAAATAACGCGAAGTGCAAATTTCACTGGCGACGACTCCCTTAGACTCAAAATCAGCTATTGCTTATGAAAAGTGCCAGATGGTATCGTACCACAAAAAATCTTTTTATTTTTGCGATGGTCGATTAGGCTCACTGAGAAAGACAAATCGCTTTCGTCGGTGCAAATTTGATTCCACAACGGGCTTTTTGCGTTTAGTTTGTTGTCTGTGTATTTTAATAACATTTCAACATCTATATCCAAAACAACTTTCTACCCGAGCGGTAGGCGGTGGTTGAAGGTACACAGAAAGATGCAGCTCTGCGAGCGAAACTTACGCCTTCGGACTGGTTGAATAAGGTATGAAGCATTCCGAGTTGCGTAAAAGCCAAAAATATAAGTGTGGCACGTCACTCATTGGTAAAATTCATTACCGACACACATGCCGGATCTGGAAAAAATAGCACTACATGGGTAGGCGCTTAGGTGTTGCGGTCGTTGTTCTGCCCGCCTTTGCAGAAAGTTATGTGTTGAGGAATCTCAGAGCTGCCTGAACAATGTAATTGGATTACGGCAGATAACTTCCTGCGAGAGGGCCCGCCCCGTCTAGGGGAGGCTGGGGATGGTCATGCTACCCCACTTCAGTTCGTTCGTTACAAGTGAATACTCAACCACAAGCGTATCACCAGTAATTCAACGAAAACAAGAAAATGCAAACCCGGTTATTATATATCATATACAGTATTACCCAGTTATCATCACATTGGCAAAATATTGCGCAAAATGAGTGGAAGTGGCGTTTGAATTGTGGCAAGGTACCTACCTACCAATTGCCATTGATAGAACTGCCATGGCATATGCATCCCCCCTTGACTTTGTGACTTTAATATGACAAAACTTGCCCAATTTGTTTAACGGTTCGGTGCTGACGAAAATGTACTGTCTTTTGCTCGCTTCCATTCTTTCCAGCCGATAGCTCAATCAGTATTTACCTGCTACCAATTGCACACGCTCAACTGAAGCTGCGCCACCAAATCTGACACTGCCGGCAGCTCCTATTTCAGGGACGACACGTGCCGAGGGCGTCGTACGGCAGGCGCATACAGCGACGCTTGGTGGTGGTGAAGAGAAATACAAGTTTTCTATTTGCCACATGGACGACTAAAAAGTGTCATGGTTAGTGCCGACGGCGGGCCAGTTCGACATCCAGTGCGCTTTTTACAGGTGCCGAGAGGGGACAATGGATCCTAGGATGGTCACGCAGGTAGACTTCTAGATGTTCACTATCAATGCCTAGCGTGTACCTTCCTTATGACACGGTAACGACACGAACTGGTAACCTTTCCTAAATATGGCAGAGCCTCATTGCATCGCCTAGCAAATAGTGTCCTTTCTCCATTTTCACAAGTTATTTGAACACAAATGAAGGGCGGATGCAAGATAATGTGCTTGAGAAAAAGGGCAACAACAGAAAAAAACACAGTCTTTTGCCCCTGGCAACGCAAAAAAAACAGTAAAAGTTTAAGGCAACTTGCATGATATGTTAGTTGCTTTGAAAACAGAGACTCATACATCAACGAAAGAATCTTCTTGAAATGTATAAACCATTGACTTAGCTGCTTTGATCTGGGGCAGCCTTTGCTCCCCCCCCCCCCCGTCCGCTTGGAATGTTGTTATTTGTACCATGATGTGAGCAGTGAGCGGTACAGTTCTGCATATTGAATGAATGCAGCCATTAGTCACGGTGTCGTCATAACCTAGTCGGCACATGGGTAGGAAAGGCTATCTGGGGCGCCAAGGGGTTGGGAGGGGGGGGGGGGCAACAGGCAACCTTGTCAGAGAAACTGTTGAAACTTTTGCTATTGCCGGGGAGTGTAGAGATGGGCGGGCTGGATGGAAGGGGACTAACTAAATAAACCATTCAGTTCACAGAAAGCGGGCAAGTACACGAGGCCGATGGTCGATACCGATACACGGCCATTTCGAGTTTATTGATAACAGGAACCGCATTATACATATTTCATGCAATTTTTAAAGGTCAGAATAGGTCACTAACCTAACATGACCCAGGTCAACAATTTGTTTTTGGGAGCATACTGCCTAGCGTAATCGTTTTGCTTATTCAAGCGCAAAACTCAAAGCAGTCTTGTATGATTTTGGTCACCATGACCTTCGAAAGGTCACACAAGGTCGCCGACCTTAAATGATCATGTGACCTTTTGCTCAGAACAGGTATCTAGGTTCTGGGGGCAATTTGGAGACCAGCCTGGAGATTGACCTTTTTTGACCTTACTTGATACAAAAGTCGTGACCTAGAAGCCTCAAACTTTGACCTAAGTGAGCTGAGGCACAGGCTAACATACCCTGTAAATTTGGTATTTCTAGCTTTCTTTCTTCGTGAGATCTCAGACGGGGGGGGGGGGGGGTTCAAATTGGCTCCCACCCGAACGACGGGTATGCAACCGGCCACCCGAATGCGTGTCAACATCTAAAGGGAGGAGATCCAGGGGCCTGATTAGATACCTATTAACTGAAACATTGTGTTGTTTTCCTTTCCCTTGCCACTATAAATATTATGAATGCCTCAAGTACTCATTTAAGATTTCAGATCTTTGGTTACCACCCAAGCATTGGTGATGAATCGTGGGGGGAGGGGGGGGGGTAGGAAAGCTGCCGCACAAATAAGAATAACTTAGTTAACTAATATATATATATATATATATATATATATATATATATATATATATATATAACAAATATAATAACTAAACAAGAAAAAGAGACATCAACTGCCCCCCCTTCTATCTAGCATCTAGACAGGTTTCATTGCAACACCCCCCTCCCCCGCTGTGCCTGAGCGTGCTACAAGCAGCATAACGTTGGCATGTAAGTAAGGCTGTGATACATCCAGCAATAGCGCAGATATTTATCGATAGAGGCTCACCTGTAAGAACATGCAAGGCGATAGCATGTTTCTGAATCCTAGACGATGTTTCCAACAAATTTCCTTGACGCTTATGTTTCTGCATCTTATACGCATGGGACAGAAACAGAGCACTACGCGGGCACCACGAGGCATGATGAACGCTGAGCAGGGCGTTAATTTTTGTAAATTATTGGGGTAGCCGAACCGAAGGCCCGACAACCCCCCCCCCCCCCCCCCCCTACATTTTTCTCACCGGATTTAGCCCACCTTATCTTGATTAAATGCAATGCATTACTTTTTATGAATTGTTTTGCATTATTCATAGAAGTTTTTAATTTGAGCAGTACAGAAGTCATGCAGGATTGGATCCAGGGAGCAGGCCCTGGACGCATGCGTCTCTTCTGATCAGCACGCGATGGCCCCCATTTAAATATCAACTTAGGGCGCCAATGGCGCTTTTCTATGGCGGTCATGAGAGGCGGCATGCCTTTTGCTTGTGGGGACGGGAACGAGGTTAGCCATGGAGGGCTTAGGTCATCCCCATTTTCCAGGGCTTTTCACTTTAACCTCACAAACCATTGCGTGTCTTATGGCGCTAGTTACGTGAAGTTTATTGCATAGTTCATCCGCTCAGCTGTTACGATTTGTACATTGCAGTGAGAGCAGCCATGACTTTTTGTTATGGGAGTGGTCCGAGACGCCATTACCCAGAAAGATCGAAGAAGAAAGCCTTTGTATTATTATCATCTTTCATCCACGTTTTTTTTGTAGCCTTCCAGCCAAAAACATTTGGGGGGGAAGCCAACATTCGGGGGCTTACTGAACATGGGGGCCTAAACATACTGAACTGAACATACGCCGGTCGTGTTATAAAAAATGCGACGATGATTTGGAATTTCTTATCAGCCCATTTTTGTATAATAACCGTGCATTTACCACTGTGCTTCTCGCTGCACATTTTGTTTATACATTGGATGGAGGAAAATCGCGCACGACAGCGGAGGATTTTCGTGCAGGATAATTTTTTGCTCCCAGCTTTATAAAACTCGGAGGAGCAAAATCGGAGCAAAGTATATCCGTTGGCGGTATTTTTTGTTATAAAAGACCTCGGACTTCATACGTAACAGCCAATCTCTCACTGATTTTAGCGGAGGATATAGAAATAGATAGCAGCAGGCGCGCAGACCCCTGATAACCGTCAATATTTTGACCACGTTTTGAAATGGAATGTTTATTCAAATGTAACTAGTCTTGGTTTTGGGAAATACGCTTGTCGCTGTCGCGAAAAAAATGTGGGTTGAATTTTAAGTCGTCTATTCGCTATAGCCGGTATTTTTAGTTACACACAGTCTGCTTGTTTTACCTTTTTGTAACTTATTTGTGAGCCTGATGTATTTTTTAACTGAGCACTCACAGCACGACCAGGAGGCCTCACTCAGTTCTCCAGGCATCTGTTCTCACGGAAAAGAAAAGACATTTCAGGACAACGGCGTTCACACGACTGTGAATGGGAAGACGCGAGCACTGCCGCTCTCCTTTGCAGTAGAAGGTCTGCTTTCTTACTAACCACGCGGTGTGCCGGGTTGAAATGCATTGTGATGGGAGCGGGTATGAGTTTCTTCAAGACCTTCAAAACTTTTTATTGGATGTATTTCTGGAATGAGCGCCCACACTAAGCAGTGCTGGTTGCAAGCACCCGGACGCCGGATCCGGTTGTACCATGGGATCGCGTAATTCCGCGCAAACCGAATTCCGGAAACATGTATCGGGTAGAGTATTTCAGTCACCTTGGTACTCATGATGTCACAATAACGTCATTCAAATTCTGTCATTCCACAAGTCATAAGGCGATCAAGGCCAGGAAAATAGCATTGATGAGGCACTGATATCTGGCGTTCGTGAGCGCGATTTCCGGATAAAACGGCCGTCAGTTAGCTCTCAATCAATGTTGTGCAAGGTACGATGATGCATCGATAAGCACATCTACTGCACAGATGATCTTGCTGTCTAAAGCAGTCTTTTTCACTTATAAGTAAATTTACATTAATATTAATAAATCGACATTTAACTGATATTAATAATCCACTTGTGATACAATATTTCCACTTTCCACTTGTCCACTTAAATATACCAATGGGTGTAAGTGAGCTTCTTTCATCATGTATGATGCCTGCTTCAGTGTCTCCAAATGTGAAACATTTCCGTTAATGATTGGAAGGCAGCGCATGTTTTCCTGGATCCCAAAGTGTCGAATTAACCATATGCTTATGTTGTTTGCAATGACATCACATTGCAAGCTTTTCACAGCAATAAAGCTTCACATTAGCTTTGGAAGGGAAGTTTTCACCAGCGAAACAATGTTGGAAGCAGCCAAGTATCACTTGTTTCATTTCATGTTGGCATATGGGACGCAAATTGAAATGTCCGAAAAAGGGGGAAACCCCAACCATTATGTAAGGTAAACTTTACGTCAGCGGCTCAGCCACTACCGATTTTGGAACGTGACACCCCTGGTCACGGGCGGTATCAGGACAGAGCGTACCGTGATTGCACAGTTGCATGCGTCCGCTAGGGAAGCGATGGTCCCACACCTCCCCGACGCCCTGAAGTCATCCTGATTGTGTCACTGTGCCCACAAGGTGACGCAAAGTATGCTGGATGTAAATGCAAAAGTAAACTGGACAGATCCTTCTCATTGATTAGTGATATGAACCCTTAATAACGGCTTACATGAGCGATACATTTATATGCGAATTTATTTCCATATTACAGGCCATATATTATTCAGTACTGAATATTGTAATAAGCAGGATAATGGCGCCTAAAGCGATATTCAACATATCTATACGTTATTTTCATATTTTTTAAATATCAGTTCATGAAAAAAGCAGGACAACGACTGCATGGAAGATGAATAACTAACCGACAGAACTTTATTTCCGGCCTGACAATCAGTAGATCTCTAAAAAGCCGATTAATCCAGGTGCAAAATGATGAAAAACATAGTCGATGCACTACCTTGACCTATTTTGCCTTTTGGCACAGCTTTCATGTACATGACTACTTATGTGATTGTGAATTGTCCTTAATGGTTACCTTAAGTCAGCTCGGACTGATTCGAGACAAAATTCCTTGCAGATTCCTTGCTTGTTGTTGCTGTGATTACCGGCAGAACATTGGCAGAGCCCGCGCAGACGTCTCCGAGAGCGGTCGCGCCGGCTTGGGCACTCAGGGGACGCACGTGGTGACACGTCCGCATCAGCAGACTGAGGTGAATCTTACTGCGTTCTTTTCCTTGGCTGGAGTTAGATTGGCGTTGACGCCCACGTCAACTTTCATCAAACCGGAAAAGGCCTTAAGCCAGTCTTGTTGGGACGGAGGATAGCGGCGGAATGCAGTCGGTGTCGCCTCTCAGGTCGGTCGGTAGGTCTTAGGAGTTCCCTGATGCCGGTAGACAGACAGTTTTGCAAAAGACATCGGTGAGAAGTTCGTCCTTCGCACAGTCCGGCAATATCTTCAACAAGGGCTTTTAGGCCAGCGTTCAGCAACGAACATTTCACGAGGGTAAGATTTCTGAAAGCCTTAAAGAGAGCGTACCTAGTCGAATTGGCATTATTCATTAGGCGCACTTAGGCTTGTAGGAAATTTCAAGTTATATAGAATGGTGTCCTTGGTTTCTATGAATTTGCTTTCAACAACAGTATATTTCAAATGCCCCAAAATTTTTCCTGGAAGCACAAAGTTATCGGGTGACCCCAAAACGTATTTCACCGCTAATTCAGCGTTCATATCGCCAACGTATTCTTAACGCCAGCAAGTAGTCTTTCGATAGGGATCTCGTCAGCACTGACAGCAAATTTTGGACATCACAACTGCGATCATTGTGCAAACAACATGTATTCAGATTTACAGAGATATGGAGAGAATGTGTTAGTATCGCGTTTGGAACAACTGTTGTCACTGTTGTTCTCGTCTGGCCTGTTAGCTTGTGGAATGCAACACACCAGACGAGGGCCGTAGCCCGAACAATTCTTCCATCCGCAATACATTTGCTTACATCGAGTCTGAAGTGTGCGCTGCGTTCAGCCGGCACCTAATATTGGATAATTATCCAAAACGTTATTTTCGACATGGCCCTTGGCTTTGCAAGCACGGAGAATTATCAACAATAATTTACTAGATCGAGAGCAAATATGGGATAATTTTCAGAGGTTGGCCAAGATGGGGAATCTTTTTTACATCATGTTTAGCTATGACCATCTGTTCTGTGTGGCGAACCCACAATGAAACTAGGGGATAATTTCATGACCTGCCGAACGGAGATGGAAAATTTGAGTAGATAGTTGTCAGAGTGATGATCATTCGTTGAATGAATTTATCGCAGCCGAATTCGCGCCCCATCTTAGATGACCTCGGTTTTAGCGGGTCGTGACATTGCATTAACACGCGCCCGGGTGACCGGCAGAAACGCTTCACTCGAGGGGGGGGGGGGGCAATTTGATCCCCTGAGATCTCGGAACTAAGAAAGCTAGAAACACCAAATTTACAGGGTTTGTTTACCCGTACGTGAAATCACTTAGGTCAACGTTTCAGGTTCCTAGCTCATGACCTTCAGGTAAAAAACTCAAACAAGGTCAAGTTCCAGGTTGGTCTCCAAAATATCCCTAGAACGCAGGATAGCCGTTTCTAAGCAAAAGATCACATTCTCATTTAATGGTCAGTGACCATGTTTGACCTTTTGAAGGTCAAGGTGACCAAAATCATTCAAGATTGCTTTGGTTTTGCATTTGACTACGAGATAAAGATTATGCTAGGCAGTATGTTCCTAAAACAAAATGTTGACCTAGATCATTTTAGGTCAATGACCTATTCTAAACTCTAAGAAGCTCATAGAAGATGTATAATGCGGTTCCCGCTATCAATAAACTCGAAATGAGCACCAGAAACTATCCCATACAGCAAGCCCTAGAGAAAAAAACAGGTTGGTTTTTGGCCTTGGTGTGACTTCATACCTAACTTTAGGTCAATGCAATCTGCTCAATCAATGGTTGTGTTGCCTGCTCTCATATATAAATATCTAATATGTATCGTCTCTACATCCTTTGATGGATCACATATATTAATTAGAAATATAATTCGCTTCGCTGAACCCGTGTGTCAGGTGAAGGATTCCCTAGAAATTGTTTTTGCTTAAACCATGGAATGACCTTGACCTGCCACAGGTCACCGACCTTACATGGTACATCTCAATTTTTGATGATAGACGATCTGCTCTTCAATTGTCTTCAGCTATGCAAAATTTGGCGCGGCTACGCCACGCCCTTCGGAAACCGTTCTGAAAAAAACCTTCGGGGAGGGGTCAAGTTGACTCCCCCCACCCGAGCGCGTGTTAAACTTGTGTCAATCTATTTACGAGTTATTTATTATTGTTCAGTGGGGTGTATCCGTTTCCCGAAGCTCTTGCTGTATTTTACGTTTCGGTAAATAATTGTTTACAAAGCATAAATGTGAAAGCTGTTTCTACTTTTTCTAGGTGTCATCCTTCCAGGAACTTTAGCCACATTTGCAAGCTGCTTTACGGTAATAGTCAGTGCTGTTCATTGGTAAGGAACTCAGTGCAGGCCTTAGTTTGTTCCATTTGGTCTATGCAAGCACAGTTGGTGTTCATTATTACTATTTCTTGTAAAACAATTAGTAAATTAAGTGCGAGCAGGTCCCTCACACGTGACAGGCAAACACAGGCTCAATGCTCTGGCTCTACCTAGCGAGATTCAGAAGCGAGGTAAAACCTTGGCTAAGTGTATGGTGTGAAAGAACCTTGTGTACTCCATGATTCTTTATTATTTCATATAATTGATCGGACACCTCAGACATAGTCAATGATATTTACGAAAGTGTGGGACCACCGTTTGTGAACACCACCATCCTTCATTCTCAGGTACAAAGTGTTGTCAGCAACAAGTGTAAATGACATATTCGGGCGCTTCCCATACCATCGCAATACTGATGGGAAGTCCGGGCCAGCCGGTGTCCTCAGGATCTGGCACTCTGATCAAAATGACCGTCAGCGAATGCTTCACTGATACGCTCGCTGCCGCTGATGGTGGGTGACAGAATCCCTGAAGCGTGTCAGGAATGGGATGTGTTCTTGGGCCTACGCGAAATCGTCCTCTATTGTGTGCGCTCCAGTCTTAACAGAAATTGTCCTGGCGTATTTACAAACTGTCATCGAAGGATGCTTGGAGCCTGTGCCCGAGGCACCCCCAGGAAAGTTAACCATATATCCCAAATTCCAGTACCTCTTGCATTATGTGGACGATATCCGGTGCCATGGGTCTGTGAGGGTATTGTGACCTTTGCGTTTAGAGAGTAAGCATATCGAGATTGAAGGCATCGGGAAGCATTCGGTCAACCGGGCGAATATATGTTTGTCAATGGGTAAAGGACATACAACGAACCTTGTCAGGAAGCTTGGAAGATCAACATTTATCCCTCGGAAAGGTGGGCTTGTGTTGGCAGGTGCAGTGGCCACCGGACAGCCATCATCCAGTATGAAAAGTAGTCGCATAAATGACATTCGATATCACGCGAAGGACGGTCTCACGAATGGCAGGGCACGAAGTGACTGCCTTTGTGCTATTGTACATAACAGGAGGCGGCGAGCTATGTGCTCGAGAGATGGAGCACTGAGGATACGATGCTTTCTTGCTGGAGCACTGAGGATACGATCCTTTCTTGCTGGAGCACTGAGGATACGATCCTTTCTTGCTGGAGCACTGAGGATACGATCCTTTCTTGCAAGCACATGACATTCGATCAACAGGCATGCAACGCAAGCTTGCAGTGAAAAACTTTCACGACCCTTTCCCTGGTGGTTTCTACAAGCTTAATGGTAAACAGTACGTTTGTCTTCACCACTACGTTAATGGCCTCACGTGAGTTGACAAAGGTTGCATAGGTACGGGGTTAAACTGTCCTGAAGCCATACAAGACTCTTTCGCTCCCGTGTTTTTAGGGTAAAACTGAACCGAGACGCTGTTGGAATTGGGGAGGATTCGAGAGACCTAATCATGCACTGAGCGGTGACCTGACGAACTAAGCGGACCAAAACTAGATGCGGCACTACCCGTCACCACCGCACAATGGCTGCACCGATCGCGAGTGATGTGTAAAATATGACGCGGAAGGCAGTGTAACGGTGCCACACGTAACTGCAACATATCCTCTGTCTACAGGTGAATGTTCTCTGCACCTTTGGGACGAGAACCAAGATCGTGGCCCTGCGTGGATGTAGAGGACTCTCAAAGGCATGTCTGGAGACTTCCAAGGTCCAAGATCACTACACCGTCGAGGTCATACATGCTGCAGTGGTGTTGGCTGACGTGAAATGCAGAGCACGTCTGTTTTGCTGCAGGCTTGTGCTTCCGCTCAGGATGGCCTTGTGCCGTGTCTTTCGATGCAAACTATCTTGTTTTGCAATGTATTTGAGCCCGGGACGTCACCTACGGATAGCAAAGGCACAAAAGCACTCCCTTGTGGTAAGATCATCCTGCCTGAAGTCATTGGGGAACAGCCACCACAGTGTAGCAAAGCATCCAACTTAGTCGTTAGTCTGGGACCAACACTCTGTCTGCAAATTTCCATTTTCTGCCTATGTGTTGAGGTGTTCGTCGGTGAATGGGATCGGTGCGTCGAGACGAACGACGATGTGGGCATTGAGCTCAAAACGAGCGCCCGCGTAAGTAAGTCCCCAAGCTCTTCAGAAGCTGAACCAACGTCAGCAACTTGCTCTGAAAGGCGGCTCTCAGATGCATCCACCGTCCCTTTCGACTCATTCAGGCGCGTTAGGATCGGTCAATGGTGACCGGACCTGCTGTGGTAAATAACAACTAGGTGTACACTAGCTTTTCAATGAAAATGCGCGACATCGCCTTTGATTTAGGACTGGTAGTCTACATCATTCCTTCATTTTCGTCAGTTACGAAGAAAATGCTAGCTGAACAAAAGTGAGGTGTCTTTGGTGGTGGCCATGACAGCTGAACAGCAATCAAATCAGCCCACATGAATATCTCTATGTCGTCAGGAGCTGGCAGACCTAATATGGGCTCTAATATGTGCGTCCTTGATATGCTCACACTCAGTACTAGTTCACTACTACTAAACGTAGCATTTGTGAACTTACACTGAGTTCGGGTATATTGAATTATCAACAAACTCTGCATTCATCCCGCCAGTGCTCAGCCAGAGTAGCATGGTTCGCCTTTTTGCGTGGTAGTGATTGCCCTTGATTTACCCCTAATTTTTCACATTTCCCAAGTCATCATTCGTAATACATTTCCATTGTTTTGAACAGGGCAGTCTACATGTGCTACGAAGTGGCCTGTTGCGGCGAGTTGTATGCTCTCCCATCTGTATGCTTTATTTCAGCCCGAGCGGTGAGCGCAAACGACTGTGGAGCGGGGCACCATCTCCAGGTCTGGATTCCCCACCTGCAATGCTGTTAGGACGATATGGGACGGGCTGTCTTTTTAAGAAACGCTATGTTCTCAATGTTCAAACTAAAACACTGCCAGCTCCGATGGTTTCCGTGCTGGGCGTAATAAGTTTCTAGAAAATAAATAGCATATATCCCTATAGTTGTATTTAATTTATATCAATTTCATGTAATGCTATTAACCGTTTCGCGCTGGACTTGAGATAAGTTGTGCCAATGATAAATATTTTTCTGTCAAGATTGGTGGGCTAGCTTGGCTCTCCAGATGGTGCAGTTCTAGCAACCTATGAATTGTCACTCAACCAAAAGCATGCATTTTCTCTGTTATACCTGTAGAGGGCCTGAGCCTTCCTCTGGGGGGTTGCCATCGTAGCCGTCAACTTCAGAGCTACTATTGTGCTCAGTGCGACCAGCTTTTGATGAAAGCGACTACATCAAGTTAGTGCAATAGTAATGACTGGCTGATGTCAGCAGTTTGCCGACAGGGAGTCAGACCAGTAACGCATTAACACCCTTTTTGAATAATGTTAGCTTTGCATCGTAGAAGCACATTCACACACATCTGCGCTAAAGTTCAGCCATAGTTTGTGTAATTTACACAAACGAAATCGCCCCGTGATTTGCCTGCATTTTCCGTGGACCGCTTCGCATAATCAATGGAGATGACTCACGCAGTGGTTGCGGTCTTGACATAGCTGTGGGCGGAGCCGTTGTCATGGCAACCCAGCCCTTGGCTATGATTGACTTGGGACCTATCAAGGCGGTCATGGCGCCCTTGTTGCAAGAACTCCTTTGGTACCGCTACTGGACACTCAAAAATTTCATGCCGACTCATTCAGATTTTACAGCTGAAGTCCTGTGCTTTGTTTTAAATGCCCTGCTTTTAATGTCGTCTGATAGGCTGCCATTCGCGTAGCTGTCAATGGGATATGGCCCTAAGATACTTGCTGAAAGTACAGTGTGCCTATCGATGTGTAGTTTGCAATGTTTTCCACTATATATGACGCACTAATATGTGCTGCAACCTATTCCTTCGTGTTCGCTCTGTCATTAGGCGTGGCCCTACGGTGTAATCATCAGGCGTTATCATGACATTTCTGTCATGTCTCAGCTTCGGGGATCTGGACTCCGAAGGTCTGCCGGATGACACAAGACGGCGACTCAAGGGCGATGGTACCCTGGATCCATCTGACATCCAGCACGTCGTAAACTACGTCTTTGATGCTTTTGTGGCTAACATGAAGTCCCTGTAAATACCTGCCAGCGTGGTTCCTGCAGCGTACTGACGTTACTTGCCTATGCAGCACTGAAGGACTGACCGGGTGCCTGGGTGACCAGACATGTGGGACCTGGATCCCATATCTCGCTGGGTGCCCGGCAACCCAGAGGGATGGAGTTTGATTACCTGCGGTGCCCGCCCTCCCTGCCAGCCTCAGAGGCAGGAACGCCTTATAGTCTCAGCCGCCGAGTGCGTCGGTAAGTCCCAAAAAACAACTGAAGAGTATTCAGCCCTAATTAGTGCGGTTGTGGCGTTACATTTCGGACAAGTGTGCGTAATGAAGATAGTTAACAACTGCTGCAGGAGGTGATGAGGCTCAAGCCTGTGCACAGGTTTAAAAACACTCGTAAGTGTGACGCCGAAGACTCCCCGGTGCTGTAAGCGAAGAGCGGAGAAACGGTACTCGGCAGGCTCGGGGAACGGGCTTCCAGGCTGCAGCCCCGGGACATCACTAACAACTCTATCATGACTGAGCGACAGGTGAATCGTCTGAAGCGTGCAACGGATAAAGTCGAGGCGACGTCGCCCATGGAGGCGCTGTTCGCTGAACGACGACGTCTGATCGTGTCAAAGAAGCGGCTATTAACAGAGCTGAAGAAACAGTTCCCGTGCCTGCCCTGCTCTGTGGAAGTAAGCTGATATTGGGGAATTTAGGACAGCTTGTAAAGAGGAGCGTCCTTTAGTTTGCATAAGTTTTCAGGTTTTCATTACGTATGGCTAGGGCAATGGGCTTTCTTTTTAATTTACGGTTCACCGCCTATGTGGACTATGAATGAAAAAGAAAGCCTAATGTGTCATCTCACTGCATTTGTCCTTTACAAGTTAAAAATGTGTAAGGTACTTGTCCAGATGGAAGGATCTGCATAGTCCGTGAGCCTCAAAATAAAATTTACGAATGCCGCTAATACGTATGGTCTTATGCACTAACACATCTGCTTCAGCTTTGGAGATAGCTCCAGTAGGTCACCGGTCGCCCAGATGGGAGAGCATACTATTTAGCCAAGTTTGGAGCAGTCCTGGATGAGGTGCGCGTAAAGACGGGATGCGAGAAAGGTACGCAGGAATGATCTCTAACTGGTACCATCATCATCATCGCATTGATGATGGTACGGTCTAACTGAGCATGGAGGGGAGCGGCAAAGCGGGTCATTCCTTTGACATCTGGCATGTTCGTCTGGTCCCTCTGATAATACGAAATTCGTGCACGTAATGCGAGCCTGATGAAGTGCTCCAAAACCGGTTCTTAGAAGGCTCGCGTCATTAAGATTGATTGACCGACTGAACCGACGATGCCGGCGTGTCCCGCCTCCGCGCAGCGCTCGAAAATCTCTCACATGTGCAACATTTCACAGAAGTCGATCCTTCATCATTCTTCTTCAATCACTCTTCACCGTCCGCTTAAATCGGACGCCCATCATACGCAATACAACGATGTTTACCAAGGTCAGATTTCAGAATGGTCACGGTTCGCTGGTTAGTGTAATTCTGAGGACCGTCAACATCTTATTCTTTCCTTAGGCAAAACATTTAAGTTAAGGACTGAAATTGTCATAGCACCACGGATTCCTTTTTGCGCTTGGCCCGTGCACCATTTTCCATATCCAGTGTCTCCTAATTGTTCCAAATTATCACCATGACCGCACCCATGCTAAAATTGGAACTTCATACTGAATTCCACATTTTTGCCACATGTTTTGAAGCGGATCCTAGATCCTGAGTCCTGAGATAGATAGTCCTGGATGCTGAACTGTGATCCAAACACCGATATCTGTCTTTGGGAACCAGAATGGTGTCCAGTGCTGTTTTTTATCATGCAAGCGGCGCAAAATGACAGTAAATCATTACAACGGCGAATTATGTGTGCATCCAGGGGAACGGTCTCCGCGCTGCCGCTATGCCTGGACGTGGATATGGAAGATGTCGTTCAGAGTTCGCGTCAGGAGTGTCTCCCAGCGACTCTCCTGACTCTCCACGACGAACCACATGGGCCGTGTAGGATCAGCGTGGAGGACGTCGAGGTGACACCAGTCGCTGAACTCAGCGAGGCCATCCTCCTCCTTGTAGCTGGGCACAATCTCTTCGCACAAAAGTATGGTGCCTTCAAAAATCTCATGTTTGTGGAGAAGCAGCTGTTCCTGGTGCATTAGGCGTCCTATGTGCCTCGGCGCGTAGCGAGCGTGCTGGGTATAATGCAGCTGGGCGTTTTGAGTACCACTTTGTCGCATATGGAGCGAAGTGGTTTCCCGGGAGCGGGACCAACGTGCTTCGCATCTTGACCCGTCATCCCTCCCACTCCTCTCGAGGTGATGGGCGCCGTAAGACAGCTGAAATGTTTGAGTGATCTTCGCGTTGATCCGCAAGCTGCGGGTGCCTTATCATGACCTGTTTACTGACATCGCGGCACGAGTTTTTGCCGCAGGTGCAAATAAATGCCGGTGCAAAGTGGCGTGTCGATTGCTGATGGCGTGAGGGACAGTGAGGGCTGTGGCGCTGAACGGGTTTGTAGTAGATTGTGATTGAATTGCGCATGACTTTAGCGGGCGACATCTGTTCAAATGGATTGTAATTGTGTATTAAAGTAACGCGCCAGGGCGTGACAAACAGATAGTTCGTGTATGCTGTTACTATGTTTCACACATTGAACGCCCTTCCTAGAATTACACCCGGTTGTTGCAATGTGCGCGCGATACAACAGCCGGGCGTAAAATGGCTATGCGTGCGAAAACGAGCTCATTTGGCGGTTAGCCGGGTGTTTATATACATGGCGTTGGAGACAGATACAGTTAGTAACTGATATTTATGAGTCTAAACTTGTTTAAAAGATTTAACCCTGTTGGATAATTCGACCCCGTCAAACCACAAACCTGCATTGTGGGACTTGCGGCTCGAAAGTGGCCTTTATTTGTTGGTGCCACAAGGCGTACTTTTAGTTTGCGGGTGGGGTTGGGATGGGACAATCTACCAAGCGTGTTTAGAGGGGTGTTCGCATTTTTAGAGGGACATTTACAAAAGTGGTTGGGGAAAGTATATGTATGGGATGCTCAAATTCTTCGGGGTATTGGCAGGGTTTAGATTTAAAGGCAGGATATAGGCAAGGGGTGCAACTAAGCCTATAAAGAGGTTTTGACGGGTTTCGCGATTGTTCAGAGTGTGCTACGCTCTTTAAAATATGCTGTTTTGTGTGTCATTTTGATTCCCATGTCATAATTCCCAAAAAGCCCTGAAAGGGGGGAATGGCTTTAAGGGGCTGGAGAATGGTAGGGGAAATTTACATCTAAGGTGTGTCGACTAAAATGGTTACATGGTGCCCATCCAACAAGTGTTGTCAGTACGGCATTAACAATAATCAATGCATTGAACATGACACTAATACCCCGTCTTTTGAAATGAAAGCCGAATTCAATGATCATTAGCACCAGAGACCGACATGACCGCCATGTATCAAAATGTATGTCACCGGCCATGGTCACTGAACAGGAAGCATTCCATGGAAGCGTAATGGTACGGTAAATAACACCACATTCGGGGGTCCAAAGTCTAGTATAAAATATGGCAGCAACGGCGCACATTTTCACGACCAGCCATAGTGTTCTCATATTAAATGCTCTTCTTTAGGCCCACGGCTTTCTAAATCTTGAACACATGTATGTACACAAAGTGCGTAGAAATGAAGCTTGAACAATTCTTGTTCAATTTCCGGGATCAAAAGAGTGCGCCGTGGCACTCCTTTTCGAGCTATCAAGCAAGGCGTAGGACCATGCACGCGCCGCGATATCCAGTCGTGGGATCGAATCCCGTTATCGCCAACTCTTTTCAGCAGAGCTGGGATGGAACACGGAGTGAATACAGTCACTGGCTGGCGATAGAACTATTGAGTTCAACGATATTCTGATTGTATATATATATATATATATATATATATATATATATATATAAGCTGCAACCTGAAGATACAGCTGTTGTACTGTGAAACATGCCGCGGGTTATTGCAAAGAATACACATGAGAACATTTATATCCATGATATCTACTTCACAGGTGTTATGTAGCCGCTAGGCTACAGGCAACAGCCTATGGCTGTGGTGCGTACCATTACTGTGCCTGACGCATGGAACCTATCGCGACGGTAGCGGTCCAAAGCTGTCCGTCCCCAACGCGGCCAGAGGCAGGACCAAGCACTGTGTTAGGTGCTTAAGTTATGATGCTAACAGGCACTGCTGTGCAGGGCCGTCATTGCTGCCTCAGGATAAGCACAGCAAAGATGGCACAGTAACATTGCAAGCATCTCTGATAGGGAAGCAGTTGTGCTTAAAAGCAGGATGGCAAACATTTTAACGATAAGTGTCATGACAGCGGACTGGTACAGAATAGTGACCATGAAATGTAAAAATTGAAACACTTCTCTGATTGATCTCGAGGAGCTTGAACACCTCACAGACCTATGGCCTATGTGGCCATGCTCCACAAAATTATATGCAGGAAGGTCTTTTTTGGTATAAGGAGAATACAGACATTCTGTCAATGGCTACACCGAATAACGGAACCTGAAAAGCTGGCTTTCATATCACAAAAACGTGCACGGTCACTTTGTAACTTTATCACTTTGTGAGGTGCTAGCCCAGACACCACAGCAGATAGGAGTGGACCTAATTTCCATTCTTCTGCCCCTTCTTCCACCTTTCCAACGTTTTAGGAAGATAAGGAGAAATCCGGGAGGACCAACGCGACTACTGGAACTTGTGGATTATTATCGTGATTTTTTCGCCTGTCCTATTCCCCCAACCGGTGTCGCAATATTTTTGCCTGACAGCGGGGGCCATTATTGCATGCATTGCATTAACCTGAGTTGAGGAGGACTCGGGGTGCATGCCACCCCGATTTTGTTTACATAGAGGTACCTTTTATGGTAGGCCTGCAAAATTAACTTTTTCGACTCCCCATGTCCAAAATTCAGCCTCAACCGGCAAAACTGCATCCACCTGCATTCTAATTGGTACAAAGAGATCATAACAAGCATACTATCGTATCAAGATGTGCTCAGCTGGGTATTAGGTACAAACTTAAGAAGGCAGCACATCAGCCGTCAAATTAGGCGTCTATTTAACTTTTTCACTTCTCGACATCAATACCATCGCAATGCGGGCAGTTAAACGTTTGTTCAAGTGATAAGATTACAATAATTACCTTATTCCTCGAAGAAAAACCAGGAGAATGGAGATATACATGGGTCGATATTTATTTCTACCATTGTTTCGATAAAGGCATGTTGCCAGAATTTACCAGAATTTACCAGAACCCATCTATATTTCCATTCTCTTGGCATTTCTTCGAGGAATAAGGCTTTTACTACTGTCTTTTCTCTGTGAATAATGCTCCTCGCAAATGCACTGAACAACTAACGTTCCTCCAAGTGTCCAAACTTTCTCGAAGGTTGTTCGACCGCACTTACAAGTGGAACTAGTGGAAAATGTAATAAAGATGTGGATATGCTGTCATGGAGAGCAGCAAAGATGTGGGTACACTGTCATGGAAAGCAGGAATGATGTGGATACGCTGTCCTGGAGAGCAGCAATGATGTGGATACGCTGTCCTGGAGAGCAGCGATGATGTGGATACGCTGTCCTGGAGAGCAGCAATGATGTGGATACGCTGTCACGGAGAGCAGCAATAAATGCCGTCATGAACCGTCTTAGCAGGGGCGCTGTGATCACCGGCGAAAGCCCCGACCCCTGCCCTTTGGGTTCACATTTATTGTTATATTTGCGCCGCAGCTGGCTCTCAACAGAAAACTGGAGAATGAACACTCCATATTGCGCAATGTGAGACCATCGCCGCAGAGCAGATAGATCCAAACAAGCCGGCACAACGACACTGCACAGGAGGATCAGACTAAAGCGGACTCCCCAACAACACGGGACGCATGGGTAAAATGCGGCCCGGACGGCCTGGGGTGTGCTGGAACGACGCGAGCGTACAAAGAAAAGCTTCCAGTAGGCGTTAACCCATGACACACAGCCTTAGAATAGGGAACACGGGAGACAGGGAACGTCATGGACGCTGAAACACACGAACAGCGGTGAAAAGGTGACCTTTTTGTCACCGAAGAAATTTGGAACCGTCTCATTTGTCACCTGGAATGAAGTCTTTCAAAAACTGCTGCAGTGAATTTATAAATGTGATGAACTACAAAAACAAACATGAATTAAATGCAATCCGAGATAACCATTACACATTTTCGCTTCGAAAGTTCATTTGCACTAAGGTGTCATTTGCTGGCTATCAAACACTACATGATGACTGAGACTAAATTAATATAATTATCAGATAAAGGCATACTTAACATAACCAGCCTAAGGGCGCATAGTTTCCTGCTCCCAACTATGAAAGGACTGTACATCAAATCTGGGAGAAATTGTTCCTGAGCACATTTTGGAGGCAGACTCAGTCATTTTTTCTTTCTGCGCCACTCCGCCTCCCCTTCCTTCCCTCACTCCTACGTATTTTGCAAAATTGCATACCTGTAGCCCCACGTTTACCGATAACATGATTCTATGAGCACCTGAAACAATATCATTTTTTGCTTTGTAATGTCATCGTACAATCAGCTGGAAGCATTGGCGAAATTCACTATCTCTGCATATTCATTGCCGGCGCAGAACTCGCACTTCCTAAGATGATCAAAATTATTTAGGGAAAAACCCATGCAATATTGGTGTCAACAGATGCAAATGACATTTTTCGGACACCTATAACGCCTTGATTTAGCTTTACATGCAGCATGACAACTAAAAGCGTTTAATCTCAAGTCTGTCCACTGACCAGTACGCTAAGTCTGAGGTGCAGCGTGCAAATATGAGAGGCCTACACCAGCAATATTCGGCCTCCAATCTCAAAGTCGCTGTTCCTCTTAGCAGCAGGAAGCCCCAGACGAATCCTTGACATGTGTCGCTCCAACGACCTCCGTTTACTCCTGAAGTTACAGCTCAGGCAACCACAAACAACAATCCTCTTTTTTGGCCGGCCAAAAATTAGGCCGGGGGCTAATTTTAGGTCGGGTGGTTTTTAACGTTAGTGCTTTAAATAACGGACAGTAAGCCACGGTCTCTTAGCCAGTCAGCTTCTCACGACATGAATATTATCAATAGTAGCCCACAGCCCTGCACTGAGCCCAACGCATCACTGCGTGGCGGGCTATCCAACCCATCTGTCCCAAATTGCTTGCTTCAAAACGCTGGGTAGCAAACCGATCGCGTTCGTCGCAAGATGCTGCGGGTACCCACCGATCTTACGAATAGAAATAAGACTAGTTATTTGGTATTTTATGCTGCCAAGCACGCGAAATGAATTTTGACCGAACATATGTGAAAGTACTGATCTGAGAGACATCGGAAAAGCACTGTGTTATCACTGATCTGTGACGTCGGCGCTGATCCTTATAGTTTGTGGTATATTTCTGCCATTTGCCAAAAATTATCTTGATAAACTCTGCTATGCTTGTAGCAAAGCATTATGGTTCATTTTGCTAATACAACAAAACGTCAACGCTTCGGCATGTGCTTACGCTGCAAGCGTTAGCGAGTTCGGACCAATAATAAGTTTTGAGTTTTGTCTAGCTGGGACAATCTGTTATAACATGCTCTGGTCTGTAAAAAAATTGATTTCACTTTCGCAATTTGTCATCACTTGGTCCCCAGAATTATCCGTTTTTTGTTATCGATTATACCCGAGGATCAGCTGTTTCCACCCCTGCACACGAAGGCGTTGCCGGGGAAGTGGACGGACAGACGCCACGCGGAGTCCGCTGCCGGGAGGGAGGCAGCAGGGGAAGTGGACGGACAGACTCCACGCGGAGTCCGCTGCCGGGAGGGAGGCAGCAGGGGAAGTGGACGGACAGACCCCACGCGGAGTCCGCTGCCGGGAGGGAGGCAGCAGGGGAAGTGGACGGACAGACGCCACGCAGAGTCCACTGCCGGGAGGGAGGCAGCAGGGGAAGTGGCGCGGAGTCCACTGCCGGGAGGGAGGCAGCAGAAGCATAGCCAGCGTCATCGAGCACGGAAGCCAGACGTACTGCCACAGTGAGGGATATAAGCCCTTGACGTCGTCGTTGGGCCTCATGACGCACTCAGCTGCTGAGGCTATATGGAGTAGCCTGCCTGCCACTCTAGCAGGAAGAGCGGGCCCGCGGGGAATCGAACCCCGTGTCTGGTTTCTCAGACGCACAGTGGTCAACGCACTATGTCATGCATGTATAATGAAGTATGTAATGTAATGTAATGTAATATATAGTAATGAAATATGAAATGCAATGTAATGTAATGTACAGTAATGAAGTATGAAATGTAATGCAACGTAATGTATAGTAATGAAGTATGTTCCGTTGCCTGTGTCATGATGCATCAATTCTTTGCTCATCATTTTAATTAACAGTGTGTTGCAAATATTTTATTCATCATGTAGCTAAATTGGTTATACCAGATTCAGCCACGGCCAGTATTATTGTACCTTGTTTGGTGTGGTAGTATCGGGGCTGTATCGGGGGGGGGGGGGGGCTCACCCGCCAGCCTTCCCTTCAGCTCGCTTCGTTTTTGCTGAACCATACAGCAAGCTAAAGCTAAGCAATGCTAAAGCTAAAGGGCCTGAAAGCTAAACAATGAGTGTGATGCATTTTCACTGCCCTCCCCCCCCCCCCCCCCCCAAGAAATCCTGGCCATGCTCCTGCCCCTGCTGTATAGCGTTGTTTTTACCTTGCTATGAACAGTGTGGTGTCAAATAATTTCTTCCCAAATTCGAAACTTGGATTTTCTCCTAACTAACGAGATAAGCCCACATAATTGCTGGAATAACTATGTGCGTCTCGTAGTGCTATTTTAGTAGCATTTTACTTTGGCCTCTCTCATTAGGCGCATGG
Source organism: Pollicipes pollicipes (assembly GCF_011947565.3). Taxonomy (NCBI): domain Eukaryota; kingdom Metazoa; phylum Arthropoda; class Thecostraca; order Pollicipedomorpha; family Pollicipedidae; genus Pollicipes; species Pollicipes pollicipes. The sequence continues at coordinate 40,461,432 of NW_023597034.1, read as the reverse complement.
CCTAGCAGTGCGCCAAAAATTTCGGCCCTCAGGCATGTCTGGCCCAGCGTTAGCCAAGTTTTGGACGCTTGTCAAGCTAGCAGCAGTTTTATATCAGGCTGTGGATCGATGTTCCAGACCATCACCATCAGGCCGAATATTGGTAGGCTTATAACGCTTGGTCTATGCATCTCAAACTTCGGAACTCTAAGGTGGACATACAAAACCTCCCGATTTATAGTAGGTGTCAAAGTTCGAGGTCAATGAGAGGGGAATCTTACTACTGATGTTTGTTTCGATAACGGCATGTTGCCGAAATATCAACGCATCTACCTCTCCGTTATCCTGTTGTTTTCTTTTTAGTGGAATAATTTCATTACCTACAGTTTTATCTCAATGCATAATATTCCCCGTAAATGCACCTAACAGCTTACAGAGGAGAGCCATTTTTGTAGGGCCCGAAAGCTGCTGACTTATAGGCCATGACCCAAACATTTGATAACATGCTTTTGAGTTTGTAAGTTTCACGTGCCAAGTTTTTATCAACCTGACAACTTTCAGCCAGGCTGTGAGAGTCTGGGATATCGATCTTCAGCTGCATATAAATGTGCGGCTTGCTTGGCAGACAAACCTTCGGGGCTAAAAGCCTTGGCTCTGGCCAAGATTCCGCCAACATCTTGCCTGAAGATTGATATTTTAGGCTTGGCTAGTTGTCAATATCACCTGCACTTCGAACCGGCTCATGCCAATGTTCGTGGCGTCAATAAAAGTGTAAAAGGTACGAAATTAATAGATTTTGAACGCTAATTCAGAATTTAACCTCGCACTGACTTGCTGCTTTTTATAACGCGATCTGATAGCGAGTAGGGAGTCATCCTGTTGTTTTTAAATTATGAATAATGGGGCCTTGAGAAAAGACGTCGGACGAGTCTCATTAACTTCTCACGATTGATTACAAGTGTTATGTATTTAGGTAAAAAACTACAACACCATCCTCCCGCGAGGCGAAGAAGCCTGTCAATTTTTTGAAATTTAAATCATTTCAGCTTTACATGTCAATATGTACGAAACCTCATCATGTCTTACCACCAACTTATGTACGTTTGTCACTTGCTTTATTCTAGTCTATTTTCTATATATTCTAGTCACTCGGGGTTTGTGCGTATTGAGCATACATATTTATCTAGCACGTAGGGTTGTACCTTAATGAAACAGTGAGCCCCACTACCCGCGATCGGCGAAATCTTCGATTGCCGCCCGCCGCCCGCGCTGGCCAGATTGCCGTGCGGTGTTCCTTAAAAACGTTACTTCTCGTGCCAGTCATACTGGAGACATTATTTTGGTTTCCCACAAGCGTAAAGAACGCCCCAAAGTCTAAAAACACTCGGGGGCAGGATTGCACAACATGCCGGGAAGGTCTCATCAAAAGCTTTTTAGAGGGGGTCACCCGACTGTTAGGGCGAGCTTATTTAGCTTGGGAACACGTGAAAAGAAAAATATGTATTTAAACAGCGTATCATAGTCATGCATCTGCAATGGGTGGCCGAGACCCGCCTCAGTGACTAAGCCGTCTCAGTGGTCTGGAGCCGCCACTGGAACTGCTTCTCTTTCCGCTGTGTACGTCGTACTGGCGCCCAGGCATTGAAGCTAGGGGTCCTTCAGGGCGGAGAAGTTCAAACCTGAAGTCGCGGTCATAACCCTTACAATTAACCACTTCAAGCAAGACCTGGCACTTCAAATCCTAAATAGTGGCTTGATGCCGGCACACACAAAACCATGCAATGCTGCATCCCTTGCTACATTAGAGTTCCGTGAAAAATGATACTGAGTCGGTGGCCGCCACATTTTCCTTTCACATGACATCCCGGCGCGATACAGAGCTGACAGTTTGTAGCCGTGTAAATAAGATAAATAAGAAATAAGAAAGAAGATAACAAATATCATTTTTTAACCTTCGAACTTCAGTTTGTGAGCTTGCGCTGTGCCATGAACTTGCAGAGAACCGTAACCACGGCAACCATGACATCAACCTTGTATCGAATGCAACGGCCGCATCAAACGCTAAATCGCTACGGTATACCTTTGTTATCTACTTCGACAGCAACAGTCAGTCGGGATTCACATAATAAATTACATTGTTAGATTTAATGACATCCCTTTTCATCGATTCGTATTATTGAGAAAAGCTATTTTAGCCCCATGATCAGGCGGATGATACGCCCAATCTAGTAATAAATATACACTCAGACGAGTGCGTCGCCTATAGACGCACGAGTGCGTCGCCAATCGTAACCTATAGACTGAATAGCTTTTGTTCTCAAGCAAATAATTCAAAGGTTCATCTCATATTGGGAAATCAGAGTGCTTATGCTGAATAATCAACCTTCAGCATGCCAGGAGTTACTGGTTAAATGATGTCATGATGAGAGCATTGATTATGCTGACATTGTTTCGCTTTTCAATACGGGCTTATGATCACTAGTACAGGATTAATTCACTGCGCAAAAGCTTTAGGTAGAAAGTATTCTCACGCGTCTGCCCTGGACTGGTTAAATTTTAGGAAAAGTCAGATGCAAAAATGTCAAAATAGTACGTCAACGAAAGAAATAAAAACACTGGAACTGTCGCAAAAGAAAGCAGACGAAGACAAACCCGATGGAAGCGCTTAACTGGAAAACGTTCATATCCATACTCAGCTTGCCACCGCAGCGACACAGCCTCTACAAGGACCTACGCAACCCGCGCACCTGGTCAGTCCTGATGCTACAGTCTGGTCGACATCGAATCGCAGGCTTTCAATTTGAATAGAATCGAAGAACCGGAGAAGGCCTGGCTTAAGACAGACCTGTCAATTAGCGAGAGCCGGGTACCAGACACCGCCACCCACGCACGTCAAATTAACGACCCGCTCGGCCGGCAGGCCATTCGGCCGAAATGGTGGCTGCCACTGTCAGCGGGTGGCAGCCAATCGAGCTTCGCGCTCGCTGTTGACGCTGTCCGAGATACGTCCGACTCCAGGTTCAGCTTACAACCGGTCATCTGTCTGTTAAAGGGAATGCTGGAGATACTGAGGGAGGCATCAGCTACAGTCGGTAAGATAAGTTTGATATCAAGGTTAGTTATAAAACAAAGTGATTTTTAGTAGAAGTTGCTAGTATGTTTAGTAAAGAAATGGGTCATCTTACCAACTTGTGCCATATTCGGGAAAGAGGGTGTGGCCAAGTCCGCCCTCTCCCATCCCCAATCCACCCTTAGATTCACCCTTGCTCTGACGATCAACCAATCAATACATGCTTGACAATGATGCGTTATGATGATGCTAAATAACAATCTAGGCCTCACAGTCCATCCAACAACTGACAGTATCTATGCCATCACGTGGAATGGGTATCTTGCAGCGAATTACGCGCAGCGGATGCGGGTGAAGAGGATCTCGCTCACTACCTACCATCTCACCAACCGTAAAAAGGGTAACGAATCTCACAGGATAGATGGGTACTACAAGAAACTATGAAATTTGATAAATGCATGGTCCTAGGTCGATATCTTTAAGATCAAGTGAGGACAAGTGTCAATTTCTGAACGTTTTGTGTGTTTAGCTTGTCACTCAATTAACCTTTTTACAAATGGGTTATATGCACCGCAAAAGGAGTAAGCTGTTTTGCTGACGTCATATCCAATGCAATGAACCTGTAGACGGTAGAATTTGACCTCAGGTCACTTATAAGCGGACTAGGTATGATAGAGGGCTCCTTTCTATTACAGATGGATCGCTTGCACATTAGATAGAGCCGGCTTATATGTTGCGAGTGGATGCTGCCTACCACAAGTTAATGATTACTTTTGATGAGCTCGATCTGAATTCAGCTTGGTTACCCTGCGTGATGTTGGCGTTATCGAGCATGACAATATGTACCAAAGAAGTCGCCGGTGTTGTCAGGAACGCTCCATGTGCTGACTGCACATATACCGAGCATGCATTGGCGTTCGTTTTCACGCAAGTCTTGGGTGAATATATTGATGTTTTTGCCGGCCTGTAATTTCAAACGGCTGTGGGCTGGTTTATTTTCTTCGGCTTCAACGACACGCTAGGGTCTCATCGTCAGGCATGCGCAACATCAAGGAGAACTGCTTGTTCACCCCGTTGATATGCAAGGAGGTCAAGATTGGGCGAATTTTGTACCCTCCAATGCGCATGTCAAAGGAAGTGTGCCACCTCTCTTATATTTTTCATGCATACTCAGATTAAATACGCCCAATCATCAGATTGGATCTGGTAATGCCGGTTTTCTCGAAAACTTTCTGAAAAGCTCATAATTATTTGTTCAAGTGACAAATTTGATTAAAACGGGAGGGATGAGGTCGTACTGTGCTTCACACTATGAAAGTAGCACTGCGTTGTTTTTTTCCCAATGTGTGTATTTTGTATTGCTCACAATACACTCATTGGCCCAAACGATTGTGCGAGAAATGGTATAAGAGCTTAAGAAACTCCTTTTTGGAAACATTTTACAGAATGAGGGATCTATCATGCGAATTCAACGAACTGTCATGCTATGAGTTTCATCTATGGCGTTTAGCAGCGACTATTTTCGAATCGCATTTCGGCGTAGGTAAGCATTGTTAACTCCGATGTTTACTTCGTTTTAAGGCCAAGTTCACAAAGCAGGCATATACCAGCGACGGACCACATGGTCTTGTGATGAAAACGTGCACACTTGCACCAATACACTTCCTGCTAAATGGCTCACACCGTCTGCTGTGCCGGGGCCAATCGCACATGTTTATTTCTTCAGACGTCATGCATGCCCATCAGCGTTCAAGATCGGCGCGAAATCATTGTGCACAGTCGTAGAGGATATGATGAAGATCTCACTTGAATGTTTACATGCGCAAATTCTACCCAGTCCAGAAATGAGCTTATCGACCTACGGGAAAGAAGGAGAAGTCTAATGTTGTGCTGTATGAGCAAGGCAAACAGTATTTCGTTCATTACGCATCTCCGCGCAACAATTATGTGTTGCAGGTGCAGGACACTGCTCATCTATTGTCGGTTCACACCTTCCGCACCAGCGTCACACCGCACTTCCTCAGGCTTGTAAGCTGCTTGACAGAAAGACTTGTAAATTGTCTGACAGGCAGGCCTGCAAGCTGCTTGGCGAACAGGCTTGTAAGGTAATTGAAAAGTTCGTAGCAGCTTGACAGGCAGGCTTGAAGGTGTAACCTGCTTGACAGACAGGCTTGTAAGCTGCTTGGCAGGCAGGCTTGTAAGCTGTTTGACGGGCAGGCTTGTAAGCGTTAGCTGCGTGACAGGCTGCCTTGTAAGCAGCTTGACAGGCAGGCTTGTAACGACAGACCCACGGCGACAGACAGCGTTCAGGGATGCATTCTTGTTGTCCGGAAACAGCCGGAAGGGAAGTGCTACTGTTCCCGGAGCATCCCTCTTCTTTTGTTGCGCCCCTCTATTTGTTCTGTTTCCTCCCGCTAATGGGTTTTGACGGCTCAGAACGCCTTGACAGAGCCAGGTCCGCGATAGTCGAACGGTGATGCGACGCCACGCGCAATATGCCGCTGATCCACGCGCATCGCCGAGAGCGGTCCACCCACGCGCCCTTCGAGCCCATAGTGTGCCGTATAATATCACAATACCGCCCCAACCGCTGGCGTGGATGTTGCATAAGTGTGCACCGCACGCAGCCTCGGTCGATCAACCTTCACAGGCGCAACGTCATGAAAGAGACACGTGCGAGGCTTGGCACATGCAGACGCAGCAGAGCAAGCCGTGTGGAATTGCCGGACTTTACGGAAGATTTGACATAAATTGGTAGGATGTGAAGGCACCGATGCAATCGTGATGGTTGACTAGGAAGGACCATGCACGCAAAGTGCACCGTGAAAGGCGAAGTCCTCCGAATCTCCGATCTCCGATCTGCCCCGAATGCAGGTTTAACGGCTTGGCTGACACCTTTGAATAAAATGCACTGCCCTGATCCATTTGCCGTTGTTCCTGCGTGTCGGTGATCTATTTGCATCACTGTTATCGGGGCCCCTCAAAATTTACCTGGCAACCCCACCGTGACGTCACTGCGGGGCGCTTGGACAATCCACAGGATTGTAAGTCCATTGGAAAGGGTCTTTTTCAGAGGCAGCCTTTGGACAGATTGAGAGGGCAAAGACGGCTGAAACGCTCTCATCATCACGCAAAAAGTGTGTTTTCTTGTACGCCAGATGTGCTTTTGAATCTCAGTGCCTTAGCTTTAAATTGCAAGTCATTTTGCATAGGCTTGGCAACAATAACCTAGGCGCCGCCACTGGTACCAACACCTGGCTTATAAATGGCTCCACTGCTGTTCGTGGGATTATAATACTCCTCCAGTTTTGCTAAATATCTACATCTTGCTTCTTGCAGCCTTCGGCGTGCTGGGGTGCAAGCTGCGCTTGCTGGGTCTGATATATATAAATATATTGCATGCAAATGCATTGCCTTTACTTTGTTCAGTCACCGAGGCATACTCTCGGCTCAACTGCCTGCCGTTCTAGTCTTAATGTCACATGACTTTCTGTTGCTGTGCTGGTAACCCGCATGTGACAACCTGCTAAGTTTGTCGTTTAATTTAAAATTTGACAGTTTTCTTGATGCGACTGATGCTTTTAACCCTCTCAAATTGGCCGAATATTGCATGCGTGGCGTCGATAAGCAACATTTCGAACGCACCATTAACACTAGATGAGCAGGTTGGTCGCAGAATAACTCAACCCCGAACAACAGTTCTTCCCATGTATGAGATGCAAGCCATATGCAGAAGGATTACCGCCCCGAGCAAACTAATAATTTCAGCACATATGTCTTGATGTGCCGGATGTGAATCATATATAAAATAGAAACACGGTACATATATACGGCACGATACCAGATAATGGCATACTTACAAAATGCCAGAGGCGGAGGAAGCAGCAATAATACCAAAAGGGTCGTAGCAGTGGACAGGCGTGGCGTCATGCTGTCCGCATCGAGACACTCGGAGATGCACCGGAACCTTTGCGTCCAGGCCAACTGACAGTAGCGCGACGTAGTCGGGAAGGTGTCATCTGCCCTCTACGCATCAGAACCACGCGTCCTAGAAACGCGCTCACCAATTCCAGGAGGTGTGCCGGGACGTGGAACCTGATCAGCCTCCCCCCCCCCCCCCCTCTCCATCCAACCAGCGGAGCAGGGCTAGTTCGGCCGGCTCGAAATCAGCACTGCTAGTCATATGGGTATGCACAAATTACTCCGTGGCGGCGCTTCTTGGAAGACACTTTGGGCACCACCTAACCAAATTTTAGAACCCACTGCAGCATCATTTGCAAAACAACTCCTTATTTGGGCTTGCGATAAGCATTACCTGACTGACTGACTGGTGATTACGATGCATTTTGAACGGATGTAAAAGCCTGCACCTTTCTAGACCTATAATCACCCATACAACCGTCAAACTTTGCGCTGAGTTTTTTATGATAGCATGCCTATAAATGAAAATAGTTTGGTAGCATTTCAGTTTGATTTACATAATTAGAACCATGGCCTTTCTGCGCGCCGAGCACTTGGGCGCTGTGGCATGCCTGACTCAGCCTAAGCCAAGTTTTGGGGCGCCTGTCAAGCTAGCAGCAGTTGTATATCAAGGTGTACATTGATATTCAGGAATCTCACTATCGGGGAAAAAAATGCTAGGCTGATAACGTTAAGCCTGCCTGTTTCAAAACCTGGAAGGTAAGCTGGACATGCCCAACTGCCTGAAGCATTTTAGGTTGAAGCTCAAGGTCAGTCAGAGTGGACCGTTTTGATGACCTTTAAAATGGATACTCGTAGACGATGGATACTCGTAGTTAAGTTTGTTAAGTTTGGACAGATGATATCTCGCGAGGCTGCGTTTGTCCAGCTTAGCTTTTCGTCGCACGAGATGCATGTGTCAATTTTAATTAGCCTGCCAGTTTTTAGCTAAGTTGTGGCGGTCCGGAGTATCGATCTGCGGTTTGATACAGATCTGCTGCTAGCTTTACAAGTGTAGTTTTGGGCTCAAGGGTCAAGATTCCGCCAATGTCTTGTCCAGCCGTTCACATTTTGAGCCTAGTTATTTGGCAACGTTACCAGCACTTGAAATTGGGGCTTGTCCATATTTTTGGCGTCTATACGAGTGAGCAGGGCGCGCCATTTATACGCCTGAACGACAATTGAGAACTCAACCCTTTCCCTGACTTGCCGTTTTTCAAAACACAAACTGATGGGGGGAGTCGACGCGACCCACCCCGCCGTGAGGGTTACACGAGCGTATCAGATGGTCTATTCTAAGCAGATAACATCCAGTTGTGTGTGTTTTGAGCATATATGTATAATGTAGGACTCTGTTCCTGTAACAGTTGACGTCCCTCCGCCGCAAACGGCGGCTCTGTCGTTTGACGCCCGCCGCCGGCGCCAGCCGAAGATTGCTGTGCAGTGTTCCTAACAAGTCACTTGTCAGAAGCCAGCTTCTGTGGACACATTTTTGTGTCCAAACACGCATAATGAATGGTCCAGATGACAAAGAAAACTTGGGCACGATTATACAACATGTCGGACAGATATTCTCAACAAAGCCTTGGGGAGGTGGAGGGCGCCTCGACGGTGTTCATCGACCCTCTTATCACGGAGGCTTAATTAGTCCAAGAGCACATGAAGAGAAAAACTTACACAAGCCGTAGCCATGCATGTGCCTGGAAAGCTAGCTCCCGCTTCAGCGCCTAAGCTAACCCAGGGGGCTGGCGCCGCCACTGGATGTGCTTCCTTTTGCGTCGTTGACGTCGGGCTTGCGAGCGGGGATTGAATCTGGGTCCTTCGCGGAATAGAGTAATTGAAACTTCGAATCGCGTTTAGAGCCTTTTTGCAATGACATGCTTCCAACGAACCCTGACTCTTAAAATTTTGAAAAAGCGCCACATTTAGGCAAACACGAAACTATGCTGTCCTGCGCGTTTTGTCTTGATTTCATTGAGAAATAGTAATGAGACGGAGGGCACCATATTCTCGTTTCACGGCGCGCTGCGGCACGATTCTGCCCGGGCAATCTTAAGTGACGTGAGTCAGCTAAAAATAGCGCTTTCATACGCATTTAACTTTGTTTCGCAAACTTATGCCGTGCTGTAAGTTTGCGCAGACCCGTAGCAATGACGACGACAAAAATAATGGATTTTGTTCTAAAAATATCAACAACAAATTATGCACCGCCGAAATGTTTGGAATGCAACAGAAATATCTACCGAACCCATCTTTTATGCTGAAATTTATTATGAAAGCGGCATGGATTGCAGTCGAAAAACCATATTGCTTTTCATTATGTCATGCCACAGGACAGCACCGAGATAGCGCCAAACTGAAGCTATTGACTAGCGTCATCACGCAATATACCACATTGGTTGAGTACTCTTTGTCAAGCCTATGAGATAACAGCTTTGAATTTATGAATGACTGATTTAATAAAAATTTATTTAACAATGCCAAAGGACTGTCTACGGCAAGAATGTCGTTGCACCACAATGGTTATATCAGGGTTAAGCTTTTAATTGCATGAACAATCCTAAGCAAAAAAAAATCATCGGTAGCCCAGCCTTACCATCTTTACCATAGCAATAGCAATGCTTTGACAATCAATGCATGGCAACGTTACAAATTTATTAATTTTCGCAAGACACCACGTTTCCAGCAGCAACAGCAAGGCACCAACAGCAGCATCACAACATATCGTGCTTTGCTATTAATAATCTGCCATAAAAGCTGCGATCGCTACGTTGTGCATGTCAAACAGCCCACGAAAGCTTTTTTACGACCAGCACAGATACAACAAATCCACAAATAACCCACTCACCAATTCGTGCCCCTCCCCTCCCCCTCCCCCCCCCCCCCCCCCCGACACAGCCTCCGTGACGAGAATGGCCGGTTGGCGTCTGCTTTCATGTGTTTCGAAGTATTCTTTAGGTTTGGCTGCCAGATGCTGCCAGGTTTTGCTGTCGTCACAAACCCATTTCATACCGCCATCAAACAATGACGTAATGTGGCCCATTTTTATAAACTTAAAAATTTTGCTACTTAGCGTCGTTTTCGAACTTTGAAAGCTTACCAATAGTTGCAAGGAAGCATTTCCCATCATATCTGATGCCTAACTCAATTTCTTCAAATCTGGAACATTCCCTTTAATCTAATGTTGCTTCTGATCGTAACATGCTGGTAAAAACAATGCTGGTAAGTGGAAATGATCACTGCTTATGCGTAACTCGCCGTGAGTGACAAGACAAAGGCTAGATCGCAGGTCCAGAGACCAAGTTGAGAAAACCACTCAACGGACGGGCTCAGAGCTTTATCAGGGGTTTATTTAAATATTCAGCTGAAGGGTGGCTCACCCTTACCCCTCCCTGTGAGACGAAGGTGGGCCGAATCCTGAAATGACGTTTTAGGCGTATTCTGGGGGTAAGTTTAGCCACCTTTCCCCTACTCAATCGCCCAACTCACCTAACTTAACTACACCCACGGGTCGCAGGTTGATTTAGCCAGGCTAACGACAGAAAGAGAATTGACACCAATTAGCTTGCAGCGCAGTGATAGGTGCGGGATTGTAAAATAAATGGAAATGCGGACCCACTCACTCTTCATTAATATTTGACAAATAGTCCTAACGCAGGCGGTGCCTCATCGACAGAGTCCAGTCATGAATGCCTTTGGATTACAACTGAATTTAGCAGCCTTTCCGTGCTGGGCTTAGACCTTGGCAGCCGCACCGGTTTTGTCTCTCGCGACTGGCTCGTCAGGTTGAGCCAAACGCGACCAAGGAACGTGTTTGCCACCATTCCGAACACCTGGGTATGGCCGCAGAGGGAATCTGGTGCGTATCAAGGGTCACCATTATTTGCTTCTCCGGGTTAATGCGATATCGTTTGTGGTCATTTCATGACGTGCAGCGACGGTGAACTGGGTTGACCTGGCAGGTGTGGTCGTCCTGTACGGTGAGACCGGCCCATTGAAAACTGTCTCCTATTAGGACCTCGCGCTGCTTTGAAGACTTGACTCGATTTCACCTGCACTCTGAACAGCCCTTCTAGGTGCGCTGAATACCTCAGATACTTTGCCTTGTGGCACATCGGAGCTCATATTTCACGCCATTTCGGGACCAGATCTAACATGACCTTGACCCATAAAGACTCTGGTAAGATCACAATCATTGATGCCGTTCATTGCAAAACAGCTTCACGCCTTCAGAACGACTAGGCAACTATACCCGGTAGGCTGGCAGCTAACACAATGGGGCGGCAATTTTTAACACGTTCGGAATGCGAGCTTTAAGAGCGAGTTCATGTGACGTTATTGTGTGCTAGTAACCTGATTCGTTAGAAGCATGAAGCCTGTATGACAGGTGTTGACGAATTGAGAACGCATCAATCAGCGATTTGTTATGATGCACCAGGCACATCACTCCGAGGAATATGCTGTCTAACAGGTATTTAGCTAGCTCATATCTTTACATCGAGTACTATCAGGCATCTCCAAAGCATTCGGCGCATTGCACCGAAGGCACCACGCAGGCCCCATACACCATGCAGGTATCTATCAAGACCTTCCAAATATCAAGAGGGTGCCCAAACAGGGTGTCCTGGCGAGTTAACCCCACGGCGGACGACGGGCGTCCAATCCTAAACCCAGTCCCTCCTGATGTCTCCTCGGCTCCTGAACATCCGTGGCACCGTCCCACACGTGATGCTGCAAGCTCAGCAGCGGATGTCTGATCTTTTCTCACGTCCAGTAAGCATCTAAAGACCCCACATGTGATAGCTCAACAGTGGGGACTTCTTTCGCCGGCGTCGTATCGGTCACATTTTGCATTCAGGGGCCTCATAATGTATGACGTGGATTATGGTGTAAAAATTGAACTGCACTTGCGAAGGACAGCCGCCAGATTATTATGATCCGCCGCTTGTAACGGTGTTTGAAAGTTATAAGAGCTTTATCAGATTTAACCCGCTGGCCTGATCGCTGACCGTTGATCAAAGGTTCAATTGGTCAGAGGACCAAACGTACTGATGTTGAAATGACCATAATCTAAAAGAGCACTTCACGGGCTTTTGGAAGCCCTCGCCGCTTGTCTCTGATGTTTGTCCACGCCCGGCCGGGATTGACTTTTTTCTTCGATTTTTTCAAGCGCAGGTAAAAAAAATCGCTCGCAGCAACACTAAATTTTTAGGACCTATTGAACTATCAATTTGATATACTTTGTGCGAATTTTGAGGTTTGATCTGCCAATGTCAGTAACTAAGTCAGGTCAAAGAGATGAACCCTTGAAGAACGTTGACTGCACATAAATTTGTGTTGGTCATTTACCATTGTCTAAATTTGTGATAGTAATAAAACATGATGGTACCTACGGCTGGTATCTTTCAGATTTTTTAGACAGGCGTGGTCAGTGACTTAAAGACCGGTTCGTTTTTGCTACTTTTCGTAAATCATGCACACTGGTACGTAATTTGGTGTAGTTTTGGTGTTTCTAGGTGAGAAAAGAGGTACTAACTCAACATGCAAAACAATCATATGATCACACAGCGCATTGCCTTAGCCCAGGTCATTACTCTATGGCGCCTTCTGGAAATCATACGTTGAGATAAGAATAGGTAGTTATATTGCGTGTTTTGGACGCAGAATTCGAATACTCGGCTGAAAATATGTTACGATATCATTCTAATGGATAATGCGGTCACAGTAGGTTGGGTGAAAACATGCAAGGTCAACTGAGGTCAGCTAGGTCAATGACCTACATTGCCAGTAGCGGAGAGACCACATAAACGGGTGCGACGCGTGTGACTACCTTCTTATCGTGTTTGTGAAGCAGATGACGCATAATTTCAAATATCAACGTTCCTATTCTCAGTTTGCTACAAATACGATGCTCGGCATGAAAGGAGTTGTGTATAATGCGGACAACAGCTCTGCGATCTGGAATACCTGAAGTTGTGCGATAGGCCACTTTTGATCACAGAAAAACAAGCATTGTACTTATCACACAGACCAGTTTAGCGCTTCAATTTCTTATTTGGGTGATTTATAAATTACACCTAAGTTGACCTCGGATGACACCTAAGTTACCTTAACGTAGTATTTTTGTGTCTGGAATGCTTTTGTCGCTCAGCTGCACCTAATGAAATAAGCTTAGAGACACGTTATGAAAAGTATCGTTCCTGTATACTACCGGTAGACCAATTTCAAATGGTGACCTGATCTGACCTGACCCTTGTGGGGGAGCAAATGTGGTCAGAATGGACTTCCCACAGTCGTAAGGCCCATTTTCGTGCCCTCAATATCCATCTTGACCGGAATCAAACATACGTCTTAATTACACCTGACAGGGCGACCGTTTTTGACCTTCATGACTTTCAAGAATCTCACTTTAACCTAGCATAAAAAGTTTGGTGTACGTTTCTTATGACTTGACGAGACCTTTACAAGGGTATCTTTACGTTTTCATACAGCGTCTCGGAGTTGAAAATCCCAAGAGGCAGTCAGCTTCCCTCGCCCGCCTGGCGCAGTTAAGTTCTCGGGATAACAGGTTTGTGATATTACAGAACTGTGCAATGCAGTCCCTCGTAGGAGGTGGGAAAATATCCATACGACACCAGGGCGCTGAACACTGTCTTACTGGGCGACTTGGTGTTTTCGACAGGGCACTCAGCTGCTCCTCAGGCTGTGGCCTGTGCGCGCAAACGACTCGCCTGGCGAACTGAACTATCGCTGGACATCCGGCTGAAAGTGTCACAGTTGACGCGCAGGGTTGGAATTGTAACGGGGGAAGGAAGCAGGTGTGGGTGTCACAGGAACGATACGATAACGATACGACTTGAACGATAAAAGAAAAAATAGAAAAACGCAGTAGCAGTCAAAATGCAAGCTGCGCCTTACATTTGAAAACCCGCCTCCTTAAGTTTCATTCTTAAAACTTGGAATTGCGTCTCAAACCTCATGTTTTTTTTTTACTTGCTCGCCATGTTACCAGTTACCGAGACACGCACATGCTACGCTTTAGCAGCCCTTAATCTAACGTTATATCTAGATATTCCCACAACCCCGCACGTGTCCCTACCACCGCCCCATACTGCACAACCCCCCCCCCCCCCCCCTCTACATCACTCTTAGTACACGTGCACAGCCGTAGTAGCCTGTTGATGTCTGATGTGCTCCACCGCATGCGCATCTGGTGCGCTCCGTCTGCTGGTAGCCTCTCTCTTTTTTCAATGCTCTCGTGTCTTGCCTTCGCGTGAACTGGCGTACTTCGTCTTTGTTGACAGCAGCAGACGACAGACAGCCGGTAGTTTCCCTGATGGCCTTTTCCTGTTCCCTGATGCTGATGTTCTACTTCTCGCCTCACGTTGATTTGTTACGTTTAACCCCCGGCTTCAGTTATGGCTGCGCGCACTGAAATGTGGTTAAACTGGAATGAACCTCAATGGGACGGACGCTCTCTTGATTCAATGAAGGACGGGCTGGGTTGTCTTCGGCAGGATCTGAAAGCAGCGCGACTGCGATCAACGATCAGCAGTCTGCGGTTACCAAAGGACTACTCGAATGATCCGGACCCGGGTGGCTGGTGGTAACCATAGAAGCTTTGTTCGGTCGAATTAAAAGTTGATTTCGCCGGCTCGGTACCGCAGCTTTCTGAGCCTCCTTGGCCGTTGGTTTTCCCATCAGGTCCCCGGGCGCTAGGAAGACCTCTATGTCATACAGAATTGGCTGAAATAGGACGAAGAAGGTACGTTCTGTCATTCATATGATTCGCCTGCAGCCCCTGAAGACTTCGCTGTGTCATGCTGGACTCAGGTTGCGTTTTTGGGCGGTCAGATCGTAGTAGATCATTCGTAGATCGTAGATCGTAAATCATTCTACTGCAGCCAATGCCACCCGTCACACGGCAGGCACTAAAACACTGCAAAACCTCTCTGAACCCATTCGCTGTGAACAGCAGTTGAAATTCCCATTCGAACTCAGATAGTGTGCAGTCTCGGGAACTTCGTATGAAGGGTGGGCGGTCCTGTGCAAAACATCCTTGGGCACGAACTTGTTGACGCCAGGTCAATGTTATCGGGCTTAAATATGTTTGAGGCGCTGAAAGAGGCAAGTTGCTGCGCTGTTTCGGTCACTACTCGATGTGGTCTCCTACTTAGGTTGCACACGAATGTATGAGAGATATTAATAAGATGTAAAGGTATGAGATATTATCCATGCCATTGGTACATCTGCATCCAAAAATACCAGTGCCTTATATATTTACCCCAAGTTACGGGGCATGATACCTTTCAGGGTGCACTTTATTCATACGCATCGTTTTCCTGTGCCTGTAACTTGATCGGTCAGTAGCGTTATGTAGTAATATGTAGTAATAGCATTTTTGGAACCTTAAATTTGTCTATATCCAAATCGGCACTATATTTTTATTTGAACGCAAACAAAAGCATAGGCGTGTCAATTCCCTTGTTCAACGGAAATTTGTAAGATAAGAACGGAGAGGCAGTGGAAGTCTCCCTCCCCACTCTCCCCCTTCCATGACGCATACCAACACGCGCTAGGGTACAGGGCGGTTTCTTTGACCTCTCACATGTTTTCTAGCATTGTTTCACGAAGACGCGGTGTAGCCGCACCAAATCTAGCACAGCTGTAGGGACTTGAAAGTAAACCATTTGTTACACCAAATTCGGCTGTATCTTGTAAGAACGCTGACCTTTCGCAAGCCAAATTCAGGCCGTGGCTGTACGCAAAGGCAATTTCTAGACAATCGTTATTCTGGTGCGATAGCGGAATGTTGGACGAAGTCATACATCTCTGAGATAAATATTTAGAATTAATGAATTTAAGTTTGGATTACGACAAATTCTATTGACCATTGCCAAGTATATGACGATCAGACCGAGGTCAGAACAAACCAGCTTTTTTACCAGAGAGTCTGCTTTATGGGATGCTGTTTGATGCTTAGTATTAATGAACTTCCTAAAGGTCAGAGTAGGTCATGGTGACTTGGTGACCCCGCTCCCATCTCCCCCTTTCCCCACCCCTCGCGCGAGCATATGTTCAACCGGCCAACCGGCCACGTGTTAATGCGATGCGATGGGTAACTACTGCATAAGCTTGCATTCCGCGACGCAAAGATAACCCAACATGGAGACTGAAAAGAAAGCTTCAGCTCCCCTTCCCCAGCCCCGGCATCTCGCGCACACACACGAACACGCACGCGCACACGTATGTCACACGCACACGCACGCACGCACACGCCTCGCACGCACGCGATGCCCGTGGCAGTGCCCTGGACACTGCATCCCTGGTGGCAAAGGATACCGGGCCGACTTCGACGCCACCGCAGAGACGTTTTCAACGCGCATCTCGCATTCCGTCGGCGCCCGTCCAATAGACGGCGTGCCATTAGCGTACAAAGCGGACGTGGTCGGCGTCTCGACGGGCCTTCACGCCTCATTTCTCGGCCAGAAGGCGACGGACGCAGGTAGGGCGAGCCCGCCTCGTCCAGTCTGCAGACGACACTGGCTCGACCCCGCCACCCTCCGCGGGCCGACCGGGCGCAGCAGGGCAGCCCGGCTGCCGCACGCCGACGCATCCTGGCGGGCGGGACGCGTACGACACGGCGCGCGGAGTGTGTCGCGGCGCGAGCCTGTCCAGCGCGTGGCGGCAAACAGCCAGAATAGGCTGCGGTGCGCTACAGAGCTGAGATGTGGGGCCTGAAGCCCGCAACCACCGCACCGTGGTCGAGCTTGGGCACGCTAGCTCCAGAGTGTGAGGACATCATGCTGGGATTTCCCCAAGCACCTATTCAACATTCCCTTTGTCACAATTGACCTATTCTATGAAATCTGACATCGTTCAAACACGTACGTTCCAGTTCAGGTCACAGTCAAAGTCTTGGTAAGGGGGGGGGGAGGCAAAGGATTGACAATGGGTCCCTGATGTTTGAAACGCGCTCGGCAAAAAAAAAACTAGATGTAGCCCACTTGAGGCTATGTTACACTTTTGATATTAAAGCAAGCATGTCTGATGGACTAAGCCCATCTTTAGCCACTGGTATGCTTCTAAGTAGAAAAATCTGCCGTTAACAGCACAAGTTTTTTGCTCAGTAAATATACCTGCTGATGCGTCGTTGTCTGATACGTCAGCGCACATTGCACAACATTGATTGAGAGCCAATTGACGGCCGTCATATCCGGAAATCCTGCTCACGAACTTCAAGTGTGAACAATTTGACCATTATATTATTTTGACCTCGATCGCCGCATGCCTTCTGAAATGGCATAATTTGAATGTCGTTGTTAAAACATAAATGTCAAGGTTATCTTGAAATACTGTCCCCGAAAATGTGTCCCCACCTTCACGGGCGTGTAGCTTATAAACTGGGGGGGGGAGGATTAGGCCTTAAGAAGAGCAGGGCAGTGAACTGCCCTAAATGGTCTTCAAGAAGGCTATTTCAGTTCAAACACCATCTAGCTATGGAACACTCCCTTTAATTTCTAGTGTACACAATTTTCTTACTTTTCTCTCTTTTGTTATATTTGTTAGCTGGAACAAAAGACAGATGTAATTCTCTTTGAATTTTAAAGTAAACAAACTGTATGAAGAGGGCGTTGAATGGTTGCATGTGATGAAACATCATTTTAACTTATGATACACCGCAAACAACCAACCATTATATTCGTGTTACATGATTCAGTGGAGTCCTTCCAAACTTATAGCACTCAGAGGATTGGCAGAATTGTCATGGGTTCTATAGATATGTTGAGGGCCCTGTGAGCAAACATTTTAAATCGAGATAGTGTTTTTAAAAATCATTAACACGGCCAGTCCATGTTGGCCTGGGAATCTCCAGCCTTCCTTTATAATCCATCGGTGAAAAATAATGTAACACAGTTTTGAGCATGGTCGCTCGCAAACCTCAGAAAAAAGAGCTCTACGCCCGGCATTAGTTTCCATAGGCCACGCGAAGCAGACGCTGCGGCTAACGGTAGGCGAGGGCCACAGGGCGAACGAGAATGATGGCCTATCTAAAGGAAGTTCCTATAAACACCTTAAAGTATGAGATAGTTTTTTTCGAATGTAGTCCGGGCGAACATTTCACGTGCGATATTTTTATGTTTCCATAAAAGGAACGGACTAGCATTTGGAGCGCCGCGAGCTGGTACTGGAATCCTGGTGGTGGAACTTGGGGAGTAAACGAAGCATCTCCACGTTTCTGGCTACTATAACTGGTAATATGTTGAGAGGACCACCATCAAAATTGTGCAGGCAAAAAAAAACGCTCGAATCTTCGCTTGAAGGGTGTAAATATATTTTGAAAGACTTTCGGGCGTACTATTTCACGACAGTCGTTCTCGCGCGCCTGGCGCCCGCTGCCTGGCGTCACCTGCAGCAGTCAACGCTGTCCTGTTTTACGGTTACTATAACCCGCCCATCACTGTTCTTGCTCCTAAGATTGCGGGCGTGCAGAACCTTTGCGTGCAATTTGTTTCACTAGTCGACTCTGCAAAGTGTGGACGTTATCAGCGAAACGTGGATGCCCTTTTCCCATTTCCGACCTTTTCCAATCAGATTCTGTTCAATATTAATGAGGCCCCCTTTACCCTACTCGGGGTAAGGCGTGTCTTGGGTATAATTTATGGCGCAGCATTATCGCAACCTAGCGACTTGGCGGGGGTCCCCTGGTTCATCTGTAAACCATTTGATGAAAACAACATGCATGGTCCGCTCCCTGTCATAGGAAGCCCTCCCGACCCCGGCAGTTGACCCCGGATCGGCGCAGGGCGCTCAATGACGCAAAAAGAACCCTTATGGCCGCGGGGGGGGGGGGGGCAACAATTAGTAGAGACTTCAGTTTGGCTTAACAGGCCCTTGGACGACATTGGGTGGAGGGCCCCCTTTCGGCATTGGGACTTTGAATGACACAGGGTCCATTCATGGTCCTATATTGAGCCCTAAATATAAGTTCTCATTTTTTTCCTTTCATCGCCCGAGGGTCCCGACCAACGAAAGAGGCCCCCTGGCAATCAGAGCCCTGTCCCTGTCCCTGTTAAGCAAATGTTCCCCTGGTCTAATCAAGCCCCTTGCCAACACATGACCCTCTGCTAGGCACCGTGGGCCTCTGACCGACACGGGGTCCCCATTGCTTCAGGAGCCCCGAACAATACAAATGACATGCCCCGGTCTTGCCCCTATGATTGAGAAAGGGCTCTCAGGATCAGTCTGGCATGCAGCCATGTGCTTGATGTTGGTGGCCTCTGACCGGAATAGAGGCCCACAATGCCCTATGGGGTTCTCAATCGGTACAAGAAGCCTCCTGACTGACAATTGAGGACAATCCCACTGAGGACTGACTGACAATCCCAACCATACGGGCCGAGATCCTTAATGTGACCTACAATCAGTCGTTCGGGCCCTTCGTACCCTTCGGGACCTCCTGCCAGCGCAGGACCCGCTGTTTGGCGATGTGGACCCTGGCGAACACAGGAGGCCCTGTTGACTCCCTGGCTTCTGCCAGTGTTAATTGCGGGCTCCAGGGTTGTCGATGTTTGGCAATGGACCTCAAGGCCCAAACAGACACGGATTCGAGTGTTCGTTGCTGGTGCTGCCTGACAGATATAGAGGCCCTCGCAGACTTAAGGCCGCCCAGTCAGCACATAGGGCCCTCTGACTGGCATTTAAGGCCGTCTATCCGTGGGGAGGAATCCCTTAATACGATCTCCGGACAGCCGTTCCGGTCGTCAAATCGGGCCCTCTTAAGCGTCGGTCGGACCTAAGACGGGGGAGGGGCACGTGCCCCCCCCCCCCCCTCCCCCGTGTCCCCTCAGCCTGCACCTCTGTACCAGCGTAGCGCCCGTGCCAGCCTAAACAAACGGAAATAGGTCGGGACACTGCTTACGTTAAGGGCAGAAATAGCGCATTAGTTTCACCCTTCGGAGCAGGATGGTTTGATACGTTTGGATACATATTCATCATAGATGTGGACAGCCTCATACTGCGTCAAGTCATGAAAGCAAAGTACTTATTGCGATATCTTGACAAACATAATAGACAAACGACTTGCGATATCTTGCACAGGGTGAACATGTGCATGTATTGACAACCTTCGTTCGATCTTAACTACTGCCCTTTTTCGTTCGCGGCAAAGTTTGGCCTGCCGCCGTTCGCTCACCAAGTACATATTTTTGTCTATGGCACAAACTAACCGACACGCTCCTACCGCAGTTGCAAGAAAAACGGGAACAGTTGCAATAAAAAGCGGGAGCGGCAACTAACGGGACCTGAGCAATAAATGCATGTATTTATTGCATGGGGACAGCCAGACCGTGTTGTTACTGTCTCAGTGGGCAAAAATAAT
>NW_023597034.1:40425412-40440042 GCF_011947565.3 Pollicipes pollicipes | reverse complement strand
ACGAGTGGGTGGAGAGCGGTGATGCTGATGCTCAACCGAGACTGCGCGGGTCCTCAGGCGATCGTTGCGGACTCGGCGTTTGGACCGACGCTGGCAGACGCTCCGCTAGCGCTGCCAGAGCTGCTGGGACTCCCGACGATCAATGATCAATGGTTTTGTTACCTGGTGACTTCCACAGTGGGTCAGCTGGCCTAGTTGGGAAATGACAATAACCGATCAAAAGATGGGCAGAGTCAAATTATTCGCCAAAAGAGTTGCATGCACTGTCTGTTGTCTTTTTGTGGAAGTTCGGGAACTCGCTGAGAAACAGAGGCCTCCGAAAAGCGAAAACTAAACGCAGCTTCTCCCTGACATGCCTGGGCGGAGCAGCTTCTCCCTAACTTGCCTAAGCGGAGCATCCTCTCCCTGACTTGCTTATGCAGCCTGGCCCACAAAAAAAGATGTGACTTTTGAGTGTAGTACCATTCCAGCGTTAACTTGTAATCAGTTTAGAACAGGCTGAGCGCGCGTTTGTCATGGTGGTATTACTTTGTAATGAAATGTTCATCATCACTCCTTTCAGTATTTTGCTGGTCTTTGCTATCTAACTGCAATATTTGTGTAGGGCATAGTCGTTCCTGACTTTTTCGACGAGCTGTATGAATATAACGCTGATGTGTGTTGGTACCTGACACTTATCCAGGGCCAACTTTTCAATTTGGGAACATCTCACTCTCACCATCCTATCAAGTCAACAGTCTGTGAATGCGGGGCATCGCGAGATTTTGCAATGATTTCAGTTGTCAGAAAAATTAGGAATCAGTGAATTTGTGAGAATCCGCGCGATTAATTTTAGTAGACACTGGAAAGGGTTTATTTTGGTTCACGATATCGCGTTTCCGAATACACACTATATCAAAGTCTTTCCCACACGGGAACATTGGCTTATTTTCTGCTCCAAATCTCGGGAGTTATCACGACTCCGTAAGTGCTCTGGTGGGATCAAACTAACAACACCGCTAATCAGATTACTTGATGTACGGTCGTAAAAGCCCGCCCTCCCCCACTGACTATTCCAAACCCCTCCCACACCGTATCACCATCTCCCACTCTCCCTTCCCCTCCCTCCCCGAAAGACACCGTTGGAACGAGAACAAGGCTAAGTCGTCTTGCCTGGAAATCTAATTTCCAGCCGTTTCCAACGTCATCGCTCGTGGCGATTCATCTTGCGCTTTTAGTTGTGCAGAAGTTTCAGCGCTTGATAGCTGAGTGTCAGACCGTCTCCAGTCAGTGATCATGTCACGTAGATTCGCTCGGCTCATGGATCACGCTATTACTGCTCCGTTGGGAAAAAGTGATAAGGAATATGATCATGTCATTGCTGGTCTACTGGAAAAAGTGGTAAGGAATGCGATCATGCTTTTGCTACTCTATTGGAAGAAAGTTGGAACGGATATGTAGACGTGGTCCTTCTACCCCATGATGGTACAGGAAGGCTGATTAAGCTGAGCAAGCAAGGATGGCTAGGCCGACACCCAAAATGCATACAAATCGTTTTTCTCTCCGGATTTGATGTTGAAACTCCAAGTTTAAACATCGAACCCGTTGAACTCCAAGTTTGAATGGAGTGCTAGTGCCACGTAGTTAAACAGGAAACTACACCCCTGCGCACAAATGTTTGATTTTGGGTTTCGGAGATAGGACGGACCTAGAAAGTAGTAGACCAGTCCGTCCCAGCGTAGGAGCTGGTACTCCGGAGCTTCATAGTGGTCGTACCGTTAGTGAGATGAGCAGGACGGTCCCGTCACTGATCCCTCCGAAGGTTCAGGACCCATCGGGAAGAAGGAAAGGCCACCCGGTCTCTTAGCCTTTGGCCAAAATAACAAAGGCCAGCCTACCGGTAAGACGTCAGAGGAGTCCATTCCGGCATGGGGCAAGCGGCCAGGCATTGGACCGATGTCCAGCTGGGGTGAAGTAGCTCCTTTGCCGGCTCCTGGCCTGGATTTAGCCGCCAGGCATTTGTTGATCCAACTGGCCCCACTTGACCGGTAAACCTCGAAGGAGCGGGTAGTAGGATGGGCATGGGTATCCTGGAACAGGTGGAGGGCGTTGACGTGAATCACATTTTTTCCATGAAGGAAGCGGCATCGGTGACAATTTCAAAAACGCAAACGGACTTAGCACACGGCTGATGCACTGCCAGACAAGGCGTCCTAGCCTTAGTGCAGATAGGTAGAGTGGTATGTAGTTCATCTGTTGCTTAACAAAATTATTCCCGATTTAGTTTGGCATAAATAGCTCAGTATAAGGGAGCATTGCATTACAGAGTGGAATTGCTATCTCGCTTTTGGTCCGATGCCTTTTGTATTACTGAGGTTGACGCCTCTCCAATGCACTTGAAGCAGTACCAAAAGCTGTAGCTTTTCATTACAAAAAACTGCAATTTTGTCTTACAAATAACTGTAATATTTCCTTACAAATAACTGCTTTTTCCTTACAAATAACTGTAATTTTTCCTTACAAATAATGCAGCACGCTCGTGATGTGAGCTGTTGACCGCCTCATGTTAGCAGTAGGGTATAGGGTATGGTCTTTTCGCTTCGCTCGCATGTACGCGTGTGCTCGCGCACGCATCCCAAACGTTGGTTTATCTATCCGCGCCTTCAACTGGAAGCAATTCGATGGCACCCTAACCACGAGGCATATCATCACCTGCATGAAGATCACGCGATATTGGCAAGAGACGCAGTGAATTTCTGGCTTTTCGGCACTGCAAGATCGAAATTGATATTCTCGACGCAATTTACATTCAATACACCAGGGCGCACGCCTACTGTTAAAACTCCACGCTTCCAGCTTTGCTAATGGTTACAATTGAGCAGGGTTCAGCAATAAATTACGTTTGAAAACAAACGCGCGTGAATCCCAAAAAGAAAAAATCAGTACAAACGCATCCACAAGAAGTACGTACAAATAATAACTCTTACATAAACTCCCACATCCCAACACCCGTTATTGGACACCACGCTGTTAGCCACCTAAAGGACTTGCTACTTTTGGACAAAACGTCATCGGCGTGACATGGAGAAAGAGACCATAAATTATGAACCATTGAGGTCAGAGGCTTCAACGTTTGACGACACGTCTACGCATTGTAAGCCAAGGCGCCCAAAATTTCAGCGTCAGGCTCAAAAACGTTCAGAAGTTATTTCGGGAAAATCCTTTTAAGTGTGGGGGGGGGACGCTGAGGTCTACCTTATGGTAGAGCACAGGTTATATCATCATCTGTACGTGATGCTAGTTCTTGCTGCAGCCTAAGCATAACTTCAATCTGAGTCCCTGGTTGCTGAATCCCTTGACAGCATTTAGTGCCGGGTCCCTCAGCACCACCCCAGGCTGGCTCCTGGGTTCTTCGCGGTTGACAAAAGTCCCCCGCGATTAGCAATTCTGGGAGGCGGACACGTGCCTTCCCGGTGTCATTGTTGCTTCACTAAGAGCTAGGAAAAGTGTGCGATGAATACATCATCAGCTCGCTCGGACGTCGCTGACGGTAACTGTTTTTTCGGCGATGTCATGCTGGTGGTAAGCACCCGAGCGCGCGACGGTAGTTAATAGCGGGCAGGGAATATGTGAAAACAACCCTGCGTTCAAGTTCCAGCCGCAGCCATTTAGACACGAACAATGCAACCGTCGTAAACAGCTGCCCGCCTCCAAGCGTGATGCCAGACGGCAAGGATGAGAGTGCCTTTTCTGTTGCCGACGAAATTTAAAACTTTCTTTACTGTCACCTGAAGCCAAATCCATCAGAAACCGCTGCAAGATAGCTTTAAATGCGATAAACCACACGAATAAAGACAACTGAAATGCAAGGTGGCATAACCACTTAGCATTTTTGTTTCAGCGGTTAATAAAAAGTCTAGAGGCATGCGGTGTCCTATTCAGCCTGGGAAGGGGGGGGGGGGGGGGGAGGCTGAATTGTGTCTCTTTACGAGAGATCTAGTTCGGTATTTGTAGGCATAATCTGTGTTCAATATCTTTCTTTTTATCATTTTTAGGATTCAGCCCCCAACCAAATTTTAGGACATACACCCCTGATGATAGCTCTGGAAAAATGCGTCATATCTTGGGAGAAAACTGTTTGAAGTGCATTCCGGAGGCAAGCTCAGCCATTTATTTCCTCCTGCAACCCCCCCCCCCCCCCTCCCCTCCCCCCGCCTCCCCATCTGCCTCACCCTCACGCATTTTCCAACACTGCGTCCCTGCAGCCCTTAATTTACCGACAACATGTGTCTACAAGCACCCGAAAACAATGTCACTTTTGATTTTGCGATGTCATCGTACAATCAGTTGGAAGCGTTGAAAACCTTCACTACCTTCATCATTGCCGGCACAGAACTTCCACTTCCTAACACGGTCCCAGTCAACGGAATTTATGGAAGAGCCCATACAATATTGGTATCACCAGATGCACAAGACATTTTTGAAAACCTGTATTGCCTTTATTTAGCAGTGTGTACAATAAAATGGCAATACAAAATATTTTATCTCACCCGTGTCTGCTGGTCAGAACATTAAGCCTGAGGTGCGACCGGTGGTGTGAAAGGCCTAAACCAGCGATTCTCAGCAATCGGCATCTTTTCTCAAGGCCGTTGTCCCTCTAAGCGGCAGGAATCCCTAGATGAATGCTTGACATCTGTCACTCCAATGTCTTCTGTTGACCTCGGAGGCTACAGTTCGGGAAACCATAAACTACAGGCCCCTATATTGGCAAGGCTTTCTGACGCTTTTACCAGGGACGTCCCTCTATGGTAGATCCTCAGAAAAGCCGGACTTAAGCCAGTCGGCTTCTCATGATATAAACGCAACCAACGTGAGCCCACAGCCTTGCGCTGAAAGCGTAGTGAACCAAATTAATTGCCGTGTGACGAGCATTCGCGCCCACCTGTCTCAAATAGCACACTTTAAAACGCCGCGTGGCAAGCTGATGACGGTCGTCACAAGATGCTGTAACCAGCCATACTTCTTTACGGCTGGTAATGCGCCTAATTATTTGGCATCTTATACTGTTGAGTATGTGAAGTGAATCTGGGCAGAAAAAATAATTTGTGAAAAGCACTGATCTTACGGGCATTGGAAAAGTAATGACACCATTGATGTGCAACGTCAGCACCCATATAGTATAGTTTGTAGTTTATTCCTGTCACCTACTGAAAACTATCCTGATTAAGGCCAGTATACTTGACAGCATCTTGTGGCTCAATCTGTTCATACAGCGCAACGCAAACTTCTCAAAATGTGTTCTACTCGAGCTCACGCGGCATGTGTTAGCGAGTGCAGGCTAATAGAAAGCTTTGAGTTTCCTCTAATTGGGATGGTCTCATGTAATCTGGCCTAGCCTGTTGTAGTCCGTTTCTGTTTCCGCCATTTTGTCACCGATTGGCCCGCACATGTCTTTGTCTTCGTCACCGATCATATCCGGTAAGTCAGAGGCTTTCTACACCCTTTCCGGGCAGGGCGTCCAGCAGGCTACAGAAGCGTGGTGATAACGATTAATTACGCCGCCCTGCGCCGCCAGGCAGCCGCTTTGTAGACAGTGGACTTCTCTCGACATTGAGTGCTGTAGCGACGTCGGAGGACTCGGCTATACACCTGGCTGCCGCTGCAGACCGTCGTCGACGAGGTAACTCCTTGACGAACGGATGCGTACTGAAACGTCCAGAGTTCATGAAGTCAAGTGGTCAGAAAGTTCAGAGTCGCAGCATCCAGTGTTCATAAAGTCCAAAATCGTCCAAAATCCGCGGACAGAGGAGAATTATTAAGTCCAGTGTTTATAAAGTCCAGCGTGCGTGAGATCCACGCTTAGAATGCTGCCCCACTTCCTCGCAATCCTACACGTAATGGTTCAGATATTGTCCGATAGAGGGCTACCGGAGCCGATTTTACACGCCTCAGCCGACGGGTGACATCATGCGGTACAGTGCTGCCCAGTTAGACTACCGTGCATGGATGTGGACGACATTTTGTTTGAGCCCACAAACTTTGCCGCGTCAGCACGCACTTTGCAGCAGGCACATTAAATAATAATTAAAGAATTCAAAACTTTGATACCTGGCTCCTGGCACCGGAAATAGCTAGTTGTTCGGTAGTAGCTGCACGGTAATCGTGGAAAGCACTTATCGGGTTGCCTGCCGTTTGATATTGTGGGCTATGGATAGGATTCTCCGCTGTGTTTGGGTCCGTTATTTACTGTCTGCGTTGGCGATGTTTCTCATTTTTTTTTAAAGGAGTTCATGATTGATGTGTAAGGCTGACTGATTTGATGTCAGCTCCAGGTAAGCGCGCATATAGATCTCCAGCTCCTGGCACGCTAACCTATGTTGTTAGTGATTTTATTTGACTGATTCCCCTCCCTCCTCCAATTGCAAAATTCTTTCACACGCTCCTGCAAATGGGATTTATTCTGAATTCTGCACGCCTTTGCTCCCAAAGAGAGGGAGTAGGAGCTGTCTCATCAGCTGAATCCGGACACTACTCCCTGGTGAGACACGTTCAATGGCCCAGCCTACTCGTTTCTTCGATTGAAGGAAATGTTCCACATTGGTATGGCGTTTTGAACTGAAATAGCCATCTTGAGGACATTTTGATGCAGTTCACGGATATGCCTTTTTAAGACCCAAAACGCCCTGGTTCCTGAATTACACGCCCGCAAAGTACGAAAAGGCTTATTTACAACCAACTTCAAAATCGTGTCCTGATTAATGACGCCATTATTTCACACGTATAATACCACACATTTAAATCTTGAGCAAAAGTTGTGTTTTACAACAAGAACCTCTTGAGCCGCATTACCATGAACCCCGTTGGGACTTTGTTTCAAAGGGAGGTCACGGCGAAGTCCGGTGTTGTGGCTGAAGATCCGTGCGGAAATTGCGAGAAAACCTGCGATTTGATAGTCCAGTGAGCTGTGCAAGTGTGAGATCACACTATTTGACAAAAGAGTGTGAATCGGGGGCTCGAAATGCGTGTGATCAATGGTGGTGTGTGCCAGTGGCTTGTATTGGTATTGGTGTGATGGGGAGTGTACGTGCGAGGTTTGTACTTATGAGAGAAAACATTGTTTTGGTATTCTTCAGTCTACTGACTCCCAATAAAATGCGATACACTGATGCCTGATATATTGATACTTATTGATTTTGATGCCTACCTTTATGTTTGTGTTGCAACATGACAAAGGAATACCCGAGAGAAACACTAGCACTTTTATTGCAGGGGTGTACAAAGGCAAGTACTGGTACTGGTACTTCATTATCATCTTGCCAACATTGTGAGCCTATTGAGGTATTACAGCGTGTAGTTAATCCATTGCATGCCATCATATCAGCAATTCATTTTGGCAGGTAGGGGCTGGTGTGTGCAGCTCATTAATGCACATTCTCAGTATGGGCTCACATTATATGGCTTTGCAAAATTGTCTGTCCCTGAAGAATTCTGAAAATATAGCTTTATTGTTACTGATGCACATTGTACTGCCTTAACAAATCTTGTATGCAGGTGCGAAAATCCTAAGCTGAAAAAAATTATTGGTACCCAAGCCTTACCATCTTTACCATAGGAATAGCAATGCTTTAACAATTAACGCATGGCAACGTTACAACTTTATTCACTTTTCGCATGACACCACGTTTCCAGTTACAAATAATCAACACAATGTCACAAAGTTATTAATTTTGGCACGGCACCCCATATCCAGTTACGACCAATCAGGACAGTGACTACTGTACACATCAGATGATATTAATGCCAGGACTACTGCACTGCGCGCAGCGATGGGTCGACGATAAGGTATTGGCAAAATCCTCAACAGCAAAGCAGCAACAGCAGCAGCACAGCATATCGTGCTTTGATATTAATAATCTGCCATAAAAGCTGGCAAGCGCTACGTTGCGCGTGTCAAACAGTCCACGCAAACTTTTCTTACGGCCAGCACCAATATAAAAAAATCCACAAATAACTCACCCACCAATCCGCCCCCCCCCCGCGACGAGAACGGCCGATTGGCGTCAGCTCCCGTGTGTTTGGAAGTATTCTTTAGGTCTGGCTGCCAGATGCTGCCAGGTTTTGCTGTTATCTCAAACTCATTTCATGACGCCATGAAACGATGACGTCATGGTGCTCATTTTTTATAAACTTTGAAATTTTGCTACTTAGCGTCGTTTTTGAACTTTGAAAGCCTACCAATAGTTGCAAAGAAGCATTTCCCACCATATCTGATGCCTAACTCAATTCCTTCAAATGTGGAAAATTCCCTTTAAGTGCATTTTAAACGGGCGTGGTTTACCAAAACTAAGTTGTTTCGCTGAGCGATGAAAATACAACGAAGAGTGCCGTGACAATGTACCAACGAATTGGTTTTCTCTCCTAATTTTGCTCACTTTCTCACAAATCTGCACCCAAGTTACGGTGAGGGGACCCATGCAACTGAATAGGGAACCGCACTCCTGGTTTCAAGTAAATAGGAAGTAAAAAAGCAAACGTTGACCGCAATATATTCAACAGCCTGCCAAACGTCACGCAAAACACTGCACACGTGCCGCGCTTAAAGGCGCTGCTGATTCACCATCTGAACAGTGGAGCGGAGTGTATGCTTCTGAGCTGGTTTGCGATAGATAAGCTGAATGAATTGGGAGGATCGTGAGCTTGCATTCGCCATCCACTTCATCAATCTTGGCATGCTTTGTTCCTTTCACGCTTCAGAACCTCCTAAGTATATAATTTGGGGCCCAGCAACACCAGTCTGGAGTTTATTGAGAGGGTGCAGCTCGCGCCGCAGAGGGGCGATGGTTGCATGGTGGTTAGTGGTTAGTGTGCCCATCTCTGAGCTTTTCTATCCTGGGATGGATTCCTGGCCACACCACTACCGCACCCCACGTACCCTATGTCTGATAAATGCGTAACAAAGCCATTCCGCCTCGAAATAGCCATAGCAGCCGGTGAGACAGTAAAGCCCCAATCGGTGTTACAGCCCGTCCCGACAAACGAAACCGCCGCCCGCCAAATTTGCAGACAATACTTCCGCTCAATCACTACATGTATATGGGAATAAATGACGTGTAATCGGTTGGACGCGGAGCTCGGACACACAGGCCAGCCCAGAGACTGCCCAGCCCGACGGTCCGGCTGGCAGCCACGCCTGGGGTGGGACGGCGGACGAGGCAGCCCGGCCGTCAAATAAAGAACACATTCACACGCGCGCCGTCCCTCGCCCAAGAACTGCACCCCGCCGCACGCGCGCGAAGCCTGTCCGTGGGGCAGCCCGTCCGCGGTCCAAACGCTGCCAGCTCAGTCGGGCACGCCACCATGTTCACGTCAGAGCCCGAGGCCCCTGACTCGGTTTCACCCCGTTAACCGCGGTACACGTCCCGGAGGACCGGACATCCGGACGTGTCGGACATCTCGGGATCTCGCTTGTGTTGGACCGGAGCCGCCCCCCCCCCCCCCTCTTTCTTGACGGACGCCCTTATGGAAGAGTATCATGTCAGTCAGGAACCAGCATCGGACTAAGGTCCCGCTGCCCGTTTTCTCTACGGCCCAAATGCGTCGAATTGGGATCCCTGTGCTATTAAATTAAACCTGCTACTCTTGGGACCTTTTTGAAACGGTGAGTGGCCCCGCGTTCATCGAGGGTCAGCCGTCCCCGTCAATGAGCCTCAGCGTCAGAAGGGGGGACCACTGTATCATGTGCATTAATCGTAACCGATTGGAAATCTGAAAGGGGACGGAAAGGTCCTTCAGCCTCAATCGGGAAATGCAAGGGGTCTCAAGTCTTTGCTGAAAACTTATTGGGGTTTGGCCGTTAAAGGGGGGGGGAGAAGGGCGAGGGGTCCAAGAACCCCTTGGGAGGAGGTCTTTTCGGAACCGTGAAGTTAAGAAGTGACCATACTGAATGAGGAAAGCAAAAATATTGCCGAATAAAAATTCTGACGATACTGTAGCTGCGACTAGCAGTCCAAGAAGCCCTCTCTGGCAAACTCGTGGACCTCTCTGGCCGCTCAGTCGGGACATGCGGTTAAGTCCTGCATCAGATTTCGCGCCAGGTAGTGGTCCAGAGTCGGCCAAGACAAAGGGCCATTGTAGGTTAAGTCGATCGGATTTGTTGTCGAAAATTAGCTTCAGTGCGTGTCTCCGTTCACTAACGACAGTCTCATGGCAGGGCAATGCGAATACGCCTTCAATAATACTTATGTCTCAAAAACACTGCCACGCCAAATGCTCACATGCATTATACGTGTTTTCGTGATTGTCGGTGACAAATTATTTAGATGCTTCTTTCGGTGAAAATGATAGCATATCGTACGGTTTTTTGTTTCTGGTGAAGATTATCCAACCTCCGGAATATCTGGTCCAATGATGACCAGAGTGACATAACGGGAGAGCTTTGGCACCGACAGAGTGGAGTGCAGAAGTGTGGATTCAAGTAATGTTACGCTCAGGAAATATGTGCCTGATAGTAATATCCCTTCTGGATGTGCGTTGTACGTATGTTTAAGTACCTATGTTCGCTGTATGTCTTCGCCATCGCCCTGATCCGCCGTTTTGCATAACTCGGACTGATAGTGGGAGAGGGGGTTGATGCGACCCTCCCCCGGTGTTTCCGAGCTTATAAAGATAGAGCTTGTCGAGAACAGCAGTATATTGTTCTGAACACGATTTCACGATTGGTATTAGTTTTTGTGTTGTTGACGGGTCAAAGGTGGAATTTTACAGAAAACCGCACTTTGTAGCTTTATGTTATGTTTACGAGAAGAAGCCTTGCAGTGACACGAACCTTAAATTGGCGTGTGTCTTGTCCAATTCTGAATACATTCTGTGGTGCAATTCTCTCGCCGCCCGCTGCCTGAGGCATCTCTAGATCACCGTCGAGCGCTAATAATGTTTTGCAAAATGTTTTGCTCATTTTGCTAAAAACTGAAGCCATAGCGGGAAAAACAGGAAAACAATGCTTGCTTCCTTCCACCGTGGCTTGCTCCCAGCTTGACCTCACGCTTACCCCGTTAAAGAAGATCAAGTCTCTCGCAACAAGTTGTGCTCTGTCCGTGAGCTGGCGCCGAAAGGTTCCGATGCTCGCGAAACTTTCCCCCTCCGAACAAGAACAACTTCATTGACGCGCCAAACTGTTCGCAAGCGCTTGGCGACAGGCAGGTTGGCGTGAATGAAAATGGGGCGAACGATAAGATGATCGACCAGGGCAACCGATATCGCTGTCATCGCGTAAGACGAACTGCAGTGGACGCATAAGACCGAAGGAAATATGACAAAGATACGGGTATGTAATTTGAATATGATCATGATACTTTTCAATATGCTCAGCTCCTTTCATCGTTCCGCTAAGTCTTTGATATTGGAAGTAGGAGCACACTGTGCGCTTACGGCAAGCCCAGTGTGTGTGGGGCATATTACAAATGCTCTTGAAAGAATGCTCCGAAAATCAACTCCTACGCGACAAGTTGCGATCCGTCTGGGGTCCGGTGCTAGACGACTACGACACTTGAGAGGCTCAAACCGGGAAACGTCCACGTCCGACCAATTGTGAATGCCGTTAGAACATTTTCATCCACGTGCCGAACTTCACGCGCTTGACAACAGGCAGGCTGACGCGAATGAAAATGGCGCGAACGATCAGCTGATCGGCCAAGGCAACCGATGGCCGTAACCGCGTAAGTCAGAAGTCAGTGAACCAGACTTTACATAAGGCCAAGGGAAATACAACCACGATGCATATGTATGCATGCATATATATGTATATATATATATATATATATATATATATATGTATTATGTATTATGGATAGGGTAACTTTGGTTTTTAATATGCACAGTTCGTTTCATTGTTTTGCTACGTCCTTGTAATGAAGGTAGAAACACCGTGTGCTCGGGGCAAGGGCAGCAGAGAGCACTTTCAACGGTGCTTGTTGCAAATGCTCTTGAAACGGGATGAGCGATGCAGTATGCAATAGGCGTCTAGCAGCGGGCCGTATGTAGCAACACAGCGTGCGTACCTGTTCGCGTGCGTACCTGAACCACTGGTGGGTATCTGTTGACTTGAAGGAAACATGCGCTTAGAGCCTGCGTGGGGAGAGTTTAGTGGCAGCATGGCCCAGTACACATGTCTCGTGCGAAGAAGGCGCTAGCTACATAGCATGTACAGGCAACACTTTTCGGAACATGGAATTGGGTTTCGCAGTCATAAATACAACACGGCTTATATTCAGATGGACACCAGTCACATAAATGGGGCTTACGCGAGGAGCTGAATTACAAGTTGGGAAGAAATAACGGGTTACGTTTTGAGGCGATGAGGCGATAAGATGTGTCTTCTGAACCGACCTTGACCAATGGCGGATCCAGAGTGGTAGGGGGTGGGGGTTGGATCTTCGGGTGGGGGAGCAACAACATATCATGGTGAAGGGGCAGCAAAATCTTTATTTCGTATCCGCACAACCATTATTTTCAAAAGGCCCCAAAAATTCACGGGCACCACGAATGACCACAGGTATTTGTTTTCGATAGGCACTGAAATCCGGCTGCACCATAACCGGCACAAACATCAAGAACATTGATTGGGGGGGCATCATAACATTTATTTCTATGAGCTCCCAATTAAAATTGGAACACCACAATCGGCCCAAACATTCATTTGAAGGCGATATAAGATTCCAGGGGCACTTAAAATAGCCCCTAAAGCTCTATTTTCGCGGGGAACCAAATTAAGCACGACTCCCCCCAGCCCCACCTTCTCCCCAAGCACCAAGGGTCCCATAGGTTCCGAAGGTCCTTTTTTGGTCCCTTGGGGCCGAAGATCAAGAGCCCCATTAAAGGGCACGAAGGGCAGGCCAGAGGTCGTATGGTGAGATCACAGCCTGAAGACCGAACCCTAAAATGTAAGCGTAGCTCTAGCACTGGTCTGAGACCCGCGCGACGGTACCTCCATTTGAAGTAACTGACTGAGGACAGCCAAATTGAACATTCCGTTCTGTGCTTTTCTGGGACGTAGCGGTCATTTCCATAGCAGAGACAATGCCAAGATCTCTAAATGCCAATTAGAATGCATTGTACATTCGTCGGGACACCTGAAACAATGAAGAGCCCACATTGCTGGTCAGTGACCACGGTCCCTAGTGAGAGACCATGTGTCGGCAATGAGCCCCAACCAGGAGCACATTTGCTGAATAGGGACGATAATGGGCCCCCGTATGTCGAAGAGCCTATTGTGCTGGTCTGGACCCTCCTGACAATGAAAGGACTCATGAGAAATGACAAAAGGGGGTTCTCATGTACAATGAGACAGTGCAGAGGCTTGTGCGAGCCAGGGACACCAGAACCGGACGGGGAATCCTCTGCACCATTTCAACCAGGGACCGATAAGGCGAATTAATGTCTCGGTGCCAATTATTGGACTTTCTGTGCCAGTAAAGAGTTTATTTGCATCAGCGAAGGCCCCTGCGCCGATCCGTTGCTGGATGTCTCAGTTACAGGGCCAGCCGCATCGAAGAGGGGACCGGTCGTGATGCATCCTTCTGAGGGTCTCCGTACGGTCCTGTGGGCTATCACTAGACTAAAAGCCGACGGGGACCCTAGAATGGGACCTAATGCCTTCAGCTGCTGATCAGAGCGTTTAACCAATGCAATTTAGTTGGCTGACCAGTTGATTCTCTGAACGAGTTCAACAGTTGCAGCATTACGAGCAAGCGAGATCGCGCCAATGCGCCTTCCCATTGCGCCGTCTCGACTACCGATAAAAAATTGCACTAGTGAAACATCCGGCAAAAGGATAGCTTTTACACGCACACCCACTGACTTCATAAAGCGTTGGAAAGTACCGATTTCGATGCGTGGTAATTTCCACCCGTCTGTTCACCGCTGCCAGATGTCGCTGCAAGGTTCCGTATGCTACAATGGTGTAACTACAACATTTTTGTTCCGACGTCTCACAGAGCACCTTATGGAAAGGGCACCAAGGAATCACGTACAGCCCGACCACAATACTCTTCTCCCGCGCCGAGCGCGTACACAAAACACTGCAATTTTATCATATACGCACAAAACAATAAAACTCAGCATTCTGGATGCATTTCTCATTCATGACCACAAACGACTTCTAAGCAAAACAGGAATCAAACTACTGAATTATCTCTTTGGAGCAGCATCACGAATAAATCGCTTGGACAGCCAACAAGACACTGATGAATGGCGCGGGTATTGGGCGGTTGGCATGTAGTGTTGTGATTTGCTGTGTTGATTGTGTTATTCACAGTGTGTGGTGCTAATGATATCTCCTGCACGGCTAAAGAATTATTTGTTATTGCCAAGTCAAAACGACAGTGAGTGCTCTCCCGTGAGAAGTTTATAATTGGTTTGCATGCTCGTGTTTTATACCATGTATATATATATATATTTATACCATGTATATATATATATGTATATATATATATTTATATACATATTTATGTACATAAATATATACGTGTGTGTGTACATCATTATAAAACGCTATGGTAAAACGGTAATACGGTAAAAATCGCCGGCCAGAACTAACACACCATATCGGAGTGATCGAAAGAAGTACACTTCACGGGTAACTAAATCTCCACACA
>NW_023597034.1:40421078-40424412 GCF_011947565.3 Pollicipes pollicipes | reverse complement strand
GCGTTTCCATCCCCTCCCCCCCCCCCCCATTCCAGTCCGTCCGCAGTGAGATCAAGTTTGCCAAGGTCATCGGGTTTATGGACATGGGACAGCGCCGACAAAAGCGAAACGCAGAACGTCTGAAACATGTCTAGAAACCCTAGAATGGATGCATTCGGTGGTTGCCAAAAAAGGCACAGAATATGCCGAATATTCCTGATTACTGTTTCCGATTATAAGTCGAATCATGGCATTTGCACAGATGATTGAGTACGCCCTACATGTCTAACACTAGCATCTAAAAAAAATGTCATAGCGCTTATGAGATGTATGCGGGCAGACAGGGTCAAACTGCTCGAAACTGCGCTTCTCTTCACCAGTGTCATGGACGAGGACCTGCGCCTTCCGGTTGGTCAGGTTGATGTTAAAATGGAACAAGTTTTTTGAGCTTCCTCGTTTGTTTTTTGTTTTCATATTTTGCATTTGTTATCACATATTTTTGTATTTATCATATATTATAATTTTATTTGTTACCACATTATATCATACATTTTGTGAGCTGTTTCGTCTCTTTATTTCTCGTTGCCTTTTGTAAACGCTTCGCAAGAAGTTCCGATGGAACAGAATTGAATTTGAAGCTGGAGAATTAATGACAGTACAATGACACCGGTACGCACAAAATCAAGTTCTTTATTGCACGATAGTTCAGGCCGGACGGGGTACAGAATTGTATTGGCTGGCCTGGAACTGCCCGCATTAATGTTGTCAAGTATGTGTGGTTTCGTATATCGCTTTCTCAATCTGTATGCACTGGTCATCGTCTCTTGCTGTGTGCCAGCCATAATCAGGTGAGGAAAGCGTCGCTGAACTGTCGCAAGGCGGTCACCGTCTATGGGTGCGCGCTGTCCGCCGGTGACGCGCATCAGCCGCTCCCGACACCACATTATTGCACCATTCCACCGGCGCCACTCGCCGGGCGCCCGCTGTGCGAGGCGGATTTCGTGAGCCGTTTTCTGTGAGCCGCCGGTCTGCCACTTCCAATGTAAGCCGTGGCATCTCCTGTCCACCGGCTGAATCCCACTCGCATATCCCGGACATGCAGTCTACCCGGTCTCTCAAGTACCCGAACTTAACAGACGTCAAAGAGCATCTGCGCAGCAGCTGTCAAAAAACAAGCGTAGCAACCATAGCGAAAATGCTCCGCAATTGCAGGACGTTTAACTGGAATTCCCTCGTTGCGTACTACTCCCCGTAAGCACGTTTTTTCCTTTGAACTCCACGCTAAAGACGCCACACCCTCGCGCTGGTGACATCCGGCGAATGTCCCGCCACGAACTTCGACGGGGCTGGCTCGCGTCACATCACATGCAGCCCGTGTCGCCACGTAGCGCGAAGGCCAGGGGCGCTCTGGTCACGAAGGCTGGACTTGTTTGTGAATGGTGTCAACATATCGTGGGGCATATGTTTGACCGCGAGAGGGTCACGTGATCATCGCCTGGCAATGGGTGCAGGGAATCGGCTCATATATGCGGATTGAAAGCAAAGAACTCATGACAGGTCTGTCCGCTATCCAGGGGGCCCCAACTCCACTCTCAGACCCTGGACCGTGTCGGGGTGTTTCGCTCCAAACTGGCGAGCCTCGGGCAGCTGATCTCCGTGACAGTGTCCTCCAACTGACGCCGCAGCTGGTGTCGGCTAGACCATTCTGAACTCCGAGAACTGAACTCTGAGTCACGGCGTGGGCCAGGGCCTCGGCGTGGGCTAGAGCTGCGGCGTGGGCCAGAGTCACGGCGTGGGCCAGAGCCTCGGCGTGGGCCAGTGCCGCGGTGTGGGCCTGAGCCGCGGCGTGGGCCAGAGCCTCGGCGTGGGCTAGAGCCTCGGCGCGGGCCAGTGCCGCGGTGTGGGCCTGAGCCGCGGCGTGGGCCAGAGCCTCGGCGCGGGCCAGTGCCGCGGTGTGGGCCTGAGCCGCGGCGTGGGCTAGAGCCTCGGCGTGGGCCAGAGTCACGGCGTGGGCCAGAGCCGTGGCGTGGACTGGAGCCGCGGTGTGGGCCTGAGCCACCGGCATTCCAAACAGCATGGCCGCAGAGCGGGGGAGCGCGGTGCTCAATGCGTCAGACCAGCGTGTTGTCCCGACTGAAGTGAGCTGCGTGGTTGGAAGGCGTAACTGATTTGCTACTGGCGTAGCATCGTTCTTGGAGTGAAGTAATTATACCTGGCTGCAGACCCTTGGACTGACACCAGGCTGCAAAAATCAGGACAAAACAAGTGACAGCTTCAGCGACCAACTTCGTGGTATCGTAATTGGCCAGCTAACGTCAGGCATCAACGGGTAAATATTATCGAAAATAGATGTTCATTAAAACACGGAGTGCGTTCATGTTATATTCGTACTGTTAGCAGGTGACAGGAAATTGGACACGCTTATCATATACTCACAGGTCCCGGAAGCGACCATGCTGTGCAGGAATATAAACCATGCGAGACGACACGTGAGTACACGGGTTGCCAAACAGACACGATCGCAACCAGACCCTCGGCGAGATCTTGCATTCCCTTCGTGGGGCCAGCTGGGGGCAGGTTCGTCTGTGGCGCCCGTCTCACCACCAGTGCACATGCGCTTGCTTGCTACCATACCGTGCGGCGCTGCCTGGAGAGGCCTCGCCTTGCGGCGCGGCGGGCTCCGATCCAACAGCGCTCGCACTATATCCAAAACCCAGCCCGCGACCCAAAAACTACGGGCGACGGTCGCTCGCCCGGAGAGCCCGCTCGAACACTCGCCCCCACCGACTGGAGCGACGCTGACGTCGTCCAGCGCCTCACAACTTCTGGTAGATGTAGGTGATGCCCTGCTTGGTGTCGAAGAAGTAGCGGTCTGTGACCCGGCGGTCCACGCGGCGCCACTTGCCCGCCTCCTCCAGGTCGTCCATGTGCCGCCAGGCGGTTGGTACTCCGGCACCGTCACCAGGTACTCGAACCGCATCGAGTTGATGATGTAGCCGCCTGAGAGCGTCAGGTCAGGTCAGGTCGGGTCAGGTCGGGTCAGGGGCCGTGCAGTTTGCCTGTGCAGGCATGCACTCACACGCTCAGACACTTCTGGGTGCGGGTGGTCGGGTTGGTAATCGCGAAGACACTTCCGGGTGCGGGTGGTCGGGTTGACAATCGCGAAGACACTTCCGGGTGTGGATGGTCGGGTTGGTAATCGCGAAGACACTTCCGGGTGCGGGTGGTCGGGTTGGTAATCGTGAAGACACTTCCGGGTGCGGGTGGTCGGGTTGGTAATCGCGAAGCCACTTCCGGGTGGGGTGGTCGGGTTGACACATCGCGAAGACACTTCCGGGTGTGGATGGTCGGGTTG
>NW_023597034.1:40392141-40420078 GCF_011947565.3 Pollicipes pollicipes | reverse complement strand
TAGCCCATCGCGCTTCATCGCCAGCTCCATCAACGGCCGTACTTCATGTCCACGAACGCTACGTTGTAGGCGCGGCGGGTTGCGTTGCTGCCGTCCAACTCCGCTAACAGGATGTTAAAGCAAGAGCATTAACCTCAATTAGCTTAAGGTTGTTTTCGTCGACTTGACAGTATGTCTTGTCCGAATACAAGTGGATGAGCACCTTGGCAGGCTTGGCCTTGTGGCGGAAGTTCTTCTGCATCGCCTCAGGCTGGTCTGTGTGTCCAGACTTCGTGTTCAGCAGCACACAGCGCCCGTGCTTGGCCCAGAGCATGGACCCCAGACCGAAGCTGCTCTCCGTGCCTTATACACGAACACACACACACACACACACACACCACACACACCACACACACACACACACACACACACACACACACAACACACACACACACACACACACACACCACACACACACACACACACACACACACACACACACACACACACACACACAACAAATAGAGGAGAGAGGGGAGAGAGAGAGAGAGAGGAAAGAGAGGACGAGGAGAGGAGAGAGGGAGAGGAGATGAGCGACGAGAAGAGAGCGAGAGAAGGAGAGAGAGGGAGCGAGAGAGAGGAGGGAGCGAGAGGAGGGAGGAGATAGAGAGAGAGAGAGAGAGAGATGAGAGGAGAGATGAGAGAGGAAGGAGAGAGAGGATGAGAGGAGGAGAGAAGAGAGAGAGGAGGAGAGGAGAGAGAGAGAGAGAGAGAGAGGAGGGAGAGAGACGAGAGAGGAGAGAGAGAGAGAGAGAGAAGAGATATATATATATATATATATATATATATATATATATATGCATTTAGAGGTAGTAAAAACGTCGTTTAAGGGACAGTAAGTTGCCATCACTTAAGTAATTCGTCAACGTTTCGGTACATTGTGTATCATCATGAGGACAAGAATAACATGGTACAAAGTTACGATGAAATGTAAGTATATTTAACCGGCATTACTAGACATGGCAACGGTCACAGCTAACACCATTCAACAAGATCTCTTTGCACATAAACAGGGCACCTTGAAAAATACAGAAATCACGCGACGAAATATCTCTTTGAGTCCGTGTGCAAAAAGCTACCTTATGATTTACATTGGATATGTAATCCCCATAACATTCAATGGCGGCTCTTTTGGTGAACGTGAAGGGATCCTAAGGTCCTAAGATCGAGAAAATTGCCGCAACGTCTTAATGTGAATAAGTTTTTGACACGCGCTCGGGTAGAGGTCAGATTAACCCCCTCCCCGTGGGTTTTTCCGGAATGGTTTCCGAACGGCGCGACGTGCCCCGCCAAATTTTGTACAGCGGTAGATAATGAAATGACGGATCGCGTGGTATCAAAGAATTAAAAGTTCCCTGTAAGATCACTGACATACGTCAGGTCAAAGTCAAGGCATGAATTCAAGTGAGGTCAATTTTTAGGGAATCGCTCAATCTTGTGGAACACTGGAGCGTTAGACGAACCCACACATCACTGAGATGCTTCCTTAGGCGGCACAAAAATTGAATGGTCACATTGCATTAGCCTAGGGGCAGATATGAAGGTCGGATGAAGATCAAAACCGACCCATTTTATTGCTCTAGGGGTTGCTGTAGCGGGTACTTTCTAGTGCTTATTTCGAATTTGTTGATAACAGGTACCGCGTTAGATATCTTCCATGGGTTTCTTCAAGGATAGAAAAGGTCACTGACCTGAAATGATCCTGGTCAACGTTTCGTTTTCAGGAATATGCTACCAAACATAACCTTTGTCGCCTATTCGAGTGCAAAACTCAAAACAGTATTGCATGATTTTGTTCACCATGACCTTCGAAAGGTCAAACAAAGCCACTGACCTAAAATGAGAGCGTGACCTTTATCTCACAATAGATATCTAGGTTCTGGGGTCACTTTGGAGACCAACTTGGAATTTGACTTTGTATGACCTTATTTGACACGAAGCTCATGATTTAAGGACCTTCAACTTTGACCTAAGTGGGTTCACGAACAGGCCAATACACCCTGTGAATTTGGTGTTTCTAGCTCATTTAGTTCTTGAGATCTTAGGGGGGGGGGGGGGTTAAATTGACCCCGACTCACCCGACCGAAGAGTATCCAACCGGCCACCCGGGCGCGTGTTCAAGTTAACTCGAGTGTCACACACAAGTGCATGGCGCCCAGTAAGCGATGAGTCTGGTTTAGGCAGAACACTCCTTTTATGGTCAGGCTTTCCCAAATGTTGCTGAACTGTGCAGTGCCAACTACGAATGGTTGAACCTGCAAAAAAACTCCACACAAAGTAAAACAATACTTATAAATGAGTACAGAAACGGAGCATTTGAGGAGTTTTTCTCTTAACTTGGAGAGAGACCCGACCGCATGAAACACTACCAATATAATTAGGGAGAACAGAAAGGGGTAAAACCTTGTAGCAGGTTTGCAGCTTTATTTTGCTATTTTTACGACTGCTTTCCAAAATGCGGCAACACCGAATATTTATTTAGTTTAGAACTTTATGAATGGTGGGGGCTTTTACATATTTGATATCCAAGCTCTTCATTTAACTAAAATGATTGAGAGCGGAAGGCAGTTTACTTGAAAGAATGATCTGAGCCGACGAAGCCCGGAACAGGAAAGGTTGTAGTTGGAATTAAAATGAAAAGCTCCGTAAATAGTTGCTTTCACACGACATTGAACGGTTGTATTTTGCAAGCTATCTTGTGTATGCGCAGAAAGGTCGTGTTAAATTGTGTAACCGTGAACGCTGTTACGCCTAGCGATGTCGGTTAAATGTACTTATTTTTCATTATCACTTTATAGCATTGCACTCGTGCCTTGGAGATTATACACATTGTATCGAAACGCTGACGAGCTACATAAATGGTAGGGACTGTTGCCCCTGCCATAAAATCTGAACAGCTTGCTAATATCCGACTATGTTCCATATATATATATATATATATATATATATATATATATATATAAATGTATATGTTATCAAAGTCCATAAGGATTTCAACTGTCAGAACAGGCCACCCACCTTGTGCAGCATATTTACGGCCAGGTCCTCGGTATCCCACGGTGCCACCTACTCCACCGAAGCAGGACGGCTGGAGCTGCCAAAATACCGGCTGGCGTGCTCACAAAGGGACTTTCAATACCGGTGTCGTCCTCGTGGAATAGGCTGCCGGTGAGTGTAGCTGAGTGCCGCTCACTCTCCGCCTTTAAGCGTGCTATGAGGGGCGTGAGTAGGTGGGCGGAAATTTAAGATACGGCGATCCTGTGGCTAATGCACATTAGTCTTTCCTATATCTACATGTTTGTAGTGTTGGTTTGCTATTTTAATGCAAAGACAACAGGCGAAGACCTTTCCTATATTGCTTTGACATCATGAACTGGACGTAAATCAGAAATAGTCTTTCCATGGAGGCATTTCAAATTAAATGCGTACATGATACATTCATAGATGATTAGCAATAGTGATGTCAGATGTGGTCAGCTTCCAAATTTTATCGAAACCAATACTGCTCTGCATGTGAAGTGTGCACAAAGATTGAACGACTTGGCTTTGAGTATAACAACTGAATTTCTGGACTGGTGAAAGGCATGATGACATGTTAAACATGTTGAACATGCTTGAACGAACATGTTCATGAACATGAACATGAACGGCACGCTTGCTGTTTGACGAAAAATCCGGTGTTGATACTCTGTTTCAAAAGCGGTATTTTAGTAGCCGGTAATAGCACTCAATTTCCACATTTCCTGCCCAATACTTAGTTTAAAGAAATGCGCATTACTAAGACATTAGAGAAGTATAGTCTAAGTTAATGCCGATTAGGCTTCGGCACGGCAGTTTTATCACAAACGAGCTAAATCAAAGAAACGCAATGCAGTATAAAAAATGTCTACTGCAAAATGCTTTCGGCGCGGCTGTTTCGAAAGTGCCGCACTCGAATCGTCTGTTGTATTTTCTCCCGAGCTATAGCCACCAACGCCAGACATTCAGCGTCCATGATGAGTGATTTTCGTGCGCCAGAACAGGTCAATGCGTTCACCCAGTGGCCCTCCGTGTTTATGAGCGGTGCGTTTTCTTCATATATTCAGCGTCCATGATGAGTGATTTTCGTGCGCCAGAACAGGTCAATGCGTTCACCCTGTGGCCCTGCGTGTTTATGAGCGGTGCGTTTTCTTCATATATACAGCTGCCATGATGAGCAGCAGACTACGGTTCTGCACTTTGTCAAGATGGTGCAGTAGCAGGATCA
Organism: Pollicipes pollicipes; assembly: GCF_011947565.3. NCBI lineage: Eukaryota > Metazoa > Arthropoda > Thecostraca > Pollicipedomorpha > Pollicipedidae > Pollicipes > Pollicipes pollicipes. The sequence continues at coordinate 40,415,793 of NW_023597034.1, read as the reverse complement.
TATAAAATATAGCAATTAGGACGGTGGCCTCCATTTTTCTAACCCTCCGTCGCCTGTTCCCACGGACTTTATGTCGTGTGATGCGCACATTATTTGTGTATCACGCATGCACGTCATTCACGACTTATGATTCTAAGGTGCGAGAACATGCGATGCTGCTTATGACTCAATGCTGACGTTCCCCAACATTATTTTCATTTCATTTTGGTGAGGAATAGCGTTGACGGGCGACTGGAAAACAATGGTAGGTTGGCTCGTTTTCAGCATGCATTCAGGAGCTCCCGCAAAAAATCAACACGACACAACAACACGACACATGAACAAAATAGCACACAACACACTGCAGGGAACAGCCAACGTTTGAAAGGTTGTGGTACAGAGAAGCCGCATTGGCTCACTCGCAAACAGATTGCCAAAATGGTCACGATAAGAACAAATGGCAGAGCACAGTGTAACCTTGGTTCCCGGTTTGAATGATATATACGTGCTAGGGTAACCATAAATCAGCAATTTTCTTGACGGGGTACATCATCTTGCAGGCTGCTGCGACCACAATGACCTGACGAAATATTTTGGGTGATGTATATATATATATATATATATATATATATATATATATATATATATACATATATATATGTAAAGAGGGTACTGTCCAAAGTACCAAACACACAATGTACGCGACTAAAAACACTACAAACATGTAAAGATAAAAAGACATGTGAATATGAGTGTGCATCAGCAACAGGATCACCATGTCTTAAATCTCCGTCCACCTACTCACGCCCCTCATGGCCCACTAGAATACGGAGAGTGAGCGGCACTCAGTCGCACTGACCGGCAGCCTATTCCACGAGGACGACGCTCGGTATCGAAAGTCCCTTTGCGAGCGCGCCAGCCCGCATTTGGGCAGCTCCGGCCGTCCTGCTTCGGTGGAATGAGTGGCACCGTGGGATGCCGAGGACCTGTCCGTAATTATGCTGCGCAATGAGGGGCCCAGCCCTGGTAGCTTAAAATCTTAGGGACTTTGGTAACGTCCCGCACCTTGACTAACAACTGTATTCGGTTCCATTCCAAAGCCTGGAGCGCCGGACCAATTCTGTCCAGACATCTTGTTCCTGTCACAACCCTGGCATCAAAATTTACAACTTTCTGACACTGATGTTTGATGTTTCTGCGGCCGAGCTTCGGTGGTGTGACCGAATGCAGCTTAAACCATGACTTGCTTGAATTGGTCAGGTCTCCGAAAAACACGTTTGTGTTTGCAGTTGGCTGCAAGTTGCGGCGGTCAGGTCTCCTCAAGGTTTGCGCGGCTGTATAGGGGAGAGGTTCCAAGTGCGGCAATGACGCGGTCCATCGGCGCGGTCGTGCCCCTGTTGGCGTCGGCTGCGTCGGCCCCGGCTCAGCTAGGCCGACCCCACCGACCATGTCGACGACCGGGGTGGCCCGACTCCGTCTGCACCGACGGCCAGGCCGGATGTGTCTTCTGGTTCACCGAGCGAGGGCGTGGATGAGCCTGGTATGCGTAGCTTCACCAGCAGCTGTCATTAACTCTTAAGTCTTTGCTAAGATGGTGACGGCATGTTGTCAAGCTCACTTTCTCATGCGATAGTTGCTGCCCCTCACGCGGCAAAAGCTTCGAACTAAGCGCTGGGCGTTGTGACGGAATCTGAGTGTGGAAATGTTTCCAGTGTCCTCACGGACAAAATGGGGTCCCTGCACATGTGGGTCTCCTGGGCAGTGTTGCAAGGTGAAGCTATCCTAGAACAGGAGCTCCTGTTCTAGAAAAAAACCTCTTCGTGCAAAGCGAGCACAGCACGTTCCTGCTTCACGAAGGGGACTCCAAATCTAGCCATGGAGCCTCCGGTGTGGAAAAGACCCTTATGAGCCTGAGTCGTCAATATCTTGCTCAGTTACAGGGCCTCCTTAATTTGAATTTAGTTAGTCTACGGTAGCTACAATGCTGTTAGTGTCAGACAAAGGGCCTTCCAGGAGTGGGCAAAACATACTCTTGCTCCCTGCCTGCGGGCAGAGGGATAACTGTCCCCTCTGTCCCCCTGCCTCTTCCCCTCTGGCCCCTCTGCTGCGCCGCTTCTTGCGACTATGCGTACGTTTTGACTGAACTGTAAGACATTCTGTGCACAAATTATATTACACACCCATGAGAGCTTTTTGGTCATAATGTAACAAGGTAAACTTGGGTGGGGGATTATGCTCTCACTGTGTGTGTGAACAAGGCTGTATGTCCAACATCGCTTTAGCGGAATTAATTCAGGCTGTTGTTGATTAGTTACGGATTTAGAAACGTTCAGCATGTCGAGTACAAGCAGCACGGATGAATTTGTGTTTAACCACCACTGATTTTATGATTCCGGCCAAAACAGGCCCGTACACGGCCATCTCGGCTAATTAATACCGCGCAAGTGAGTGGCACAAGCCAGACCATTATAGGCCTCCTGGCTGCGGGTTTCACCTGGAAGGTTATGGCGAGCTCAACTCTAGGAGGACATCAACGACCCCAGCCAGGCGCTGTGGCCGGCACCCGACCCGGTTCGCCTTAGTAACGTGACCAGTGAGTGTGATGGACGTTCTTCCTCTGTCTGCAGCTAACAGCAAACGTTATTTGCTGACATTCCGAACATTTCGCGTTTGTGTGGCATGTATAGAATAGTAGTTTGTTTAACACTGGCTGTAGTCCTATTTAGGATTTCGTAGTCAAGTTACTGAAGTTATCCTTACGTGTACTTCTTTAGCAAAATGAAGGGTCTGGTGCTGAACCACCTGCTCATGCAGATTCCAAATGTTATTGAGGAAATTACTAGGGCCTCTCTTTCATTTAAAATGGTGTTAGGTTTAGTTCGTGTGGTGCCTTTTTTACCGCTTCATTAGTTCGCGCCTTTTGGTTGGCATGTAATACATGGCTGAGTTCGTGCGTGAATTGTGTTTACAGACTTCCTGGAGATGAAGCTTGGTATGGTCCCGGATCCGCATGGTCTGCCCGGCGAAAATAAATGACGAAGCCATCTACGCAAGCGGGGCCTCGCTGGCGAAAAAACATCAGCTGGCGTCACGTCGCCAACCCCGCCGCGGCGTTCAGTCCGTCACCGAGCCCGCCAGTCCGTCACCGACCCCGCCCCGGCGTCCGGCCTGTCCGGGACCCCGCCGCGGCATTCAGTCCGTCACCGAGCTCGCCAGTCCACCACCGACCCCGCCCCGGCGTCCGGTCCGTCCCGGACCCCGTCCCGCGTCCAGCCTGTCCGGGACCCCGCCTTGGCGTCCAGTCCGTCAACGACCCTGCCCCGGCGTCCAGCCCGTCCCGGACCCCACCTCGGCGTCCATCTCGTCCCGGACCCCGTCCCGCGTCCAGTCCGTCAACGACCCTGCCCCGGCGTCCAGCCCGTCCCGGACCCCGTCCCGCGTCCAGCCCCGCCTCTGTTCCCCTCGCAGCCCTGGATGACGGGCTCGAAAGCCAACTGCTGTACAACCGTATGAGATATCAAACGCATACAACTGGGCGAAGGATTTACCCTTTATTCGGTGAAGGGCTGCCATGATTTCGTGGAGAGTTCCTGTGCGATTTTATGAGGATTCCTGACGGACCATGCGGAGTATGCCTGCAGGGTTTTGAGGGATTCGTGAAGGGCTGATGGAAAGCTTCTGTGGGACTATGTGGGACAAGTGTCTGTGGGGCTAAGAATTTCTGTGGCGTTGATAGAAAGTTCCTTAGAGATTTTGTGGAAGATTTCTGTGGGATTTTCTGCACAATTCTTGTGAGTTTTTGTGCAGGGTTCTTGTCACATTTTGTGTTGAATTTATGGGGCGTTTTGTGGGGGTTCTGCAAGTCTTTGAGGTGGATTCTTATGGGACTTTATGCAGAATACCTGTTGGGCTTTGTGCAGAATTCCCGCGGGATTTTGTGCAGGTTTCTGTGTAATGCATGCAGGTGAAAGATGCATGCAGAATCACGGGAATGATTTGCACAGGAATCCTTGTAACAATTTCGCACAGGTCTCCCACAAGCCTGCTTATTCACGAAGCATGCGAAACAGTCCTACCGTAATCCTACAGGACTATTGGCAAAGGAAGCGTTGACGATGATGGCGAATGTACGGCAACATTTGAACATTCGTGGCATTTGGGTAGTTTATGTCTGGTGGCTGAGTGTAACGCTGAATTGGCCGCGTTTAGGTTTCGTATGCGGCTTGCAACTCTGAGCAGACCCGTGACGGCTTCATGAGCTAGGTTTGTAATCACACACATTCAAAAATGTGCAGCATTGTGGGGCCACTTTGATCTGTCAACTTGTGACACGTTTTGATCTACAACAGTGCTGACATGCATATAAGCCGCCCAGGGCGCACGTGCCGCTCGTGCGTCGCACGCTCCCGCACCGCTTCAAACTGTGGTGACGGCGATGATTTGTGAGCCGGCCATGACATCTGGTCCGAAGTAGATATACAAATTAAAAGCAATCAACCGCATGCCCTCCCGCGTTTCCATCCCCTCCCCCCCCCCCCCCCATTCCAGTCCCGTCCGCAGTGAGATCAAGTTTGCCAAGGTCATCGGGTTTATGGACATGGGACAGCGCCGACAAAGCGAAACGCAGAACGTCTGAAACATGTCTAGAAACCCTAGAATGGATGCATTCGGTGGTTGCCAAAAAAGGCACAGAATATGCCGAATATTCCTGATTATGTTTCCGATTATAAGTCGAATCATGGCATTTGCACAGATGATTGAGTACGCCCTACATGTCTAACACTAGCCATCTAAAAAAAATGTCATGCATAGCGCTTATGAGATGTATGCGGGCAGACAGGGTCAAACTGCTCGAAACTGCGTTTCTCTTCACCAGTGTCATGGACGAGGACCTGCGCCTTCCGGTTGGTCAGGTTGATGTTAAAATGGAAACAAGTTTTTTGAGCTTCCTCGTTATTGTTATTTTGTTATCATATATTTTGCATTTTGTTATCACATATTTTTGTATTTATCATATATTTATAATTTTATTTTGTTACCACATTATATCATACATTTTGTGAGCTGTTTCGTCTCTTTATTTCTCGTTGCCTCGTTTGTAACGCTTCGCAAGAAGTTCCGATGGAACAGAATTGAATTTGAAGCTGGAGAATTAAATGCCAGTACAATGACACCGGTACGCACAAAATCAAGTTCTTTATTTGCACGATAGTTCAGGCCGGACGGGGTACAGAATTGTATTGGCTGGCCTGGAACTGCCCGCATTAATGTTGTCAAGTATGTGTGGTTTCGTATATCGCTTTCTCACATCTGTGTGCACTGGTCATCGTCTCTTGCTGTGTGCCAGCCATAATCAGGTGAGGAAAGCGTCGCTGAACTGTCGCAAGGCGGTCACCGTCTATGGGTGCGCGCTGTCCGCCGGTGACGCGCATCAGCCGCTCCCGACACCACACATTCTTGCACCATTCCACCGGCGCCACTCGCCGGGCGCCCGCTGTGCGAGGCGGATTTCGTGAGCCGTTTCTGTGAGCCGCCGGTCTGCCACTTCCAATGTAAGCCGTGGCATCTCCTGTCCACCGGCTGAATCTCACCTCGCATATCCCGGACATGCAGTCTACCCGGTCTCTCAAGTACCCGACACTTAACAGACGTCAAAGAGCATCTGCGCAGCAGCTGTCAAAAAACAAGCGTAGCAACCATAGCGAAAATGCTCCGCAATTGCAGGACGTTTAACTGGAATTCCCCTCGTTGCGTACTACTCCCCGTAAGCACGTTTTTTCCTTTGAACTCCACGCTAAAGACGCCACACCCTCGCGCTGGTGACATCCGGCGAATGTCCCGCACGAACTTCGACGGGGCTGGCTCGTGTCACATCACATGCAGCCCGTGTCGCCACGTAGCGCGAAGGCCAGGCGGCGCTCTGGTCACGAAGGCTGGACTTGTTTGTGAATGGTGTCAACATATCGTGGGGCATATGTTTGACCGCGAGAGGGTCACGTGATCATCGCCTGGCAATGGGTGCAGGGAATCGGCTCTCATATATGCGATTGAAAGCAAAGAACTCATGACGGGTCTGTATCCGCTATCCAGGGGGCCCCAACTCCACTCTCAGACCCTGGACCGTGTCGGTGTTTCGCTTCCAAACTGGCGAGCCTCGGGCAGCTGATCTCCGTGACAGTGTCCTCCAACTGACGCCGCAGCTGGTGTCGGCTAGACCATTCTGAACTCCGTGGCAGTCCGCTCCAACTGACGTCACAGCTGGCGTCGGCTAGACCATTCTGAACTCCGTGACAGTGGTCTCCAACTGACGTCGCAGCTGGTGTCGGCTAGACCATTCTGAACTCCGTGAGTGTCCTCCTTGGACAAAATGAAAAGTTACGTACTAAGAAGCTTACACGTGAATTACGTAAGTTAATAAGTGCATTAGTGAGGAGCATTATGCGTATAAATAAGAGAATAATAAAACGTTATTCCTCGTTGAATGGCAAGGAGAATGGAGAGATAGATTTTTCAACATTTAGCTTTCCATTCTTCTGGTTGTTCTGAGTGATAAGGCTATTAGTGCCGTCTTCTTCATGCTTCTTAGTTGCTTGGAATTTGAACTACTGCATTCTGATAGTACAAAGGCCCTTTTCTGAGTTAATGTACCTATTGATTATTTTAGTTACCATTATGTAATCATCTCCATTTCATTGGCTTTCAACCCATTCAGTCCTCGTAAGCTGGCAAATTTGGAAATCGGTCCGGTCATAACTTATGTTTTGTTGAAAGCTTCTGATCCCGTCCAATCTGGCCTGCGAATTGGTCCACATTCCGTGACATGGCGTAGTGTCGGCTAGCAGGCGGCGCAGAATTTGACCGCAGCGCCGCGGCGGGCCAGAGTCACGACTTGGGCCAGGGCCTCGGCGTGGGCTAGAGCTGCGGCGTGGGCCAGTGCCGCGGTGTGGGCCTGAGCCGCGGCGTGGGCCAGAGTCACGGCGTGGGCCAGGGCCTCGGCGTGGGCTAGAGCTGCGGCGCGGGCTAGCGCCGCGGTGTGGGCCTGAGCCGCGGCGTGGGCTGGTCACGCGTGGCAGGGCTCGCGGGGTAGAGGCCGTGGGGAGTCACGGCGTGGGCCAGAGCTGGCTAGTGCGCGGGTGGGCCTGACGCGGCGTGGGGTAGACTCGGCGTGGGTAGAGCCTCGGGTGGGACGTGAGCGGTGGGGCTAGAGCCTCGCGTGGGCCAGGCCGGTGTGGGCCTGAGTCACGGCGTGGGCAGAGCCGGCGTGGCTAGAGCTCGGCGTGGCCAGAGCTCGGGGGGTGGACTGCGGCGCGGGCCAGTGCCGCGTTGGGGTGTGTGGGCCAAAGCAGCGTGGGCAGAGCCTCGCGTGGGCAGAGCCTCGCGGGGCCAGTGCGCGGTGTGGGCCTAGCCGCCGGGGAGAGCCTCGGCTAGGCCTTCGGCGTGGGCAGAGTGCGGCGCGCGGCCAGTGCGCGGTGGGGCCTGAGCCGCGGCGTGGGCTAGAGCCTCGGCGTGGGCCAGAGTCACGGCGTGGACCAGAGCCGTGGCGTGGACTGGAGCCGCGGTGTGGGCCTGAGCCACCGGCATTCCAAACAGCATGGCCGCAGAGCGGGGGAGCGCGGTGCTCAATGCGTCAGACCAGCGTGTTGTCCCGACTGAAGTGAGCTGCGTGGTTGGAAGGCGTAACTGATTTGCTACTGGCGTAGCATCGTTCTTGGAGTGAAGTAATTATACCTGGCTGCAGACCCTTGGACTGACACCAGGCTGCAAAAATCAGGACAAACAAGTGACAGCTTCAGCGACCAACTTCGTGGTATCGTAATTGGCCAGCTAACGTCAGGCATCAACGGGTAAATATTATCGAAAATAGATGTTCATTAAAACACGGAGTGCGTTCATGTTATATTCGTACTGTTAGCAGGTGACAGGAAATTGGACACGCTTATCATATACTCACAGGTCCCGGAAGCGACCATGCTGTGCAGGAATATAAACCATGCGAGACGACACGTGAGTACACGGGTTGCCAAACAGACACGATCGCAACCAGACCCTCGGCGAGATCTTGCATTCCCTTCGTGGGGCCAGCTGGGGGCAGGTTCGTCTGTGGCGCCCGTCTCACCACCAGTGCACATGCGCTTGCTTGCTACCATACCGTGCGGCGCTGCCTGGAGAGGCCTCGCCTTGCAGGCGCGGCGGGCTCCGATCCAACAGCGCTCGCACTATATCCAAACCCAGCCCGCGACCCAAAACTACGGGCGACGGTCGCTCGCCCGGAGAGCCCGCTCGAACACTCGCCCCCACCGACTGGAGCGACGCTGACGTCGTCCAGCCGCCTCACAACTTCTGGTAGATGTAGGTGATGCCCTGCTTGGTGTCGAAGAAGTAGCGGTCTGTGACCCGGCGGTCCACGCGGCGCCACTTGCCCGCCTCCTCCAGGTCGTCCATGTGCCGCTCCAGGCGGTGGTACTCCGGCACCGTCACCAGGTACTCGAACCGCATCGAGTTGATGATGTAGCCGCCTGAGAGCGTCAGGTCAGGTCAGGTCGGGTCAGGTCGGGTCAGGGGCCGTGCAGTTTGCCTGTGCAGGCATGCACTCACACGCATCATACACTTCTGGGGTGCGGGGTGGTCGGGTTGGGGTAATCGCGAAGACACTTCCGGGGGCGGGTGGTCGGGTTGACAATCGCGAAGACACTTCCGGGTGTGGATGGTCGGGTTGGTAATCGCAAAGACACTTCCGGGTGCGGGGGTGGTCGGGTTGGTAATCGAGAAGACACTTCCGGGTGCGGGTGGTCGGGTTGGTAATGCGCAAAGACACTTCCGGGTGGCAGGGTGATCGGGTTGGTAATCGCACAGAACACTTTCCGGGGTGCGGGTGGTCGGGTGGTAATCGTGAAGACACTCCGGGTGCAAGGTGGGTCGGGTTGGTTATCGCGAAGACACTTCCGGGTGCCAGGTGGTCCGGGTTGGTTATACGCGAAGACACTGACTTCCGGGTGCGGGTGATCGGGTTGGTAATCGCAAAGACACTTCCGGGTGCGGGTGGTTGGGTTGGTAATCGTGAAGACACTTCCGGGTGCGGGTGGTCGGGTTGGTAATCGTGAAGCCACTTCCGGGTGTGCAGGTGGTCGGGTTGGTTATCACGAAGACACTTCCGGGTGACAGTGATCGGGATGGGGATCGCGAGGCTGACAGCACGCGATGCACCGTAGCAGCCATGTCTTACGGCAAGAACTTCAACATGTTCAAAACACAAATCGACCACAACTTGACTGTAATATTGGTGTTCGAAGCGGACCATAGTGTCGGTTCCAAGTGGGTAGCATATCCTTTTTATATATATATATATATATATATATATATATATATATATATATATATATATATATATATATATATATATATATGTTGCATTTTGACCATCTCACGTTAAAGATTACTTCTCTGGTGACCTCACATCACGAGGGTGGGGTCTGTCTCGCCGGTCGCATGTTGTGCAGTGGCAATTGCATGATCTGTTTGTTGTTTTTTTTGTATGATGGTGACGGGTACCATGCCTCTTATCTGCAACGTTTCAAGTGAAGTGAGGTGTCTGCTCCGTGGTGTGGGCAAGTAAAGTGATGTCGGTGAGAACACACTCCTTGTGAGTGTTGTGATGTGGTTTGTGCACCCACATGTTTTCGATGCCCCTGCCGCAAGTGCACAATTTAACGTCCGATGAGACTCAGTAGTCAAGTGAGTGCAGATTACTTTATGGGTTTCGCAGTCCCCGGCGGTACATCCGAAACAGCAAACTACATTGGTCTGCTTCAATTTACCTCCGGTTTGATTGAGATTATTTTTCATATGAAAGCAAGATGTTTTTCAGTTTTTTAGCATGTTACAAATGCTAATTTTTCCGTTGATCAGAAGGGGCGCAGGGTGTGAGGAGAATGCTATGCATTCAGGTTTTCTTCGGTTTTCCGAGATTAATTCACGGTATTTTTAAGTTTCAATATCTTATGACGGTTCCACCGAGAGTATTCCTTTCTCTGTCTTTTTAAGATAGTTATTGAATAAGGATTTCGTGACATCGCCAGTCAGTATTCGCGTGTCCATATTGATGATCATTTGACACAGCCGATCCAGTTCCCGATCAAAAGCTCTCCACGAAAAATAATTTTTCAAAGCCTTGTGTGTATCAACGAGAATATCCCTTTTAGCGTGGGTTATCATCTTATAGGTGTACTTGATAAACCGCATAAGCCGTTTTCCAATGGTAGTTGTTCATGTAGCATATTATGGATGTTCATGATCCGATAAAAGCTACATATAGAAAGGAACTTTAACAAAGCGCAGCTGCTTTTCTCCCCCGCATTTCTGATTCTTAAATTTGTAGCAGTAAGCACAGACAAATCTATCATGTGCAAATCATGTTTCAGTATATATTTTTCCGGCTATATACTCGATACCAATATTCACCCTGAAATAAAACGAGTCACTATGGTTCATCGAGTCACATCTAAAAATGTGTATATATATATTTTTATATATATATATATATATATATATATATATATATATATATATATATATATATATATATATATATATATATATATATATATATATATATTATATATATATATATATATATATATATATATATATATATATATATATATATATATATATATATATATATATATATATACGAACCATATATAATGCAATCTCCATGCATTATTTCAGGCAGCAAAAGTGCAAGCAAAAACGCTGCCTTCATATTTTGAGACGGCTATCACGTATCAGTGTCCAACACCAAGCCACGTCCAGCGGCTGGCTTTACCGGGTTTGCAGATCCGGATCATCTCGTCCAGAGCCTCGGGTGGCAGGTGTCCCTGCACGAAGCCGCCGGCGACGACCACGGCATCGTACGTGTCGGCCTTGACCTGGGTCTCGTGCTCCCCTATGGTGTCCTGCGGGCGCGACCCAGCTCAGCATCCGGTTCAAAAACGGAGGTCATGTCACGGATCGACAACTGGCCAGGCGGGATCCGTCTTAGGTTCGTGCGGTATACCCTGCACTACTGGTGTGATGGTCGTTTTGTGGCGTATCTGGCAAATTTCCCCGAAAAATTATCGGTTATAAGCATCGTCGCAACATCTAATCGAAATATCTGATCGACTCTATAGCTTAGCCTTCGCTCTGATCTCCCGTTTTTCATTACGCGGACTGATAAGGGGGTCGATGCGCCCCCCCCCCTGCCTGCCGTTTCCAACATAAGAAGGATAGAGCTCAGTAGAAAACACCAGTGAGTTTTTCAACGAGATCCCGCAATTGGTAATCGGCTTTATGTCACTAGGTCAAAAATGGACCTCATTATACCAAATTAAGAGTTACATTTTCTCAAAAATCAAACTTTTTCAGCTTAACATGCTCATATGTACAAGACCAAGCACCATTGCGGCACGAATTCCGACCAGGCAGATTTTGTGTTGAATTCTGAATTCAATGTCATGTGGTTGCATGCCTTTTTGCGGACATTTCTATGCTGTGGGGATTCGGGGAGGGACTGGGGTTGCATTACCCCGCTCCTAGTAGGGCTAACCCCCACAACCAGGACCCCACAACCCCCATCTTTGCACATATGGTATGAAAAATTGGCACGATATATGATGCATCTGGCTTTACTCGCTGATCCAAATCGTAACAAAACCCCACAAAGAGTTAAATGTACGCAATGGGGTTATGCCTAGGGTCAAGGTCATCATGCACTAACCGATTGCAAATTGATCGTTTACCTCGATGTATTTCCCGTAGATGCCTCTCTTCATAGCGACGCCCATCATCTCCTGGGAAGGATCAATCGCGTCCAGGTGGCGAACTCCTTCGTCGTACAACTGTGGGCAATTACGACAAAGTAGTGTTAGCACTGCTGGCAGTGTCCGGCCGTGCCATAGCAACAGTGACTGCGTTGTACTGCTGAAAGAAAGAATGGGTCATGTACGATAGCGTATCTTACTGGTTTCAGCTTGCTTATTCTGGTCACTGCACGGGCTGTTTGGGACAAGTTGGCATTATTCATATACAATTTGTCACTTGGACTGAAGCATCTTTTATTGGTGGGGGAGGGGGTGGGAGTGAGGGAGGCAGACTGCTCCAGGGTGCCTCCTGAAAAACTGGGACCTGCTCACAGCGGGCCTCCTGGGTAGTCCTTTTTCCAAAGTTTTTCACGTTCCCTCTCATATATTTTTTATTATATGCATCAAAATCCATGCGGATAAATTTCGACAGTATACCAGGGGGCATCTAGCTATTATAGGGGATTCCCGATCCAGCGAAGGGCGTCCCTATCTCAAAACAGGGCCTGCTCCTCTATAAAAGGGTCTTTTGATGCATAGAGATGCCTTTTAATCCGAGACACCTTCATCGGATGGGTTCTCTTGTCTCGATCTGGTGTAGAGAGATAGCTAGGAAGATAAGCGTCATCATTCATCGGCGTTAGTTTCGGTGCTGCGGTTGGCGTAATATTGCCAATACCAGTGCTGAGATCCCCTGTTTTATTATCTTTGAAACATTCGATAATACAGTTGCAGATATTGCAGAGGTGGTTGAAGCAGGCGAGGGGTGCAAATCGGACAACAAAATTTTGCGAAGAAGGGTTTTAATTTAAATATGAAGATCTACAAAAACAAGAATATGTCACAGACCAATCATGACGTCCAAGCTCAGACCATAAGCGGCAGAACTAATGCATCAGGTCATCAATATATAATAAATCATAGTATATTATAATAGCACATCATAGGTATACATCACAGGGACAAATCATCAGGGGCAGTGCATCAGTATATGCATATATACGAGCGAAAGATGTTTTCACATTTTGCACACCCTAACACGGTGACCAGCGTCTTTCAATGCCAACATTTTCGTGCATCCGACATCCTCTGATTTCAGGGAGCCCGAATGCCGACCTCGCATGATATAAACACATGGATATGCCGATTCACCGAATGATTCGATCGATGTTGGGCCCGTTCTCGGAACCGTGCGATTGAAGGCACTATCAATCATATGCCTTATTGGATATGCCCTAAGATATGCAGGGGTTCATTGCAGAATAATAATATGTATGTGTATTGCAGAATAAGCAAGATGAAATCCTGTGGTAAGAAATGGGCCTCTGGACCGTATGTGATCTCACAATTGACCGCATATTCGTACTTGGATTCCGACAGCATCGGATAAGAGCATACTGTGGTATCGCGTACAGAACAGGCATCCAGAACAGAAAAGAAGTGCTCCCGAGATAGCCGTTCACTTTCCTAGATTGCTCCCTCATTGGTTTATGCTGATGACGGTGAACCTGGAACAGTCAATCAGCGCCGTACTGCTGTTGAGGGTACTTCCATAATGATTGATCCAGTCCCTAAACAAAATTCCAGCGCCTGAGTGAGCTCTGCAGCCAAGAATAGCATCCAGTTAACTTAATACCAAAACATCCTAAAGCACCCGGATTTTGACTGGAATAATATCTTGCTTAATTAGCACGGAACATTGGCATACTTGTAGCAGATCGGTCAGGATGCAAGTTCTGGACCCATCCGCCTCCGGTCCGTGTTCCAGAGCCGCGAACTACACTTAAGCAAATGCACCAACGGCACGTACCGAAATGCATAACGGCGTTCGTTCAAACATGTTGCGTTGTATTGCAGCGGACGAAGTTTGAACGTTTAGGGAAAAAAATGAGGAGCTAACGAAAAGAGATAAGGTCATGTTTATAATGGAGACGTGGACGTTCAATTCGAGCATACCTTCAAATCTTAAGCATGCATTTCAAACGTATTTGTTGCCATAACACTCAAATGTCCCGAAGCTGTCTAATTTACTACGCAACAGGACAATTTACTAAGCTGGCATGTCTTCTGGTGTTTGTCCATGACCTGATATGCCTGTAATACATGACCCCTGTTTTCGATGAGTCTGAAAGTGTTCTGGACACCATAAGTGACCTGAATACGTCCAAGCCGATTCATGTAAGAAATCCAAACATCGGAATATCATGTGCCAATGCGCCTGGCGAAAAGCTCCAATATCAAACCCGAACCGACACACGCTACACCACATCTGACAGGGGTCGTCTGAGGCTGTGGCCTGACCTAGGTCTGACCGTGGTCGTCTGAAGTCGTGGTCTGACCGAGGTCTGGCCGAGGTCGTCTGAGTCGTGGTCTGACCGAGGTCTGACCGAGCTCGTCCGAGGTCGTCTGACGGAGGTCTGACTGACATCGGCTGGGTGGCCATGTCTGGTGGGGGCGCGGCAGTGCCCTTGCGGTCGTTTTTGTTTTAGTTTGCCTGGTCAGCCTGTGTGTGTTTACCGTCCCAACACCAGACCGCCGCGCCGCGTCTGGGAGGCCGCACCCGCTGGCCCCGGTCGTCGGTCCCGACCGGCTGACCAAGCGGGGCTCTGTGAAATGTACATGCTCACCCCTGACCTCGGGACCTGCCCGTCAGGTCTGGGCGGGTCGACTCTGAAACAAACGTGTGTAGCTCAGGCTGACGCCTCAGGTTAACCATGATTGTGACGAAAGGTCAACGGTGTATTCAGGAGGCCAACAGTGGGGTGAAGGCGGTGGTTTTTCCATGTGTACGTAGAATATCTAAGCGTAGGTTCATTTCAAGCGTAGAACAAAATGCAAAAGACGATGGGAATGCAAAAGCGTGCATAAATGCAAACGTTCCAAATTTGATATTACAACTATGGTAAATATGAGGGAATATCTATAAACTTTCCCGAATCAAGTGATGATCAAAAGGCAAAAGCGTGTATAAATGCAAACGTTTCAAATTTGATCTTACAACTATGGTAATTTGAGGGAATATCTGTAAACTTTCTCGAATCGAATCTAGAAACTTGCTCGAATCATAACGTACGTCTAGTTTGCAAATATCATGGGGTACAAGGGACCACTGCAGAACAACAAATATTAATAAACGGTGCAGACAGCGGCGCTTACTCCAAATTGTGGTGCTTGTTTCCGCTTCCGGCAACACCCTAGGCTGGTGGTGAATGTGGACAAAAAAATTGCATGGGAAAATGCAGGCTAATGATGCCCTAGCGTGGATATTGAAGCTGGGTATTTCCAGCATTGTAAGGTTTGGATTCCAGGGTAAGTTGACTTGTGTCCGGGTTTGCATTAGTTCTTCGCATCCATTCCAAAATATTTAGGTCTTTGCATTACAGTGTTAAGCTAATGTTATGAATTAGAAAAGGCAACGGGCGACCCAGCACAATATAGGGCAGACTAATATGCGTTCCATTTAGTTGATCTGAAGAAAATGTGAGCCAGGAGAATGCAAAATACATCCAATTCCATGCTTCATTGATACCTTTAATCATTCAGAGCGCTTCGGAGACCGACGAACCAAGTATAAAATTTCAGAACTCTTAGCATTCGAAAATGTTTAAATATATTCGCATGCTGCGATTCGGAATTCTTTCGAAACACATAAATCGTATCGACTGACAGGCCTTCATAGCTACATACCAGATACCATCCGCATGATTTGACGTATCCGTCTCCGCAACATGTGAACTCACTACGACGCCATAGACATTTCACCAACATTATCTAACCTTATAGCTGAGCCATCGGATACCCACTAGCGTTCTCCGGATATGCTCATGCCACTTACGTCTCCTGCCGCTGTCACTTTTCAAGGGCTCGGATCAGGGACGATCAAGGGCTCGGCTGGAGAGCAGAAGGGCCCGAAGGACTGGCTGTAGATCACATGAAAAATTGCGGCCTGTTTAGATTCAACTATTTAATGTTCTAAAGCGTTCGCAGGCACCTCTTTCAGATGCGTCATCACCTTCGCCCATACGTTGACCATAACTCAGCGTCAGCCACGGGGCCCGCACGGCCTATGGAGACTGCAACGCCTGGTGTCGAGGTCGTGTTACTAAGATTTGCGAGCGCGCATGTTCAGAACTGCGGTACATAATTTGCATGGCTAATCGATCGTGACTAAATGTCGAATGCCTCCACACAAGCATGGATTAGCCTAGTTCAGGCAAATTGTTAGCCTATTTCGATATACAATTTATATTCGCGGGGTCCATAATATTTCCGTAGGACTCAGATAGAAATTCTGACAAAGCTTCTGAGTTCTATTGGTTAAGAAAGCATCCACTGGCCCATTGCAAAATGAAGAGCGCGGACAATTTATTTCATCCCGTTGTTGAACGCATGATTTGTTCGGTTTATTGGCTTGAAATCTGGCAGAATCTATATCGGGGTAGCTTCTTGCTTCTATTCCAGTTCTAAAAGGAAAGTTAAAAAGGCCAATAAAAGCACGCCCTCATTAACTACTGGGTCATATGCGGCTTTTTTCCGGGCATTTCGCCATCAGGGGGCCCTTTGTCAACCCTATGCCCCCCCCCCCCCCCCCCCACTTGCCGAAGCTCTGGCCGCGCACGTGCTCATGACTAAACAAATCGGGCGTTGTCTGCGTTTCTCTAATCACAGGTTGTCACAAAGAACCCTGAGTTTTTCACGCCGCACATTGCTCATCGTCTGGTCCCATAGGACAACACATTGTGCCAACCTCTCTGATGGTCTGAAAACATCATTGATCTGATCACAAAATGGCTGCGTGACAAGCGCTGGCACGTTCCATCTTGTGATCTATGACGCTTGGCACACATTCCAACACTGACATCAATCGGAGTCGCAGTTTCGACGTCAAAATGAGCGATGAGACACATGATATCAAATAGAAGTGATTGTATATATGCCAGCAGCAAGAATAAACTGCTTAAATAGGACCGTCGGTCACCCCTACTGTCAGTTTACGTCAAATGATACGACACGTCGCAGCCATGTCCACATACCAGCACGAACAAATATTTGTGGGTTAAACGCAAAGGAAGGTCTGCCCAGAAACATACAATTAGCGCTCGTGACTGACGGATGCCAAGAGGCTAATCTGATGAACAGTAACCACTTGGACTTGACTTTTGGTTGGCGCGCTTCGGCCTGTTGAGCCCTCAGCGTTCGTGACGGGCTTCCTTTTACCAGCGCGGGACTCCGACGCTTGTCCGGATGAATTGCGCAAAGTGGTGCATCCCCCAGTGTGCAGCCAAGCGACCGCGTGACCTAAGTAACCAACACGGGATGGGGTTTACCCGGAAGCGTCCCAGCGGCGACCACTCGTGACGGAGGCTGGGAGGTCAGTTCAGGCCGTGACCCTGTCCGACTCACGAGCGGGAGTCCCCCGTCAGGGGTGAAAAGAAAGCCACCGATAAGCAGGATATGGTGGGCGACAAACATGGACATTTTGCGAGACTTTAGTGACAAAATTGAGAAATGGGAACAAATAACAACAGACCATCCCAGTTAAACGAAGCTCAAATCCTTGTGTTGGTCTGTACTCGCCAACGCTAGCAGCGTGAGCATATATAGAGCACGTGTCGAAGTGTTGGCGTTTCGCTGCATGAGCAAGTTGAGCCAAAATATGTTGTTAAACATAGCAGCTTTAATCAGGATAGTTTGGAGCAGGTGACAAAAATATGCTACAAGCTATAATGTACCAGTGCGGATGTCACAGATCAGTAGTGACGCGGTGTTTTTCCCATGTCCCTCAGGTCAGTGTTTTCCACAGACCTTTCAGCCAAGCGTCAATTCACATACTAAACAGCATAAAACGCCAGACAACTAAGCGTATTACTAGTTGCAAGAATCGCAACAGACCACAGCATATTGCGACGAACGTGATCAGTTTGCCGCGCAGCGCTTTAAATTGTCGTGCCATTTGATAACGATGGCTTCGAATGCCCGCCACGCGATTGTGAATCGGGTTCAGTGCAAGACTGTAGACTACCTTTGGCTGTGTTTATGTCATGAGGTCATGCGGTTGAAAGACAAGCAATCGTCAGTTTATCTAAGGCGCTGTTCGTTTCTCCTAGAGCTACCATGACGGACGCTCCTGGTAATAGCGTAAAACCCCTGTCGATCTAGGAGGTCCGTTGTTTGTCTGCCCGAACTGTTCCTTCAGAAGTCAACAAAGGATCTCGGATCGACGCATATGAAGGACATATGAAAAATGACAAGTCAAATGACACACGCTGCCGTCCATGGAGAGACTCGTCAAGTGGAGGTCGTGATGAGAGACTCGTCAAGTGGAGTATGTGATGAGAGACTCGTCAGGTGAAGGTCGTGATGAGAAACTCATCAGGTGGAGGTCGTGATGAAAGACTCGTCAAGTGGATGTTGTAATGAGAGACCCGTCAGGTGCAAGTCGTGATGAGAGACTCCTCAAGTGGAGATTGTAATGAGAGACTCGTCAGATGGAGGTCGCGATGAGAGACTCGTCAGGAATGACGCAATAAGGGCTTTGATGCAAACCGTGGCCCTGCCCCAGATGGTACACGTGGCGTGCCAGTGACCACTAACCTGCTGGCCGACGAGTCCGGTACCAGCAGCGATGTCCATCACCTTCAGCTCGTCGCGGGGTACCGAGCCATCCTTCGGGTACATGCGGTTCACGGCCTCGCACACCAGCCGCGGCGCGTCGTAGTTGCCGGCCGCAAAGTCCTGCCGGGCACCGACCGGGCCTTCAAATACTTGGTCCGGTACGTGGGCCCCAAGTGACAGGCCGAAAGAGATGGGACAAGAGCACGCGTCATCCACGATTGTCAAATATTTGTAGCATGAACGGTGCGGGCAAAAACGGGCACATTACTACCATGGTACTAGCCGCACCCTATAATTTAAATTAAACGCATTTTGTCAACAAGTATATCGCAGTGCCTCACTTCCACATTGGGAGATGAAGGGCCCATGGCACAGCCTTTTTCAGGTAGAAAACATTGTGTTTTTTTCATGATTACAGAAATACGGGCATGGATAAGATGAACAGATGTCACAGATGGATGACTGAACTATCAGCTTTTCGTACAGGTCTGAGTTTGCAGCCAGGAAGGCAGTGTGTTCTTTTCCTAATATTCTGGCTGTGAAAGACCGCGTTGTGCAGCCACGTTGCAGGTAGATAGCGTTGCTTATTTGACAGGCACTGTAGATGTGAACTTCTCATCGTGGTGTTAGAGAAAGACATCGACGCGCGATATTAACTTCCCAGCTATAAATCCGAGCCGGTATAAGAAACGCATGCGTGAAAGCCTGGGAGCATATCGTGACTTTGCAAGTCCACCCATTCCATCCATCAATTACGCTGGCATGGCATGTATCGTTTGGCGTAGTTTCCTACAGCAAATATGCTGTACCCTGTTGTAACGAAAAATGATCAATTCAGTGTTACCATCGACTTGTAATTTTTGTTCTGCATCACAGAATTTAAGTCTGTCTGAGATTGGGATTCATTACATCTAAGCTAGGAGGAACGGAAGTTTGCTGTCATATTGCAGATAGACGATATGGTTCATTGCATATGCATGGGAAGGTTACATTTCACTATGGACTTGGACTCCGATCCTCGACAGTCATGAACTATGTTATGCCAATGAGAGTCAGGCTCGGCTTGTGCGGCCTGCTGCGGTGCAAGAACCCTGGAAATCAGGCTTGGAGTTTCTGGTCGCAGTTTCTGAGCCCTTTGATAAATCACGAGCTGTGATTTATCCTTGGAAAATAATTGACCATTAACAATCTGACGGTTGACAGCATTTTGTAATGAGCACTTTGTTCCAAGTATGGTGGTGATCTTATTAATGCATAGCGATACTGAAAATATATCCACGTTTAAACATTGTGCAGACTTGTTTTTCGTGACTGGCAGACTTCTGTTTTTAGGACGAAGCTTCTGGCAAACAAGCAGACTGCTAGCTTATTCTATCCTTATACCTGTGCTCATATCTGTAAGAAGAAAAATGTGCATCCATGCTCACAGACATACAAATAACTTTCTCCAATGCGCAAAATTCGCGGATTTGCCCGTTTGGCTTGGTTGCCCGCTGGCGTGTCTGGCCCATGACGAACACCATTAACCACCTCACTTTTTCCAGGGATGTGTGGAACAAGTGCTTGAAGCTACCTCCTTTCCTTATGATGAGCGATTGCAACCGCGGCAAGAGGGCCTCCCAGCTGGTAACCATGACTACGGCGGAGTGTTCGAATGATAGCTATAGACATAATCCGCAGAAGGCTGTCATCACGATTCTTGACATAATCATCGCCGTTCTGAATAACCACCCCTGGCAAACTGATCTATATAGATGTATTTTGGATCTTCTCGCTTTCAGTTTATGCTGCTTTTTTATTCACTGCATGCTAAAAGTCACATCTTAAGCCGCGAAGAAAATGCTAAAATTACACGTGCAGAACAATGCTGAATTGTGTTTATTTCACAAACTCGCTCCACTTCAAACTTCAAACGATGATCCTACCCAGACCCCACAATCCGGACCTCGACCACGCCGTAATGCTGCCTGCTTTAAATTTGCTCACCTTGTCGAAGCAGCTGGCAATCAGCCCATGACCTTCGCCAGCTGACACATGCGGCCCTATCAGCCGCATCTGCATACGTCCTCACCTCGTCATAACAGTTGGCAATGAGCCGATACCCCTCGTCAGCTGACATTTGCGGTCCTATGAGCCGCATCTGCCACAGCGCATTCGGCTCGTGCTTGAACTCGGGCGGACATTCCAGCACGGGCATGGTGGCGACGGTCAGCCTGGACTGCACTCGGGGCGGGCGCGCGTCACGGACTGGAGCCCGCCGCCGCCCCGCCGCCGCCTTGTGCGTGCCGGCAGGCCCGGGCCCGTCACGGGACCTGCGGCGCGTCACTCCCAGTGCCACCCGCGGCCATGTGGGCGTGGGGGTGGGGGCCTCACATAAAAAGGCAACCGTGTTTGTATCGGCTCGGGTCAAAACAGATGCCGGCCATTGGCGGCTGGCGTCAACGCGTGCCTAGACCCGACGTGTATATTTGCATGAACGGGGCCTCACGAATGACGGTGCAGCACTTTCGGGCTCGCTGTTACTGGGGCGTGACACCATTGTACGAATACAGATCGCAGTCATGGTGAATGTTCACTGACGGTTTGGAATGCTGGATGCTGGAATCGGAGACGTGCAGCAGCGCGGTGGCGAATCCAGCGCAGCTTCCGTCCCAAGGCCCGGCTGGGTCAAGAGATCAGTCCGCAAGGCAACCATTCAAAGAATCAGGTAGCGAAAACCCAAGTGGGCAGATGAGTAAATAAAACGGTGTTACGTGCTCCCCAAAACTCAAGTGGGCCCATGAGTAAATAAAAACGGTGCTACGTGTTCCCCTTCGACCGCCAAGGGACCGAATTTCAGCTACAAGGTATTTTTCATTGGGGGATTATTCATGTGACCCCAGCACCGCCGGTAATGTTCTAAAGGATGGCGGCGAATGCTAAACAAATATCTTGTGATTCAAGGCTGAAAAGAAATACCTCGTGCAAACACCGAACCCTACGTCGAATGAGATAGCGTCATATTCGTATTCAAATTCAGCATCGAGCTTAGATTTCTACCAGATTTCTTCCATGGCTCAACCTCGCCGAGATATTTACGAATATGCACTCCTGTTTCTCTACATCCCCAAGTCTTCTCTATGCAGGTCGCTAACATGTCAAGACTGTGGTATTTATATCAATATATGTGTATATGTATCAAATATATTTATGTGACTATGTATCACGAATAGTTATTTATGTGAATATATATTCATCTTTAAATAGATATAAAAACACCACGGATGCAAATTCCGTCATTGCCAGTTAAATATAACTTCAGAGACACTTATATCCATATCACATTTCCCCCATACCCATAGCACAGACACACTTCCTTCAAAAATAATATGCGTTATTGTATTATGCACATATTTTGTAAGCATCATTTATTATATCATGCAAATAATATCCGTTACGACCAAATACTTCATATGCCTCAGTATATCGTCTATGGTACACCTATGTATTGGCGGTCGTATACCAAAGTAATGTCCTCTGGAAGCTGGGATGGCTTTTAGCTGGGAATATGTACCTATATTACGGTCTCGCCCTTCTTAAAACGATGTTGACGGCATCAGAGCCAAGTCACTCGCTGGCGACCTTATTACCAGATATGACATTCACCACCGAACCGCTATGTCCGACGAGATAGCATTATATTCGTATTCAAATTCAGCATTGAGCTCAGAGTTTCCGCCAGATTTCTTCCGTGGTCCAACCACGTCGAGATATTTACGCATATGCACTTCCGTTTCCTCTACTCCGCCTAGTATTCTCTATGCAGGTCATTAGTAGGTCAAGACTGTCGTGCATGGCATTCCTTCGTTTTTAAATAAAAAAAGAGTCTCCTGCTACTGCTCGTCATGTTCACTTTCGTCACACTCAGCGAAAACTGGGTTTGAGGCCAATTTCAGGCAAAACGAAGTATCTTACCATTTCTTCGGTTATCAAACCATTGCAACATAATCATCATCATGTCAATGCTAGTGCCGTCCACTTCCTTCACACCGCCAAAGATGGCCTCTCAAGGTCAAAGCTCAAGGTCATGTCAGACGGGGCCCTTGGCACTTATTCTTTTTCAGAAGAAATGCAACTACCTGGATACCATGGTGATGCTTGTGATGCCTAAAAAATCGCGATCGATATTTATTTTACAGGATCATGTGAGCATGCAACCATCGCAGCATCCTGGATGCAGTTGAATAATCGCTTTTCATTGCTCGCATATTCAAATTATCTTAACAAATGTTAGTGCATTGCGTTTCAAAAGTATTTCTGCACAAAAAATTTCAACCAGCTCGTTTTTCGTGGATGGGAACCTCCAGGATATTGTTCATCCTGCCTCGGCCAGACAGTGATAGATCTTCAGCCTTGGTCCGGCAATGACATCAAAAATCCGATTCAGGAACTCATGAAGAAACCCCAAAGACCTAAAAAATCACACGCAATCGAGCGTGCTCGTCCTTCTCAAGCAACCAAAGTAAAATAGACGACCGGTTTTAGTTTCATTGCTGACATGTCCTGTAAACTCTTGGCAAAAACGCATGCTATGCGCTCTCTATTCCAAGCATGCGCAGCGCAATTTTCGCTGAATTTTTACATGTCACATGACAACTGCCAACGCGCAGGTCTGTTCAACATGCGCATAATCATTCCATGCATAATCATTACATAATCATTAGTATTGATACAAAAACGGCACCTACCGCACAAAACAACACGAAAACCAGGTAACGCAATGTGTACAAATTGGCCTGCCCCAAAACCCCTTACATGACGCGCATTACATATCGCCCCACACAATGCTGTTTATTCTTATTGTTTTTGTTCTAGTTCTATCACGTTAAAATCGGATATATATATATATATATATATATATATTATATATATATATATATATATATATATATATATACCAACCGTTCGGGCTTATCGAAGCACGTTTCGGACACATGCCACTGCATTGCTTGGAAAGGGAGGAAAATTTTAGATTATGGGGCAAACTGGAAAAAAGGTAATATTGATGATGGCATCGTCATTTCTTTTAGAATGACCAGGAGACAAACTTTTGAATAAAAACCAAGTGTACCGATGGAAAGTGTATATATATATATATATATATATATATATATATATATATATATTATATATTGCAGTTCAGACAAGTACACAAAAAACGGGCCGTTCAACACGCCGC
>NW_023597034.1:40338807-40391141 GCF_011947565.3 Pollicipes pollicipes | reverse complement strand
AGAAACGTGCTTCGATAAGCCCGAACGGTTGATATCCGCGTTTCTTACTAAAAATCCGAAGAAAAAAGTCATCCCCCGTCCCTTTGGGGGCAGCAGAATCTCGCAGGTCAGGCGCATGCAAATTTGAAAACAATCCAGCTCAGATGTCAGAACAATACGTGGAAATGTTCTCGGAGGGCAACTGTGAAGGAGAATGAATAGCTTGTCGGAACCCCGCGCCAAAGCCTCAGCGTTTTTTTTCTTCTACAGAGCCTATTGCCGATCGACTAGTTTTGACAAAGGCAAAAGACAAGACCCATACCAGCCAGGGAGGCTTGCCAGGATTTTTGCGTTACATTTCAGACAAGTACACAAAAACCGTACCCTTCAACACGCCAGCTAGACGTAAGGCGTGCGATCAAGCACTACAGGTGATGCTGCTGCGGGTCACACAGATCGATATGCCGACATGGGTGTGGTGATCGCGCGCGCCCAGCCGACAGGCCTGCCGGCGACTGCACGCCTCCCAGCGACTGATGGGTGTCGATTGCACGCCTCCCAGTGACTAATGAGTGTTGACTGCACGCCTCCCAGCGACTGATGAGTACCGACTGCAAGCCTCCCAGCGACTGATGAGTGTCGATTGCACGCCTCCCGGTGACTGATGAGTGGCGACTGCACGCCCCCCAGCGACTGATGAGTGTTGACTGCACGCATCCCAGTGACTGATGAGTGTCGACTGCACGCCCCCCAGCGACTGATGAGTGTTGACTGCACGCCTCCCGGTGACTGATGAGTGTCGACTGCACGCCTCCCAGCGACTGATGAGTGTCGACTGCACGCCTCCCAGTGACTGATGAGTGTCGACTGCACGCCTCCCAGCGACTGATGAGTGTCGACTGCACGCCCCCCAGCGACTGATGAGTTGACTGCACGCATCCCAGTGACTGATGAGTGTCGACTGCACGCCTCCAGCGACTGATGAGTGTGACTGCACGCCCCCAGCGACTGATGAGTGTCGACTGCACGCCTCCCTGTGACTGATGAGTGTCGACTGCACGCCCCCCAGCGACTGATGAGTGTTGACTGCACGCATCCCAGTGACTGATGAGGTCGACCTGCACGCCTCCCAGCGACTGATGAGTGTCGACTGCACGCATCCCAGTGACTGATGAGTGGCGACTGCACGCCCCCCAGCGACTGATGAGTGTTGACTGCACGCATCCCAGTGACTGATGAGTGTCGACTGCACGCCTCCCAGCGACTGATGAGTGTCGACTGCACGCATCCCAGTGACTGATGAGTGGCGACTGCACGCCCCCCAGCGACTGATGAGTGTCGACTGCATGCATCCCAGTGACTGATGAGTGGCGACTGCACGCCTCCCAGCGACTGATGAGTGTCGACTGCACGCCTCCCAGCGACTGATGAGTATAGCAGTCACGCTGACGGCATGCGTACAGCAGTCCGAACACAGCAGCAACAGGACGCGACACAGCACTTTGTACCTTTGTTGACACAGTGGGTGCTGTGGCGCAGCAAGTCTAATCGCTCTCACAGACGCGCGTATCTTACGGATATGTTAGCTCATCTGATGAATTCGTTGGGGCCGAAGTGACATGACCTTGTACTGGGATGGGGTTGTTGTCATTGGGACTTTTCGACGCACTCAGCTGCTGGCATGATGTGGCATTTCGCGGTTTATAATACGCATGCGCATAAAGAAACCAAACCCATGCGTCGGGTCTCCTCTCAGCCAGACGTGCGAGTAGGCATGCAAAGAATACGACAGCATCTGAAAAGCGGGGAAATCCCGCTCATATTTCCAGAATGAAATCGTCGCTGATGACGATGGCGCAGCCGGGCTGCTCCGAAACAACTGATGCTTATCTTGGGACATGGGATCCTGACAAACCGCTTCCACGGCATCACATGTCTTCTTTGGCACACCCCGAGAGGACACAGGGAGACCGACAATGGCCAACAGTGGCCAACAGTGAGTTAGGGCGGAGATCCTTTCGGGCAGAAGGTACGTTTGTGAGGACAACTTGTATATTAACTGCGCAATGGGGTTAAATTACACCGTCATAGTTTCCAAGTTTGTTTACACCTCCTGCTTGACGACCACGCTGCAGAAACATCACAACTGGCCCATCATTTCCGCAATGCTACTTCACCAGAGTAGGCCCTGGTATGGTCTGGTTTGGAGCGGAGTCGTTGCAGCCAGTAACGGCTACAAGTGCACGCCACGCCCGGTCTCCGCCCACGCTTTTCACGACGCAACCACAGTGTCGCCTTCGTGCAAGTGAAGCTTGCGAACAATTTCAAAGTTCTTAGGCCTGACGGGTCGGGAGCTGTGCCTGCAGATCTCGAAGATACCGCATGCGACGCATTCAAATGCGGCGCACCGCTTCGGGCTTGCCGCCGACGGACCCTACAGTGCCGACCGCTATAGACTACCGGCGAGACTACCGTGTACCCGCTGCGCTGTCATCATCAGGCCGGGGCGGCGAGAGGATGGCGCGAGGGGGTGCACCGTACTGGCTCGGGAGCCGACACTGTGACAGCTCACAGTAGCTGAATGACAGCCAACAGCACCAGATGTCACCCTAGATTTCTGCGCAGGATCCAACGCTCCTGGGCTCTCCGCCTGACACTCCCGCCGGTATAAACATGAGAGGGTCTGGCGCGATAACACTCTCCAGAACATCGACCTAGCGATATCCAAGCAGTGAAGCAATCTTGCTGACCAATCGTCGATATAATTGAAGCGTTGGCGCGGTTTCTTCGCGCTATTCTAGCAGGCTGCGGTCCTCACTGTCGTGCGCCCTGACAACCTTCGGCTCGTCCGAACTTGTCCATGGACACGCTCGGGTCTCAGTTTGGGGTCCGCCACCGATGCTTAACCTATGTTCTCTTAACCCGGCACTCACTGGTATATTTCGGCAACCGTGACTAGCTGGGCTTGTCCATCCCTCTTGGACCATCATAAATCACCAGGCGGGAGAAACGGCAAGGATGATCGGTGTCCTTTGTCACTTGGCCACATTTATTGTCAGCTTTTGCAAATGAGGCAGAGATAAGGCGTGACACCGAAGTTGGGTGACTGGTCGGGAGGGGGAACACTCCACCCAATGACCCGATTGACTTGGGCTGGGTGTCTCCCCCGGATTCACCGCACAGGTGGAATTGCAAAAAGTGGCAAAGGGAGTAATTCACAACTTTGGGGAAAGATTGTAGTTTCCAGCTACGGATGTGGGAACGCAGCAACAGTGTGTGTTCGTATGGTAGAATGGAGACAATTGCGAAACGATAGCGACCGATACGATTTCAATCTTTTTTTAACTGAAGCCAAGCATTGTGCGAATATGCAAAACAGCAAATGTCTTCATCCCAGGCCCTACACGCGACCCAGGACCCCTCCCCGAACGCATCGTCCCTGCCCCAGCTGTCCGGACCATGCACGCCGCTGCGCCACAGCGAACTAACAAGCCTGTCTTCGTCCTTGATGACCGGGGCGTCACGATGTCATGTCTGGGTAGGTATGGATCAGCTGGCCGGCGTGGTCCGCGGCGCGCAGAACACAAGGTCCGATCAGCTTTCACAGCACCGACAAGCGCCAGTGTGTCGTAATACACTGCATATTGTCGCTGTTCAGCTTGGAGCTTGCCCCCCGGACCCGCTTCATCCAGCTTCACAACACGGCATCGACGCATTCAACAACATTTCACTGATACCACATCAGATATCATTTACCAATATCCAGAAGAGCGATCGGTGACATCAGACTACGGATCGCCCCCGCTCTCCGGGATTGTCCTACAGGCCACTGGCTCATCAGGTCGCAAAAAAGACCGAAAACAGGGGACAGACGCAGACGCCGCCCCTTCTGCTGATGCAGACGAGCGGATACCCGGAACGCGGGCGGATTTATGTTCGCTTCCCTGGTTTGTTTATAGTTAAGGGGGACTATAAACCAGGCACATTAACTCAGCTAGCAGAGACGGCACCACCACTTTCTGATAGTAGGGACGAACCATAAAACCATCACGACACTTGGATAAAAAGAAATGAACAAGAAATAATGCATTTAATAATCAGTGATCCCATAAATGACAACTGTTACGCAAGTTGCTCATGCCTCTTGAGTTGCATATCCACAAGGCATGGGGCGCGGGAACCGAAGATGAGTTAGGGGTTGAAACTTACAGCTTCTGAATATTTAGCACTGGTCTTTTTGGTATTAATCCCTAATTCTATGCGTTTGGACTGGCAAAAGCGACTGCGGCATGAGCTGGATCCATTTGGTCCAGAGGAAGGCAGGCGTGCAGCATTCTGCTGCTGGATTGACCCTCCTCTGCGTCATCATTTCACACGCGCCCGGGTGGCCGCCTGGATACCCCTCGCTCGGGTGGGGTGTCAGTTGACCCCCTGTGAGATCTCAAAAACTAAGACAGCTAGATATACCAAATTGTTAATTTGGTATATCTAGCGATAAAAAATTGGGTGTGTTAACCGGTACGTGAACTCACTCGGGTCAAAGATTCAGATTCCTAGGTCATGACCTTTGGGTCAAAAGAGGTCAGGTTCCAGGTTGGTCTCCAAAGTGCCCCCAGAACCTATATAGCGGTTTCTAAGCAAAAGTTCACCTTCTCGTTCAAGGTATGTGACCTTTTTTGACCTTTTTAAGGTCAAGGTGACCAAAATCATACAAGATTGCTTTGAGTTTTGCATTTGACTAAGCGGCAAAGATTGCGCTAGGCAGTATGTTCCTAAAACAAAATGTTGAACTGGGTCATTTTAGGTCAATGACCTGTTCTGACCTCTAAGAAGTCCATGGAAGATGTATAATGCGGTTCCTGCAATCCATATACTCGAAATGAGCACCAGAATCGATCCCATACAGCATGCCATAGAGTGACAAAAAATGTTGGTTTTGACCTTGTGTGACCTTCATACCTGAACTCAGGTCAATCTAATTTGCTCGCTCAACTGTTTGTTGCCTGAGAAAGCATCTCAGAGATGTATGGCTTCGTTTAACACCCCGTTGTTGGATCAGATTGAAGGATTCCCTAGAAATTGCCTCCGCTAAAACCATGGTCTGACTTTGACCTGACATAGGCCAGTGACCTTACAAAAAAACTGAATTTTTGACGCCAAACGATCCGCGTTTCCATTGTCTACAGCTGTGCGAAATTTGGCGCGGCTACGCCGTGCCGTTCGGAAACCATTCTGGAAAAACCTTTGAGGGTCAATTTGAAACCCCCCACCCGAGCGCGTGTTAAGCAAGACAAGTTTTCAGCCCCTGCCGCACGCGGAAACTGCATTCAGCTGAGGCTGAAATGTCGGACAGGGTAATGAGAGACCATCAAGTTTGGCAACTTCAGGGATGGGTTCACAGGCACTGTGTCTCACATTGCTGAGAACGGACAAGGGGAAAGGTGCGAATTCAGCCACCAGGGGGCCATAGTTGCTCATTGGCAAATGGGGAAAGGCGGTTCCCCTTTTGCCCCTCTGGTAGCGCACTCCTAGGCGTGTCCCTAGGGTTGGTGTACGCAGATCCCGTGCGACCATAAACAAGCATGTTACGAGCCTGCAAAGAATGATAACATAAGTGATATGTTACAACGCGATGGACTGAAAGGAAAGCGCATTTTGAGTGTGCTTTCATATGAAGTACGCGTTGAAAACTCGTGCCCGCCTGGTGGGGGCATTTGTAACCCCTTAAAGATTTTCCAGTGCGCAGTGAAAATGAAACGACGCAATGCCCGTGAAATCTGCAGCCCCATTTTCTCGGGCCCGTGGTCAAAATCTTCCTCACCGGGGATAGATGTAAAAATGCCACGAAAGGTATGCAGCGCATCATGGATGCGTCTGATTGGTAATGATGCAAAAAATACGGTCCCAGACAAGTCTGGGTGAAAAACATATTTTCTCTGCAAGAAGTTTGCTGTTGAAGGGCGCTGTCTCCCCATGTCCGATGATAGAGGGGGACGCGTCCCTGCTCCCCCTCCCCAATTCCGCGGTGGCGCCGCTCCTATCCGCTAGCTTCGCAGTTTACAGTTTGCCGGGGAGGTTTCGCAACATATCAGACAGTTGCCGGCCTCTCATATCTAACGTTGCAGATGCAAGCTCGGCGTGTGGTTTGCACTCGGAATAGGCTCCTCCCCCCCCCCCCTCCCCATCTTCCTTTCTTCCCCACAGTGCACGTGCAGATGGGCTGACACCGTAATTCACGAATCTTTCACATTTCATTTGCTTCTGTACTCTCGGTACTCCGCAAGGTATGCCATAAGCCTGCGCCATCTGCCTGTGCAGCAGCTGGCGTCAGCGACAGTAGTATAGCTTCAATAGTTTGCCTCACAAATTAACGATTTGCCCCGCCTCCGCCCTTGGACACTAGGGTGTTACCCCACGGTGATCAGCTGACCTCACCGCAGACCTGTGCTGGAGTCGAGCTGAATCATGCCTCGGCTCCTGAGCTAATCGAGTCGTGAGCTGAGTTGGCTCGTTAGGAAAAATGCCGCTTTGAGTCATGGGCCGAATCACATTCTTCGCAAATTGCAAGAGCTGAATCACGAGTCGATCATTTCTGACAATGTCATGCCAGTGAGTCCATGCGACTCAAAATAAAATGCTAACAGTAAGGAAACACGGCACCCCCCAGGCAAATCAACGAACTATTTCAGATTGTTTAAATGAACAGCATGCAGTATCAGCCACACAGCCTTTTGAAAAATCAGCACAAAGTCTGTAATTGCATTTTCTAAGCAGCAAACACAAAACTTGTTGATAATTAGGTACAGTGCGCCAAATCTCAGCCAAACTAGATGATATTACATGATGCGGACATCCTATATATTATGCTAATATTAGTGAGATTGTCTGCTACATGAAAAATTAAAGGCTGATCATATTTTCTATTGTCAATTATCGCAATAACGAGCCAATCCATACCTGACTCCTCATTCACTACCACTTGAATTGCAAAAGACGCAGCACAGAACCCTGTTTTGATTCTTAACTAATCATAGAGTGAACCGATGACATAACCTGAGACCATCTGGTGGAAACGACAGTCGATGCCTCCGTTAGCCTATCTCTAGTTCAGCTGTTCTATTCAGTTCATTTCAGTTCAGTTCCTTGCTGGCCGAAAGATGGGAGTCGAGTGAAACAGATCTTTGCTGGGCTTGTCTGTGAGAAATGCGATCGTAATTCGTGATGCTTACTACATAAATAATGTAAGTGCATAATATGCCTGCGAATTGTGACTAGCTAATCCTTTTTTTCGAGGGCCGCAATCCGATGTTGAATCGTTGGGAAGCCATCGCCAACGGTATGGCTAATACTGGCTGGTGGGAACGTGACTACCTACGTGCGAGTGCACTTGGCTGCCACTTGGTTGCTGCAGACTGCTAGCAGTCAGCTTTAATGCGGTCTAGTCCACATTGCATGCTAATCAGGGCAATAGAGCACCATAACCAATGGGTCTGGGTCGTAGGTGCCAGGTAGAATATGCTACCCTGTGGCGGACACTTGAGGGAGCTCGTCTGTAACAGGTCGAAGGAAAGGTATTGTTTGCTGCACTGTATTTATCAGGCTCGAACTATAAACGTGTGACTAGCCTTTACGTTCCTTGTTCCATATAAATATATAAATAAATAAATAAATAATATATATATATATATATATATATATATATATATATCCTACCGGGAACTGAACAGGATCTTTGATTTTGCAACCTGCGTGAGTCATAAGTCAAATGGTTCAGTGCAAGCAATTGGTCTGAACCGAATGGAATCAAGCAAATTGGAACGGCTATGAGTTATGAGCTGCGTCGGACCCCGAAATCTGTGATACAGCCCTGAGCCGACTAAAAAAAAATCGCAGTCGAATACAAGACTGCCTCACCGGCGTCAAATTCTTGCCAACGACTTGCAATATGTCTCAACACCTGTGCAGGATTACACAGGCAAGCTGCAGGGTGTTTCGCCCTGTGCTGACATTCTATACCCCGGGGGCCTAGCAATCGCTATTATCAACGATCATACAAGTTTGCCCCACATCTACCCGGGGCTTGTGGCTGAATCATTCGACGTTGAGTCGGAGTCAAGTAGGTGACATCTGTCATTCGCATCAAGCCTACTGCTCGCCACCTAGCGGCCGATGAGAAACTAATGAACGGAATTCCGTGGTTCAGCGAACACTTGGGACTTGCAAAGGCAACGGACACTTGTGTAGCATTAAGGGATATTGAGAGTGGCGCACTCCTCACGTGACTTTTACCAAAACTTTTATTCTGAAAAATGAAAGTGTGTCGACAAGCAATATCAAGGCATGCAAACACTGAAGTGCACCGCACGCACTACAGCATATTTTTTACCACGGTAGAAGTTTCCCATATCATACAAAAGTGTCCTAAAAGACTTTATTCCTTTTTAGCTGCTTCATTCCTTTTGAGACAAATGTATTTTCCCAGTGACGTATGAGCTCTCCGTAAGCGTGCGCGTCCCTTGTGTTCAGTACAACGGTCATTAATACCACGCTTCGCTTCTCCGACATACATGTTCCCGGCCAAAAGATGCCATATAGTTTTTACGCTACGCTCTTCCTGTATCATTTTAATATCTTTTGATTGTGGTGTCTGTACAAAGTGGAAAAACTGTCTGCACTCACGGGTCCAGTTTTTCAAGTGCAATATTGTATAGAATCTTTTAGTAAAATGTAATGCCGTTTTAATATCATAGTGTTAACACGACGTTTTACATGCCAGAGAAATAAATTCACGCAAATACAGTTCGGGAGACGCCAGGTGGAGAAAATTAAACAGGACACAATGCAATTCTACCAGAGATGATTTGAGCCAGACCTCAAACAGAAAAAGGCGCATATTTATCTTAAGCTTTGCATGAGCTATTCAGTGCCGTTACTATCTTTCTTCCATTCCTTTCCGGCCCGAGGACGCCAGAAGGCCAGTATGTACACGCACATCTCCCGTCACGGCGAAGTTGACGCACACCGCTGTCAGTATGACGAACGTCAACGCCATCAGCGTTGGCACCTGGATTATATTCAAATAACACCATACCATGCTACTATCTTCATGACACGGCATACCACATTTCAATGAGACATATTCGTTAAGGTGCACATGAATGATCGGCGGCAAAATTGCATGCTCACGATATCCAGCTCTGCATTATGTTCCCAATGTCCCGTGACACCAGCTTCCCTTGGCGTCTGTTTCTGACATGACACATTTGACATTCTGCCGCCAGGTGACGCTGCAGGCAAACTGCGCATCCCTCGCGTAAACTGCGCGATAAAGAATAGGCCGCTCCAAGCGTGAACAACGGCTACTGTTTTCAAGACGGAACTGCTGCAGCTCGGTGCTGGCCCGGCGGCACGCTGGCTCACGGCGGGAGCCACCAGAGACGTGGTGCCCTCCAAATGTGGTCACGTTCCGCACTACAAGAAAAAACTACGGGAAGGCGACCAACAGCTGCACAGCCAGCCCTCACTACAGAACAGCGAGCGAGCTACGCGCGGAGACGTGCAGGCCAGTAACTGGACCCCCGAGCTGATGGAGTATCGTGGCGCCTGTCCGAAGAGCAGCACCGACAACCCACGTGCACAGGTTCCAGTCGCACTTCTGACAGCCCATGAATTGGAGATGCGGGAGCACGCGATACGCCAAACACAACAGGCAAGAAAGTCCAGCCGTACAGCGCCCGTCACAAAAAAGCGTCTATGCTCATATGGGGAAGCGTTATTGAGCCCTCCGAGCGTTCCACCATACAGAATGGCGTCCGCGAACCAAAGCACAGCGCTCCACGAGACGGGAGTATATCCAATCACATACCCACACGGGCCAGGATAGGCATGCCTCGACCACATATGCATTTACTCCCGTTCCCATAATTGATCGTGCAGATACACAGAGAACACCGTGGCCATCCTCGCCAGTGGCGTCTGTCATCTTCCACTGTTCCAACAATGGCGGATGGCGTTGCTATAGCGTCATACATACATGCCTGAATGACTGACATCTTCTGCACTAGTCTGCATATCTTCGCGGACCTATCGCAGACCTAGGCACCCCTCGTCACTTCGTCCTCTACTGCAAGAGAAAAATCTCACTGTCACTCGTTCGTCTACTGAACCACAGCACTCCCGAAAAAGGCTAGTCCAAGAACTGACTCACGTCCGCCGTTCTCGGCCCCAGGCCATACTGAGCGCCACCGGAGCCGGCGACCAGGGACGCATCAAGCAGCTACGCGTCCAAAATCCGCCCACTGGCACGGTCCAACACGGAGTTACCCAATCACGGCGGATCGCTCCTACGCAAGCGCGCGCACTCCGTCCGCTAAGGAGCGCGCCCAGGCTCGCCGTGCGGCGTCCGTGCGGTCTCATCATCCCCTCCAAGTCCCGCGGCAAAGTACAACACGAGGCAAGGACGACACAAGAGTGTGAAATAAATAATCGCATCAAGCGGGTATGTGAGCAAAATCCTGTATCTTCTCCCTCTAACCCGCTCTGTCGTGCGGTAACACAAAAAAAATAAGCTTGTCTGATAAGGGAAACATGTGCAGCAGCATAACAAAGCTCACAGAAAACACCCGCTACTCGATAACACAGTGTGCGAACGTCTCTGCCAGACAACGAACGCCATCAGAGCGCAGCAGCGCGGGAACTGCCAACGCACAGCTACGCCGGCCGCCGCTTTCACCCGGACTGATAATCCGCCAGCCACCGGCCGAGACTATTCTCCCTGCCCACGACCTGAGGGCGGCATTGGTGACCGCCGGACAGCTTTCAGACGAACTGCGCCACTGGGGGTCCTACGGCCAGGGTGATGATTCAGACAGCGTGTCCTCAACATCCGGCTACCAGACGACACATGGGTCGTTTTGCCTCGGCGGCTTGCGTAGGCGGCTGGGCTGCTCCGGTGCGCAGGGAATCGCCAGGCAGGCCAGATGCCGATTCAGAGGTCTACACAAGCCCGCTGAATGCAGATGCAGCACCTGGTGCAAATGCGATCCGTGCAGGTAAGCCGAGCGCGAGTGTTGTCTGTGCAGCGGGACAGAATCCAGCCGCAGCCCGCGCGAGAGGGCCGGCTGCAGATGCTGGATCTGCTTCGGTGAGCCCATACATTGGGCGAAATCCTCGCAGCATAAGCGATGGCGGTCTCCCCTGACAAAGTTGCGAATGAAAGACTCGCTTTTTCTCCCCTCCTCCGATTTCACCAGGCATGTGACAGCGTTATTGTTTTTCCGTGTCACGATGAACGGGCTCTTGCAACGCCACTGGAACTTGTTCACCAGCAGGTTCCGAGGGTGATGTATCTTCTTCTTGGTGAGCTCTTCAACGCGGTTGGGGTCGAGCTCGGGATGGCCTGGTCTCCAGCAACGTCTCCGAAGACACGGTTGGCCCGCCGACGTATCTTTGCTCGTGGCGCAGAAGGAATTGGGGTGGAGACTGCTGCAGCTCGGAGTGTTGAGTGGTGTTGTGCCTGACCATAGCGTGGGCCACCTGGAGGTTCCAGCCGCCGACAGAGTCGACGAGAAGCCGCAGAGCTTGGCCCGGGGAGCGATCGCAGCGTTCCACTGCTCCGTCGCCTTCAGGCCCGAGAGGAGCCAAGCATACGTGGAAGATTTCCCAGTTCTCTGGTATCGTTCCGTACTTGGTCCACGGAACTCCTACCCGTAGTCAGTCAGTACGCGCTTCAGCTTCTGCAAAAGACCTACCAGGACGCAGTGCTCAAACGCAGTCACGACAGTCGACGGTCACCTCCGGTGCATTAGGACAGTCATGAATCGCTTAGAGCCGTGATCGACGGCTGCCAGGCGACCGATGAATCCTCTGCTGGTGCGCAGGAACAGGACGACGTCGGAAGCCGCCGGTTTGAGCGACTCACGACTCTGAATATTGTACGTAGAAGGCACTTTATCCATGCTGACATCTTGAAGAGCTAACACCGATTACAGGAGGATGCGACATCAGCAACCACCTTGGTAAGCTCGGGACGAAACACCTGGTTAACGGGGAGGTCGCACAGCTTATCCCGCCCGATGTGTGTCGTTTTCAGGTGGGCGACAAGAGCAAAATCGCTGAGCCATTCTCAGATGATGAGAGGTAGGGGCTATGTACAGGGTGGTCCTATACTAATGCTCACTCTCTGATTCTCATTCACTTGACGTGCTCGCGGTAACCACTCAAGTTAGACGGAAGCTTCTTTGGAAAATGAATAAAACAAGCTCCCTTTTGCTGTCACTGCAGCTGCTCCATGAAAACTGGCGTCTGATGCCGCAGCAAGGCTATGCAACTGAGCCGGAGCCAGTCTCAAGGTCTTGCACGGACTGACACGGGATGGCTGCATAGAAATGAGCTTCAGGAACATTGCAGAGCACATGAAAGATATATCGCCCGGCGCGATCCGTCCTTTTGCCGAATAGAGACGGATCTGCCTCCGATCTTCAAGCACGGTCCGTACCGCTTCATTGTGTCTGTGTCAATGATAAACCATAAAACCAAAACAAAACCATCTAGTGGTGATCCGGGACGAAGCAGCCGATAAGCTCAACATCAACGTCACGCATGTCGACGTGAACCGTGACTTTAGCAAGCGGATGCGTCACACGCCGTCCCACTGCGTGTCCAACAGCTTCATTAGAGGGTTCCAGATCACGGCTGTGGACGAGATCACTGCCGATTAGACACCGATTAGCTCCATTGGCAAGGATAGATCTTGCTGAGTGCTAGCCAATTTTGACGCTGGGACGAAGAATGGGATCAGCTGTTACCACTGACGTAAATACCACAGTAGAGCACAGGAGGTCAGCCGTCAGCAGAAGCAGATCAACTTCAGCTGCACCGGGGTTGCTGACGCCCTCAGCTGCTTCAGACACAGGGCTATTGATCATCGCAGGGATAGGAGTTCCCATGTTGAGGTGACGGTCCTGGGACTGGTTCTGCAGCTACGTCAAGCAATCCCTTTACTGTTGCTTCTTGACTCTTCTCACGACTTCTTTTTCGGTCTGCTTTCTGTCCTGATGAGCTTGTTTGCCTTGTCATCCGTTCACCTGCAGTGCGAGATCAGTATTCCTCTTGACGACGCTTGCAGTTGCGGAATCGATGTTTGGGTGTCAGACCGTCTCGGCCGGCCGTCCTCCTTGGCAAACCAGCGGACCGCCGGGAGCTTCACGCGTGCATACAATGCTTTTGTTCCAACGCCAGAGACGAAATCGATAGAGTTCATCGTTTAGAATGGTTTTCAATCGTGGTAACGCGCGGTTGAGGCTTTCTGCGCGGGAGCTTTGGCAGTGTTTGGACCAGTGACCTGGATCACTCAATGCTAGCGTGTGGCCATCGCCAGCTGGATCATCTTCAGATCCCAGACGTAAGACAGACGTCAGCGACGTAGGCGGACAGGCGTCCACGACGAAGCAGAAAAATAAATATGTGTCCGAGAGCCTATTGCAAAGATTGGTGACCCCAGGAACAATGCAAGGGTTTATTTTGGCCAGAAATAACCGATATCGAACAAGAGATACGATACCAAAGGCTGTAAGAGATAATATGGACATCAGGACACAAAAGCTCCCAAAAACATCATATATATATTGTTGTGCACGTGATTAGTTGCCCTCTGTCCTGCCAACGTGATTATCGTCCTGGTGCCATAGTAGTTTAGCTCGCCTGCGTTGTGAGCATGTACGCGTTTCGTATTGGGTTCGAATCTCAAGAGCGGCGGCCCTTCTTTTGCAAGGAGACCTCTTATTTTCGCGTCTGTTCTCGAAGATACGTGGTCACGTGACCCGGCCAATCACAGGGCGGGGAGAAGGTCACGCCTGGGGTCGGGGTCGGCGGTGGGTCAGTGGTGGTCCGGTAGGCGCCGGGGAAGGTAAGTCAGCTCTCGTTGACATTCACGACGTAGCTGGCTCCTTTCCCCCGCTCCCTTTGACTGCCACTCCTGTCCTTCTGCCCTCAGCTCTCGTTGACATTCACGACGTAGCTGGCTCCTTTCCCTCCGCTCCCTTCGACTGCCACTCCGGTCCTTCTACCCTCAGCTCTCGTTGATATTCACGACGTTGATATTCTCGTTGATTATATATATATATATATATATATATATATATATATACATATATATTCCCGTCGATATTCTCTTCCCCTCCCTTCCCTTCGATTCCGACTCCGGTTCTTCTATCCTCCGCTTTCGTTGATATTCACGTCAGCGTGTCCTTGTCAACATTGCTATTCACGATGTTGACACATCTTTAGTGGCCGTTGTTGTTACCGACGACTGCTACCTCCCCTGGGGATTAAAGCCGCCGTGCATTCTTACCGAACATGGTCTAGCGATGTGGGAATTCGGATGACTTCATGCCTTCATGCTCCTGTGATTGATATACCCTATTTTGGTTAAACGCCCTTGGTCTACCAGAGATTTAATGGAGCCCGCCTAACATAACAACATATATATATATATATATATATATATATATATATATATATATATATATATACATATATGTGGTTATAACATAATCCTCAGCTGCATCCTGGTTATTGCTGGTTTTCTCGGCCTACCATCAAGCTAGATCCTAGTTCTTGCTGGATCTTTTGGCGTAATATGAGGTTGCGTCATAGGTCTTGAAGAATCTTTACTGAATGGTGCTTGTTACCGAAAAACTCGCGACGCAGACGCGCAAAAGGTAATGCATAGCTTGTAAAAACATGACATGCCCTTAATTTACTTATTTCTGCTTGTCTTCCTCTATATTCTCGCAGTGGAAATTAAGTTACATGCATGTTTATGCAAGTTTAATTTTGATAGGGCAAGGGGGCACGTGCCCCGCATCCCCCTTCCCCGCGCCCCTGAATACTCTGCTGTTATTATGAACCTCTGTCTTTCCGTTTGGGGCCCATATCCGACTGTGGTATCACTTGTTTAAGTTCGAGTTCTTCGGATGTTTTGAACTCGCATCGTCTCAGTGCTGTCCGATCTGAGTCGGAATCGGAGCTAGCTGACCCTGTCGTAAACTGGTGACGTAGATGTCACGATGTCAAACAACACAATATTCGATGGGGTGATAGGATACCCGGAGGTCACTTCCACAGACTATCGATCAGTCCTTGCCACCGTGCACGCTGCTTCCAACTGAAGATCGAGTAATCAGGTGGGACGCTCTGGCGGTGCCCACGTCACTGCGACCGACCTTGCCACCTGAAATGACATCATTAATCACTTCGCCACGCGGCGTGGCCGTCAGCCCGCGTGAGTTTATTTAAAGACGCACGTAACAGCTCCACTGACCATTCAGGGTGACAGCTCATCACACAGGCCGTGTCGTAAAGGGAGGTCCACGTGACCACCACTGACCTCGGCCGGGGCATGAGAGCTGGAGGCCGTCCCGTGTCAAATTTGCATACCCGCTATGCGTCCGCGTGGTCGCACCCGAGCACACCCGCTACTCGTAACATACAGATCTCATCCGCCTAGCTCTAATGCTCCCATCTGCGTGAGCAATATGCAGCACTGCTTTCAGGATCTTCTAACGATTGTATTCATTCTGCTGTCCTTTGATTGCATTGCACGCATACAGAATGTCCGCACGAGGCACCACGCACCGCTTAGCACGCTGAGCGTATAGCCGTCCAAACATCGCTTGATACATGACTGGAACTGCCCAATGCCACGATGTACGCAGGGGATAACCATCTTACCAGTGAAGGTCTCAAGACACAGGATCTGGCCGAGGTCTGCGGTGGTCACGTGACCTGGCTCCACTCCACGGCCGCCGTAGAGCTGCCGCCTTAAAGGCCAGCGTAGCTGCTACGTAACAGGATTAAAGATAACAATAAAACTCACATAATACACATCTCCCCCACTCAATACTCGGCACTAACCACCCTACTTTACGTTGTCATATATCCAATTTCACAGCGCATACCAACCACTCAAGCTTGGTAAGGGCATGTCTCGCATCTGCACGATTTCGTGGAATTTTGGGATGCTTGAAACATGCGTATGTCTATGAGCATTTTATCTGGAAATGAACTTCAAGCAGACCGACACCGTGTCCTTCTTTTACATACTGCGCACAAAGACGCCGTGCACAAAGGTGAGCTCTTGATACCGTGAGGTCAGTGCTGTAGGCCGAGGGTCACAAGGGACCAGGCAGTAAAAACGAAACGTAACTGTAATAGTTTTTTATTTGTAGTGTTCACTATACAATGCGTATTTGTGCGCATAAATAACTTAATATATATATATATATATATATACATATATATATATAACCCGTCCAACATTACTATCCTACTATCCCTAATTCCTTCAACTACTAAAGAAATTCGTTCCCATCTGGCATGACAGCTGGCATCGTTTTCGCAATGCCTATATAATCTTCAACACTTCATGTCATTATGATTGACCACGTTACCCTTCGCACTCACGCAAAGAAACAAGTCACAAGAATGTATCTGGTAAATGGGAGATCTATCTAGTTTATGGGGGATCGTTTCACAGGGACATGTATATCATGAGCTGGAAAGTTGTTTCATGGTAAACATTGTTCTGTCAAATGTAGCAATGAAAAAACAATAAAATGCGTCTAAACTGCGTCTTGTGTACGTACTTGAGGGGAAAACAGCTAAAAGGCACGTAACGCTGTATGTTTTCCTTGAGGCACTCTTAATTATATTACAAGCGTAGGCTATTCTATCTCCTCGCATATAAGCTGAAAAGTCACATCAGTTACCTCAGCCCATCCCTTGAACCGTTTGGCAGATAATGTGCAACAAACGTCGATATCATGTTGGTATTCTTCCGCGGTGGTCTCCCTGTAATTTCACATCGGCGTGATGGGTTTGTGCGGTCGTTAGCGGGAAATTTACGGCAATTCAGGTTTCGACATACGAAGGGAATATTCATCACCGGCAGTCTTTTGTCAACTAGGCTATACCGCGAGTAAACAGAGACACAATGTTGTGGAAAGCCAAAGTGGGCTAGGAAAGTGGGGGACTTTTGAGTCTCATAGCCAGGCGGCATCAGATTCTGCCTCCATGGATAGCACTTCCCGGAGCACACCGATCTGCAACGCCGGTCAGGTTTCTCGCCGTTCGTTGGAGACGCAGCTGCTCGCCTTCGTCGTGAACGTGAGTTGCTGGTGTAATTGGGAAGGCAGTACGAGCCGTCCTGAAGGTGTCGTGTTCGGAGCACCGGGCGGTCACAGCCTACAGCGAGTGGCAGACACCGTCGGCGCCGGTTCAACAAGTGCGCTCAAATGCCACCAAAGACACTGCATTGAATCGTCAGCACCGGACTGCAGTGCGGTTATCTCCATTTGGCTGTTACGAAGAATTTCAGCTTTCCCACATTCGGAATAGTAGGGTGGCATGCTCAACATTCATTCCTTTTTCAATGGGCTTTTCGGTTAGCCTGGTTGCTATCTTGAAACCTCGTGCACTCCCGTCGTTGGTGACATGTTGACAAACGTCCGCACTATCGAACGTCTCCTGTCGCCTCATGTGTGTGAGGGAGGACATTCTTAAAACCCTGAGTGCGAATGACGACATGAAGCGTGGTAACAGGGCGCATATTTCAAACATGCTGAGGCAAAAATAAACTTGGAATGGCAGCGACGACGATGCGTTTGTACATTCGCAGGAGGCGGGTCGCTTCCAAGCCGGAAATTATTATTTGAATTTACTGTGCCCAGCTGTGCAAGGACTGTTTCTCAAAGAGAGCATTGCTGTCCATGTTGAGCGCTATTTTCAGGTGATTGTGATTTTTCAACAAAAGATCTTCATAGGTAGAGAAAAACTTGATGTACGCTGTGCCGGCTGCCAAGAATGGCAAAGAGTCTGTGAGGAAGGCGGCAATCTCGTTCCCTGTAACAGACGCAACCCCTTCAGACCGGGTGCAGCAGCCGAAAGCATTTACACTAGACCGTCAATGGGTCTAGTTGATCTCCAAGACCATGTTTGGGCCGTGAGCCGAGCATGACCGAAGCGCAAGATGAATATTTCGTGGAGCATCTCCTGGAGCTTGGTCGTCATGCCAAGGCCTGCGCCCGCTTCAGGCACGGCAGCTGTGCCTCGAATATGCGCAGAGAAAGTGCGTGTGTCGAAACTTTAACAAAAACGAGTTGCTCGGGTGGCCATGGCACGGCACAGGCACCCGAAGCTGAGTCAAGCTGAAGACCGGCCCCTAACCGCACCCTGCTGGCAGCTGCACGTCGAGCCGGCAGTAGCCCACCGCCTTCAGAACATAGCCAGACGAGTGAACGTAACAATGCCATTCTCAGATCTGTCTCCACTTCCCGCCATGCGTGTGTAGAAACAAGGCGACGTTCTAGCAAAAAAGGGGTGAATGGGATTCTGGCCACACCATTAACAACGATGCCGCAAGAAAAAAGGAAAGGTACAGGTAACGTGATGGCCAGAAAGTAATACAAAGCAGGAAGAGAATTGTTATTTAAAGAAAAATAGGGGAGGAAGATAAACCCTAGACCCTAGCGTGGAAGACAGCCCGAACAGATTGCGCAATGACAAGAGTAAACAAATGAAAGGCTGTAACGAGAATATGCACGGTCCCATGCCTCCAAAGCAATCGTTGAAGCTCAGCACACACATCCTGGTGCGGTACGATGAACCGATCGAGTCATGTAACGCTGGTAGAATAACTGAAGTGGAAAAACCAGAACATTTTCTTTCACAAGCGCAGCAGAAAACGCACAGAAACGGAATATTACCGGAATATTCTTATACGTTTGTCATTCAGGCGGACCAAGCTGTGACGGTTCGTCCAAAGCCGGTGACCGTTGCGGGCACAAAGCGGCAGTGCGATGCCTTTCATTGAAGGATACTTATCTCAGTTCCGGTTCCGTTAAGTAGAGTAACGTGAGATGGTCAGGCTCCTGCGATTCGCATGAGGTGGCTGGCTGCACTGCGTGTGCCCGTGTAAGGCTCAGTAGAAAACAGCTGTCGTCAGACGAGGGCTGCGGTCGTAGCGACTGGCCAAAGCGGGCAGTGAGCACATGAAAGCGTCCCATAAAATTTTGTTTCATGAACAGAGCTGGAAATCTCACTCCACCACTGCTAGATCCCGATCGCTTTCTAGACCGTGGCCTTAACCTGTGCATGTTGTGTCATGCAAAGTTTTTAAAAAATAATATGTGCCCACGAGCATCGCCTCTAGTAGAACGAGACCGGGTAAAATCGGACACACGTCCGGAATATACTGACGCTGGCCAAACATACCCAGCGCATATTTCGTCTTCTTAAAAAATCGCTGTGGCTTATTGAAGGGCACCCACTGCTCTCAAGTGCGTAGCAGTAAAGCAGAAGAACCACTCTATGATACCAATAAAGAAAACAGCAAATGGAGCGACTGCCAAGAATACTACAGGGACGTTTAGTTACCCGTCAGATCTAACCCCAAATTCTCTCGCGATGACTTCCATTAACGATGTTTTATTCCAACACGGCCCACCTAAAACACATTTACACTTTTGGCTGCACGTAAAATGGGCACGAGTGTTTAAAATGCCCTCGGAATTGCTGCGGAATAGGGTATGCAAAGCATGCGGTGGTTGCGCAAACGTGGTGAAACCGGTCTACAAAACTGAACGACGAGGATATCTTTAAAACCTCCCATTCAGTGAGAGGGTTCACGCCGTCACCGTAAGCCCGTACGAAATGACAACTGCATTCCAGGCATGCAACCAGCACTATATTTTGTGTTCAAATCCTCACAAGACTCAGCACAGCCCAGCCCTGAAATGCTTACATCGGGCCAGGCTGCCCCTTCCGTCCAGCCCGCACACCCGCCACTGACCGCCTCATAGTGCGTGTAGTGCTCCTTGTAGGAATCCAGCATGTCCTGGTAGCTGCCGTGGCTGGAGAGCTCCGACTCCAGGTGCGTGTTGTTTGCCGCCATGATCGCCTGCGCAGTCAGCTCACCACACTACACAGCAGTACTCCGCCTCCCGCCGCTTGCCGAGCGCTCACTGCAGGTCGGGGAGGGACGCGAGCCGCCACCGCTGCCGGCACGGGCGACGGCAGGGTGGCGGCGGGGCGGGGGCCGTCCCACTAGCGGCGCTGACAGCACTGAGAGTGGACTGACAGCAGGGACTTGTCGGGACCGCCTGACAGTGGACTGGCAGGAGGGGCCTGACGGGACCGCGTGACAGTGGACTGGCAGCAGGGGCCTGTCGGGGTCGTAGCAGGGGCCTGTCGGGACCGTGTGACAGTGGACTGACAGCAGGGGCCTGTGGGGAACGCGGGAGAGACTGGCGAGGCGTGCAGCAGCGAGGGCCGATCCCGGCTGTGTTGTAAGAGCACAGCACAAAACATAAAGCCGCTGCAGAGCTCCATAAAGCATTGCACTATTTGAATCACGTTTAAGATCGCGCTGAATAGCCATACAAGTGGAAACAGTCCAAACATAGTCCTGATGTAGATGTTGAACAGGTAGACGCAGCATTTAATGCGCTGTATTCCTTGGGACTCCGATGAAAACCGGTTTTCATAGTATCTGAAGGTGTTCGTTAAGATATCAAGAAATTCTAGAAATGTGTTACGGAAAAGCCATGTCAGATGATGCACGGAATACTAAATATAAGGTAGCATGAACACA
This sequence comes from Pollicipes pollicipes, assembly GCF_011947565.3. NCBI lineage: Eukaryota > Metazoa > Arthropoda > Thecostraca > Pollicipedomorpha > Pollicipedidae > Pollicipes > Pollicipes pollicipes. The sequence goes on along the minus strand of NW_023597034.1, from coordinate 40,370,512 downwards.
TTTCAGAGGCTGATCGATGTCCCACTTGAATCAAAGTCCCCCAGTACATGAAAGGTCACTTACCATCAGCATGGGAACACCAAAACCATGCCCAGTTTAAGTCCGCATAGAACGAACGAGTCGGCGAACCAAACACGCTTTAGCTGACGCGGCTGTGTGGTACTGTTGAAAGGGGATATTCCATCTATGAAGATATTGGAGCAAACATCAGGTAGGATAAAATTAACACACTTGTATTCATTGGTATACTTAATGGTGGAAAAGCTTGCCATAGAAAGCAGACTTTATGCTTTTAGTAAATATGCCCTGAAAAACATTGCTTGATTGCATCATCGTACCTCGCATAACATTGATCAGGAGCCAGTTGACGACCGTCACGTCTGGAAATCCTGCTCACGGGTGCCAACTATGAACGACTCGACAATCACATTTGTATTGACCTTGATTGCTGCATGGCCGGTGGAATGGCAGAATTTGAATGACGAGATAATTGCATCAGTTCAACAGCTTCAGTATCACGCTTGAGACGGTACAGCTAAAGCGATTCGTGCCGAATGATGAAGACAAATTCGACGCGCATTCAAGGCGCTTCTCAACACTGTAGAATACAGCAATATCCGTCTCACGGCTCAGCTGGCCAGAGCGCCTGACACCCGACCCGCCAAACCGTGGCTGGGTGGGCTAGAATCGCTTTATGCGGTCGCTATTCGCTCTTGACTAGGATGGCCTGCCGCTGGTGTCATCGGCTGTGCTTCGTCATAAACGTCATTTGTCAATCAAATCGTCATTTAAATAGCGCCACCCATCTACCGTGCGACGTTCAAGGCCAAAAAGAAAAAAACCATCGTCAAATCGTTCATGTCTGGCGTTTGTGAACAGGAATTCCAAATGTAACGGACTTTAACTCGCCTTCGATCAATGTTGTGCACGCAGTGCAAGATTCGAACATGAATCACTTTTTTGCGACGGAATACAAGAAGTTGGACACGGGTACTTGATGTTACGGAAATAAGACTTGTAATCGAATCGCTATAACTGAGCAAGTGAATACAAGCAAGCACCTTAAGCTCACGAATGAGTACGGAAGAATGCCGCGAGAAAGGGCTAAAACACGAGCAATAAAATAAAACGATACGTGGTTCAGCAAACGCCTACAGCACCATCACGCCCATCTCTCGGGATATTGAAGTACTTCAACTGAGTGACAAGTTCGCACGGCTCATTTGACAGCACCTTAGCGTCATATGTGACATATTGGCGAACATGTTTGCTGAACACATAAGCCATGTTGTTCAGAGCACTTTTTCCCACTTGAATGGATACCAATGATTAAAAGCGAGCTTATTTCATCATATATGATGTTGCACTTAAAAATCGTCAAACGTCGGAACAGCAACAGGGTCGTCACTGGAGGCAGCAGACATCAAGGCGATCAAACGCAAGCCGACGGCACCAGCGCCCGGTGCCCGTCGTGGGGAGCGGCCCGGCCCCACTCCCCTCCGTCCCCAACGCTGAGTGCGCGCCTGCCATCCGACTTTCACGTCTTGTCGGGTACCCGCGCGGCGAGGCGAGCGGAGGCACGCCCAGGCGGGTCATGGCAGGCAGGTGCGCAGCCAGGAGATGTCTGAAGGGAGGCCCCGCGCTGGACGAAACTGCAAGCAGGTTACGACATGAGCTCAGGCCGAAAAGGCATCAGTCGCGAAATCCTGCAGGTGACAGAAGCTCAGTTTCCGACCCAGAGCGTGGCGAGCCGGACCTAATCGCCAGTGCGGCAGGGCAGGCACAGCGGAGGTCAGTCGTAACCCGCGGTCCACAGCGGCCCTGGGCGGGGGCACCTGAACAGACAGACGTCCACTGTGGCTGATGAGGTATGTGTTGTGCAGCGGTCAGTGCGAGTCGGCACTGGCCAGTGCACAACAGATACTGAACAGGTGTATCGACGCCGAGCCTGATGCCACAGCTAGTCTGGGGGCCCAGGACACCCCCCATGATCACCACAACTGGTCTGAGCGGGTGAATACCACCCAGTGGTGCTCACGCCCCGCCTGACGATGGGCGCGGCCAGCTCATGCTTGAGCCGGGTCGTTGGGTTCCTCGCGGATCTGCCGCGCTGGTGGGGCCCCAGGCACATGGAGCGAGTGCGCCGCGACGAATAGGGGCATGGGCTGCGGAGGGCATTAGACCGCTGGGATAACGTCACTCTGAGGGACGACGCTGCTGCTGGCGCGGGGAGGGGTGGCGCGATAGGCCGGCTCCCGCGTACGGTGGGGAGGGGCGACGCGACGGTGTAGCTTCCGAGGATGGTGGGGAGGGGCGGCGCGGCGGTGCGGCTGCCGCGTACGGTGGGGAGGGGCGGCGCGGTGGGACGGCTCCTGTGTCGCGATGTCGTCACAGGAGGGAAGAACCACCGGGGATCTCAGCGAGGAGGCAGCCTCCGTAGTGGCAGCTGGCCACGTGCTGCAGCTGAGCTGCGACGAAGCTGCTCTGATCAGCGCGAAGCCGCTCGACAGCAGCCTTGCACCAGTGTTGGGCCGTGTGTACGGCGCAGGGTCAACGTTATCAATTCCTGTTTGCCAATGGCAGCTCTCGGCCCACTGCGGGCAGCATTATCACACCAGCGCGCCAGCAAAGTGAGATAGCTCAACTTGTCGGTCTCAGCGCCGCGCGGCCGGGCGCTAATGCGCGCCATGGCCTCGCGGCAGAATGCCGCCTATCACCGCTGGCGGGCTGACCATTGGCTGACCACCATACGTTGCCGCTGCCACGCGGTGCTTGGAGCGGTGGGGAGGCTTCTCGCACCATGCCGGCCGGCAACGCCTGCTGACGATCGGACGGCATCTGCCGTAGCTTGAAGGCGGGCAGGCCGGCGTCCTGCCATCTGTCTGGGATCGGCGCCGCGTGCAGGCCGCATGCACGCTTTGCCCTTACCAAGGCTTGCGCAGCGTGGTGAGTGAGCAGATGCTATCCAAGTGGCGACTGTGGACTCCTGGCTGCGTCTGGACGCCCAGAAAAATAAGCAGAGCGGTTCGGTGTCATATCTGAAACCTATTACCGACGACGCGTTCAGGCATCCTGCGAGATTTATGCGGCCGTGTCAGGTCCGAGATACCGTGCAAACCAAACGCCAGGTGGGATTGGCGCCAGTGAAACGCTCGTGAGGCAGTGGCTCAACCAAAAGTTTCGGCTTCCGATTGGCTCGGGCTCCTCGTCCCACTCACCTGGGATCTGCCTGGCTATGACGGCAGCGGCTGCAGTCGTCATCGGTGGCATGACGTCGTGAGCGACATGGGCGGCTGGGCCGTGACTTGAGGCGCATGGGGCTTGTGACGTATGCACATTCGACGCGTATGTCACAGTTGCCTTAACATGTTGGCGGTTTGTTCGGTCGTGAGACGTGTTTTCAGTATATTTTAAGTGTCACATACCTGGGTTTTTTATGGATGCATAGGCATTCGGCAGTAAACTTTTCTATGAAGAAAACATCGTAAACATTCGTAAGAGACGAAAAAATGCTCTAGTGTTGTACATCGTGTACTGGACGCAAAGACGAAAAAACATGCCATGGAGGGAGTTAGCATGGAATACACGCATTTTTTGATAGTGCTGTGTTTGGATTAACTGAATTGGTCTGGGTGCAAGATTTTGCATCGATCATTGCCATCTCGTGAAGGCGACATCCAGGAGCGAAAAGAGCTTCTGATTTACGAGATATGATCGGAGACAAAAACTAACACTTAAGCGAACCAATTGGTGACAAAACTGCGAAAATGCAAACAAATTTCAATAGATCAGAGCATATTGGAGCTTACTATCCCAGCTAAACGAAACTCAGAGTTTAGTATTGGTCTGTGCTTGTCAACGCTTACCGCGTGAGCATATGAAGAACACATGTCGACACGTTTACGTTTCGCCGTATCAGCAAATTGAGTCACAAAATGCTGCCAAACATAGTAGCTTTAATCAGGACAGTTTTAGCGGGTGTCAGAAATATACTACAAACCATACCTTATCAGTGCTGACGTCACAGACCAGCGGTGACACAGTGCTTTTCCAATGCCCCTCAGACCAATGCTTTTCACACATTTTTCATATCACTTCACATGCTAGACAGTACAAAATATTAAATAACTTCACTTATTACTAGTCGTAAGAGAATGCAGTGCAAGGCTGTGCGTTGTTGTTGGTTGTGTTCATGTCGTTAGAAGCTGCATGGCTAGAAAAACGAAGCTAATCGTCACATAGATTAGACAGTTGTATTTACCTTATTCCTCGGAAAAACCAGGAGAATAGAAATATAGTTAGGTTGATTTGTCGGCAACATGTCTTTCTCGAAACAATAGCAGAAGTGAATTCAAGTGAATTGAATTTACTTCTGCAATGGTTTCGAGAAACGCATGTTGCCGAAATATCAACCCAACTATATCCCTTTTCTCCTGTTTTTTTCTGAGGAATAATGCCAATACTTTTGTGATATCTATGTGACTACTGTTCCTCGCTAATGCACTGAACAACTTTCCTAATCGTCAGCTTTTTAATGTCATAACGTTGAAAAGCCCTGCCGATCTAGGAGGGTTGTTGTTATGGATACATGAGCTATAGTTCCAGAGGTAAATGGAGCACGTTGGAGCGACTCATGTCGAAGATTCATCCGGGGCTTTCTGCTGCTGAGAGTGACAGCGGCTTTGAGGTGAGATACTGATCATCATTGTGGCAGGCCTCTCACATTGCCTGTTGCAGCTCTGCATTAGCGTACTGATCGGTGGACAGGTGTGAGATAGAAAGCTTTTTATTTTCACCATATTGCACATAAAGCTCGATGAAGGTGGTAAAGGTGTTCAAAAATATAATTTGCATCTTTTGATACCAACATTGCAAGGGTTCTAATCTAAATGATTGGATCATGTTAGAAAGTGTGAGTTCTGCACCTGTATGGATTCTGCGAAGATAGTGAATGTCGCCTGCGCGTTCAGCTGATTTTGCGATGACGTCACATCTCTTTAGGTGATATTGTTGCCCGGCGCTTGTAAAACCATGTTGTCGGTAAATATAGGGCTACAGGGATGTAGTTTTGAAAAACGCGTAGGGTTGAGGGATGACGGGTGAGGGGAAAGAAAAAATGACTCAGCCTACCCCCAAAATGCGCTCAAAAAATTGTATCCACAGATTTGACGCGCTTTCTTTTGATAGTTGTAAGCAGAGGTGTAGTTTCTCAAAATTAAGTTTGGAGGCTAAACCCTAAAATTTGCGATCAATGAAAAATAACGATTAAAAAATGTTTATTAAAAATAGGAAACTACATCCATGGTATTCCCTACCCCATCTGAATAGAAAACTACACGGTTCCCAGTGGTTATGTATGCCTTATCTGATAATTTTATTACTCAACCCTCGACCATCATTCAGTGCTTGATCGCCAGCAAATGATACCTTACTGCAAAGTGATCTCCCGAAACAAAGGTGTTGCGGGATATTTTTTTGTTTGTTTTTTTCTATATTTTTTTGTTTTGTAGTTTATTGCATTTAGAGTGATATTGCAACGGTTTCTGAACGATTCGGCTACAGGTGACAATTTAGACGGTTCCAAATTTTGTCGATGACAGAAAAGACACTTTTCTCAACCCTCACCATATCAGCCCATTTCTACACCTCGATGACTTCAAATTAATTTAATCAAAATGCTACCATCCTTGTCCCGTCCGGCTCATCTATCCTAAAATCGGATCCACCCGTCAATCCGGTCAAACGATAGCTGGGTCGAAACATATAGTTTGTACGACATTACCGCCCTTACTTGATGTCTTTATCCAGCAAGGTGAAGAGAGGATGGTCTGTGTCTGCGTAGGCTGGAACGAGCCGGAAGAACCACCCACACGGGCCTAGGATTAGCTCCAGCTCTTGAACGTTCCCTGGGGTCGTACATCTTACACGGCATGAATCTGGTGTTGAAAGGGCGTGACGCTGTTTTCAGATAGCCCGAATCCATAGACGGCGAGCATGCCGCTCCCGGTCGTTAGCCCGACCACGGTGATGTCGTCCAGGTTGTGGACGCAGCCGGGATCTTCCACATCACGTCGTCAGACAGCCTCTGCAGCATTGCACCCACAGAGACGAGGCCAAATGCAACCCTGAAAAATTGGTATTGACCTTACCGAGTCATGAGCGTCGTCACGGGTCGAGATACAGGATCACGCTCAGTCTGGTGCCACGCGCTTCGCAGACCAATGATACTGTAAAATTTCCCCTACAGATGGCGTGGGAGTTCTCCAGCCGTTGTTAGCGGATGCACTTCAGCGACGGTCTGTGCTGAAAAATCGTATAAGATCGTTGGAGATCGCAGGTCCACGCGCGGACGGATATCCCTTTATGGGTCTGGCCGGATGGATCTTGGCCTTATGGATCTTGTTACGAGAAACGACCAGTGGGTCATTCTTTTCACTGGCGTTGACAGGCCCAATGAGGCCTTCTCGCAGGAGAATGTCAAGTTCAGAGGAAACTTCGTGTTAGACCGCGACTGGAAGCCGCCGGAGGCATGACGCACAGGAGCGGTGTCCGGCTTGAACATGATCCCGTGACTGCAGCCCTCAACGACAGAGGGCGCTCAGAGCTCGCCGGGGCGACCACCGCGCTCCGGCGGGGAGGCTGAGTCCCCGGACAGCCGGCGACCTCTCCGTCGCCGGGAGAGGAAAAACCTGCGGTGCCTTGAACTGCTTCGAACAATCCGGGTTTAACAAGTCCGGGTCAGTCACTTCCTCACCGTCATTCGTCTAAAGAATGCTGAACTCGGTTGTGGCATTGCGACCGTTGAATGTTACCAATGAACGGCATGGATCCTAGCACATGCAGCTCTTTCCGACCGAAGCCAGAGAGTCGCCGCATCCGTCAGCTGCAGCGGAGAGCGGGCGCCTCTCGGACAGGCAACGCGCCAGAGTCCCGCCGAGCGCCGAAACGGTGGCTTCGGTGTCCGCTCGCGGCGTCACCGGAGACACCGGGCCATCGCCAGCCGACACCTCGCCGGGGCAGAGCATCTCAGCCGACCCCGAGCTGCTGCGGGCTGGTGCGGGGGAGTACAGTGGGCTGCCGGCATGCATTATCACCAATGTGGTTTGGCGAATGAGAGACGTAATTGCGTATTGTCAGACACGGCCACTTGTACGGTACATGGCGCCGTCAGCTGGACATTGATTATCCTCACGGTGTCGACCGTTTGTGTCATGGCGGGTCAAGTTCGAGGGATACGCCACCCTCGCCGGATCTCTCACCGGCGAGCCAAACCGCCGCACTCGTCACGCTAGTACACGACCAATGGACGTCAACACTCCACCACGGCCTGGATGTCAACGTCAACACCTCCGACGTGCGGTCCATCATCCGTGGTATGGAGCGTTATATGCGTCGGCAGTAGAACAACATCCTGGACCGCCGCGAGTTCAGGAGAGAACAGGACCGCCGGTGCCCGTCGATCCGACCGCGGTCGCTCGGGTTCTCGTCGGCGAGACCCGTCCCAGACGCCGGTCAGACGTGCCGCCTGCGGCCGACGCCCGCACGTCAACGACAGGCCTGTCCCGCACGGTAGACCACCTGCCACCATTGCAATCGTCGCGACCACTGCCAGGGCATGTTGACAGCGTGGCGCCGTGGCGCGCGGACGCCATGTTAACAACGCCGAGACCGAGGCTCGAACCAGCCCCGCGCGGACGTGGCCGACGTTCGCGCGTGTGGGCTGTCCTCTCGACGCGCTCCCTAGGTCTGGGTATCAGTGATGCATCGTGATGGGGCCGGGTCAGCGCTCTGGACACCTGATACCAGCGCGAAGACGCCACGCAAAGAGAGTCTTCACCGGCTGCGTTCAAGCTGTATGCAGCCGCCGGGACGAGCTGAAGTGCTTCGGCGATCAAAACGATCACATGGGACCTGGCCTTGGGCGCGATAACAGACCTCGCGACTCTGTCTATCATGAGGGGCCTCGACAGCGCTCTGATCTCATGGCATGACTTCATCACTCTCGGCATTCTGTCACCGGACTTCCCCGCCCAGAACGCGACTGTAGCGGCCGGCTCCGCCGTTGCTGCCCCCGCGCGGCCGGCCCGCGAACCGGAAGCCCGAGCGAAGGTTATCTGGCCGGCCACCCGGGCGCGTGTTGACATTTATGAAAACTCGAGCAGCCAAAATGTTGCCACCGTGGTTAACATCGTTCGCAAGCTACGAGCAAGTTACGTTAATTACAAAAACCGCTTCTGAAGCCCTTCATGGCCCTCCGGGAGCGGGAGTTTAGGGCTGTTAAATGTCGTCCGTCCCGATAGCTGAGTTATTTACAGCGCTTATCTGCTGTTGTAACGCCTGCCTTCTCTCTTGCAATCAGGCTGTAGCGGCGACCAGAGCCCCTGAGGCCCCGGACCCACCCAGGCTGACCAAGTCCCTACAGGCGCCCTAGCAGTCAGAGCCCCCGGAGCCGCCATAGCTGCCAGAGCCGCCGGAGCCGCCAGAGCCGCTGGACCCATCCGGGCCACCGAGACGCCCGAGCCGCCCAGGCCACCCCCCCCCCCCTTCCCGCCGTCCCCGGAGCCCTGCAGCTGCCCCAGCCAAAAGAGCTGCCACGGCCGCTGGAGATGCTGGAGCCGACTGAGCTGCCGCAGCTCCCGGAGCCGCCCCGGCCCCCGGAGTCCCGGAGTTGCCAAAGCGGCCAAGGCAGCCGGAGCCGCCAAGGCCGCCCTAGTTAGGGGAGCCGGGGCCGTGGCTCTCCTAGCTATGGCGGCCTCGATTAGCCTTTGGAGCCAGCCTAGTCCGGTCAGTTTGTTGAAGTCTGTCGCAAGGGACTCTTCCTCCGAGAAACGACAAATGTTTCAAATGGCCTTCATGCTCTCAGGAAAATGCAAAATTTGATTGGACAAAAATTACTGTGATTTCGGGGTAACAGCTGTTCAAAACGAGCTCTCGCGGGCACGTGCACCGGCGTCGTGGGAGCGCGGCTAAGGCATCGGCTGGGGGTGTTACAGCGGCTGCGCACTACAACACTACCTAGATGTTTGATACAAACGCCACAGCTGAAAGCGAAAAAGCGTCAAATTCCTACCCTTGAAGGCATGTTCGAGTGTCATGGCCGAAGCAGGCGTGTACTCGGGCCGTTCCAGCGCGGCGGACTTTCTCACGGACTCAGCTGGCGCTTGGCCTCGCAGGGTGATCTGGGGCAAGTGTCGGCGACTGCCCGGCCGACACCTCGACGGCCGTCAGCAGCGCGGAGCCAGACACGGCCGACCGTGGTCCGCGCACGACCGGCAGCGTAAGGAGCACGGCAGGCGGGGAGGGCTGTACGCGAGCACTACAGAGCCGCTCCTGTCAGGCCGATGCGCCTCCGGACAACAGCCTGGGATCGGCTGTCGGGCAGCAGCTGCCAGACGTCTGGAAAGGAGCGTAACGCAGGACCACCCACAGTCGTCGAGCTCCGCGCGGCCGAGATGGCGCGTGTGCCACAGGCCCGAACCGCAGTCGGGGAGCCGAATGCGAGGGGAGCTCACCGGTACCGCTTACACTGTCGCTGACTCTAGTCGCCCCAGCCCTCTGTCGACGGTGTTGGCGTCATGAGAGTCCACGGCCGGTAACACAAGGAACACTCTCCGCCGTACGTGCTCGCCGCGAAGTCACTCTGCGGCGGCGCCTCCTGGTCGTGGGCAGCTAAAGAAATGTGGGTTCCAGAGCTTCGACAACCAAGGGATTCAGATATTCCGTGCAGTCGGCATGTTAAGTTATCTTGTATGTGGGCATAGGAATACGGGCTGCTAGTATCGGTGACGAAAGTCTCAGGAAATATCGCGATCTCACATGTCTCCAAGTTTGCATTTTATTGACTTGTTCACGCCAGTATCCAGTCAACTATGCCCAACCGATAAAGGGAAAGGCGCAGATTTTTCATGCCAAGGACACATGTGTATTATTTCTCTTCCAAAGATATTCACCACACACAATGTTTCGCGCATCTCAAAAAGGTGAGTTGAATGCCCGTCACTAAATAGGTATATGCGTGGGTTACTAGTTCAGATTTCCATCCGTGGGCCACTAAAATGTAAGACATCATTCTCATTCCGGTGAATCGTTTTTTTTTCGTCACGCCGAAGTGGGACGACTTATTTGCGCCTTGCATTCTGAAAATACATAACCAGCAGCATATGCGCGTGTGTATCAGCGACAACTTGACATGACTACCATTTTAGCCTTGTCCCTGTTGTCTGCATTAGTTTAATTACAGGCATACTCAACTGTTATTGTTGTCGCCTGACACAGATGTCTGCCCACTGGCGACGGGTCTCGCTTCAAGCATTGCCCAATGAAATGTGTGCATTGAGCCTCAGTTTCGGCGTGTCCAAAAAGCACTGAACTTTGCGGCCGTACGTGTGACTGGAGTGCGGCGCTGGAAACACGTCAGCGCCAGAAACGCTAGGCGAGACAAAGGCGGAAGAGATGGTGTGCAGCCACGACTGTGCGCATGTGCAGAAAGTACTTTTCACGGCCAGTCGTTTGGGGTTGTGTTGTGGTGTATGTGTTCATGGTGAGCGCTTCAGGTGGCGCCCGTGTGTTTCTCCTGCTTTTGTTGTTTCATTTTGTGGTGTTTTGTCTTGTGTTTTGCAGCGTTGTGTCAGCACTGGGAGTGAATTCGTAATAACCACCACGTGAAAGAACTCTCATAGATGACTATGATTATAACTGATTGTTTTATATTCCTGTCAAAAGCCATCTACGGTGCTGAAACAAAAAGAGCGGGTCATGGAAGATAACCATTGCCCCCTCCCCTTTGGCTACACTGACCGGGACCAACCTCCGAAGTTCGTCAAGGGCATGCGCAGGCACTGTGGCCAGAGGCACAGCCAGGGTCACGGTAAGAGAGGGGCACCACAGTTAGCAAATGGATTCCTGGTAGAGAGGCAGAAGGGAATTCGTTCCCCAAATCACCCCAAAATGGTCCGCCTGACTTAGCCTTCTTTACTTCCATAGATGAACTTCCTTACTTTACTTCTTCATTTCAAAATACCTTGAATGGAAGAGACTTAACGGGGCTTTTAAGTGTTTCACAAACATATTGAGGTCATCGTGAATTGTGTAGTAAAGTAGTTAGAAGTACGATAAAATTGCATCGACTTGCCTGGTCCTTGGTCGACTGGGGAAGTTCTTCCTTTCTGCAGAATCAATCGGCGCAGAGCTACATAAAGGCTGTCAGCATGTGCGCTGGCGGTCCAGGGAGGGAGGGAGGGAACCGACGTCCGGCGTTGCAGTCTCTATAGGCTGCGCGACATGGATCCTGTAGCCAACATCCGGCGGCGGTCAACGGACGGACAAAAACGGCCGCACACCGGAAAGTGGCGCCTTCTAACACTTTCAAAATCGACTCGAATGTGTTTTAAGGGTATTCCAGGATTTCGCCAGTGCGCTTTTCAGTTCGATATTCAGGACGGATTACGGCCCGTATACATCCACAAACTCGTGGTGCAACATCCTGGAAGATGTTGCGAGGGTGATCACGGATCACTAAGAGCAGAGTTTTCGCAATGAGCCAGATATTTTCATATGCATGACACTCTGCTCCTCTGACGTGTAAACGCAAGATAAATGTCAAGCAAGTCATCACCTAGAATGCTTTCCGTTTCATCGCAGTTGGTGATGGCGATTTGTGCTCGATTCCGTCGGACTCTAGTCTCTCGCCTCAACCAACCTTTTAACCGCATTACCCCTGATGTGAGACATTTTAGTCGCCTGACAGAGTTGGACCACGCGGTTTAAGCCATCGTGCCGCGGTTTAACCTGTCGTGACGAGGTATAAACTGTCGTGCCGTGTTGGATGCCGAGCGATACTGACATCGCTGGTAATGAGCTTGTGGATGTTGCTGCAAAAAGAGCTCGCTTGCACATGTACACATTGTTTGCTCCTTGCCAGAAACTTATAAACAGCCGTGACGAGCAGGGTAAAATCAACATGACAGCGATGTTGAGACGACACTGCAAGGACTAAGCTGAAGAGAATTAAGTCGTATCTATCTTATCGGGCTGAGTTACAGGAGAAAGAAAAGCCAGCACCCTGTTGAGAACACGCATACCGTACGGAAGTGCGCAGAGTACCTATTTGATTCATCACACGATAGACTAAGGTCTGGAGAGTCCTCAGAACAGCTAAGACTGTCCATAGCCGTGTTCCTGTTGTGCAATCACGCTTGCGACTGACGCTGAAGCTATGAAGCGCACATTCCAGGGATTTGCACTGGCGCCACCTATCTGGATACAATTCCTCTGGAGCTCAGTGGGCCCCGCCCGTCGAGCTGTACTCCCCGCACCGACTCGTGCTGCAGCAACACGCGCCTTTCCCTTTGAGATAAGGCGCGGCCGCACGATGTGACCCGTCGTGGACATTCGGGTCAGCTCGCTGTAATCGTTACGGCGTCGTCGACAATGCGGACATGGTCACCGGGCTTCAGAGCGGTGAAGACCTAAGGCAATAGACATTCGTGTGCGCGTGTGTGCATCTGTAGTTTGCTCAAGTGTGTTTAAAAGGGGATGTACGACATTTGTACGGCGTTTTGAACTGAAATAGCCATCTTGAGGACCTTTTGATGCAGTTCACGGTCTTGTCCTCTTTAAGGCCCAAAACAATCCGGTTCCTGAGTTACACGCCGGCAAAGGTGCGAAAATGTTTATTTGCAGCCTATCTCAAAGTTGCCTCGGCATTAATGACGTCATAGAAACGTCATGCGATCGCGGTCATACTACAGCTGTTTTCTATTTATGGTCAAAACAGCATGGCCGCTGGTACATTCGCAAAATCGATGATGCGGCACGTATGATATAATGCGCGGAAGATGATTGGTTGCTAGTAAGATTTCGCTGCTGAATACATGTCGCGAACGTAAGCATGAGCACTTTCGGGTGGTGCAGCACTCGTCGTGAACGGGTCATTTGTCCTGATTTCTAGGCCACAGGTCAATGTAACAAAAAGAACGCCACTGTCTGCAAAAAAGTACGGCACCCAAAACACGGGCACTGTCCCGAAAGTTATAAAAAAAAGACGCGGCAGCAAATCCGTCTTTTTTCCCCTGCTGACGTTTTTTCTTCTGAAAGAAATCTCTTGTGCCGCATAACCATGAACCCCCGTTGGAACTTTGTTTTGAAGGGAGATCACGATGAAATGCGGCGTTATGACTGAAAACCTGTGCGGAAAATGTTGGAAAACCTGCAAGTTGACAGTCCCGCGAGCTGTGCAAGTGTGAGATCATGCTTATTCGACAAAAGAGCGTGAGTCGGGGGCTTTAAATGTGTGATCACTGGTGGCGTGTTTCAGTGGCTTGTATTGATCTCGATGTGATGGGGAGTGTGTGTGCGAGGTTTGTGCCTCTCAGAAAACATTGTTTTTGTATTATTTAAGTCTACTGATTCCTAATAACATGTGATATCTTGATGCCTGTCTCTACCTTTATGTTTATGTTTGAACATGGCGAGGGAACGCTGGCGAACCTGAAAATATTTTTGGTTTAAACATTTAAACCTGACAAATCTTTTTGGTTTTTAGCATCTTGAACCGTTAAAGTGGAACAGAATACATTACAGCGTAGTAATTTCATGACAGTGTAATGAGCATAAACAATAATTAACACCACTAATTTGATGCTGTAGTTTGCACTTCCCTTCCACAGCACTTGAACACAAAACAAAGCAAAAGAATTCAACAACAAAATAACAGAAAATTGAACAAGCATAAAAACCTTGAAATCCTACACATCAGCCCATCACCAAGTCAAAGACAATAGACATACCTCTGGCTTTTGTTATGATGGGGCCAGTAAAACAAACATTTTGTCACTGTTAATTACAAAATACCAATGCATATTCCATGAAAGTAGCCTAACTATGCCCAACGTAAAGAGGCCTCACTTCATCTCATTCTGTCTAACCTGTTTGTATCACAGCAGCAGTTGTGAGTTACTGATTCTTGCACAATTCATGTTGCCACTTGCCATGTACTTAACCAACTTAACCTAACTTAGAGTAGCCCATATCTTGTACATCATATCAACTCACCTATCTGTTGACAGCAGCACTTGTGATAAAAATGTGATATAACTAATTTTTGTCTGGTTTCAACTTGCATTTTTGTTCAGTTAATTTGTGTATGCTTGTTAACATCAGACAAAGTTGACAACACACAAATCAAAACACTTTAAATCACTTTGAACTACTTATTTTGATTGCCATGGTTAACCTTCATCAATGGCAGTAATGGGTATGCTCCACAAACAATCTCTCTTCTCCAAAAGCAGCATAACCTTTAGATGACCATGCCAGTATTGTTGCTTGCGTTTTCAGCTGCAGCAAACCCATCTATTTAGGTTTGTTTATTCACATTCAATGACAAAGTTTGACATGTTGGCTTCACATTTTAAATGGAATGATCTGACTATTTGTTACATTCTAATATCTAATCCATGTTAAAATTGCTATGCAGCTTAGAGTGTCCCTGTGTTAAAAATATAGCGCATATATACAGTACAGTCATTTGCCATCCAGCAAACCATGACAACTATAGAAAACATCTGGTTAAAGCAGCCCTGAGGGACCACTGCAAGAAATGTGGGGCAAATAATCAAGAACGTGGAACAAAATAAGCCCATTGCATGCCTTGTGGCATCATAATTTGTCTGATGACAAAACTCGTTTGATTGAAACAGGAGATGGCGTACTCTGGTTACCAAGCATGTGTTGAAAGCAGGTAAGGTAAGCAATTACTTGGTTCACAGGAGGCTTACTGGCTTCTTCCTGCTCCCCCAAGACAAAAAGTCGGTATCTTTTGCATGGTCTGCTGGCAGACAGTCATCCCAGTCACCCCCCAAATATAAATATCAATCATGCCCACCAGCCTACGAGATTAAAATGCGAAACAAGTAGGAGGTGTGCATGATAAGCATCTCCAGAGGGCAGAATTTCGCCATCAAACGCCTCTGTATTAGCTGCGTCAGGTCTGTCCCAAAGCTCTGTATGACAGTATTTTAATGGCCTTGTCAAGTAGCCTGGTGAGTTAGGCACTCGAAAGGCTTAGATTTATCATTTTTGAGCACCGCCTTGAACCAAGAAAACGGTTAAACGAGGGTTTAATAGGGTAAAAATGGCGGTAAAATTCCGTGCTTCAAATTGCCCCCTTCACTCCCTGTAAATTGTTTACTCTTGGGTGCATTTCAAACATGTTTGGGCGGCTGGCGAATTAATCCCATGTATGTATGAAATACGTACAAATTTGCAGTTGGAGGATCTTGCAGAGAAATTGGTCAACATTTTAAGCAGCAGATGGTACCTCTGAAGGCAATCCAAAAGAAAGGAAGAAGAAAGTGGTATCACACTCGTATGATGCCAAGAAAAATAAAAGAAGTTTTTTTAAACATAAAAACTGACACTTTTCTGGCAAAATGTTGTAATCAGCTGATTTGACTTAAAATATGTTTAAATATGTGCCCAAATGGTGATGGCCATATGATACACTTAATTTGGAAGACATTTCTTGAATCCTTCACCCCTGCATTTCGGGAGTGATGCAATTTAGTAATCAAAATTCCTCGGGGAAAAAGAAATACGTGGAGTAAAATTCTCTACCAGGCCTTGCTGGTGTTTGCACCAGGCTCTGCTTTTGTGGTGTGTGGTGAGACGAAAAAAATAGGGGATGCGTGAAAACCTTGCATTTGGCACACAGCTGCCGATTGTAATACATTTTGTAAACAAACCAAACTTAATGCGTGCAAGCGGCTGGGGTCGCTGAGGTTCTTGGGCTTGGAGGTACCTGGCGCCCTCGCTCTGTGCATACATAGACATGATTCAGACGTAGGTGAGACAGGGCATAGTCATAGGTGTCCAGGTTCTGCGGAACCTCGTTTATGCTTGGTGGTTTCAAGTGAGCTCGGTTTTGGATGACATCTGAAAACCTCAGGAAGGTAAATAGGAGGTTGGTATGTGCGATTAGACAATGCCAGGCGGGAGTGAGAAATTCACATAAAATATGGGGAAAAGGAGCAAAAAATTCCTCATGGGGTGTTGCATTACACGCAAAGTCGGCAATTCTAGGACTCTGCAAAAAATCCACAAACAAGCCATCCACTAATCCCCCACTCGACACAGCCCGTTCGACGAAAATGGCCAGGTGGCGTCAGCTTTCGTGTGTTTCGAGGTATTCTTTACGTCTGGCTGCCAGATGCTGCCATGTATTGCTGTCGTCACAAGACCATTCCATGGCGGCATCAAACAATGGCGTAATGAGGAGCATTTTTACAAACTTGGAAATTTTGCTACTTAGCGTCGTTTTTGAACCTTGAAAGCTTACCAATAGTTACAAGTAAGCTTCTCCCATCATATTTGATGTCTACCACAAAATTTTCGAATGTGGGACATTCCCTTTAAGTGTGTTTCAGTGTGTTTAAGTGACCACATATACAGAGGTTTGATGGCACCTTTTAATAAAACAGTGTGTATGTTCGATAATATTGCATTTTTGTCCTTTTTGTCATTCGAGTTATATTTCGTCATCGGGTTCCGTGTGAAGCTCATGTATTTCGTTCGGGAAAATGGAAAAAGGCAAGTGACGCGGACACGGACACGGACACGGTCTCGGCCACGGTCTCGGCCACGGCCACGGCCCCGGCCACGGAGACGGATACGGACAGGGGCACGGACACACACACACACACACACACACACACCACACACACACACACACACACACACGCACACACGCACACACACACACACACACACACACCACGCGCACACGCGCACACGCACACCACACACACACACACACACACACACACACACACACACACACACACACACCACACACACACACACACACACACACACACACACACACACCACACACACACACACACACACACACACACACACACACACACACACACACACACCACACACACACACACACACACACACACACACACACACACACACACACACACACACACACACACACACACACACACACACACACACACACACACACACACACACACACACACACACACCCACACACACACACACACACACACACACACACACACACACACACACACACACACACACACACACACACACACACACACACACACACACACACACACACACACACACACACACACACACACACACACACACACACACACACACACACACACACACACACACACACACACACACACACACACACACACACACACACACACACCACACACACACACACACACACACACACACACACACACACACACACACACACACACACACACACACACACACACACACACACCACACACACACCACACACACACACACACACACACACACACACACACACACACACACACACACACATGGTCACAAGTCATAAGTGCAAACACAGATCCAGCGGCGGGCGCAGCCTGCTTTGCCCTGGGAGGGCCTGGCCAGGCGTCATTGTACGCACGTCGTCCGGGACAGTAATGCTATCGTTTAGCCCGCAACTTTTTTTCGGTAAGGTTTTCATGGGGCATAAACGCCATGAGAGTCGCGTCGTGGACTGATTGCCGACTGACGGAAGACGGCCACGTGAATTTGGTGGACATTACGAACCGCTCGCACGCACCGGAACGAAGTGGAATTAGGACTGCGGCAAGAGGTGGCAATGTTTTCGCTCTGTCACGGAGGGGAGCGGAGCGGAGCGGAGCGTGCAGGACCTCCCCTCTTGTATTCGCCAAGAGCCTATCAGTCCCGTGCCACTTCCGTGCATGTTGGCGCCTTTGTCCTAGCGGATGTCAGTCGGCCAGTTGTCCGGCTCGCTATCGTATCCTTCCGCCGACACATGTGGTAGGCAAACTCTGGTGAGCGGGTGATCTCGACCGGCACCACCCGCATCTGGAAACGTGTCGACCGGCAGCCGCCACGTCGTTTAAGTCTGCTGAGCCTCGTGACGATGGCCAGGACGAAGGAGGTCGCACTCGCATGAGTGAATGCGAGCTGCAGGCCGCCGCTCCGGCATGGACGGGGTAGACCGAGGGGAGGTCGCCACAAGGCACTGTGTTAGCGAGTGCGAGGTATATATATATATATATATATATATATATATATATATATATATATATATATATATATATATATATATACCAAGTTGGTGACGGGCATCCAAGGCACCTCTTTGAGATGCGCCAAACATGGTGTGTGATGATACCAATAGGAAAGAAGCAATAAACATCTGTCTTCAGTAACGAACATCTGCGCGTCCTTTCACATTTTTGGTTGGCTACTGGCGTGACCAAATAAATACCAAGGCAAAGTTGGAGTTATACGAAATGGAGACATTTTTGGAGGTTTTGCCACCGCTAACAAAAGACGACATTCTTATGTATTTTAGGCCCGCTGGCAAGATAACTTTGCATGTCAGCGACGCAGAATATCTGATATCCCTCGGTTGTCCAAGCTGAGGAGTCCATATTCCTAGGCATCTCTGAAGTCACATCCTTAATAAGTGGGATGGATTGGTGGAATCTCATGCAATATTAGCATCAGCAACTGAAAGCGACATTTGCGAACACCTCTAGCACTGTCATTTAGCTCTATATTGAAAACAATGACAATTAGAGGTGTTTTTTATCACGCCTGTCCACCGGTCAGTATGGCAAGTCTGAGCTGCGACGGATGAGAGGCCCACACCAGCGATGCGCGGCCTCTTGCTTCAAAGTTGCTGTTCCTCCAAGCAGCAGACTCCTTGACATACGTCGCTCCAACATCCTCGGTCAACGTCTGAAGCTACTTTGCGGATATGCACAAACAGCAGGCCCCGTAAATCGGCAGGGCTTTTAAAAGCTATTACGCGTTTAAAAGCCCTGCCGGCTTAGAAAAGCCGCACGGCGCCCTAAAAAAACCTGATGATTAGCAGCGTTCTTCAAGCTAGTCAGCTTCTCACAACACGAACACAACCAACGAGAGCCCGCAGTCTTGCACTGAACCCGATTCATTACTATGTGGCGAGTATTCGAGCCTTTCTGTTTCAAATGGCAAGTGATTCAAATGACTTAACTACTTTTATTTTTCTTGCTATCATGCGAGTGTGATACCACTTTATTCTTCCTTTCTTTTGGATTGCCTTCAGAGGTACCATCTGTTGCTTAAAATTTTGACCAATTTCTCTGCAAGATGCTCCAACTGAAAACTTGTACGTATTTCATACATAAATTGGATTAGTTCGCCAGCCACTCAAACGTGTTTGAAATGCACCCAAGAGTGAACAATTCACAGGAAGTGAACGAGACAATTTGAAGCACGGAACTTTTTTCGCCATTTTTACCCTGTTAAACCCTCGTTTAACCGTCTTCTCGGTTCATGGCGGTGCTCAAAAATGATAAATCTAAGCCTTTCGAGTGTCTAACTCACCAGGCTACTTAACAAGGCCATTAAAATGCTGTCATACAGAGCTTTGGGACAGACTTGACGCATCTAATACGAAAGTGTTTGATGGCGAAATTCTGCCCTCTGGAGATGTAAACCACGCACACCTCCTAATTGTTTCGCATTTAAATCTCGTACGTTGGCGTGCATGATTGATTTTTATATTTGGGGATGAGTGGAATGACTGTCTGCCAGCAGACCATGCAAAAGGTACTGACTTTTTGTCTTGGGTGAGCAGGAAGAAGCCAGTAAGCCCCCTGTGCACCAAGTATTTGCTTACCTTACCTGCTTTCAACCAGTGTTCTAGAATTGCCTATTTTAGGTATAAAGCAACACTCTATGAGGAGGAATTTTTTACTCCTTTTCCCCATACTTTATGTGAATTTTTCACTCCTGCCTGACATTGTCTAATCGCACATGCCAAATCCCTATTTCCCTTTCTGAGGTTTTCAGATGTCATCCAAAACCGAGCTCACTTGAAACCACCAAGCATAAACGAGTTTCCGCAGAACCTGGACACCTATGGCTATGCCCTGCCTCACCTACATTTGAATCATGTCTATGTATACACAGAGCAAGGGCGCCAGGTACCTCCAAGCCCAAGAACCCCAGCGACCCCAGCCGCTTGCACGCATTAAGTTTGGTTTGTTTACAAAATGCATCACAATCTGCAGCTGTGTGCCAAATGCAAGGTTTTCACGCATCCCCCTCTTTTTTTGTCTCACCACCACGCTACGAAAGCAGAGCCTGGTGCAAACACCAGCAAGGCCTGGTAGATAATTTTACTCAGCGTATTTATTTTTTCCTGAGGAAACTTTACCACTAAATTACATCACTCCCGAAATGCATGGGTGAAAAGTTCAAGAAATGTCTTCTAATTTAAACTTACAAGATGAATATCACTATTTGAGCACTTACATTAACAGATTTTAATTCAAATCAGCTGACTACAAAATTTTGCAAGAAAAGTACTAGTATTCATATTTATTTAGCCACTTTTGTTTTCTTGGTATCATACCAGTGTGATACCACTTCATTTGTCCTTCCTTTTCGATTGTCTTTAGAGAAGCTATCTGCGGCTTAAAATTTTGACCAATTTCTCTGCAACATGCTCCAACTGAAAACTTGTACGCACTTCATAAGTAAATTGGATTAATGCGCCAGCCGCCCAAACATGTTTGATATGCAACCAAGCCTGAACAATTCACAGGGAATGAAGGAGACAATTTGAAGCACGAATCTTATTTTTACCACCATTTTTGCCCTCTTAAACCTTAACCTTAAACCTGGGTCATTAATCGGGATACGATCGTGATTAGGGAGGCTCGCGAAATGCGGAGCGTGGCCAGACAAATCCAGGGGCGTCGTCGCTCGGCCGCAAGTGAGGCGGTGTCTGCTGCTGAATCTGAGTCGCCTTCCCCGCCGGCTCCTGATACCGCGCCGCCTGCTGAGCCAGCACTGGCTGCCAGTGATGACACCGAGCCTGCTCCGGGATCAAGTGGTCTCAGCGCTGACGAGTCAGCCGAGAGCACGGATTCATGTATTCATTCACGGTTCCGTTCATGGTAGAAAATGGCGACGACGCCGATTGTTCGTTCCGGTTGAGACCACTGCCACTATAGATTATAACGTAAATGATCTGACTAACACCGCGCTGGCAGTTGACAGCTACGGTGGCTCCGAACGGGTCGCTGCTGCTATCATCGCCTTTCAACAAGACAGCAGAGATGCACTGGCTACTTTAAATCAAATATCGTAAATCTTAATATCTGCTGCGCAAGAGACAGCAGGGGGGGGGGGAAGGGACGGCTCGTCAAAATACTGGAACAATCCACGAGTCAGGTTTGACCATCCTCTACTCCGACGGCCTCGAAGGTAGGAGCTACATGAGCCACACGGAGTCAGAAGAATGCCGTAGAAAAACACGTGGTTGTCATCACTGAACCAGGCAGCCGCTACGTGACTCATTTTACGTCCGAGTTCGGCCGGGCCCTGCACTTGTGCAACGAGCTACACTCCGTGAGCCCGCAGTGTGACGGTCACATCAATGTGATCGGCTGCGATGGCACGGCCGTCAACACCGAAACGATAGGCGACGTGTTCTGGCTGTTTGACCTGGCCACCGAGTCACCCGTACACTGGTTCATCTGCCAGCTGCGTGGCAACGAGCTCAACCCCCTCCATCTGCTGCTGAGCTTGGACGGCACGACCACGGGATCGAAAATTTGTTCTCGACCCATCGGCAAGACCTGTGCCGAAGAGGTCTGGGAGAGGGGCGTCGTGGCATTCAAGCCTAGGTCGGAGCACCTGCCAAACTTGCCGGTCGACGTTATTCAGCAGCTGAGCACCAACCAGCAGCTGCTGTACCTTCTGGTCTCCGGCGTTCAAAACGGCTCTATCCGAAACGTGGCAGCCCAGCGACGAATCTGACCATCGAACCATGTCAGGTAAATATGAAAACGCATTATCTTTGAATTTATGGCAATGAGTGTTTAAAGTCCAATTATCAATCGATATGTCATGTGCTCACGGTCGAGCGTTTACTTATTATCATACCTTGTGTCGTAGTATGTGGTATCACTTGCAGGTTGGCTCATGCTTATTAGCATATTTGTGGATATGTATTCCATCACATTTGAGGACTCAGGGTATCGGCACAGTCACATACACTAAAGAGGCGCAATAATTTGTGTGATCTAATGCTCAGTTCGTAGCAAATCGTTCTAATCTATTCGCTTTTGTTTTCAGATAGTTGGCACTGGCCGCTGGTCTGCTCCTAGTTCACATCTCTACCGAGACTTCCAGCAGCGCTCTCAAGAACCTCGTCCAGTGCGTGGTCGGCCACCATATGTCGGTATAGTCAGCCATTCGGCAAAACGACGGCTGCGACTTTGGCTTACGCAACTTGTCCCGAAGCATCGCGCTGCTCCGCGACATGACGCGGCACGCATAGGCCACGGTGCAGTCAGTCCCCCAGCGTAACGTGTACTGGGTTCGTCCGGAACAGCTGCTGCTGGACATGGTGTGGGATGAGAACCGCTTGGTCCGCGAACAGGCGGCTCCGATCGTCGCGCCGCTCGTGAGCAGCAAGCCGAGGGCCTTCTTCAGCCCAGGGTCTTCGCCATCTCAGCGGTAAACTTCGGGGCCGTGAGGTACACCGAACTGATTCATTGGCACGGACCAGTCACACAGCCCCCACTGCGAAACCTCAGCGACTGCGTGCTGCGGAACAAAGTGCAGGCACCACTGGCTATCATGCCCTATCTGGTTCACACTAGAGGTGCGACGCAGCGCCGCACTGCCGATAAGGTCTGGGGCTGGAGCTGGAGCCTCGGCAATATATGGAGCCCAGGTGTGTAGGTATTTCTGCCACTGTGCGATCTCTGCCAACACGCGTTTTGGGTTTCCAGTCTGTGAACAGTTGCTGTTTGGGCCGGTGCATCGACTACACAGGCTCCGTAAGGAGCAAGACGTGCATGGGGTCACCCTACCGCCCCACCCCCTCTCTATGTCCGTGGTACAGGCTGCAGAACTTGCTGTATGTATTAAGTTGTATACCAGACAATATATTCTGAGTTATATCCGGTACATAGTTTTGTTTGCATCACGTGAGTTGTCTTAGAGAAGTGGAAGTCTAAAGCAATACTAACCAGCATATTCGTCCAACGAGTTCATGCTCAACAGCACGTAAAGTTTGCGCCAATAGGCAATCAATCGGACAATGTCTGATCCGCATATTATACTTTAGACAGGGACATTCTGGCACGACGGCTTGAGGAGCGCTCGGCAGCATGGTTTCTTTACGCAAAGGTATCTTGTGTCTCTTGCTGCCCACGGCTTGGTGTTACCTGCGGCTGCGGACGCCGGCCAGCATTGGGTGTCTGCAACGCCGGGCGTCGGCTTGTGACGATATTTTGATCGACTCGCGCCTCACGAATTTGGGTTTTTGGGAAGAACCTTTGCTTTGTCGTGTACTTGTGGGCTCCAACACCAAAGAATTTCTTTGTCTCACGTGGTTTTGTTACTGATGACACACTCCAACAAATATGCAAAATCATCGAGAGCGGCGCCCTGTCTTCCCGCTGACTGCCCTTGCGACGGAAAAGATTTGAAACAGACGGGCGTTTTACAGACAGACGACGACGTTTTTTTACAAACAGACGACGTTTTAAAACGCTGCGTGGCAAACGGATCCTGTTTGCCTCAAGATGCTGTGGCCATATTTGTTTTTTATGCTGTTTGGCATGTAAAATGAATCTTGGCCGAAAAATTTGTGAAAGGTACTGAGCTGATGTACGTTGGAAAAACATTGTGTCACCAGGGTACTTTAACGTCAGCACTGGTGTAGTCCAGCTTGTAGCATGTTTTTATCACCTGCTTAAACTATGTTGATTAAAGCTTTTACGCTTAGCAATATCCTTTGGCTCAGCAAGCTCATACAGCGAAAAGTCAACTTTTGACACTTACGCTTCACAAGCTCACGCTGCGAGCGTTAGTGATCATAGACCAATACTAAGCTTCGAGTTTCGTCTTATTGGGCTGGTCTGTTGTAACATGGTTTGGTCTGTTGTAATTTGTTTAAATTTTCGCAATTTTGCCACCAATTAGTTCTTAACAGCGTTCGTTTTTGTCGTTTTTGTGCTGCTGTGTTTTTGTGCTGCTGCTGCTTGCTGTGTTCCGATGTCACAGCATTGCGGGATGTTTTTCCTTATTTCTAGACCATAGGTCAATGTTATAAGGAGAGAACGCTACTGTCTGCAAAAAAGTACGGCCCCGAAAAAAGAACGGCACTATCCCGAATGTTATTAAAACATTAGACGCGACGGAAAATTTGCCTTTTTCTCCTGCTGGCGTTTTTTTCATATATATACATACATATATATATATATATATATATATATATATATATATATATATATATATATATATACTACCAAATACTCAACGCATACTTTAAGACAAATTGAAATATTGAGCAAAAAAATGCGTTCTTCAAGCATAACCTCCTCAGTTGGATTACCAGGAACCCTCGTCGGGGCTTTGTTTTGAAGGGAGCTCACGGCTAAATGCGGTATTATAACCCAAAAATCTGTGCAGAAATTGCGAAAAAAAACTTGAAGAAAAAAATTGCTAGTCCCGCGGGTTGTGCAAGTGTGGGATTACACTTACTTGACAATAGGGTGTGAATCAGGCGCTTGAAATGGGTATGATCACTGGTGGTGTATGCCAGTGGTTTGTATTGATTTCATGTGATGGGGAGTGTACGTGCGAGGTTTGTACTTAAGAGAGAACGATGTTTTGATATTCTTTAAACCTAATGACTCCTAATGATATAAGATTTATTTATATCTGGCTTTATCTTTAGGTCTGCGTTTGCATATGATAAGGCAGTGATGTCAGCACACTGAAGGAAACACTAGCACCCATGCTGTAGGGTGTTCAAAGACGATTTCCTACTTCATTATGATGCTGT
Source organism: Pollicipes pollicipes (assembly GCF_011947565.3). NCBI lineage: Eukaryota > Metazoa > Arthropoda > Thecostraca > Pollicipedomorpha > Pollicipedidae > Pollicipes > Pollicipes pollicipes. Next base: position 40,345,590 of record NW_023597034.1, on the reverse strand, counting down.
CCACATTTTGAGCTTGTAGAGGTGTTGCAGCATTGAATTTATCCATTGCATGCCATCATATTAGCAATCCATTTAAGCAGTAGGGACAGGTCAGCACAGCTCCTTAATGCACATGCTTAGTATAAGCTTGCATGATACAGCTTTGCAACAATGTCTTCCACTTCATTATTCTGGAAATTATTGCCGTATTATTATGGATGCGCGTATGGCTGTCTCAACAAATGTTGTACGCAGGCAAGCATTGCTTGTGAGCCATCAATGTCATTGTCACTGCAACTTGTATGAGATGCTGGGTGTTGAAAAGGGTAGAGAAGTATTGGTATTGGTCTCTTGGATAGCACTTAATAATATTTTTATCATGAACCTTGTCTGCACCAGAAGCTTCATCGCTTCCTTGCATTTCACCCAAACGATCATAACTCCATGCACTCGTCATGTCTCCAGCGTGGTGCAAGGTCAGGAGGTTTGCAGTGTCATTCCTCTACGTGTGGATTGTTCTTGTTATACATACAAGCCATTCACTAATCTGCCATCCAACACAGCGCCCGCGAAGCTTGATGGTGTTCAGAGACCATATAGGCGTTAGGTGCGCAGGTGTGGTCTATGCAGAGAGCGAAATATATGGTTTATGCAGAGCACCACATTCTACGAGCACCCTAGAGGCGGCTTTCTGGTCTCGGAACGTTTCCTTTTTATTGTCGCAAGGTGCCTGGCGTCAGTGCAGATTATCTCGCTCAAGAATGCTGAAATGTCTCCATGTTCCAGTTGGCTGATCTCACGACTTTATAGTCTCTGAGAACTGTCGATGGGTTTGCCGTTTTTCGGTATATATAGGTTATTATCAAGGAACTTACGTCAACAAACCCTAACCCATATATTTACCGTTGGCAGCTCTGTTACGCTGTCACAATACCTTGAATTTGATTCTCCGTCGCGGAGGGGGCGCAAAAGCGGTCAGGTCGTTTGGGACACAGGAACAGACGACGTAACTGTTTTCATTTTTTTCTTACGGGTGGCGACGCACTGAAAGGGCTACATAGAATGATAACAGATATGCAGTGCTGACCACCAGGTTGTACAGTTTATATGTGTAGTTGGTACCGCAAATGGGCACAGTCAGATGCAGTCAAATGAGGTTGACATGACTTTTAACCAAATCAACTAAAATCTTATACGGTGAATGGATATCCCCCATGCATAGGATAATATTTTTTCCGTCGCAAGGGCAGTCAGCGGAAAGACGGGGCGCCGCTCTCGATGATTTTGCATATTTATTGGAGTGTGTCATCAGTAACAAAACCAAATGGGACAAAGAAACTCTTTGGTGTTGGAGCCCACAAGTACACGGTATAGCAAAGGTTCTTCCCAAAAACCCAAATTCGTGAGGCGCGAGTCGATCAAAATATCGCCCCAAACCGACGCCCGGCGTTGCAGACACCCAATGCTGGCCGGCGTCCGCAGCCGCAGGTAACACAAAGCCGTGGGCGGCAAGCGACACAAGATACCTTTGCCTATAGAAACCATGCTGCCGAGCGCTCCTTAAGCCGTCGTGCCAGAATGTCCCTGTCTAAAGTCTAATATGCCGATCAGACATTGCCCGATTGATTGCCTTTTGGCGCAAACTTTATGTGCTGTTGAGTATGAACTCGTTCCACTGCTCATCTGGGAAACCAGAGGTACGAGGTTCGATTCCCCGCGATGCCCGCCCTTCCTGCTAGGGTGAGAGGCAGGCGACGCCATATAGCCTCAGCAGCTGAGTGCGTCGTAAAATCCCAATGACACACACACACAGTATGAACTCGTTGTACGCATTGTACGCATGTACAGGATATGACTCAGAATATATTGTCTGGTGTACAACCCAATACATACAGCAAGTTCTGCAGCCTGTGCCAGGGACGTAGAGAGGGGGTGGGGCGGTAGGGTGAACCCATGCACGTCTTGCTCCTTGCTGAGCCTGTCTAGTCGATGCACCGGCTCAAACAGCAACTGCTCACAGACTGGAAACCCAAAACGCGTGTCGGCAGAGATCGCACAGTGTCAGAAATACCTACACACCTGGGCTCCATATATTGCCGAGGCTCCAGCTCCAGCCCCAGACCTTCTCGGCAGTGCGGCGCTGCGTCGCATCCCCAGTGTGAACCAGGTAGGGCATGATAGCCGGCGGTGCCTGCACCTTGTTTCGCAGCACGCAGTCGCTGAGGTTTCGCAGTGGGGGCTGTGTGACTGGCCCGTGCCAATGAATCAGTTCGGTGTACCTCACGGCCCCGAAGTTTACCGCTGAGATGGCGAAGACCCTGGGCTGAAGAAGGCCCTCGGCTTGCTGCTCACGTGCGGCGAGACGATCGGAGCCGCCTGTTCGCGGACCATGCGGTTCTCCTCCCACACCATGTCCAGCAGCAGCTGTTCCGGACGGACCCAGTACACGTTACGCTGGGGGACTGGCTGCACCGTGGCCTATGCGTGCTGCCCCAGGTCGCGGAGCAGCGAGATGCTCTGGAACAAGTTGCGTAAGCCAAAGTCGCAACCGCTGTTTTGCCGGATGGCGGACCACACCGACATATGGTGGCCAACCGTGCGCTGGACGAGGTTCTTGAGAGCGCTGCTGGAAGTCTCGGTAGATATATGAACTAGGAACAAACCAGCGGCCAGTGCCAACTATCTGAAAACAAAAGCGAATAGATTAGAACAATTTTCTACGAACTGAGCATTAGATCACACACAAATTATTGCGCCTCTTTAGTGTATGTGACTGTGCCGATACCCAGAGTCCCCAAATGTGATGGAATACATATCCACAAATATGCTAATAAGCATGAGCCAACCTGCAAATGATGCGACATACTACGACACAAGGTATGATAATAAGTAAATGCTCGACCGTGAGCACGTGACATATCGATTGATTATTGGACTTTAAACACTCATTGCCATAATTCAAAGATAATGCGTTTTCATATTTACCTGACATGGTTCGATGGTCCGATTCGTCGCTGGGCTGCCACGTTTCGGACAGAGCCGTTTTGAACGCCGGAGACCAGAAGGCACAGCAGCTGCTGGTTGGTGCTCAGCTGCCGAATAACGTCGACCGGCAAGTTTGCACGTGCTCCGACCTAGGCTTGAATGCCCCAACGCCCCTCTCCCAGACCTCTCCGGCACAGATCTTGCCGATGGGTCGAGAACAAAATTTCGATCCCGTGGTCGTGCCGTCCAAGCTCAACAGCAGATGGAGGGGGTTGAGCTCGTTGCCACGCAGCTGGCAGATGAACCAGTGTACGGGTGACTCGATGGCCAGTTCAAACAGCCGGAACACGTCACCTATCGTTTCGGTGTTGACGGCCGTGCCATCGCAGCCGAGCACATTGATGTGACCGTCACACTGCGGACTCACGGAGTGTAGCTCGTTGCACAAGTGCAGGGCCCGGCCGAACTCGGACGTAAAATGAGTCACGTAGCGGCTGCCTGGCTCAGTGATGACAACCACGTGTTTTTCTACGGCATTCTTCTGACTCCGTGTGGCTCATGTAGCTCCTACCTTCGCGGCCGTCGGAGTAGAGGATGGTCAAACCTGACTCGTGGATTGCTCCAGTATTTTGACGAGCCGTCCCTCCCCCCCCCCCCCCTGCTGTCTCTTGCGCAGCAGATATTAAGATTTACGATATTTGATTTAAAGTAGCCAGTGCGTCTCTGCTGTCTTGTTGAAAGGCGATGATAGCAGCAACGATCCGTTCGGAGCCACCGTAGCTGTCAACTGCCAGCGCGGTGTTAGTCAGATCATTTACGTTATAATCTACATTGGCAGTGGTCTCAACCGGAACGAACAACCGGCGTCGTCGCCACATTCTACAATGAACGGAACCGTGAATGAATACATGAATCCGTGCTTTCAGCTGACTCGCCAGCGCTGAGACCACTTGATCCCGGAGCAGGCTCGGGGTCAGCACTAGCAGCCAGTGCTGGCTCAGCAGACGGCGCGGTATCAGCATTCGGCGGGGAAGGCGACTCAGGTTCAGCAGCAGACACCGCCTCACTGGCGGCCGAGCCACGACGCCCATGGACTTGTCTGGTCACGCTCCGCATCTCGTGAGCCTCCCTAGTCACGATCGTATCCCGATCATATGACCACAGGGTAAGATTCTAGTGCCTGCACTGATCCTTCATGGCAACCTCCTCCTGATACACTGTGCAGGCAACTGGGTATGGAAAGCTGCACCGAAGCTTGCACTTGCGTTCCGCGACATCAAGAAGCCTGTTGAATTTCGCGGTGGCGGCGTTGCTGCGTCACTCTCTTTCTTTCTTTTGATTTATTGCTTGTAGCTCTGTTGTGATAATATCAATCCCTCTCGATCAATTTTGATAAATGTTTTGGATCATGAACAGGGATCGCTTCGTTGGTCCACAGTACTCTGATTCCTGCCGTCGCGGTCTTGAAGATGGTATTAGTGAGATCCCTCTTTGATTCGCTCAGTCACCTGATGCAGCTCAAAGATTTCCCATGGTCGGCAGCTGGTGGTGGGACAGTAGAGCCGGATGGCCTGTCAAAACATGTTTTGTGCGCGACCATGTAGCCTTTGACATGCTCATGCAAGTAACTGTTCGAGAAAAAATATTTCAGTACCGGCAAAACTAAACCGATAAGCCCATATATCCAACGCAAAAAGCACATAAATTGCAAATCAACATCGCAATAATGTGCTAGGAGTAACAAACTTGAGCCTAACCCGGTCTGCTGGGGCATTCTCATAGCCGCACAGCTTTGGGTTTTGCCAAAAATTAATGTTCTTTACTAAAAAGATAGCTTAAAAGCTGTTTGGCCATGTCTTGACGGTGCTCTTCATGATATTATTTCATACTTAATTTGTCAAGTACCAGTAGTGTGAAAAGTGTCTGCTTTGAGGCTTGCTGGAGGATGATCCCAGTGCGTAAAGTGGGTGGCGCTAGTATCGAATGCGGTTTTCTTGGCCTATCAAAGAAAACTGTTCTCGCCTCTCGAATATTATATATATATATATATATATATATATATATATATATATATATATATATATATATATAGATCGCATCGATGACATACATAAAGCATCGATGCTGTGCGACAGACCTGAATGTTTATCATTAACCCGCGTGCCAAGGAAAAACTTCGTCTCGCTGATTCCAAGAGATTCACCTCTTCGATAAGACACCCTAATATTGATGTCAGCATCAGAGCTGAAGCTATACGAAAGGGCTATGGTCATGGTTGCAGCCCACTTTTCTCCTTGCGAAGGAAACTATTTCTTTGTTAGCATCTTGGCTACCTTACAGATTACAAAACCACATCCACGTAAGGCTTTTGCTGCAGTGTTATCAGTGTACTTGAGCCTGAGCTGGGCCCGTGCTATCAGCATGTGACGGTCCGGCGCTAAGATCATCTCCACTCAAAGCTGAGCGGACGGCTGGTGCTGGTGCACGTCACGCGACAGGACATCGCCCGGCACAGGCTCACCCGTCGCGTCGGGAACGGAGCGGCAGCATCTGCATGGGGTCCTGGTGTTTGAGGAAACGTGCAAACTGTGACCTCTTGGCACAAGCACAAAAACGTACAATGACTTCCATGAATTATTACCATAAGTGTCGGACATTTTCTGGTTTTCGTCCTACATCTCTTCATCCTGAATTCTCGCAACGTCCTTATTAACCGGCGAACATGCTGCGGCCGACAACCATGAGTCGGTCCCACGGTCGCCCTGCCGGAGTCCCATCCGGCGCCTCCCACGCAACCCGAAGTAGGGTACCCGTACGGGAGAGCACTCTCCGTCATTTACATCGCACTACGGGTACGTCCCGCTCCCATATTGGGCCTCTCATGTCAACCCTGCATCGCTGACATGGGGGGCTTTGACCGGCTAGCTTCAGCGAAATCGAATGATGGCAGGTGTCTCCGTGGTAGGGGGGAAAGATGTTTGACTCGCAATCCAGCGACACTAGGTAAGTCCCATAGCAGGCGCATCTTTTGGCCCGAGTTAAACTGAAAAGTCAGCTGGCTAACGAGTGTCAACCCAGCCTGGAGCAGCCGCACCGCGGCATTGTGCGGTACGTAATACACTCCGTAGTCCTGACTGGTGAAAGAACGTAGGCAAAATTGCACTTCAGTATATATATATATATATATATATATATATATATATATTATATAGTACTTATTCTACTTTGAAGTGAATGGCGCAACTTGGATGCTAGCTTCAGGGTGTGCGCACCAACCTGCACAAAGAAGTTAAAAAGTGTCGGGGAGCGAAGCACTCCCAGATTAGTCAGTCTGCAGTTACGCTGATCATCTTCCACTCGGCGCACCTTGCGACAAGGCTGTTATGGAAATGTCGATTTCTGCTGCTTTTAAAACTTATCTGAAAGCGGATACGGCGTGCGTCATCCCTGCCTTCACAGCGCCTTAGTCAGAAAACAGCGTAGGGCAACAGCACGGAATCACTATGTCACATAAAACACAGCATTCTCTTTCAACTTGTCTGGTTGAACAGGTTGCAGGAAATGTAGATTAGCGATCGGTGCTGTTATGCTTTTGGGCCGTGAAATCGCTCTTCGTCTCGAAAGCAGCGGTATGCAGCGTAATTCTACGGTTAACTAGATGCACAGCAGCACAGCGCTGTGGCTGCATTGCAAGCGTCGCTTGCTTTCTTCAGCCCTGACGCGTGGAAGGACCCCGAGGCAGTATGCTGGTGAGGGTTACGGCAGCGGAGATTTCAATACACTGAAAGAAATATAGATTTTCGTGGGGTGTTTTTCAGT
>NW_023597034.1:40129552-40337936 GCF_011947565.3 Pollicipes pollicipes | reverse complement strand
GGTCGCACCCGAGCACACCCGCTGCTCGTGACATACAGATCTTATCCGCCTAGCTAATGTTCCCATCTGCGTGAGCAAGGCACAGCACTGCTTTCAGGATCTTCTAACAATTGCATTCATTCTGCTGTCCTTTGATTGCATTGTACGCATACAGCATATCCGCACCAGGCACCACGCACCGCTTAGCACGCTGAGCGTATAGCCGTCCAAACATCGCACGGTACATGACTGGAACTGCCCAGTGCCACGATGTACGCAGGGGATGACAATCTTACCAGTGAAGGTCTCCAGACACAGGATCTGGCCGAGGTCTGCGGTGGTCACGTGATCTGGCTCCACTCCACGGCCGCCGCAGAGCTGCCGCCTTAAAGGCCAGCGTAGCTGCTACGTAACAGGATTAAAGATAACAATAAAACTCAGATAGAGCACATCTCCCGCGCTCAACCCTCGGCACAAACCAATCTGCTTCACGTTGTCATATATCCAATTTCACAGCGCATACCAACCACTCAAGCTTGGTAAGGGCATGTCTTGGTAAGGGCATGTCTCGCATCTGCACGATTTCGTGGGATTTTGGGATGCTTTAACATGCGTATGTCTATGAGCATTTTATCTGGAAATGAACTTCAAGCAGACCGACACCGTGTCCTTCTTTTACATATTGCGTACAAAGACGCCGCGCACAAAGGTGAGCTCTTGATACCGTGAGGTCAGTGCTGTAGGCCGAGGGTCACAAGGGACCCGGCAGTAAAAACGAAACGTAACTGTAATAGTTTTTTATTTGTAGTGTTCACTATACAATGCGTGTTTGTGCGCATAAATCACTTTATATATATATATATATATATATATATATATATATGTATATATATATATACATATATATATATATGTATATATATGTATATTATGTTATATATATATGTAGATGTATATAATATATATCTATATATTATATATATATATATATATTATATATATAACCCGTCCAACATTACTATCCCACTATCCCTAATTCCTTCAACTACTAAAGAAATTCGTTCCCATCTGTCATGACAGTTGGCATCGTTTTCGCGATGCCTATATAATCTTCAACACTTCATGTCATTATGATTGACCACGTTACCCTTCGCACTCACGCAAAGAAACAAGTCACAAGAATGCATCTGGTAAATGGGAGATCTATCTAGTTTATGGGGGATCATTTCACAGGGACATGTATATCATGAGCTGGAAAGTTGTTCCATGGTAAACATTGTTCTGTCAAATGTAGCAATGAAAAAACAATAAAATGCGTCTAAACTGCGTCTTGTGTACGTACTTGAGGGGAAAACAGCTGAAAGGTACGTAACGCTGTATGTTTTCCTTGAGGCACTTCCAATTATATTACAGGCGTAAGGCTATTCTATCTCCTTGCATATAAGCTGAAAAGTCACATTAGTTACCTCAGCCCATCCCTTGAACCGTTTGGCAGATAATGTGCAACAAACGTCGATATCATGTTGGTATTCTTCCGCGGTGGTCTCCCTGTAATTTCACATCGGCGTGATGGGTTTGTGCGGTCGTTAGCGGGTAATTTACGGCAATTCAGGTTTCGACATACGAAGGGAGTATTTATCACCGACAGCCTTTGGTCAACCAGGCTATGTCGCGAGCAAACAGAGACACAGTGTTGTGGAAAGCCAAAGTGGGCTGGGAAAGTGGGGGACTTTTGAGTGTCATAGCCAGGTGGCATCAGATTCTGCCTCCATGGATAGCGCTTCCCGGAGCACACCGATCTGCAACGCCGGTCAGGTTTCTCGCCGTTCGTTGGAGACGCAGCTGCTCGCCTTCGTCGTGAACGTGAGTTGCTGGTGTAATTGGGAAGGCAGTACGAGCCGTCCTGAAGGTGTCGTGTTCGGAGCACCGGGCGGTCACAGCCTACAGCGAGTGGCAGTCACCGTCGGCGCCGGTTCAACAAGTGCGCTCAAATGCCACCAAAGACACTGCATTGAATCGTCAGCCACCGGACTGCAGTGCGGTTATCTCCATTTGGCTGTTACGAAGAATTTCAGCTTTCCCACATTCCGAATAGTAGGGTGGCATGCTCAACATTTCATTCCTTTTCAATGGGCTTTTCGGTTAGCCTGGTTGCTATCTTGAAACCTCGTGCACTCCCGTCGTTGGTGACATGTTGACAAACGTCCGCACTATCGAACGTCTCCTGTCGCCTCATGTGTGTGTGAGGGAGGACATTCTTAAAACCCTGAGTACGAATGACGACATGAAGCGTGGTAACAGGGCGCATATTTCAAACATGCTGAGGCAAAAATAAACTTGGAACGGCAGCGACGACGATGCGTTTGTACATTCGCAGGAGGCGGGTCGCTTCCAAGCCGGAAATTATTTCAATTTACTGTGCCCAGCTGTGCAAGGACTGCTTCGCAAAGAGTGCATTGCTGTCCATGTTGAGCGCTATTTTCAGGTGATTGTGATTTTTCAACAAAAGATCTTCATAGGTAGAGAAAAACTTGATGTACGCTGTGCTGGCTGCCAGGAATGACAGAGTCTGTGAGGAAGGCGGCAATCTCGTTCCCTGTAACAGACGCAAACCCCTTCAGGACCGGGTGCAGCAGGCGAAAGCATTTACGCTAGGCCGTCAATGGTCTAGTTGATCTCCAAGACCATGTTTGGGCCGTGAGCCGAGCATGACCGAAGCGCAAGATAAGTATTTCGTGGAGCATCTCCTGGAGCTTGGTCGTCATGCCAAGGCCTGCGCCCGCTTCAGGCACGGCAGCTGTGCCTCGAATATGCGCAGAGAAAGTGCGTGTGTCGAAACTTTAACAAAAACGGGTTGCTCGGGTGGCCATGGCACAGCACAGGCACCCGAAGCTGAGTCAAGCTGAAGACCGGCCCCTAACCGCACCCTGCTGGCAGCTGCACGTCGAGCCGGCAGTAGCCCACCCGCCTTCAGAACATAGCCAGACGAGTGAACGTAACAATGCCATTCTCAGATCTGTCTCCACTTCCCGCAATGCGTGTGTAGAAACAAGGCGACGTTCTAGCAAAAAGGGGTGAATGGGATTCTGGCCACACCATTAACAACGATGCCGCCAAGAAAAAAGAGGAAAGGTACGGGTAACGTGATGGCAAGAAAGTAATGCGAAGCAGAAAGAGAATTCTTACTTAAAGAAAAAATAGGGGAGGAAGATAAACCCTAGACCCTAGCGTGGAAGGCAGCCCGAACAGATTTCGCAATGACAAGAGTAAACAAATAAAAGGCTTTAACGGGAATGTGTACGGTCCCGTGCCTCCAAAACAATCGTTGAAGCTCAGCACACACATCCTGGTGCGGTACGATGAACCGACCGAGTCATGTAACGCTGGTAGAATAACTGAAGTGGAAAAACCAGAACATTTTCTTTCACAAGCGCAGCAGAAAACGCACAGAAACGGAATATTACCGGAATATTCTTATACGGTTGTCATCCAGCCGGACCAAGCTGTGACGGTTCGCCCAAAGCCAGTGATCGCTGCGGGCACAAAGCGGCAGTGCGGTGCCTTTCATTGAAGGATACTTATCTCAGTTCCGGTTCCGTTAAGAAGAGTAACGTGAGATGGTCAGGTTCCTGTGATTCGTATGAGGTGGCTGGCTGCACTGCGTGTGCCCGTGTAAGGCTCAGTAGAAAACAGCTGTCGTCAGACGAGGGCTGCGGTCGTAGCGACTGGCCAAAGCGGGCAGTGAGCACATGAAAGCGTCCCGTTAAATTTGTTCCATAACAGAGCTGGAAATCTCACTCCACCATTGCTAGATCCCGATCGCTTTCTAGACCGTGGCCTTTACCTGTGCATGTTGTATTATACAAAGTTTTTTTTAAAAAATAGTATGTGCCCACGAGCACCGCCTCTGGTAGAACGAGACAGGGTGAAATCGGACACACGTTCGGAATATACTGACGCTGGCCAAACATACCCAGCGCATATTTCGTCTTCTTAAAAAAATCGTTGTGCTTATTGAAGGGCACCCACTGCTCTCAAGTGCGTAGCAGTAAAGCAGAAGAACCACTCTATGATATCATTTAAGAAAACAGCAAATGGAGCAACTGCCAAGAATGCTACAGGGACGTTTAGTTACCCGTCAGATCTAACCCCAATTCTCTCGCGATGACTTCCATTAACGATGTTTTATTCCAACACGGCCCACCTAAAACACATTTACACTTTTGGCTGCACGTAAAATGGGCACGAGTGTTTAAAATGCCCTCGGAATTGCTGCGGAATAGGGTATGCAAGCATGCGGTGGTTGCGCAAACGTGGTGAAACCGGTCTACAAAACTGAACGACGAGGATATCTTTAAAACCTCCCATTCAGTGAGAGGGTTCACGCCGTCACCGTAAGCCCGTATGAAATGACAACTGCATTCCAGGCATGCAACCAGCACTATATTTTGTGTTTCAAATCCTCACAAGACTCAGCACAGCCCAGCCCTGAAATGCTTACATCGGGCCAGGCTGCCCCTTCCGTCCAGCCCGCACACCCGCCACTGACCGCCTCATAGTGTGTGTAGTGCTCCTTGTAGGAATCCAGCATGTCCTGGTTAGCTGCCGTGGCTGGAGAGCTCCGACTCCAGGTGCGTGTTTGTTTGCCGCCATGATCGCCTGCGCAGTCAGCTCACCACACTACACAGCAGTGCTCCGCCTCCCGCCGCTTACCTAGCGCTCACTGCAGGTCGGGCAGGGACGCGAGCCGCCACCGCTGCCGGCACGGGCGACGGCAGGGTGGCGGCGGGGCGGGGGGGCCGTCCCACTAGCGGCGCTGACAGCACTGAGAGTGGACTGACAGCAGGGACTTGTCGGGACCGTCTGACAGTGGACTGGCAGGAGGGGCCTGACGGGACCGCGTGACAGTGGACTGGCAGCAGGGGCCTGTCGGGGTCGTAGCAGGGGCCTGTCGGGACCGTGTGACAGTGGACTGACAGCAGGGACCTGTGGGGAACGCGGGAGAGACTGGCGAGGCGTGCAGCAGCGAGGGCCGATCCCGGCTGTGTTGTAAGAGCACAGCACAAAACATAAAGCCGCTGCAGAGCTCCATAAAGCATTGCACTATTTGAATCACGTTTAAGATCGCGCTGAATAGCCATACAAGTGGAAACAGTCCAAACATAGTCCTGATGTAGATGTTGAACAGGTAGACGCAGCATTTAATGCGCTGTATTCCTTGGGACTCCGATGAAAACTGGTTTTCATAGTATCTGAAGGTGTTTGTTAAGATATCAAGAAATTCTAGAAATGTGTTACGGAAAAGCCATGTCAGATGATGCACGGAATACTAAATATAAGGTAGCATGAACACATTCAGAGGCTGATCGATGTCCCACTTGAATCAAAGTCCCCCAGTACATGAAAGGTCACTTACCATCAGCATGAGAACACACAAAACCATGCCCAGTTTAAGTCCGCATAGAACGAACGAGTCGGCGAGCTAAACACGCTTTAGCTGACGCGGCTGTGTGGTACTGTTGAAAGGGGGATATTCCATCTATGAAGATATTGGAGCAACATCAGGTAGGATAAATTAACACACTTGTATTCATTGGTATACTTAATGGTGGAAAAGCTTGCCATAGAAAGCAGACTTTATGCTTTTAGTAAATATGCCCTGAAAAACATTGCTTGATTGCATCATCGTACCTCGCATAACATTGATCGGGAGCCAGTTGACGACCGTCACGTCTGGAAATCCTGCTCACGGGTGCCAACTATGAACGACTCGACAATCACATTTGTATTGACCTTGATTGCTTGCATGGCCGGTGGAATGGCAGAATTTGAATGACGAGATAATTGCATCAGTTCAACAGCTTCAGTATCACGCTTGAGACGGTACAGCTAAAGCGATTCGTGCCGAATGATGAAGACAAATTCGACGCGCATTCAAGGCGCTTCTCAACACTGTAGAATACAGCAATATCCGTCTGACGGCTCAGCTGGCCAGAGCGCCTGACACCCGACCCGCCAAACCGTGGCTGGGTGGGCTAGAATCGCTTTATGCGGTCGCTATTCGCTCTTGACTAGGATGGCCTGCCGCTGGTGTCATCGGCTGTGCTTCGTCATAAACGTCATTTGTCAATCAAATCGTTATTTAAATAGCGCCACCCATCTACCGTGCGACCGTTCAAGGCCAAAAAGAAAAAAAACCATCGTCAAATCGTTCATGTCTGGCGTTTGTGAACAGGAATTCCAAATGTAACGGACTTTAACTCGCCTTCGATCAATGTTGTGCACGCAGTGCAAGATTCGAACATGAATCACTTTTTTGCGACGGAATACAAGAAGTTGGACACGGGTACTCGATGTTACGGAAATAAGACTTGTAATCGAATCGCTATAACTGAGCAAGTGAATACAAGCAAGCACCTTAAGCTCACGAATGAGTACGGAAGAATGCCGCGAGAAAGGGCTAAAACACGAGCAATAAAATAAAACGATACGTGGTTCAGCAAACGCTACAGCACCATCACGCCCATCTCTCGGGATATTGAAGTACTTCAACTGAGTGACAAGTTCGCACGGCTCATTTGACAGCACCTTAGCGTCATATGTGACATATTGGCGAACATGTTTGCTGAACACATAAGCCATGTTGTTCAGAGCACTTTTTCCCACTTGAATGGATACCAATGATTAAAAGTGAGCTTATTTCATCATATATGATGTTGCACTTAAAAATCGTCAAACGTCGGAACAGCAACAGGGTCGTCACTGGAGGCAGCAGACATCAAGGCGATCAAACGCAAGCCGACGGCACCAGCGCCCGGTGCCCGTCGTGGGGAGCGGCCCGGCCCCACTCCCCTCCGTCCCCTAACGCTGAGTGCGCGCCTGCCATCCGACTTTCACGTCTTGTCGGGTACCCGCGCGGCGAGGCGAGCGGGGGTACGCCCAGGCGGGTCATGGCAGACAGGTGCGCAGCCAGGGGATGTCTGAAGGGAGGCCCCGCGCTGGACGAAACTGCAAGCAGGTCACGACATGAGCTCAGGTCGAAAAGGCATCAGTTGCGAAATCCTGCGGGTGACAGAAGCTCAGTTTCCAACCCAGCGCGTGGCGAGCCGGGCCTAACCGCCAGTGCGGCAGGGTAGGCACAGCGGAGGTCAGTCGCAACCCGCGGTCCACAGCGGCCCTGGGCGGGGCACCTGAACAGACAGACATCCACTGTGGCTGATGAGGTATGTGTTGTGCAGCGGTCAGTGCGAGTCGGCACTGGTCAGTACACAACAGATACTGAACAGGTGTATCGACGCCGAGCCCGATGTCACGTGACCGCCACAGCTAGTCTGGGGGCCCGGGGCACCCCCCCCCCCGTGATCACCACAGCTGGTCTGAGCGGGTGAATACCACCCAGCGGTGCTCACACCCCGTCTGACGATGGGCGCGGCCAGCTCATGCTTGAGCCGGGTCGTTGGGTTCCTCGCGGATCTGCCGCGCTGGTCGGGCCCCAGCCACACGGAGCGAGTGCGCCGCGACGAATAGGGGCATGGGCTGCGGAGGGCATTAGACCGCTGGGATAACGTCACTCTGAGGGACGACGCTGCTGCTGGCGCTGGGAGGGGTGGCGCGATAGGCCGGCTCCCGCGTACGGTGGGGAGGGGCGACGCGACGGTGTAGCTTCCGAGGATGGTGGGGAGGGGCGGCGCGGCGGTGCGGCTGCCGCGTACGGTGGGGAGGGGCGGCGCGGTGGGACGGCTCCCTGTGTCGCGATGTCGTCACAGGAGGGAAGAACCACCGGGGATCTCAGCGAGGAGGCAGCCTCCGTAGTGGCAGCTGGCCACGTGCTGCAGCTGAGCTGCGCCGAAGCTGCTCTGATCAGCGCGAGGGGCCGTGGTTACGGCGCAGGGTCAACGTAATCAATTCCTGTTTGCCAATGGCAGCTCTCGGCCCACTGCGGGCAGCATTATCACACCAGCGCGCCAGCAAAGTGAGATAGCTCAACTTGTCGGTCCTCAGCGCCGCGCGGCCGGGCGCTAATGCGCGCCATGGCCTCGCGGCAGAATGCCGCCTATCACCGCTGGCGGGCTGACCATTGGCTGACCACCATACGTTGCCGCTGCCACGCGGTGCTTGGAGCGGTGGGGAGGCTTCTCGCACCATGCCGGCCGGCAACGCCTGCTGACGATCGGACGGCATCTGCCGTAGCTTGAAGGCGGGCAGGCCGGCGTCCTGCCATCTGTCTGGGATCGGCGCCGCGTGTAGGCCGCATGCACGCTTTGCCCTTGCCAAGGCTTGCGCAGCGTGGTGAGTGAGCAGATGCTATCCAAGTGGCGACTGTGGACTCCTGGCTGCGTCTGGACGCCCATAAAAATAAACAGAGCGGTTCGGTGTCATATCTGAAACCTATTACCGACGACGCGTTCAGGCATCCTGCGAGATTTATGCGGCCGTGTCAGGTCCGAGATACCGTGCAAACCAAACGCCAGGTGGGATCGGCTCCAGTGAAACGCTCGTGAGGCAGTGGCTCAACCAAAAGTTTCGGCTTCCGATTGGCTCGGGCTCCTCGTCCCACTCACCTGGGATCTGCCTGGCGACGACGGCAGCGGCTGCAGTCGTCATCGGTGGCATGACGTCGTGAGCGACATGGGCGACTGGGCCGTGACTTGAGGCGCATGGAGCTTGTGACGTATGCACATTCGACGCAAATGTCACAGTTGCCTTAACATGTTGGCAGTTTGTTCGGTCGTGAGACGTGTTTTCAGTATATTTTTAAGTGTCATATACCTGGGTCTTTATGAATGCATAGGCATTCGGCAGTTAACTTTTCTATGAAGAAAACATCGTAAACATTCGTAAGAGATGGAAAAACGCCCTAGTGTTGTACATCGTGTACTGTACTGTTGTACATCGTGTGAGACGAAAAAACATGCTATGGAGGGAATTAGTATGGAATACATACATTTTTTGATAGTGCTGTGTTTGGATTGACTGAATTGGTCTGGGCGCAAGATTTTGCATCAATCACTGCTATCTCGTGAAGGCGACATCCAGGGGCGAAAAGAGTTTCTGATTTACGAGATATGATCGGAGACAAAAACTGACACTTATGCTGACCAATTGGTGACAAAACTGCGAAAATGCAAACAAATTTCAATAGATCGACCATGTTGGATCTTACTATCCCAGCTAAACGAAACTCAGAGTTTAGCATAGGTCTGTGCTTGTTAACGCTTACCGCGTGAGCATATGAAGAACACATGTCAACACGTTTACGTTTCGCCGTATTAACAAATTGAGTCACAAAATGCTGCCAAACATAGTAGCTTTGATCGGGACAGTTTTAGCGGGTGTCAGAAATATGCTACAAACCATACCTTATCAGTGCTGACGTCACAGACCAGCGGTGACACAGTGTTTTTCCAATGCCCCCCAGACCAATGCTTTTCACACATTTTTCAGATCACTTCACATGCTAGACAGTGCAAAATATTAAATAACTTCACTTATTACTAGTCGTAAGAGAATGCAGCGCAAGGCTGTGCGTTGCTGTTGGTTGTGTTCATGTCGTTTGAGGCTGAATGGCTAGAAAAACGAAGCTAATCGTCACATAGATTAGACAGTAGTATATACCTTGTTCCTCGGAGAAACCAGGAGAATAGAAATATAATTAGGTTGATACGTCGGCAACATGCCTTTCTCGAAACAATAGCAGAAGTGAATCCAAGTGAACTGAATTCACTTCTGCTAGTGTTTCGAGAAAGGCATGTTGCCGAAATATCAACCCAACTATATCCCTTTTCTCCTGTTTTTTTTCTGAGGAATAATGCCAATACTTCTGTGATATCTGCGTGACTACTGTTCCTCACTAATGCACTGAACAACTCACCTAATCGTCAGCTTTTTAATGTAATAACGTTGAAAAGCCCTGGCGATCTAGGAGGATTGTTGTTGTGGATACCTGAGCTATAGTTCCAGGGGTAAATGGAGCACGTTGGAGCGACACAAGCCAAAGATTCATCCGGGGCTTTCTGCTGCTGAGAGTGACAGCGGCTTTGAGATAAGAGACTGAGCATCACTGTAGTAGGCCTCGCACATTGCCTATCGCAGCTCCGCCTTAGTGTACTGATTGGTGGACAGGTGTGAGATAAAAAGCTTTTTATTTGCATCATGTTGCACATTGAGCTCTGTGAAGGTGGTAAAGGTGTTCAAAAATATCGTTTACATCTGTTCATACCAATATTGCATGGGTTCTAATCTAAATTATTGGGATCATGTTAGAAAGTGTGAGTTCTGCACCGGTATGGATTCTGCGAAGATAGTGAATGTCGCCTGCGCGTTCAGCTGATTTTGCGATGACGTCACATATCCCTAGGTGATATTGTTGGCCGGCGCTTGTAGAACCATGTTGTCGGTAAATATAGGGCTACAGGGATGTAGTTTTGAAAAACGCGTAGGGTTGAGGGATGACGGGTGAGGGGAAAGAAAAAATGACTCAGCCTACCCCCAAAATGCGCTCAAAAAATTGTATCCACAGATTTGACGCGCTTTCTTTTGATAGTTGTAAGCAGAGGTGTAGTTTCTCAAAATTAAGTTTGGAGGCTAAACCCTAAAATTTGCGATCAATGAAAAATAACGATTAAAAAATGTTTATTAAAAATAGGAAACTACATCCATGGTATTCCCTAACCCTATCTGAATAGAAAACTACACGGTTCCAAGTGGTTATGTATGCCTTTATCTGATAACTTTATTAATTAACTCTCGACCATCATTCAGTGCTTGATGACCAGCAAATGATACCTGACTGCAAAGTGACCCCCCGAAACAAAAGTGTTTCGGGATATTTTTTGTTTGTCTTTTTTTACTATATTTCGTTGTTTTGTAGTTTATTGCATTTACAGTGATATTGCAGCGGTTCCTGAACGATTCGGTTACAGGTGACAATTTAGACGGTTCAAAATTTCGTCGGTGACAGAAAAGACACTTCTCAACCCTCACCATATCAGCCCGTGTCTACACCTCGATGGCTTCCAATTAATTTAATCGAAATGCTATCGTCCTTGTCCCATCCGGCTCATCTAGCCTAAAATCGGATCCACCCGTCAATCCGGTCAAACGATAGCTGGGTCGAAACACACAGTCCGTGCGACATTGCCGCTCTTACTTGATGTCTTTATTCAGTAAGCTGAAGAGAGGATGGTCTGTATCGGCGTAGGCTGGAACGAGCCGGAAGAACCACCCACACGGGCCTAGGATTAGCTCCAGCTCTTGAACGTTCCCTGGGGTCGTACATCTTACGCGGCACGAATCTGCTATTGAAAGGGCGTAACGCTGTTTTCAGACAGCCCGAATCCATAGACGGCGAGCATGCCGCTCCCGGTCGTTCTCCCGACCACGGTGATGTCGTCCAGGTTGTGGACGCAGCCGGGATCTTCCACATCACGTCGTCAGACAGCCTCTGCAGCATTGCACCCACAGAGACGAGGCCAAATGCAACCCTGAAAAATTGGTATTGACCTTACCGAGTCATGAGCGTCGTCACGGGTCGAGATACAGGATCACGCTCAGTCTGGTGCCACGCGCTTCGCAGACCAATGATACTGTAAAATTTCCCCTACAGATGGCGTGGGAGTTCTCCAGCCGTTGTTAGCGGATGCACTTCAGCGACGGTCTGTGCTGAAAAATCGTATAAGATCGTTGGAGATCGCAGGTCCACGCGCGGACGGATATCGCTTTATGGGTCTGGCCGGATGGATCTTGGCCTTATGGATCTTGTTACGAGAAACGACCAGTGGGTCATTCTTTTCACTGGCGTTGACAGGCCCAATGAGGCCTTCTCGCAGGAGAATGTCAAGTTCAGAGGAAACTTCGTGTTGGACTGCGACTGGAAGCCGCCGGAGGCATGACGCACAGGAGCGGTGTCCGGCTTGAACATGATCGTGCGACTGCAGCCCTCAACGACAGAGAGCGCTCAGAGCTCACCGGGGCGGCCACCGCGCTCCGGCGGGGAGGCTGAGTCCCCGGACAGCCGGCGACCTCTCCGTCGCCGGGAGAGGAAAAACCTGCGGTGCCTTGAACTGCTTCGAACAATCCGGGTTTAACAAGTCCAGGTCAGTCACTTCCTCACCGTCATTCGTCTAAAGAATGCTGAACTCGGTTGTGGCATTGCGACCGTTGAATGTTACCAATGAACGGCATGGATCCTAGCACATGCAGCTCTTTCCGACCGAAGCCAGAGAGTCGCCGCATCCGTCAGCTGCAGCGGAGAGCGGGCGCCTCTCGGACAGGCAACGCGCCAGAGTCCCGCCGAGCGCCGAAACGGTGGCTTCGGTGTCCGCTCGCGGCGTCACCGGAGACACCGGGCCATCGCCAGCCGACACCTCGCAGGGGCAGAGCATCTCAGCCGACCCCGAGCTGCTGCGGGCTGGTGCGGGGGAGTACGGTGGGCTGCCGGCATGCATTATCACCAATCTGGTTTGGCGAATGAGAGACGTAATTGCGTATTGTCAGACACGGCCACTTGTACGGTACGTGGCGCCGTCAGCTGGACATCGACTATCCTCACGGTGTCGACCGTTTGTGTCATGGCGGGTCAAGTTCGAGGGATACGCCACCCTCGCCGGATCTCTCACCGGCGAGCCAAACCGCCGCACTCGTCACGCTAGTACACGACCAATGGACGTCAACACTCCACCACGGCCTGGATGTCAACGTCAACACCTCCGACGTGCGGTCCATCATCCGTGGTATGGAGCGTTATATGCGTCGGCAGTAGAACAACATCCTGGACCGCCGCGAGTTCAGAGAGGAACAGGACCGCCGGTGCCCGTCGATCCGACAGCAGGTCGCTCGGGTTCTCGTCGGCGAGACCCGTCCCAGACGCCGGTCAGACGTGCCGCCTGCGGCCGACGCCCGCACGTCAACGACAGGCCTGTCCCGCACGGTAGACCACCTGCCACCATTGCAATCGTCGCGACCACTGCCAGGGCATGTTGACAGCGTGGCGCCGTGGCGCGCGGACGCCAGCGTTAACAACGCCGAGACCGAGGCTCGAACCAGCCCCGCGCGGACGTGGCCGACGTTCGCGCGTGTGGGCTGTCCTCTCGACGCGCTCCCTAGGTCTGGGTATCAGTGATGCATCGTGATGGGGCCGGGTCAGCACTCTGGACACCTGATACCAGCGCGAAGACGCCACGCAAAGAGAGTCTTCACCGGCTGCGTTCAAGCTGTATGCAGCCGCCGGGACGAGCTGAAGTGCTTCGGCGATCAAAACGATCACATGGGACCTGGCCTTGGGCGCGATAACAGACCTCGCGACTCTGTCTATCATGAGGGGCCTCGACAGCGCTCTGATCTCATGGCATGACTTCATCACTCTCGGCATTCTGTCACCGGACTTCCCCGCCCAGAACGCGACTGTAGCGGCCGGCTCCGCCGTTGCTGCCCCCGCGCGGCCGGCCCGCGAACCGGAAGCCCGAGCGAAGGTTATCTGGCCGGCCACCCGGGCGCGTGTTGACATTTATGAAAACTCGAGCAGCCAAAATGTTGCCACCGTGGTTAACATCGTTCGCAAGCTACGAGCAAGTTACGTTAATTACAAAAACCGCTTCTGAAGCCCTTCATGGCCCTCCGGGAGCGGGAGTTTAGGGCTGTTAAATGTCGTCCGTCCCGATAGCTGAGTTATTTACAGCGCTTATCTGCTGTTGTAACGCCTGCCTTCTCTCTTGCAATCAGGCTGTAGCGGCGACCAGAGCCCCTGAGGCCCCGGACCCACCCAGGCTGACCAAGTCCCTACAGGCGCCCTAGCAGTCAGAGCCCCCGGAGCCGCCATAGCTGCCAGAGCCGCCGGAGCCGCCAGAGCCGCTGGACCCATCCGGGCCACCGAGACGCCCGAGCCGCCCAGGCCACCCCCCCCCCCCCCCTTCCCGCCGTCCCCGGAGCCCTGCAGCTGCCCCAGCCAAAAGAGCTGCCACGGCCGCTGGAGATGCTGGAGCCGACTGAGCTGCCGCAGCTCCCGGAGCCGCCCCGGCCCCCGGAGTCCCGGAGTTGCCAAAGCGGCCAAGGCAGCCGGAGCCGCCAAGGCCGCCCTAGTTAGGGGAGCCGGGGCCGTGGCTCTCCTAGCTATGGCGGCCTCGATTAGCCTTTGGAGCCAGCCTAGTCCGGTCAGTTTGTTGAAGTCTGTCGCAAGGGACTCTTCCTCCGAGAAACGACAAATGTTTCAAATGGCCTTCATGCTCTCAGGAAAATGCAAAATTTGATTGGACAAAAATTACTGTGATTTCGGGGTAACAGCTGTTCAAAACGAGCTCTCGCGGGCACGTGCACCGGCGTCGTGGGAGCGCGGCTAAGGCATCGGCTGGGGGTGTTACAGCGGCTGCGCACTACAACACTACCTAGATGTTTGATACAAACGCCACAGCTGAAAGCGAAAAAGCGTCAAATTCCTACCCTTGAAGGCATGTTCGAGTGTCATGGCCGAAGCAGGCGTGTACTCGGGCCGTTCCAGCGCGGCGGACTTTCTCACGGACTCAGCTGGCGCTTGGCCTCGCAGGGTGATCTGGGGCAAGTGTCGGCGACTGCCCGGCCGACACCTCGACGGCCGTCAGCAGCGCGGAGCCAGACACGGCCGACCGTGGTCCGCGCACGACCGGCAGCGTGAGGAGCACGGCAGGCGGGGAGGGCTGTACGCGAGCACTACAGAGCCGCTCCTGTCAGGCCGATGCGCCTCCGGACAACAGCCTGGGATCGGCTGTCGGGCAGCAGCTGCCAGACGTCTGGAAAGGAGAGTAACACAGGACCACCCACAGTCGTCGAGCTCCGCGCGGCCGAGACGGCGCGTGTGCCACAGGCCCGAACGGCGGCGTTCTCGGGGAGCCGACCGTGAGGGGAGCTCACCGGTACCGCTTACACTGTCGCTGACTCTTGTCGCTCCAGCCCTCTGTCGA
Organism: Pollicipes pollicipes; assembly: GCF_011947565.3. Lineage (NCBI taxonomy): Eukaryota > Metazoa > Arthropoda > Thecostraca > Pollicipedomorpha > Pollicipedidae > Pollicipes > Pollicipes pollicipes. The sequence goes on along the minus strand of NW_023597034.1, from coordinate 40,323,027 downwards.
CGGTGCTAGCGTCATGAGAGTCCACGGCCGGTAACACAAGGAACACTCCCCGCCGTACGTGCTCGCCGCGAAGTCACTCTGCGGTGGCGCCTCCTGGTCGTGGGCAGCTAAAGAAATATGGGTTCCAGAGCTTCGACAACCAAGGGATTCAGATATTCCGTGCAGTTGGCATGTTAAGTTATCTTGCATGTGGGCATAGGCATACGGGCTGCTAGTATCGGTGACGAAAGTCTCAGGAAATATCGCGATCTCACATGTCTCCAAGTTTGCATTTTATTGACTTGTTCACGCCAGTATTCAGTCAACTATGCCCAACCGATAAAGGGAAAGGCGCAGATTTTTCATGCCGAGGACACATGTGTATTATTTCTCTTCCAAAGATATTCACCACACACAATGTTTCGCGCATCTCAAAAAGGTGGGTTGAATGCCGGTCACTAACTAGGTATATGCGCGGGTTACTAGTTCAGATTTGCATCCGTGGGCCACTAAAAGGTAAGACATCATTCTCATTCCGGTGAATCGTTTTTTTTTTCGTCACGCCGAAGTGGGACGACTTATTTGCGCCTTGCATTCCGAAAATACATAACCAGCAACATGTGCGCGTGTGTATCAGTGACAACTTGACATGACTACCATTTTAGCCTTGTCCCTGTTGTCTGCATTAGTTTAATTACAGGCATACTCAACTGTTATTGTTGTCGCCTGACACAGATGTCTGCCCACTGGCGACGGGTCTCGCTTCAAGCATTGCCCAATGTAATGTGTACATTGAGCCTCAGTTTCGCCGTGTCCAAAAAGCACTGAGCTTTGCGGCCGTACGTGCGACTGGAGTGCGGCGCTGAAAACACGTCAGCGCTAGAAACGCTGGGCAAGACAAAGGCGGAAGAGATGGTGTGCAGCCACGACTGTGCGCATGTGCAGAAAGTACTTTTCACGGCCAGCCGTTTGGGGTTGTGTTGTGGTGTATGTGTTCATGGTGAGCGCTTCAGGTGGCGCCCGTGTGTTTCTCCTGCTTTTGTTGTTTCATTTTGTGGTGTTTTGTCTTGTGTTTTGCAGCGTTGTGTCAGCACTGGGAGTGAATTCGTAATAACCACCACGTGAAAGAACTCTCATAGATGACTATGATTATAACTGATTGTTTTATATTCCTGTCAAAAGCCATCTACGGTGCTGAAACAAAAAGAGCGGGTCATGGAAGATAACCATTGCCCCCTCCCCTTTGGCTACACTGACCGGGACCAACCTCCGAAGTTCGTCAAGGGCATGCGCAGAGCACTGTGGCCAGAGGCACAGCCAGGGTCACGGTAAGAGAGGGGCACCACAGTTAGCAAATGGATTCCTGGTAGAGAGGCAGAAGGGAATTCGTTCCCCAAATCACCCCAAAATGGTCCGCCTGACTTAGCCTTCTTTACTTCCATAGATGAACTTCCTTACTTTACCTTCTTCATTTCAAAATACCTTGAATGGAAGAGACTTAACGGGGCTTTTAAGTGTTTCACAAACATATTGAGGTCATCGTGAATTGTGTAGTAAAGTAGTTAGAAGTACGATAAAATTGCATCGACTTGCCTGGTCCTTGGTCGACTGGGGAAGTTCTTCCTTTCTGCAGAATCAATCGGCGCAGAGCTACATAAAGGCTGTCAGCATGTGCGCTGGCGGTCCAGGGGGGGAGGGAGGGAACCGACGTCCGGCGTTGCAGTCTCTATAGGCTGCGCGACATGGACCCTGTAGCCAACATCCGGCGGCGGTCAACGGACGGACAAAAACGGCCGCACACCGGAAAGTGGCGCCTTCTAACACTTTCAAAATCGACTCGCATGTGTTTTAAGGGTATTCCAGGATTTCGCCAGTGCGCTTTTCAGTTCGATATTCAGGACGGATTACGGCCCGTATACATCCACAAACTCGTGGTGCAACATCCTGGAAGATGTTGCGAGGGTGATCACGGATCACTAAGAGCAGAGTTTTCGCAATGAGCCAGATATTTTCATATGCATGACACTCTGCTCCTCTGACGTGTAAACGCAAGATAAATGTCAAGCAAGTCATCACCTAGAATGCTTTCCGTTTCATCGCAGTTGGTGATGGCGATTTGTGCTCGATTCCGTCGGACTCCAGTCTCTCGCCTCAACCAACCTTTTAACCGCATTACCCCTGATGTGAGACATTTTAGTCGCCTGACAGAGTTGGACCACGCGGTTTAAGCCATCGTGCCGCGGTTTAACCTGTCGTGACGAGGTATAAACTGTCGTGCCGTGTTGGATGCCGAGCGATACTGACATCGCTGGTAATGAGCTTGTGGATGTTGCTGCAAAAAGAGCTCGCTTGCACATGTACACATTGTTTGCTCCTTGCCAGAAACTTATAAACAGCCGTGACGAGCAGGGTGAAAATCAACATGACAGCGATGTTGAGACGACACTGCAAGGACTAAGCTGAAGAGAATTAAGTCGTATCTATCTTATCGGGCTGAGTTACAGGAGGAAGAAAAGCCAGCACCCTGTTGAGAACACGCATACCGTACGGAAGTGCGCAGAGTACCTATTTGATTCATCACACGATAGACTAAGGTCTGGAGAGTCCTCAGAACAGCTAAGACTGTCCATAGCCGTGTTCCTGTTGTGCAATCACGCTTGCGACTGACGCTGAAGCTATGAAGCGCACATTCCAGGGATTTGCACTGGCGCCACCTATCTGGATACAATTCCTCTGGAGCTCAGTGGGCCCCGCCCGTCGAGCTGTACTCCCCGCACCGACTCGTGCTGCAGCAACACGCGCCTTTCCCTTTGAGATAAGGCGCGGCCGCACGATGTGACCCGTCGTGGACATTCGGGTCAGCTCGCTGTAATCGTTACGGCGTCGTCGACAATGCGGACATGGTCACCGGGCTTCAGAGCGGTGAAGACCTAAGGCAATAGACATTCGTGTGCGCGTGTGTGCATCTGTAGTTTGCTCAAGTGTGTTTAAAACGGGATGTACCACATTTGTACGGCGTTTTGAACTGAAATAGCCATCTTGAGGACCTTTTGATGCAGTTCACGGTCTTGTCCTCTTTAAGGCCCAAAACAATCCGGTTCCTGAGTTACACGCCGGCAAAGGTGCGAAAATGTTTATTTGCAGCCTATCTCAAAGTTGCCTCGGCATTAATGACGTCATAGAAACGTCATGCGATCGCGGTCATACTACAGCTGTTTTCTATTTATGGTCAAAACAGCATGGCCGCTGGTACATTCGCAAAATCGATGATGCGGCACGTATGATATAATGCGCGGAAGATGATTGGTTGCTAGTAAGATTTCGCTGCTGAATACATGTCGCGAACGTAAGCATGAGCACTTTCGGGTGGTGGCAGCACTCGTCGTGAACGGGTCATTTGTCCTGATTTCTAGGCCACAGGTCAATGTAACAAAAAGAACGCCACTGTCTGCAAAAAAGTACGGCACCCAAAACACGGGCACTGTCCCGAAAGTTATAAAAAAAAGACGCGGCAGCAAATCCGTCTTTTTTCCCCTGCTGGCGTTTTTTCTTCTGAAAGAAATCTCTTGTGCCGCATAACCATGAACCCCCGTTGGAACTTTGTTTTGAAGGGAGATCACGATGAAATGCGGCGTTATGACTGAAAACCTGTGCGGAAAATGTTGGAAAACCTGCAAGTTGACAGTCCCGCGAGCTATGCAAGTGTGAGATCATGCTTATTCGACAAAAGAGCGTGAGTCGGGGGCTTTAAATGTGTGATCACTGGTGGCGTGTTTCAGTGGCTTGTATTGATCTCGATGTGATGGGGAGTGTGTGTGCGAGGTTTGTACCTCTCAGAAAACATTGTTTTTATATTATTTAAGTCTACTGATTCCTAATAACATGTGATATCTTGATGCCTGTCTCTACCTTTATGTTTATGTTTGAACATGGCGAGGGAACGCTGGCGAACCTGAAAATATTTTTGGTTTAAACATTTAAACCTGACAAATCTTTTTGGTTTTTAGCATCTTGAACCGTTAAAGTGGAACAGAATACATTACAGCATAGTAATTTCATGACAGTGTAATGAGCATAAACAATAATGAACACCACTAATTTGATGCTGTAGTTTGCACTTCCCTTCCACAGCACTTGAACACAAAACAAAGCAAAAGAATTCAACAACAAAATAACAGAAAATTGAACAAGCATAAAAACCTTGAAATCCTACACATCAGCCCATCACCAAGTCAAAGACAATAGACATACCTCTGGCTTTTGTTATGATGGGGCCAGTAAAACAAACATTTTTTCACTGTTAATTACAAAATACCAATGCATATTCCATGAAAGTAGCCTAACTATGCCTAACATAAAGAGGCCTCACTTCATCTCATTCTGTCTAACCTGTTTGTATCACAGCAGCAGTTGTGAGTTACTGATTCTTGCACAATTCATGTTGCCACTTGCCATGTACTTAACCAACTTAACCTAACTTAGAGTAGCCCATATCTTGTACATCATATCAACTCACCTATCTGTTGACAGCAGCACTTGTGATAAAAATGTGATATAACTAATTTTTGTCTGGTTTCAACTTGCATTTTTGTTCAGTTAATTTGTGTATGCTTGTTAACATCAGACAAAGTTGACAACACACAAATCAAAACACTTTAAATCACTTTGAACTACTTATTTTGATTGCCATGGTTAACCTTCATCAATGGCAGTAATGGGTATGCTCCACAAACAATCTCTCTTCTCCAAAAGCAGCATAACCTTTAGATGACCATGCCAGTATTGTTGCTTGCGTTTTCAGCTGCAGTAAACCCATCTATTTAGGTTTGTTTATTCACATGCAATGACAAAGTTTGACATGTTGGCTTCACATTTTAAATGGAATGATCTGACTATTTGTTACATTCTAATATCTAATCCATGTTAAAATTGCTATGCAGCTTAGAGTGTCCCTGTGTTAAAAATATAGTGCATATATACAGTACAGTCATTTGCCATCCAGCAAACCATGACAACTATAGAAAACATCTGGTTAAAGCAGCCCTGAGGGACCACTGCAAGAAATGTGGGGCAAATAACGTGGAACAAAATAAGCCCATTGCATGCCTTGCGGCATCATAATTTGTCTGATGACAAAACTCGTTTGATTGAAACAGGAGATGGCTTACTCTGGTTACCAAGCATGTGTTGAAAGCAGGTAAGGTAAGCAATTACTTGGTTCACAGGAGGCTTACTGGCTTCTTCCTGCTCCCCCAAGACAAAAAGTCGGTATCTTTTGCATGGTCTGCTGGCAGACAGTCATCCCAGTCACCCCCCAAACATATAAATATCAATCATGCCCACCAGCCTACGAGATTAAAATGCGAAACAAGTAGGAGGTGTGCATGATAAGCATCTCCAGAGGGCAGAATTTCGCCATCAAACGCCTCTGTATTAGCTGCGTCAGGTCTGTCCCAAAGCTCTGTATGACAGTATTTTAATGGCCTTGTCAAGTAGCCTGGTGAGTTAGGCACTCGAAAGGCTTAGATTTATCATTTTTGAGCACCGCCTTGAACCAAGAAAACGGTTAAACGAGGGTTTAATAGGGTAAAAATGGCGGTAAAATTCCGTGCTTCAAATTGCCCCCTTCACTCCCTGTAAATTGTTTACTCTTGGGTGCATTTCAAACATGTTTGGGCGGCTGGCGAATTAATCCCATGTATGTATGAAATACGTACAAATTTGCAGTTGGAGAATCTTGCAGAGAAATTGGTCAACATTTTAAGCAGCAGATGGTACCTCTGAAGGCAATCCAAAAGAAAGGAAGAAGAAAGTGGTATCACACTCGTATGATGCCAAGAAAAATAAAAGAAGTTTTTTTAAACATAAAAACTGACACTTTTCTGGCAAAATGTTGTAATCAGCTGATTTGACTTAAAATATGTTTAGATATGTGCCCAAATGGTGATGGCCATATTGTAAACTTAATTTGGAAGACATTTCTTGAATCCTTCACCCCTGCATTTCGGGAGTGATGCAATTTAGTAATCAAAATTCCTCGGGGAAAAAGAAATACGTGGAGTAAAATTCTCTACCAGGCCTTGCTGGTGTTTGCACCAGGCTCTGCTTTTGTGGTGTGTGGTGAGACGAAAAAAATAGGGGATGCGTGAAAACCTTGCATTTGGCACACAGCTGCCCGATTGTAATACATTTTGTAAACAAACCAAACTTAATGCGTGCAAGCGGCTGGGGGTCGCTGAGGTTCTTGGGCTTGGAGGTACCTGGCGCCCTCGCTCTGTGCATACATAGACATGATTCAGACGTAGGTGAGACAGGGCATAGTCATAGGTGTCCAGGTTCTGCGGAACCTCGTTTATGCTTGGTGGTTTCAAGTGAGCTCGGTTTTGGATGACATCTGAAAACCTCAGGAAGGTAAATAGGAGGTTGGTATGTGCGATTAGACAATGCCAGGCGGGAGTGAGAAATTCACATAAAATATGGGGAAAAGGAGCAAAAAATTCCTCATGGGGTGTTGCATTACACGCAAAGTCGGCAATTCTAGGACTCTGCAAAAAATCCACAAACAAGCCATCCACTAATCCCCCACTCGACACAGCCCGTTCGACGAAAATGGCCAGGTGGCGTCAGCTTTCGTGTGTTTCGAGGTATTCTTTACGTCTGGCTGCCAGATGCTGCCAGGTATTGCTGTCGTCACAAGACCATTCCATGGCGGCATCAAACAATGGCGTAATGAGGAGCATTTTTACAAACTTGGAAATTTTGCTACTTAGCGTCGTTTTTGAACCTTGAAAGCTTACCAATAGTTACAAGTAAGCTTTTCCCATCATATTTGATGTCTACCACAAAATTTTCGAATGTGGGACATTCCCTCTGAGTGTGTTTCAGTGTGTTTAAGTGACCACATATACAGAGGTTTGATGGCACCTTTTAATAAAACAGTGTGTATGTTCGATAATATTGCATTTTTGTCCTTTTTGTCATTCGAGTTATATTTCGTCATCGGGTTCCGTGTGAAGCTCATGTATTTCGTTCGGGAAAATGGAAAAAGGCAAGTGACGCGGACACGGACACGGACACGGTCTCGGCCACGGTCTCGGCCACGGCCACGGCCCCGGCCACGGAGACTGATACGGACAGGGGCACGGACACACACACACACACACACCACACACACACACGCACGCACCACGCACGCACACGCACCACCACACGCACCACCACGCACGCACGCACGCACGCACGCACGCACGCACACCACCACACACACACACACACACACCACAACATGGTCACAAGTCATAAGTGCAAACACAGATCCAGCGGCGGGCGCAGCCTGCTTTGCCCTGGGAGGGCCTGGCCAGGCGTCATTGTACGCACGTCGTCCGGGACAGTAATGCTATCGTTTAGCCCGCAACTTTTTTTCGGTAAGGTTTTCATGGGGCATAAACGCCATGAGAGTCGCGTCGTGGACTGATTGCCGACTGACGGAAGACGGCCACGTGAATTTAGTGGACATTACGAACCGCTCGCACGCACCGGAACGAAGTGGAATTAGGACTGCGGCAAGAGGTGGCAATGTTTTCGCTCTGTCACGGAGGGGAGCGGAGCGGAGCGGAGCGTGCAGGACCTCCCCTCTTGTATTCGCCAAGAGCCTATCAGTCCCGTGCCACTTCCGTGCATGTTGGCGCCTTTGTCCTAGCGGATGTCAGTCGGCCAGTTGTCCGGCTCGCTATCGTATCCTTCCGCCGACACATGTGGTAGGCAAACTCTGGTGAGCGGGTGATCTCGACCGGCACCACCCGCATCTGGAAACGTGTCGACCGGCAGCCGCCACGTCGTTTAAGTCTGCTGAGCCTCGTGACGATGGCCAGGACGAAGGAGGTCGCACTCGCATGAGTGAATGCGAGCTGCAGGCCGCCGCTCCGGCATGGACGGGGTAGACCGAGGGGAGGTCGCCACAAGGCACTGTGTTAGCGAGTGCGAGGTATATATATATATATATATATATATATATATATATATATATATATATATATATATACCAAGTTGGTGACGGGCATCCAAGGCACCTCTTTGAGATGCGCCAAACATGGTGTGTGATGATACCAATAGGAAAGAAGCAATAAACATCTGTCTTCGTAACGAACATCTGCGCGTCCTTTCACATTTTTGGTTGGCTACTGGCGTGACCAAATAAATACCAAGGCAAAGTTGGAGTTATACGAAATGGAGACATTTTTGGAGGTTTTGCCACCCGCTAACAAAAGACGACATTCTTATGTATTTTAGGCCCGCTGGCAAGATAACTTTGCATGTCAGCGACGCAGAATATCTGATATCCCTCGGTTGTCCAAGCTGAGGAGTCCATATTCCTAGGCATCTCTGAAGTCACATCCTTAATAAGTGGGATGGATTGGTGGAATCTCATGCAATATTAGCATCAGCAACTGAAAGCGACATTTGCGAACACCTCTAGCACTGTCATTTAGCTCTATATTGAAAACAATGACAATTAGAGGTGTTTTTTATCACGCCTGTCCACCGGTCAGTATGGCAAGTCTGAGCTGCGACGGATGAGAGGCCCACACCAGCGATGCGCGGCCTCTTGCTTCAAGTTGCTGTTCCTCCAAGCAGCAGACTCCTTGACATACGTCGCTCCAACATCCTCGGTCAACGTCTGAAGCTACTTTGCGGATATGCACAAACAGCAGGCCCCGTAAATCGGCAGGGCTTTTAAAAGCTATTACGCGTTTAAAAGCCCTGCCGGCTTAGAAAAGCCGCACGGCGCCCTAAAAAAACCTGATGATTAGCAGCGTTCTTCAAGCTAGTCAGCTTCTCACAACACGAACACAACCAACGAGAGCCCGCAGTCCTGCACTGAACCCGATTCATTACTATGTGGCGAGTATTCGAGCCTTTCTGTTTCAAATGGCAAGTGATTCAAATGACTTAACTACTTTTATTTTTCTTGCTATCATGCGAGTGTGATACCACTTTATTCTTCCTTTCTTTTGGATTGCCTTCAGAGGTACCATCTGTTGCTTAAAATTTTGACCAATTTCTCTGCAAGATGCTCCAACTGAAAACTTGTACGTATTTCATACATAAATTGGATTAATTCGCCAGCCACTCAAACGTGTTTGAAATGCACCCAAGAGTGAACAATTCACAGGAAGTGAACGAGACAATTTGAAGCACGGAACTTTTTTCGCCATTTTTACCCTGTTAAACCCTCGTTTAACCGTCTTCTCGGTTCATGGCGGTGCTCAAAAATGATAAATCTAAGCCTTTCGAGTGTCTAACTCACCAGGCTACTTAACAAGGCCATTAAAATGCTGTCATACAGAGCTTTGGGACAGACTTGACGCATCTAATACGAAAGTGTTTGATGGCGAAATTCTGCCCTCTGGAGATGTAAACCACGCACACCTCCTAATTGTTTCGCATTTAAATCTCGTACGTTGGCGTGCATGATTGATTTTTATATTTGGGGATGAGTGGAATGACTGTCTGCCAGCAGACCATGCAAAAGGTACTGACTTTTTGTCTTGGGTGAGCAGGAAGAAGCCAGTAAGCCCCTGTGCACCAAGTATTTGCTTACCTTACCTGCTTTCAGCCAGTGTTCTAGAATTGCCTATTTTAGGTATAAAGCAACACTCTATGAGGAGGAATTTTTTACTCCTTTTCCCCATACTTTATGTGAATTTTTCACTCCTGCCTGACATTGTCTAATCGCACATGCCAAATCCCTATTTCCCTTTCTGAGGTTTTCAGATGTCATCCAAAACCGAGCTCACTTGAAACCACCAAGCATAAACGAGTTTCCGCAGAACCTGGACACCTATGGCTATGCCCTGCCTCACCTACATTTGAATCATGTCTATGTATACACAGAGCAAGGGCGCCAGGTACCTCCAAGCCCAAGAACCCCAGCGACCCCAGCCGCTTGCACGCATTAAGTTTGGTTTGTTTACAAAATGCATCACAATCTGCAGCTGTGTGCCAAATGCAAGGTTTTCACGCATCCCCCTCTTTTTTTGTCTCACCACCACGCCACGAAAGCAGAGCCTGGTGCAAACACCAGCAAGGCCTGGTAGATAATTTTACTCAGCGTATTTATTTTTTCCTGAGGAAACTTTACCACTAAATTACATCACTCCGGAAATGCATGGGTGAAAAGTTCAAGAAATGTCTTCTAATTTAAACTTACAAGATGAATATCACTATTTGAGCACTTACATTAACAGATTTTATTTCAAATCAGCTGATTACAAAATTTTGCAAGAAAAGTACTAGTATTTATATTTATTTAGCCACTTTTGTTTTCTTGGTATCATACCAGTGTGATACCACTTTATTTGTCCTTCCTTTTCGATTGTCTTTAGAGAAGCTATCTGCGGCTTAAAATTTTGACCAATTTCTCTGCAACATGCTCCAACTGAAAACTTGTACGCACTTCATAAGTAAATTGGATTAATTCGCCAGCCGCCCAAACATGTTTGATATGCAACCAAGCCTGAACAATTCACAGGGAATGAAGGAGACAATTTGAAGCACGAATCTTATTTGTACCACCATTTTTGCCCTCTTAAACCTTAACCTTAAACCTGGGTCATTAATCGGGATACGATCGTGACTAGGAAGGCTCGCGAAATGCGGAGCGTGGCCAGACAAATCCAGGGGCGTCGTCGCTCGGTCGCAAGTGAGGCGGTGTCTGCTGCTGAATCTGAGTCGCCTTCCCCGCCGGCTGCTGATACTGCGCCGCCTGCTGAGCCAGCACTGGCTGCCAGTGATGACACCGAGCCTGCTCCGGGTCCAAGTGGTCTCAGCGCTGGCGAGTCAGCCGAGAGCACGGATTCATGTATTCATTCACGGTTCCGTTCATGGTAGAAAATGGCGACGACGCCGATTGTTCGTTCCGGTTGAGACCACTGCCACTATAGATTATAACGTAAATGATCTGACTAGCACCGCGCTGGCAGTTGACAGCTACGGTGGCTCCGAACGGGTCGCTGCTGCTATCATCGCCTTCCAGCAAGACAGCAGAGATACACTGGCTACTTTAAATCAAATATCGTAAATCTTAATATCTGCTGCGCAAGAGACAGGAGGGGGGGGGGGGAAGGGACGGCTCGTCAAAAGACTGGAACAATCCACGAGTCAGGTTTGACCATCCTCTACTCCGACGGCCGCGAAGGTAGGAGCTACATGAGCCACACGGAGTCAGAAGAATGCCGTAGAAAAACACGTGGTTGTCATCACTGAGCCAGGCAGCCGCTACGTGACTCATTTTACGTCCGAGTTCGGCCGGGCCCTGCACTTGTGCAACGAGCTACACTCCGTGAGCCCGCAGTGTGACGGTCACATCAATGTGCTCGGCTGCGATGGCACGGCCGTCAACACCGAAACGATAAGCGACGTGTCCCGGCTGTTTGAGCTGGCCGCTGAGTCACCCGTACACTGGTTCATCTGCCAGCTGCGTGGCAACGAGCTCAACCCCCTCCATCTGCTGCTGAGCTTGGACGGCACGACCACGGGATCGAAATTTTGTTCTCGACCCATCGGCAAGACCTGTGCCGGAGAGGTCTGGGAGAGGGGCGTCGTGGCATTCAAGCCTAGGTCGGAGCACGTGCAAACTTGCCGGTCGACGTTACTCAGCAGCTGAGCACCAACCAGCAGCTGCTGTACCTTCTGGTCTCCGGCGTTCAAAACGGCTCTGTCCGAAACGTGGCAGCCCAGCGACGAATCGGACCATCGAACCATGTCAGGTAAATATGAAAACGCATTATCTTTGAATTTATGGCAATGAGTGTTTAAAGTCCAATTATCAATCGATATGTCATGTGCTCACGGTCGAGCATTTACTTATTATCATACCTTGTGTTGTAGTATGTCGCATCACTTGCAGGTTGGCTCATGCTTATTAGCATATTTGTGGATATGTATTCCATCACATTTGGGGACTCTGGGTATCGGCGCAGTCACATACACTAAAGAGGCGCAATAATTTGTGTGTGATCTAATGCTCAGTTCGTAGCAAATCGTTCTAATCTATTCGCCTTTGTTTTCAGATAGTTGGCACTGGCCGCTGGTCTGCTCCTAGTTCAAATCTCTACCGAGACTTCCAGCAGCGCTCTCAAGAACCTCGTCCAGTGCGTGGTCGGCCACCATATGTCGGTATGGTCAGCCATTCGGCAAAAGAGCGGCTGCGACTTTGGCTTACGCAACTTGTCCCGAAGCATCGCGCTGCTCGGCGACCTGACGCAGCACACATAGGCCACGGTGCAGCCAATCTTCCAGCGTAACGGGTACTGGGTCTGTCCGGAACAGCTGCTGCTGGATATGGTGTGGTATGAGAACCGCATGGTCCGCGAACAGGCGGTCCGATCGTCTCGCCGCACGTGAGCAGCAAGCCGAGGGCCTTCTTCAGCCCAGGGTCTTCGCCATCTCAGCGGTAAACTTCGGGGCCGTGAGATACACCGAACTGATTCATTGGCACGGGCCAGTCACACAGCCCCACTGCGAAACCTCAGCGACTGCGTGCTGCGGAACAAAGTGCAGGCACCACTGGCTATCATGCCCTATCTGGTTCACACTAGAGGTGCGACGCAGCGCCGCACTGCCGAGAAGGTCTGGGGCTGGAGCTGGAGCCTCGGCAATATATGGAGCCCAGGTGCGAAGGTATTTCTGCCACTGTGCGATCTCTGCCAACACGCGTTTTGGGTTTCCAGTCTGTGAACAGTTGCTGTTTGGGCCGGTGCATCAACTACACAGGCTCGGTAAGGAGCAAGACGTGCATGGGGTCACCCTACCGCCCCACCCCCTCTCTATGTCCGTGGTACAGGCTGCAGAACTTGCTGTATGTATTAAGTTGTATACCAGACAGTATATTCTGAGTTATATCCGGTACATAGTTTTGTTTGCATCACGTGAGTTGTCTTAGAGAAATGGAAGTCTAAAGCAATACTAACCAGCATATTCGTACAACGAGTTCATGCTCAACAGCACGTAAAGTTTGCGCCAAAAGGCAATCAATCGGGCAATGTCTGATCCGCATATTATACTTTAGACAGGGACATTCTGGCACGACGGCTTGAGGAGCGCTCGGCAGCATGGTCTCTTTACGCAAAGATATCTTGTGTCTCTTGCCGCCCACGGCTTGGTGTTACCTGTGGCTGCGGACGCCGGCCAGCATTGGGTGTCTGCAACGCCGGGCGTCGGCTTGTGGCGATATTTTAATCGACTCGCGCCTCACGAATTTGGGTTTTTTGGGAAGGACCTTTGCTATGCCGTGTACTTGTGGGCTCCAACACCAAAGAATTTCTTTGTCTCACGTGGTTTTGTTACTGATGACACACTCCAATAAATATGCAAAATCATCGAGAGCGGCGCCCCGTCTTCCCGCTGACTGCCCTTGCGACGGAAAAGATTTGAAACAGACGGGCGTTTTACAGACAGACGACGACGTTTTTTACAAACAGACGACGTTTTAAAACGCTGCGTGGCAAACGGATCCTGTTTGCCTCAAGATGCTGTGACCATATTTGGTGTTTTATGCTGTTTGGCATGTAAAATGAATCTTGGCCGAAAAATTTGTGAAAGGTACTGAGCTGATGTACGTTGGAAAAACATTGTGTCACCAGGGTACTTTAACGTCAGCACTGGTGTAGTCCAGCTTGAAGCATGATTTTATCACCTGCTTAAACTATCTTGATTAAAGCTTTTACGCTTAGCAATATCCTTTGGCTCAGCAAGCTCATACAGCGAAAAGTCAACTTTTGACACTTACGCTTCACAAGCTCACGCTGCGAGCGTTAGTGATCATAGACCAATACTAAGCTTCGAGTTTCGTCTTATTGGGCTGGTCTGTTGTAACATGGTTTGGTCTGTTGTAATTTGTTTAAATTTTCGCAATTTTGCCACCAATTAGTTCTTAACAGCGTTCGTTTTTGTCGTTTTTGTGCTGCTGTGTTTTTGTGCTGCTGCTGCTTGCTGTGTTCCGATGTCACAGCATTGCGGGATGTTTTTCCTTATTTCTAGACCATAGGTCAATGTTATAAGGAGAGAACGCTACTGTCTGCAAAAAAGTACGGCCCCGAAAAAAGAACGGCACTATCCCGAATGTTATTAAAACATTAGACGCGACGGAAAATTTGCCTTTTTCTCCTGCTGGCGTTTTTTTCTTTTTCTTCTGATGTACTTCATACCGACAGTTCGGTCGGCGCCTCGTGTACCAGAGCAAAGAGCCTTGTGCGGGTTTATTGGTTAGCAAGGGATCACAAAATTAGGGAAATATTACAGTAATTATATATATATATATATATATATATATATATATATATACTACCAAATACTTAACGCATACTTTAAGACAAATTGAAATATTGAGCAAAAAAATGCGTTCTTCAAGCATAACCTCCTCAGTTGGATTACCAGGAACCCTCGTCGGGGCTTTGTTTTGAAGGGAGCTCACGGCTAAATGCGGTATTATAACCCAAAAATCTGTGCAGAAATTGCGAAAAAAGCTTGAAGAAAAAAATTGCTAGTCCCGCGGGTTGTGCAAGTGTGGGATTACACTTACTTGACAACAGGGTGTGAATCAGGCGCTTGAAATGGGTATGATCACTGGTGGTGTATGCCAGTGGTTTGTATTGATTTCATGTGATGGGGAGTGTACGTGCGAGGTTTGTACTTGAGAGAACGATGTTTTGGTATTCTTTAAACCCAATGACTCCTAATGAAATAAGATTTATTTATATCTGGCTTTATCTTTAGGTCTGCGCTTGCATATGATAAGGCAGTGATGTCAGCACACTGAAGGAAACACTAGCACCCATGCTGTAGGGTGTTCAAAGACGATTTCCCACTTCATTATGATGCTGTCCACATTTTGAGCTTGTAGAGGTGTTGCGGCATTGAATTTATCCATATACATAGAATATATATTGTCTGGTGTACAACCCAATACATACAGCAAGTTCTGCAGCCTGTGCCAGGGACGTAGAGAGGGGGTGGGGCGGTAGGGTGAACCCATGCACGTCTTGCTCCTTACGGAGCCTGTCTAGTCGATGCACCGGCTCAAACAGCAACTGCTCACAGACTGGAAACCCAAAACGCGTGTTGGCAGAGATCGCACAGTGGCAGAAATACCTTCGCACCTGGGCTCCATATATTGCCGAGGCTCCAGCTCCAGCCCCAGACCTTCTCGGCAGTGCGGCGCTGCGTCGCACCTCTAGTGTGAACCAGGTAGGGCATGATAGCCGGCGGTGCCTGCACCTTGTTTCGCAGCACGCAGTCGCGGAGGTTTCGCAGTGGGGGCTGTGTGACTGGCCCGTGCCAATGAATCAGTTCGATGTACCTCACGGCCCCGAAGTTTACCGCTGAGATGGCGAAGACCCTGGGCTGAAGAAGGCCCTCGGCTTGCTGCTCACGTGCGGCGCGACGATCGGAGCCGCCTGTTCGCAGACCATGCGGTTCTCCTCCCACACCATGTCCAGCAGCAGCTGTTCCGGACGGACCCAGTACACGTTACGCTGGGGGACTGGCTGCACCGTGGCCTATGCGTGCTGCCCCAGGTCGCGGAGCAGCGCGATGCTCTGGAACAAGTTGCGTAAGCCAAAGTCGCAACCGCTGTTTTGCCGGATGGCGGACCACACCGACATATGGTGGCCAACCGTGCGCTGGACGAGGTTCTTGAGAGCGCTGCTGGAAGTCTCGGTAGATATATGAACTAGGAACAAACCAGCGGCCAGTGCCAACTATCTGAAAACAAAAGCGAATAGATTAGAACAATTTTCTACGAACTGAGCATTAGATCACACACAAATTATTGCGCCTCTTTAGTGTATGTGACTGTGCCGATACCCAGAGTCCCCAAATGTGATGGAATACATATCCACAAATATGCTAATAAGCATGAGCCAACCTGCAAATGATGCGACATACTACGACACAAGGTATGGTAATAAGTAAATGCTCGACCGTGAGCACGTGACATATCGATTGATAATTGGACTTTAAACACTCATTGCCATAATTCAAAGATAATGCGTTTTCATATTTACCTGACATGGTTCGATGGTCCGATTCGTCGCTGGGCTGCCACGTTTCGGACAGAGCCGTTTTGAACGCCGGAGACCAGAAGGTACAGCAGCTGCTGGTTGGTGCTCAGCTGCCGAATAACGTCGACCGGCAAGTTTGCACGTGCTCCGACCTAGGCTTGAATGCCCCAACGCCCCTCTCCCAGACCTCTCCGGCACAGATCTTGCCGATGGGTCGAGAACAAAATTTCGATCCCGTGGTCGTGCCGTCCAAGCTCAGCAGCAGATGGAGGGGGTTGAGCTCGTTGCCACGCAGCTGGCAGATGAACCAGTGTACGGGTGACTCAGCGGCCAGCTCAAACAGCCGGAACACGTCGCCTATCGTTTCGGTGTTGACGGCCGTGCCATCGCAGCCGAACACATTGATGTGACCGTCACACTGCGGACTCACGGAGTGTAGCTCGTTGCACAAGTGCAGGGCCCGGCCGAACTCGGACGTAAAATGAGTCACGTAGCGGCTGCCTGGCTCAGTGATGACAACCACGTGTTTTTCTACGGCATTCTTCTGACTCCGTGTGGCTCATGTAACTCCTGCCTTCGCGGCCGTCGGAGTAGAGGATGGTCAAACCTGACTCGTGGATTGTTTCAGTATTTTGACGAGCCGTCCCTTCCCCCCCCCCCCCCCTGCTGTCTCTTGCGCAGCAGATATTAAGATTTACGATATTTGATTTAAAGTAGCCAGTGCATCTCTGCTGTCTTGTTGAAAGGCGATGATAGCAGCAGCGACCCGTTCGGAGCCACCGTAGCTGTCAACTGCCAGCGCGGTGCTAGTCAGATCATTTACGTTATAATCTATAGTGGCAGTGGTCTCAACCGGAACGAACAACCGGCGTCGTCGCCACATTCTACAATGAACGGAACCGTGAATGAATACATGAATCCGTGCTTTCAGCTGACTCGCCAGCGCTGAGACTACTTGATCCCGGAGCAGGCTCGGGGTCATCACTAGCAGCCAGTGCTGGCTCAGCAGACGGCGCGGTATCAGCATTCGGCGGGGAAGGCGACTCAGGTTCAGCGGCAGACACCGCCTCACTGGCGGCCGAGCCACGACGCCCATGGACTTGTCTGGTCACGCTCCGCATCTCGTGAGCCTCCCTAGTCACGATCGTATCCCGATCATATGACCACAGGGTAAGATTCTAGTGCCTGCACTGATCCTTCATGGCAACCTCCTCCTGATACACTGTGCAGGCAACTGGGTATGGAAAGCTGCACTGAAGCTTGCACTTGCGTTCCGCGACATCAAGAAGTCTGTTGAATTTCGCGGTGGCGGCGTTGCTGCGTCACTCTCTTTCTTTCTTTTTATTTATTGCTTGTAGCTCTGTTGTGATAATATCAATCCCTCTCGATCAATTTTGATAAATGTTTTGGATCATGAACAGGGATCGCTTCGTTGGTCCACAGTACTCTGATTCCTGCCGTCGCGGTCTTGAAGATGGTATTAGTGAGATCCCTCTTTGATTCGCTCAGTCACCTGATGCAGCTCAAGGATTTCCCATGGTCGGCAGCTGGTGGTGGGACAGTAGAGCCGGATGGCCTGTCAAAACATGTTTTGTGCGCGACCATGTAGCCTTTGACATGCTCATGCAAGTAACTGTTCGATAAAAAATATTTCAGTACCGGCAAAACTAAACCGATAAGCCCATATATCCAACGCAAAAAGCACATAAATTGCAAATCAACATCGCAATAATGTGCTAGGAGTAACAAACTTGAGCCTAACCCGGTCTGCTGGGGCATTCTCATAGCCGCACAGCTCTGGGTTTTGCCAAAAATTAATGTTCTTTACTAAAAAGATAGCTTAAAAGCTGTTTGGCCATGTCTTGACGGTGCTCTTCATGATATTATTTCACACTTAATTTGTCAAGTACCAGTAGTGTGAAAAGTGTCTGCTTTGAGGCTTGCTGGAGGATGATCCCAGTGCGTAAAATGGGTGGCGCTAGTATCGAATGCGGTTTTCTTGGCCTATCAAAGAAAACTGTTCTCGCCTCTCGAATATTATATATATATATATATATATATATATATATATATATATATATATATATATATATGTATATATATATCGCATCGATGACATACATAAAGCATCGATGCTGTGCGACAGACCTGAATGTTTATCATTAACCCGCGTGCCAAGGAAAAACTTTGTCTCGCTGATTCCAAGAGATTCACCTCTTCGATAACACACCCTAATATTGATGTCAGCATCAGAGCTGAAGCTATACGAAAGGGCTATGGTCATGGTTGCAGCCCACTTTTCTCCTTGCGAAGGAAACTATTTCCTTTGTTAGCATCTTGGCTACCTTACAAGGTTACAAAACCACATCCACTGTAAGGCTTTGCTGCAGTGTTATCAGTGTACTTGGGCCTGAGCTGAGCCCGTGCTATCAGCATGTGACGTCCGGCGCTAAGATCATCTCCACTCAAAGCTGAGCGGACGGCTGGTGCTGGTGCACGTCACGCGACAGGACCTCGCCCGGCACAGGCTCACCGTCGCGCCGGGAACGGAGCGGCAGCATCTGCATGGGGTCCTGGTGTTTGAGGAAACGTGCGAACTGTGACCTCTTGGCACAAGCACAAAAACGTACAATGACTTCCATGAATTATTACCATAAGTGTCGGACATTTTCTGGTTTTCGTCCTACATCTCTTCATCCTGAATTCTCGCAACGTCCTTATTAACCGGCGAACATGCTGCGGCCGACAACCATGAGTCGGTCCCACGGTCGCCCTGCCGGAGTCCCATCCGGCGCCTCCCACGCAACCCGAAGTAGGGTACCCGTACGGGAGAGCACTCTCCGTCATTTACATCGCACTACGGGTACGTCCCGCTCCCATATTGGGCCTCTCATGTCAACCCTGCATCGCTGACATGGGGGGCTTTGACCGGCTAGCTTCAGCGAAATCGAATGATGGCAGGTGTCTCCGTGGTAGGGGGGAAAGATGTTTGACTCGCAATCCAGCGACACTAGGTAAGTCCCATAGCAGGCGCATCTTTTGGCCCGAGTTAAACTGAAAAGTCAGCTGGCTAACGAGTGTCAACCCAGCCTGGAGCAGCCGCACCGCGGCATTGTGCGGTACGTAATACACTCCGTAGTCCTGACTGGTGAAAGAACGTAGGCAAAATTGCACTTCAGTATATATATATATATATATATATATATATTATATAGTACTTATTCTACTTTGAAGTGAATGGCGCAACTTGGATGTTAGCTTCAGGGTGTGCGCACCAACCTGCACAAAGAAGTTAAAAAGTGTCGGGGAGCGAAGCACTCCCAGATTAGTCAGTCTGCAGTTACGCTGATCATCTTCCACTCGGCGCACCTTGCGACAAGGCTGTTATGGAAATGTCGATTTCTGCTGCTTTTAAAACTTATCTGAAAGCGGATACGGCGTGCGTCATCCCTGCCTTCACAGCGCCTTAGTCAGAAAACAGCGTAGGGCAACAGCACGGAATCACTATGTCACATAAAACACAGCATTCTCTTTCAACTTGTCTGGTTGAACAGGTTGCAGGAAATGTAGATTAGCGATCGGTGCTGTTATGCTTTTGGGCCGTGAAATCGCTCTTCGTCTCGAAAGCAGCGGTATGCAGCGTAATTCTACGGTTAACTAGATGCACAGCAGCACAGCGCTGTGGCTGCATTGCAAGCGTCGCTTGCTTTCTTCAGCCCTGACGCGTGGAAGGACCCCGAGGCAGTATGCTGGTGAGGGTTACGGCAGCGGAGATTTCAATACACTGAAAGAAATATAGATTTTCGTGGGGTGTTTTTCAGTTATACGGACGGAGTCAGACACCCCACCGTTTCCACTGAAGGTGTTGGCCAAAAATGGGTACTCCTGTCAAAGGCCTCTAGACATGTATGGCAGGTGGACATAATTTCAGAGGGGTGTTTTGGGGCATTCCCTCAATGTCAGACCTCCTACTGATTCCCATAAAGGTGAATTTGTGTACCCCACAAACACTTTTTGAGGTGCACGCGGAAGGTACATGAATTTTTACGGGTGTTTTTAAGGAATGATGAAACGTTTCCCGCTGACTCCCCTGAGGTGTCGGCCGGTATCTGTACGCCCCACAGACACTGTTTACGGCGACACAAAATGCTTTCTGGGAAGTGAGCGTGATATCGGCATTTAAATTCAGCTACGTGTTCCGGCTCCAACCGAATGTCGTTAATACGTTAACCCTAACGATCGGCGCCAAAACTTTTCCCAAAGGTGTCAAGGAGGCCTTGAGGGCCTGCTAAGAAAATTTGGGACCCCCTTCCCTTTCCCTATCTAAAGTTATCCGCTTGAATTTTCCCAACTTTTTGAAAGGCATGTGAAGTTAAATACATGAACTTCCATGGAATGAAATCCCTCTTAGCCCTGTGGCGCCTCTGTTTGATGACTGGGATTCCTATTTTTCATGGGATATCCTAGGCATCTGGTGGAGCCTACTTTTGATCGTGTTGGCCCTCCTGTCGACTAATAGCAATGGCGTGGCCAAGGGCAGAGGGCACTTTGGCACTTGCAGACATTGCTCCCCCCCCCCCTCCCCGCCCTCCCTGGAGGTTGCGGGGCCCCGCTCATTTTTGGCAGATTAAGACACCAGTAGGGCTTCCAAAGAAAACCTGGCCCGCGAGAGTTGAACACCAAAATAGGGTACTGAGCCTATAAAGTCTTCCCTAAATAAAAAGCAGCCCCACCCCCAAGCGTTGAAGCGCGGTCCCTTGGCTGAAGCGGCTCTTATGATCTGATTTGGATCCCTCTTGGGCAAAACCCTGCCTACGCCGCTGACTAAAAGTGCCTGATGGTGGCCATCTAGAGCCTCCTACGGGACGGTTATTATCTTCTCCGCACCTTAAGCTCACTGCGGTCGGTCTCGCCGATACTGCCATTGGCGCTGGGGGGGGGGGGGGGGGGGCGGGTGTCAGATTTCTCCATCTGAGAACTTTGACATTGCTAAGTCGATTTTGGAAAACTAAAGCTATTAACATTTTGGAAAGCGCCTATTATTATGTCTGGAAATACCGCTGGTTAGAGAGAAATGTAGAGCGAGATAGAATAATCAAGGGTTCTCTCGATGCAATCTAGATCTATGAAAAATACATGTCCACGGAATTCTTCTTCAGGTCGAAAGATATTGAAGCCCGGAACTCCAATGTACTTTTGATCCGACACAATTGTCACGTTTACAAACCGGTTTCGATAAAACAGACGCAGATCGATAGCTAATGATTTCAAGACTTATCAATATGACAAACCATTATAACCGAAAATTTATGGGCGCATCCGGGAGATGTAAACGGGGTGATAACAAAATTGTCCAACAGGTTTTGAGGTGCGTAAGTGCGGAGAAAATGTAATGGTCCTTCAGTTCTTTATCAGAAAAAGCAGATATAAGCCAAACTTTTAGTATAGGCAGGGGCAGGTGCCTGTTGGTGTAGTGAATAGGGAGGCTGATCGAGTAGTAGGTATTCTGCTGTGCTAGCGAGTCTCTAGACGTACTGAACGTGGGCTAAGGCAGTGAGGACGACCACGAAATTTTAGGCCCCCACGCCCGGGTGGCTGGCTGAATATTACGCGCTCGGGTGGGCTGGGTGGTGTGGGTTTAATTCGACCCCAAAATCCCACAAATTAACAGTTGGGTTAGCTTATGACTGATCTGCCAGCTTTGATGTCTTAAATACCAAAATGCACGTTGATTTGTTCACATTGTGTATATGTCTGTACACAACAACCGCGGGGTGCGGAGCGGAGTGTTTGCCAATGGGCCGCCACCGCGTGCCGTGCCGTCCGCTGGAGGTGTCTGGCCGCCGTACAGAGTAGGTCCCTACAGAGTAGGGACCGTGCAGAGTAGGTCCCTGACGTTTCAGAGGGTAGACAACGTCCATGACGGTGACAGTCGCACTCCACTCATGGAGTGCGGATCAGGCTTCAGTCTCAGAATACATCGTTTGCATACTGTTATAGGTTTTTTGTATTTCTCGGCGGCCTTCGTTAGCTTAGCGTGAGTGTCGCACCGAGCGCATGGTCATCGCATTTATGCTAATGTGTTTTATACATGCACAATAGGGTGTGTCATCGAGGGGCTGAATTTCTCGGAATCAGCTGAGACAAAGTTTTTCCTTGGCACACGGATTAATGATAAACTTTCGGGTCTGTCGCACCGCACCAATGTTGATATTCGTGAGGCGAGAGCAGTTTTTCTTTGAGAGGCCAAGAAAATCGTATTCGATACTAGCGCCACCTATTTAAGGCACTGGGATCGTCCTCCAACAAGACTCAAAGCACTTTCAAGTCACTTTCCACACTACTGGTACTTGATGGATTAAGAATGAAAGGGATATCATGAAGAGCACCAGCAAAACATTGTCAAAACAGCTTTTAAGCTGATTTTTTAGTAAAGAACATCAATTTTGGTACAGCCCAAAGCTGTGCAGGTATGAGAATGCTCCAGCAGACCGGGTTGGGTTCAAGTTTGATATTGCTAACGCATCATTGTAATGCTGATTTGCAATTTATGCGCTTTTTGCGTGGGAGATGTGTTAATTAGTTTGGTTTTGCCGGTACTAAAATATTTTTTGGGACAATTACTTGCGTAAGCATGCCGAGGGCTACACGGTCGCGCACAAAACGTTTTGTGATAGGCCACTCGGCTCTAGTGTCCCACGATCAACTTCCGACTACAAGAAAGCCTTGAGCTACATCAGGTGGCTGGGCGAGTCGAAGAGGAATCACATTAATACCATCTTCAAGACCGCGGCGTTAGAAATCAGGGTACTGGGGGCCAACGAAGCGATCCCTGTTCATGATCTAAAATACTTGACAAAATTGATCGAGAAGGATTGATGTCATCCACACAGAATCATCAGCAAGAAATCAAAGAAAGAAAGAGAGTGGCACAGCAACGTCGCCACCGTAAAATTCAACCTTCTTGACGTCGCGAAATGCAAGTGCAAGCCTCCTTGCGGCTTTCCATACCCAGTTGCCTGCACAGTGTATCAAGAGGAGGTTGCCATGAAGGACAAGTGCAGGCACCGGAAGCTCACCCTCGGGTCATTTGACCGGGATGCGATTGTGACCAGGGAGGCTCGCGAAGTGCGCAGAATGGCCAGACAAATCCAGGGGCGTCCTGGCTCGGCTGCCAGCGAGGCGGTATCTGCTACTGAACCTGAGTCGCCTTCCCCGCCGACTGCTGAGCCCGCGCCGCCTGCTGAGCCAGCGCTGGCTGCTAGTGCTGACCCCGAGCCTGCTCCGGGACCAAGTGGTCTCAGCGCTGGCGAGTCAGCCGAGAGCACGGGATCCTTATACGGTTCCGTACATGCTAGAAGGTGGCGACGACGCCGATTGTTCGTTCTGGTTGAGACCACTGTCACTGTAGATTATAACGCCAACGACCTGACTAACACCGCTCTGGCGGTTGACAGCTAGGGCGGCTCGAAACGGGCCGCTGCTGCTATCATCAACGCCTTTCAACAAGACAGCAGAGATGGACTGGCTACTTCAAATGAAATACCTTAGACCCTAAGATCTGCTGCGCAGGAGACAGCGCGAGAAGGGAGAAGGCGTGTTAAAATTTTAAAGCAATCCACGAGTCAGGTTTGACCATCCTCTACTCCGACGGCCGCGAAGGCAGGAGCTACATGAGCCACACGGAGTCAGAAGAATGCCGTAGAAAAACACGTGGTTGTCATCGCTGAGCCAGGCAGCCGCTACGTGACTCATTTCACGTCCGAGTTCGGCCGCGCCTGCACTTGTTCAACGAGCTACACTCCGTGAGCCCGCAGTGCGACGGTCACATCAATGTGCTCGGCTGCGATGGTACGGCCGTCAACACCGAAACGATAGGCGACGTGTTTGTTCGGCGTGGCTGCTTGAGCTGCCCACTGAGTCACCCGTACACTGGTTCATCTGCCATCCTGCACGGCAACGAGCTGAACCTCCTCCATCTGCTGCTGAGCTTGGATGGCACGACCATGGAATCGAAATTTTTTTCTGGGCCCATCGGCAAGACCTGTGCCGTGGAGGTCTGGGAGAGGGAAGCTGTGGCATTCAAGCCTAGGTCGGGGACCATGCCAAACCTGCCGGTCGACGTTATTCAGCAGTTGAGCACCAACCATCACCTGCTGTGCCTTCTGGCCTCCGGCGTTCAAAACAGCTCTGTCCGAAATGTGGCAGCCCAGCGGCGGATCGGACCATCAAACCATGTCAGGTAAATATGAAAACGCATTATCTTCGAATTTATAGCAATGGATATTTAAAGTGGATCAAGTATCAATTCAGATTTCATATGCGCACTGTTGAGCATTTACTTATTATCATACCTTGTGCCGTAGTACGTCGCATCATTTGCTGGTTGGTTCATACTTACTAGCACATTTGTTTACACGCATTCCTTCCATTTAAGGACTTTGAATATCGGCATAATTACATACACTAAAGAGGCACAATAACTTTTGCATCATCTGATGCTCAGTTCGTAGCGAATTGTTCTAATACATTCGCTTTTGTTTTCAGATGGTTGACAATGGCCGCTCGTCTGCTCCTAGTTCACGTCTCTACCGAGACCTCCAGCAACGGTCTCAAGGACCTCGGCCAGTGCGTGGTCGGCCACTATGTGTCGGCATGGTCACCCATCCGGCAAACAGCGGCTGCGACTTTGGCTTACGCAACTTGTTCCGAAGCATCGCGCTGCCCTGCGACCTGCAGCAGCACACATAGGCCACGGTGCAGGCAGTCTTCCAGCGTAACGGGAACAGTCCGGAACAGCTGCTGCTGGACGTGGTGTGGGATAAGAACCGCATGGTCCGTGAACAAGGCAGTTCCGATAGTTGCGCCGCTCGTGAGCAGCAAACAGTGTGTCTCCTTCAGTCTAGGGTCTCCGCCATCTCAGCGGTAAATTTCGAGGCTGTGAGGTTCACCGAACTGATTCCCTGGCACCGACCAGCCACACAGCCTCCACTGCGAGAATATGCGGAGCCCAGCTGCGAAGGTGTTTATGCTACCGTGCGATCTCTGCCAACACGCGTTTTGGGTTTCCAGTCTGTGAACAGTTGCTGTTTGGGCCGGTGCATCGACTACACAGGCCAGGCAAGGAGCAAGATGTGCATGGGGTCACCCTACCGCCCCCCCCCCTCCCTCTCTACGTCCGTGGTACAGGCTGCAGAACTTGCTGTATGTAGTAAGTTGTACACCAGACAATATATTCTGAGTCATATGCTTTACATAGCATTGTTTGCATCACGTGAGCTGTCTTAGAGAAGTGAAAGTCTAAAGCAATACTAACTAGCGTAGTCGCACGAGTTCATACTTAGCAGCACATGAAGTTTCCGCCAAATGGCAATCAAGCGGGGAATGTCTGATCCTCATATTAGACCTTAGACGGGGACATTCTCGTATGACGGCTTAAGGAGCGCTCGGAAGTATCGTTTCTATAGGCAAAGGTATTTTGGGTCGCTTCCCGCCCACGGCTTGGTGTTACCCGCGGCGGCGGACGCTGCCCAGCGTAGGGTGACTGCAACACCGGGCGTTGGTTTAAGGAGATATTTCGACGGACTCGCGCCTCACGAATTTAAGCTTTTGGAAAGAGTTTTTGCTGTGCCGCGTAATTTTGGACGCATGCACCAAAAAATGTATTTGTCTCACGTGGTTTTGTTATTGATAGCACATCCTAGTGCACAACTGCCGTGCTGTCTGAAGTGGACATTCACCTTTGGCGGTACGTGCGATAGAGTATCGCTAGACAACTTAGCAGGCCGGGATATTTCGGTCCTCGGTCCGCACGCTATCAGGTGATTGCCATAGATAGAAGCGCCGAGTGATGAAAACACAGTTGACGTCTGTCAGTTCTGCGACGACTGTTGTGCAATCCGTATTACCGGCATGACATCCCGCATCCGGCCTCTTGTTTTTTTTTTTTCGCCGCGGCCGGCCAAACGTTTCTGAATGTGTCTCCTCGCTCCTCCACGATGCTGCGGGGCATTGCGCACGCGCAAGCAATAGCTGGAGTAAAACCGTAGTTTGCTTCTAACCGGTTTCGGAGCCGAGGCCACCTTCCTTGAACCAGCCAAAATAGTGCTCAATAGGTACGTAGTTATGGCTGAGCCACCTGGTGGAATGCCTTTGTTTCTCGGTTGAGTCACCAGTGAAGCCTTTTATCAGCCACGGCAGGAATGGGTGCGTCAGGTCGCCTGCTATCATCATCGAGCTCGCCAGCACGTACTGGGTTCGGGGGGGGGGGGAGGGGAACCAACGAAAGATTAGACCCGTGACGTATATTATGCACCTGCACATAACACTGCTGATATCACTAACCCGCGCCTTTGCCTGGAAGGTTAACAGCTGTGCGAGCGTGATACAGGCATTGCGATGGGCGTCATTGGTTTGTTCGGCATGTACAAAATTAATCAGCGAGTATTTACATGCAGCAGACGGTACTAGACTTGATCTCTTTCATCTTTCTACCTTGCATTTCCTTGCAACACACCTCTACGCCGGCGGCCGTCTTTGGTATTTGATAGCAATGGTCTGACATCTTACACACTACCAAAGGTTGACAGAACCATGTTCGCAAAGCCTTACAGAAAAAGGTTACCGCCTTTGGTAGGGCACTGGTCGGTGTTACTTTGCCTGATAAATTCATGCCGAGGCCGCTAACCGCACAGTCAGAGAATGGTCATAGCCATTGATACGATAGACAGTAACAGAACACGACTTACTTCATGGAAACCTTTTGATGTTTAGGGGAATAAATTGGTTAAGTGTAACAGGTCATTTGGAGTAATCCTTGTTATCTTGAAACCGAAAAGGTCTAAAATAAGTCATCAAACTATGATCCTGATATATATATATATATATATATATATATATACATAGAAATGCATATATATACATATATATATATATATATATATAGATATATATACACGTGTGTGCATATACACATATATATATGTATATATGTAGGTATCTAACCAAAACACCATACCATCACTCGCAATGTAACACAAAGCAACCTTCATATCACCATTATAGTTCAACATATCACAACTTCCAATGGATGCGGTGAGATCACGAGCAGCTCATCCAGCTGGACATTGAGAAAAAACATAAAGGGTTAAGAGTTTCTAACAAAGTGTGCAATGTGCGCTTACCGAGATAACAGAAATGCAAGCCAAACTAGAGACGCATTCAAAACATCACTCTCATTTTTGTTTGGGTTTGCAAGGAACGTTTTCAATCACACAGAAAATGCTGCTCAATGTGATTGTGCAGCCTCCGAGGTGTGTAATCTATGAAGATGCTCCACATGATTCACAGCAAAACTCCTATATCATATACACAGAAAAGATACCTGAGCTACATTTCAACTAATACCAACAATCAAGGACCATTTTTATCCTTCTTTGTATTCAGCATAGTCTGCTATCAGTTTGGCACCCATAATTCGCACCTACATATGTACCGTTCACAAAACAACATGCATGGCATGGTGTATAACACAAACTAAGTGATTTCAGGTTATGCTTTACCCTTCGCCATGTTGCAAGGATTTTGAAGGCGTATATGCGCATCAAATATTATAGGGCATTGCCCGCTTGTTGTTTTACACCCTTACCAGTCGACGTCGCAGTCGACGTCACAGCACTGCAATCTCTCCGCGGCCACCACCGGCTGCATGTCCGCCAGCAAAACGTCCCCAAAAGTACTGGTGTATTTCAGCGCACGTCTCGTTGAGCTCAAAGTACCATATATAAATTCCCTTAAGCATAAGCTGACGAGACTAGCCTCTTTCGTTCAGCAGAATCTGTCGGGCGGTGCGACGGTCCTCACTCATGGTTTCCAAAGCTTTGCTCACCATCTCATCCAAGGTGATCGAACGCGTTTTTGTTCGAATCGGTGCCCTGCACATGGGACAGAGCCCATTCGCCTGCTCAACTGATGAAACGCAGCTGCCGCAGAAGGTGTGCGCGCAGCCCAGCGTTGTTGCCTCGACGAACATTTCCAAACAAACGCTGCATATGAGTGTGCTTTCCAGCTGTTCGGAGCGTGCTAGATCCTCCTCTCTCCTCTTACGACGCTCCTGATCCAGTTCATCTTGCAACTTTTTATGTTCTTCAAGCAGGCTACGACGTTCTTCAATCTGTGCCAGGCGTTCGTCCTGCGTTTTCTCGAAATCCAGTTCCAAACTTGATAGCTTTTCGTTTAAGCCGGTTACGATATTCTCATATTCAAAACTATTTTCAGCAGCGACCAGCAAACTTCGCTCAAGGCTGTCTCGCTCCGCCAGAAGCTTTTCATATGTTTTAGAAAAAAACTGCCCTTGTTCCTCAGCCAGCAGTGTTTTGTGTTCCGCCTCCACCTGAATAGCATCTTTTTCCTTTTCTGCGATTTTGAGCTTAATTTCGTTTTCTTGATTGATTTCTGCCATCTTTGAAAAACTTTGCAACGCCTCGTCCCTCTCATCCATAACCTGAGCATTTCGAATTTCCTGTCCTTGATCTGCGTTCTCTTGTTGCACTGAACGACGCATGTGACCACCAGATGGTGGGCACAGGGGGGCAGTTGGATGGGTTTCTACTCCAGCAATGCCAGCGGTCTCGATATCCTCACGAACGATAGAAAGTGCGTAAAACGGGTTGAGCCCAAAGAACTCCAGAACAATTTTGTTATGCCAGCTGTTCAGATGATGATCATGCCGGCACCTGGCCCCGTAAGTGCAGTTGCCGCGGGCGAAGTAGTAACAGCAATGGAGCTGCTTGCAACCGGCCAATGTACACCCGTTCGAGTTGTACCGGCGACAAACCCGAGGTCGCAGTGGCCAGTTTCGTAGGCTACTGATGACTTTTGTGAAGATTACGTCCCCCAAGCCGCAAGCTGTCAGTATCTGGGCGTTGTGCGCGTTGGCCAGACTGTGACTCAGCGGCGGGGTTTGCCTGCACTGCCTGCCCGGACAGCGGCCCATGACATGGCGGTAGCACAGGTGTACGAACGGACATTCCCCATTATTGCAGCTGTTGCAGTTGTACGCAAAGCAGACAGACGGAACGAGGCTCCGAGTGAACCTGTTCTTGGGGGCGTACTTCATCTGGAGCATTCTCAGCAGGTCTGGATATTGGTCGGGTGTCCATCCCAATCTGAACAGACGGTTTCGTGTTCCTGGTGTTTCCAACGAATGCGTGAGACGGCACCTTTCTCCGTAGCGGCACTCACTGGTGACGAAGTGATAGCATATATGAAGAGCAGCACAACGCTCCCTGTCACATCCTTTTGGGCTGTTGAAATATGAACAAATGACAGGGAGTTGCTTTTCAGACGATCGAAGGCCGTCTTGCCTTCCTCCGGTTGCCATGACAGCTGCTGAAACGGACGCAGATTGTCATACGAGTGCCATGACGTGAAGAAGAAGGCGGATCCACAATGAGAAGCTCGCGGAAATACGAAAATGATATTTGCGTGACTGGAATGCGTACGCCTGTCTCGACCATATGAGGTATACAGAAACAATTTTTGTTGGAGGACCGCAAATAAAATATTGTTGTTTTACTCATGTGTTGCGTTAGTGGTCGCAAGACCCTGCATCCGTGGTGTTGAGTACAGAAGGCCTGTGGTAAGGATGGCAGAGCGCGCAAAGAGCGTCATTTTATGTTTCAAATCATAGTGACATTTAACACGCGCCCGGGTGGCCGACTAGATACCCTTCGCTCGGGTGGAGGGGGTCAATTTGACCCCCCTGAGATCTCGGGAACTAACAAAGCCAGAGACACCAAATTCACAGGGTGTGTTGACCTGTACGTGAACTCACTTAGGTCAAAGTTTTAAATTCCTAGCTCATGACCTTCGGGTCAAAAAAGGTCAATCAAGGTCAAGTTTCAGGTTCGTTTCCAAAGTGCCCCCCAGAACGTAGATAACCGTTTCTAAGCAAAAGGTCACATTCTCTCCAAGGTCAATGACCTTGTTTGACCTTTTGAACGTCAAGGTGACAAAAATCATACAAGACTGCTTTGAGTTTTGCACTTGACTAAGCGACAAAGATGACGCTAGGCAGTATGTTCCTAAAACAAAATGTTGACCTACGTCATTTTAGGTCAATGACCTATTCTGACCTCTGAAGAAGTTCATGGAGGATTTATAATGTAGTTCCTGCTGTCAATAAACTCGAAATGAGCACCAGAAACTATCCCATACAGCAAGCCCTTGAGTAATAAAACAGGTTGGTTTGGACCTTGGTGTGACCTTCACACCTGACCTTTGGTCAAATTAATTTGCTCATTCAACTGTTGTGCTCCTACGGAAGTCTCTCAGATATGTATGGCTTCGTCTAACACTCTGTTGTTGGATCAGATTGAAGGATTCCCTGGAAATTGCCTTCGCTGAAACCATGGTCTGACGTTGACCTGCCATAGGTCAGCGACCTTACAAGGTCCATATATATTTTGATGCCAAAGGATGCACTATTCAATTGTCTACAGCTATGCACAATTTGGCGCGTCTACGCCGTGCCGTTAGGAACCCACTCGGAAAAAAAACATTTGGGGGCTCAATTTGACCCCCCTCCTGAGCGCGTGTTAATCGATTCGACGTGTGGCATCCAAAACTGCGATTTCTTTTGGGAGTGATGGAAATCGTCGGCGCAGAATGTGGCTCTACGTGATATAAGCAGCACACCTCATGAATATGGGGGGCGCCAATTTCTCAAATGGTCATATGTTTATGCATCTTTTGGTCTGTGGATCTCAAACGAATACCATGGATGAGACGCAGCCGATGGTTGCCCCTTTCACGTCGCTCGCTCTAAACAGTGAACGTACATCACTTCCAGATTACCCACACACAAGGAACTGGTGGTAGCCAAGGTTACAATTCCCTAAACGTCGCAAACGAACGTTAGCGGTCAAATGTCCTCTGCGGAGCCTAATCCAGTGGTTCATTTTTGAGATTCGCTCACCTAATACTGTACACCCATTTATGTCGAAATGGGAACGAGACTACCCAGCTCGTAGAAGTCCATACTGGAGCATATGTTTTTGATACCTTATGCCCAAAACTCATATGTTCTAAACATAAAAAAACACGACGTCAATAATGCTTCACGATAATACGACAGCAACAGAGCACACTAGCACTTAAAGGTTCGTTTACACCGTGCTGCGTGCCCATCTATAGCGAAATCGATGGAGACCCGAATATCGACGTCATCTTGCACCCTATCGCCTATGGGTTTTAAAAGGGAATGCCCGACATTTGATGATAATGAGGTAAGCATAAGGTGTGATGAGGAATGGTTTTAAGTGCAAAAGACCGCTCCAGACAACACATTTTCACCAACTGGCAATAGGCCCCTGAATGTGTCATCGTTTGATTGCGTTATCAGTCATTTCTTCCGGCGCTTCTACACTATTTACTTGCATTCACAGACGCTGTCACGGCGCTTTTCTGACTTTATTTTATTCACAGCCTGATTTCCAATATAGGTCGTACCACTGCCCGAGCTCCTGCGTCATTTAGCACAAACGTGATTCTTGTTCAGAACTTCCATTAAATGAAGTAGGGGTCTTAGGCCAATTGACGTCCGTGGAAGCCAGAAATCGTGCTGGCATACGCCAGACACGAATAGTTCAATGATAATATTTTTCGCTGTCCTGAACGCTACTTGGCCAGTGAAGTGACAGTATTCTAATGACTTTTCCGTTGTATCATGCACACCCGGGTGACCTTGAAATATTTCGCACGAAAAAGTCTGCAGAAGCTCGATGATATCAAGCTCAGGAGCTAGTTAGCTTCGAGCAATAAAAAGGATAGGGCTGTGAGCAACACGAAATTGCCTTTAAAATGGTTGCCTTGGTTCAGACCCATATACAAACGTGGAACACTACCTTTAAATTGCCTTACGAATAAAACGGTTGAAAGGTCAGCTGGTGACTAGTTAACGAAGGTCCACCCAGGCCGGGGCGGCCACATTACACGGCACGTAAAACCCTCCACATTCCTTTCTGGCGAAAAGGTGAAGGCAAAATTAACCGTCGAACTGGACGGCATGACTTAGGTGGCAGGTTTAGGGTACACACAACAAGCTATGCTTAGCAGGCACTGTGAGCCCAAAGTCACCCATGCAAACCATTCGGAAAAATTATAAAAACTGTCACGCTGTAAACGATGCGTAAAGACACATATCTGCTTTATGCACGTGAGGAAGTGAATCACTTTTCCAAATAAGTGGGGGGGGGGCCCTGCCGGTAAGGCTGACCTGATCTACCCGAACCTGATTTCTCCTGCATTTCAGACACTCAGATTTGTGATCTCGATGCCAAGGACACAATTGCTTAAAAAGAACTCCGCCTACGGCAAGCTCCAATTTATTTTGAAGCTTTGCTCCCACTCCTCGACTGTGAAATCCTGTGTGCGCCCTTGTTTAACAATGCCTACATCTACTTCAAAAAGAAGTCAACAGGTGGAACACAAAATTGTCCATGTGTGAACCCCGGTTTATAAGATGGTAGGCTGTGCAAACAGGTAAATGCGACCAAATGCTGTTGCACATCCAAGTGCATGTTTGGTCACAATTGAGGTGTTATTTCGTGAAAACTCTATATGATACTATGTACGTACTCAAAAAGTACTATGTAATACAACATTGACGCAAAGCTTAAAGTGGTGTCTTCATGTAGGCATCTAGTGTACCAGCATTATAGGGATTTTTCTGGGTTTTATTTTGCTACATTGTCTTTGCCCACATTCATTGTTTGGGAGGGGGGCTTACAGCGAGTGTCCCACAGTTCTATGGGGTTTCGAACTGAAATAGCAGTAGCCAAAAGAGCATTCAGTGCGATTCCCAGCCGTGCCATTTTAAAGACCTAGATTAGACCTAGATAGAAAGATCATTAGAAAGACAAGATTGTGAACAACACCGAAAAGTGTTAAAGGTGGCTGCTTTAGTTCAAAACCCCATATAAATATGAAACAATCCCTTTAACCAATATAAAATGTATACGACACCGTGCGATGGCGGGGCTATAAAGCTAAATCAGTAATAAAGAGCACCATCACTTTGTTATCCCAGTAAAGATGAGCTGCGCACACGAACACAGGACATAGTGGAAATGTTTGCTGTTGTCTTCGAAGAATTATGTTTGCCCTGGTCAGCTGGTGCCGCGTCTTCCGCATGCCTGTTGATGCGTCTATATATCGTCTGCGCAGATGACCGCCCGTATTCCCTTTAAAGGGAATGTTCCCGAGTTGAAAATAGTGAAGGAAGCATCAGGTGATGAAAACAACTCGCTCGTCACTATTTTCATGCTTATTTTAAAATGAACAACTGATCTAGACAGCGCAGCTTCTCTGTTAAGTAAATATGTTTTTCAATCCGTCATTATTTGATTACGTCATGGATCCCTGCACAGTATTCATTGAGAACCAACTAACGGCCGTTAAATGCAGAAATCGTGTTCACGAACGCCAGATGTGAATGGCTTGACATTTTTATTGGCCTTGATCGCTGCATGGCTAATGAAATGCCAGGATTTAAATAACGCTAATATGGCGTCATGGATACCTGGGTAACCTTGAGATAGTTTGTTCGAACAGGTCTCCACATCTTTGTTTGCATGTAGCTACAAAAAATCTGCGGTTTAGGTTCTCAGCAGAGCATGACTGCAAATTGTACCGAATAATCTTCAAAATGTCTATTACAGTTCAAACACCATCTAAATGTGAAATATATACACGCACGCACCCTCCTATCTCATCGATCGTTTGCAAGCATACGGCAATTAGTTAACAGAACACAGAACTACACAATTGCACAGAACTGAGGCGTACCTAGCAGGAAGAGCGGCACACGTGACCGGCGAGTGGCGGGGGCCGACTGTTCTGCGCGTCCGTGGCAGCCCAAACGCCCCGGTCGTCTCGGGTGTCAGCCAGACGGCGCAGCACCTGACTCGGCCTGCGCCACCGCTCTGTCGTCGCATCGTCATGCAACGCCGTCCGGCCATTTGCGTTGGCATGATGGCAGCGGCGGGGCCAGGACGGGCGTCTTGGCGAGAGGTCCGCGCTGCCGCACCAGACGCGCCCGAGGAGCGGCACGCGCTGGCGGACGTCTTCCCAGCCAGGTGCATTCCGGAATTCAGGGTCCAAGTTTACCAGTCGCCGTGAGCAACGCGTGCGGGCGTGCCATGTGGCACGAATCAGCCGGCTCGCGCCCCTGGTCAGTGACGTCACTGGGAGTCGGGACTGAGTGCTGCGCCGATTGCTCGGTATCCCCCTTCCCATCGTTCATGCAATGTTTGCAGGACAAAGGACAAAGCAGGATAGGCCACCGGACGAGGCGGCAGATAGTACAAAATAGGGTGCAGGACAGAGCAGAGCAGACAGCAGGACAAAGCCGAGGACAAGGCTGTGCGAAGAACACCCTGCCGTGTAACCCTCCGTCCCGCCCCGTCCTGCCCCGCCCGACATGGCCCGGTTCTGGCCGTCCCGTCCCGCCCTACCGTTCCGTTGCGTTTGCGGTGCGGTGCACCACGGCGCGGCGCGGGAAAGTGTACGGCGGTACAGGACAGTAGCAAGTATGTCTCGTTCTCTCCTCCAGCTGTCCTTACACTTGATTTATCTCTCGCCTCTCGTATTCTGCCATCTGTAGTAGGCTTTACATTCCCCCCCCCCCCCCCTGCCCTTTGTCGTACTCTGCCTTACTTCCATGGTGTCATTTGTGTGCACTGTGTTCTCCATACTGCCCGGTTCCTGTCCTGCGCAGCCCTCCGCCCTGCCCTGTCTTGTGTCCCATCTTCTGTTTACTGTCCATTATCCCCTGCCCTGCACCGCAGGTTTGCTCTTGATGTCCGGCATCTGGTCATGCAGAATGCTGCTCGGGCTATGTTGCTTCGCTATTTTTGTGCAAGAATCTGCCATTGCTTGCAGCGGTTATGTTTCAGGGGCCAAGTGATCAATGTGTACACATCGGAAGAAATTTGTCCCTCATGCCCAGCAGCGGTTGAAAATGTGTTCCATTAGAAAATTTGTGTGGTACCAATATAATAGGTGAATTTTAGTTTGTCCGGTCACATGCTTCCTAGTGTGCCAATTTAATGGCAGATAAATAATGGTGATTTTTGCAGAATTCTGGTAGTGTGCGTAGACGAAGCAACACTATAAATCGAAGGCAGTGCACATATTGCTCTCGGTAAGGGTCGCTATTATTTTCACTGCAGCCTCAGCCCTCACGGTCGGGGCTGTGTAGCGAGCCAGTGACGTCACTGGCAAACTGTTCAACTAACAACTTCATATCTATAGCCTGTACGCGTATCTATATATATATATATATATATATATATATATATATATATATATATATATATACGTAGGCCGTCGTCAGCCTCCCTCGGTCCTTTCATTCAAGGTTTTGCAACTGGACCTTCACGAGATTATTAAAACCAACGTCACTAGCCTTAACAACGATGAGCAAATCCAGCTCGCAACACACTTCAAGACCAGACGATTGTCCAACATCGTCATGATAACAAACGAAATGACGGGAAACAAGTAAAGCATGACAATGTGATCCGTAGATCTAAATGTGCCATGATTGCCGCAGATTGTAAGCCGCATAACAAGGGCGTCACTTCATATACTTCAGGGGGGGACTGAACCCCTTTGCTGACTTGAGCTCCAATGCTCTTTTGGGCGACATCAACGTGTATGAGCGAAAAGGGAATACTGAGCCAAACAAATGCAGAGCAATTATCTGAACTATTGGTGTGCTACGTAGTGGGTGCTTAAAAACACCACCATTAGTGTCATGCTAGTTATGTACGAAACAGTACCCTGTAGGTACCTAATGTTTTTGCCCTGCCAGCTCCTTGATTTGTTAAACGTGTCTGCAAATGTTTGGCAAGTTTTTCAGATAAGAACGTCAAGAATTTTGGCTGCAACATGCCGAGGTTTTAAAAGTACAGGGTGGCCCAGATCACATCAAAGTTGACACATGCTTTCTGCAACAGTGCAGGTGTATTCGTCGCATAATCATGGCTGTGGTGGGTATGCTACACATCAGTGACAGCGAAAGTCATCAGTGATCCCTGACAAAAATTTACCAAGTTGTTTTCCTGTTAGTTTCACATGTTTTTTAAGCTTTTTTTAAAAAGGTAGCTCACGTTCACTTCAAATGTCATGTCATTCTTCCAATGAAGTCAAAATGTGAAGTTATTTTCTGGTAATATTTTTTTCTGGCTCCTCCCCAGCTCATCGCTTTTATGGAATGCGATTAAATGGAGCAGCGTGGGAAAAACCTCCGTTTTCTGGTGGATGTGGCACCAGGAAATTTTGTACTCCAACTCTTGACTAAAAAATTTACAGTAGTTTTAATCAGCACAAGTGCTGCAGCCAACCCCAGAGAGCAAAAGCACCATTGCAAATGCGTTAGCTTAGAACCTGGGTATAAGCACCAAGGCAGACAGTTTTTCTTTGTTGGTAGCAAAGAGGATGTATGAGCTTGGCTTTCATAAAATGAATTATACCTTATATTTGATATTCAGGGACACACATGAAGCACCAACAAATGGAAACAAACAACTGCAATCCTACAGGCGCTGGACAATCCAGGGAGCTTATGTCAACGCCCCTCGTCATAACATAACATGCGTTTGATGCACGTGTTCAAGCCTATGCTACCCCTGAATTGTAATGACAACTGGCATGAGCTACTTGTGTGTAATTAAATATACCGGAAAATGAAATGTTCTGGTTTGGTGTACCTGCTGCTGCCACACACCCAACATATAATTACCTGTGGGGAAAATATATGGCATCTACCTGAGTAAATAAGGCTATATTCTACATGACATACACACCTGCCGATACCTTTTTCAACACTGCTAAAGGAGGGCCCGTGTCTGAGCGATATCATAATACGTAAATTTTTAATAACCTTTGGCTGACTTTGCCAAAGCCTTGCTGTTCTCCGGCTTGTATTCCGCCTTGCTCTCCCCTGTTCTCCCCCATAGGCCATATGTTGAGTGGGACAAGCAGTCGCTGCGATTTTTTCCCTCCGGGTTTCCGACCGTCTCTATCTTACAAGTACAAGCATTGGTTGAGCCTGGGGCCGTGATACCGTTGTTAAATCAACACTGTGGTCTAGCATCTTCAAAGACAGGCATTCACCGATGTACTGAGAAGTGTTTCACTTCCTACCACTTACACAATAGGTAAAAGCATGCCAGAAAATCCAATTATGGGAGCGTATTTCCGATCACATTCAAGAAACCAAAAGCAGATATTGTTACCAAAAATGCCGCTCACAAACGTGAGATTTGGATGTCATTTATGTTATGATTCTATCCTAAGAGTGCCGATATGTGGTATGCTTGAATGCTTTGATTTTCAATTTAAGTTCGATGGTCATTGGCGGCTGGTATAGGAGGAGCAGGAATGAAATGTGTCTTGTGTCACATCTTGTGTCACATCTTGAAAAGGACTTTCGATGCCTCAATGTTTTGGAATTTTTCCACCCCACTGTTCGCAAAATGTATGTCCTTTGGAAAAATTGTTATCTTGTTGTTTCTCAATGTGAGGCAACTTAATAGCATAGTTGGCATTCTGGACTTCTTGCTCAGCGAGTATTTTAACGATGCAGCTGAAATAGATGAGACATCGGTGATTTTGGTGATTTTAGTGGTTACCCGGTCAAGCGAATATTGTGGGTGTCATCTTGTTACGCAGCTGTCTGCCACTGTGTGGGAACGCATTGTCAGTTGCAGGACACTGGGCTGCCGTGAATTTCAGGTACGGGGGGTGGGGGGCGCTGGGTTCGTCGCGTGATGAGTGTCGGCGATGATGTTTTTGTCCGTTCGTTGAAAAGGTATCGGCAGGTGTGTATACCATGAAGAATGTAGCCTTATTTACTCAGGTAAATGTCATATATTTTCTCCACAGGTAACGATATGTTAGGTATGTGGCAGCGGCAGGTACATCAAGCCAGCACATTTCATGTTGCAGTATATTTCATTTACCCACAAGTAGCTAACATGAGTTGTCATCCTCCTTCAGGAGTAGCATAGTCTTAAACACGAGACTGGCTGCAGCATTTGTGCCGAGTAAAAAAATTGTCATTATTTTAGTTAAGAGTTGGAGCACAAAATATCCTGGTGCCACATCAACCAGAAAACGGAGGCTTTTCCCACGCTGCTCCATTTAATCGCCTTCCATAGAGGCGATGAGCTGGAAGAGGAGCCCCTTACCGGAAAATAACTTCACATTTTGACTTCATTGAAAGAATTACATCCCATTACAAGTGGAATGTGAACTACCTTTAAAAAAAACAAAAAAGATGTGTAACTAACAGAAAAAACAACTTGGTAAATTGTTGTCAGGAATCACTGATGACTTTCGATGTCACTGATGTGTAGCATACCCACCACAGCCATGATTATGCGACGAATACACCTGCACTGTTGCAGAAAGCATGTGTCAACTTTGATGTGATCTGGGCCATCCCTGTACTTTTAAAACCTCGGCATGTTGCAGTCAATTATTCTTGACGTTCTTATCTTAAAAACTTGACAAACATTTGCGGACTCAATTAATAAATCAAGGAGCTGGCAGGACAAAAACATTTGGTACCTACAGGGTACTGTTTCGTACATAACTAGCATGACACTAATAGTGGTGTTTTTAAGCACCCACTACCTAGCGTACGAATAGTTCAGATAATTGTTCTGCATGTGTTTTGCTCAGTATTCCCTCTTTGCTCATGTACGTTGATGGGGCTCAAAGCAGCATTGGTGCTCAATTCAACATAGGGGGGGGGGGGGGTTAGGTTAGGATTGCTCATTCCCCTCCCAAAAGTATATTAAATGACGCCCCTGTTATGCAGCTTACAATCTGCGGCAATCATGGGGCATTCAAATTCATGGAACACATTGTTATGCTTTACTTGTTTCCCGTCATTTCGTCTGATATCATGATGATGTTCACGACCCTTATCGAGAGCAATACGCCGACTGTCTTCGATCTATAGTATTGCTTCGTCTACGAACACTACCAGAGTTCTGCAAAAAACACCATTCTTTATCTGCTATTCAATTTGAACATTAGGAAGCATGTGACTGGATAAACTAAAATTCACCAATTAAATTGTTACCACACAAATTTTCTAATGGAACAAATTTTCAACCGTTGCTGGGCATGAGGGACAAATTTCTTTCCGATGTGTACGAATTGATCATTCGGCTCCTGAAACATAACCGCTGCAAGGAATAACAAATTCTTGCACGAAAATAGCGAAGCAACATAGCCCGAGCAGCATTCTGCATGACCAGATGCCGGACATCAAGAGCAAACCTGCGCTTCAGGGCAGAGGATAATGGACAATGAACAGAAGACGGGACACAAGACAGGGCAGGGCGGAGGGCTGCGCAGGACAGCAACCGGGCAGGATAGAGAACACGGTGCAAATGGTACTATGGGAGTGAGGCAGAATACGACAAAAGGCCAGGGGAGAAATGTAGTGGTCGGAATAAAGATTTACTGCTGGATTAGGGATAGCCTACTACAAATGGCAGACGGCGGGGGATAAATCAAATGTAAGGACAGCTAGAGGAGAGAACGAGACAAAATTGTTCCCGTCCTGTACCGCCGTACCATTTCCGCACCACGCCGCGCCGCACCGCACCGCAAACGCACCGTACGGAACGGTATGGACGGGACGGGACGGGCGGAACGGGGCAAGGTCGAGCCGGACAGGGCGGCGTGGGACGGAAGGTTACACGGCACGGTATCCTTCGCACAGCCTTGTTTCCGCCTTTGATCTGCTGTCTGTTCTGCAGGTTTGCTCTGTCCTGCACCCTATTTTGTACTATCTGTCGTCTCGTCCGACGGCCTATCCTGCCGTGTCCTTTGTCCTGCAACATTGCATGAACGAAGGGGAGGGGGACACCGAGCACTCGGCGCAGCACTCAGTCCCGACTCCTAGTGACGTCATTGACTAGGGGCGCGAGCCGGCGATTCGTGCCACATGGCACGCCCGCACGCGTTGCTCACGGCGACTGGTAAACGTGGACCCTGAATTCCGGAATGCCCCTGGCTGGGGAGACGTCCTCCAGTGAGTGCCGCTCCCAGGATGTGTCGGGCGCGGCAGCGCGTACCTCTCGCCAAGACGTCCGTCCTGGCCTCGCCGCTGTCGTCATGCCAACGCAAATGGCCGGACGGCGTTGCATGACGACGCGACAACAGAGCGGTGGCGCAGGTGGAGTCGGGCGCTGCACCCCGCCGTGAATCGCGCCGCAAACCGGAAGGGCAGCGGAGGCGTTTGGGCTGCCGCGGACGCGTCACAAAAGTCGGTTCTTGCCACTCGCCGGACACGTCCGGCGCTCTCCCTACCAGGTATGCCTCAGTTTTATGTAATTGTGTAGGTCTGTGCTCTGTTAACCGATTGCCAAATGCTTCCAAACGATTGATTGAGATAGGAGGGTGCATGCGTATATATATATTTCACATTTATATGGGGTTTGAACAGCAATAGACATTTTGAAGATCATTCCGTACAGTTTGCAGCCATGCCCTTCTGAAAACCTAAACCGCTATTTTTTTAGCTACACGCAAACAAAGATGTGGAGACCTTTTCGATCAAACTATCTCAAGGTTACCGAGGTATCCATGACGCCATATTAGCGTTATTTAAATCATGTCATTTCATTAGCCATGCAGCGATCGAGGCCAATAAAAATGTCAAGGCATTCACATCCGGCGTTCGTGAACACGATTTCTGCATATAACGGTCATTAATTGGTCCTCAATGAATGCTGTGCAGGGTGCCATGACGTAATCAAAAAATGACGGACTGAAGAACATATTTACTTAACAGAGAACCTGCGCTGTCTAGGTCAGTTTTTCATTTTAAAATAGGCACGGAAATAGTTGCGAGTGAGTTTATTTCACCACCTGATGATTCCTTCACTATCTTCAACTCGGAAACATTTCCTTTAAAGGGAATACGGGCGGTCCTCTGCGCAGACGATATTTAGACGCATCAACAGGCATGCGGAAGACGCGGTACCAGCTGACAAGGGCAAACATAATTCTTCCAAGACAACAGCAAACATTTCCACTACGTCCTATGTTCGTTTGCGCAGCCCATATCTACTGGGATGACAAAGTGATGATGTTCTTTATTACTGATTTAGCGTTATAGCCCCGCCATCGCACGGTGTCGTACACATTTTGTATTGCTTAAAGGGACTGTTTCACATTTATGTGGGGTTTTCGAACTAAAGCAGCCACCTTGAACACCTTTCGGGGTTGTTCACAACCTTGTCCTTGAAGGGAGTGTCCCACATTTATGTGGGTTTTGAACTGAAGCAGCCACCTTCAACACCTTTCGGTGCTGTTCACAATCCTGCCCTTTTGAATACCTAGGCCCCTCTAGTTTCTGAGCTATACGTCCGCGAAAATGGGAAAGTTATATCGGGGGGAGTAGTTCAAAGCCACCGTGGTATTCTTAACGTCATAATAACGCTATTCGAATCGTGCCGTTCCATAAGCCATGCGGTGATCAAGGCCAATAAAAATATAATTGCCGAGGCGCTCATATCTGGCGTTCAGCAGTGCGATTTCCAGATAAACCTGCCGCCCATTAGCTCTCAGCCCATGTTGTGCAAGGTACGATTACGTCATCAAACCATGATGCGTTGAGGAGCACGTGTACTGAACTGAAAATTGTGCTGTCTGCAGCAGTCTTTTTTACTTAAAAAGTATATACACAGTTATAAATGAGCTTGTTTTGTCACATCTGATGCTTGCTTCAATATCTTCGCGTGTGAAACGTTTTTTTAATGAGAATGCTCTGGGTTTGAAAATACTGAAGCAATAATGAGATATGATGAACTAAGCTATTTTATCACTGTTGGTATGCTGTTGAGTGGACAAGACTTTTCCAAACAACACGATCCTTTACTTAGTTGGTATTCTTCTCAATACGCCATTATGTGATCGCATCGTGGCACCTTGCACATCGATTGAAAGCCGATTGACGGCCGTTATGCCTGGAGATCGTGCCCACGAATATCAGATATGAGCGACTCGACCGTTACATTCTTTTGCCCTGAACTGCCGCATGTTCAGTGGAATTGCACGATTTGAATGACGTTATTATGGCGTCATGAATGCCTTGGCGACCTTGGAATGGTCTGTACAAAAGAGTCTGTGCATCTATATGGGCGTGTAGCTCAGAAACTATATGGTTTTAGCTCTTTAAAATGGCGCGGCTGTGAATCGCACTGAATGATCCTTTAGATGGCTATTTCAGTTTGGAACCCTATACAACTGTGGGACACTTGCTGTAAGCCCCCTCTCAAGCAATGAATGTGGGCAAAAAACAATTCAGCAAGATGAAATCCAGATGTAGGCGTTGTTAAACAAGGGCGCACACGGGATTTGACAATCGAGGAGTGGGAGCACAGCTTCAAGAAAAATTGGAGCGTGCCGGAGGCGGAGTTCTTTTTAAACAACTGTGTCCTCGGCATCGATATCACAAATACGAGTGTCTGAAATGCGGGAGAAATCAGGTTGGGGTAGGTCAGGTCAGCCTTACCGGCAGAGCCCCCCCCCCCCCCCGCCACACACACTTATTTGGAGAGGTGACTCACCTGTCTCACGTGCATAAAGCAGGCGTGTGTCTTTACGCATTCCTGACAGCGTGAAAGTTTTTTTCCGAATGGTTTGCATGGGTGAGTTTGGGCTCACAGTACCTGCTAAGCATAGCTTGTTGTATGTACATCGAACCTACCACCTAAGTCATGCCATCCAGTTCGACGGTTAATTTTGCCTTCACCTTTTCGCCAGAAAGGAATGTGGAGGGTTTTACGTGCCGTGTAACGTGGGCGCCCCTGGCCTGGGTGGACCTTCGTTAACTAGTTACCAGCTGACCTTTCAACCGTTTTATTTGTAAGGTAATTTAAAGGTAGTGTTCCACATTCGTATGTGGGTCTTAACCAAAGCAACCATTTTAAAGGTAATTTCGTGTAGCTCATAGCCCTATCCTTTTTATTGCTCGAAACTAACTAGCTCCTGGGCTTGATATCAGCGGGCTTCTGCAGACTTTTTCGTGCGAAATATTTCAAGGTCACCCAGGTATACATGATACTATAGAAAAGTCATAAGAATACTGTCACTTCACTGGCCAAGTAGCGCTCAGGACAGCGAACTATATCATCATTGAACTTTTCGTGTCTTGTGTATGCCAGAGACGATTTCTGGCTTCCACGGACGTCAATTGGCCTAAGACCCCTACTTCATTTAATGGAAGTTCTGAACAAGAATCACGTTTGTGCTAAATGACGCAGGAGCTCGGGCAGTGGTACGACCTATATTGGAAATCAGGCTGTGAATAAAATAAAGTCAGAAAAGCGCCGTGACAGCGTCTGTGAATACAAGTAAATAGTGTAGAAGCGCGTGAAGATAGGCAAGCTGAACGCCAGGAGAAATTACCAAAACACGCGCACATAACGATATTTGGTTCTCGCTAGCCACGTACCGATTAGCACGACACTGCTCGACAAGTTCAGCTTCTACAAGCTAGGGAGCCCCGAACGCTTTAAGACGCAATCAAACGATGACACATTGAGGAGGATATTGCCAGCCGGTGAAAATTTGTTGTCTGGAGTAGTCTTTTCACTTTAAACCATACCAATAGCTACAAGTGATCGAATTTTATCATACCTGATGCTTGCCTCATTATCTTCAAATGTCGGGCATTTCCTTTCAAAGTCCATAGGCGATATGGTGCAAGATGACGTCGATCTTCGGGTCTCCATCGATTTCGCTATAGATGGGCACGCAGCACGGTGTGAACTAACCTTTAAGTGCTATCCTGCTCTTTTGCTGTTGTGCTGTCGTGAAGCATTATTGACGTCGTGTTATTTGATGTTGAAAACATCTGAGTTTTGGGCATAAGGTGTCAAAGCCATAGACTTCAGTATGGACTTCTACGAGCTGGGCAGTCTCGTTTCCATGTCGACATAAATGGGTGTACAGTATTAGGTGAGCGCATCTCAAAAATGAACCACTAGATTAGGCTCCGCAGAGGACATTTGACCGCTAACGTTCGTGTGCGACGTTTAGTGAATTGTGACCGTGGCTACCACCAGTTCCTTCTGTGGAGGCAATCTGGAAGTGATTTACGCTCACTGTTTAGAGCGAGCGACGTGAAAGGGACAACCATCGGCCGCGTCTCATCCATGGTAATCGTCTGAGATCCACAGGCCAAAAGATGCATGAACATATAACCATTTGAGAAATTGGCGCCCTCCATATTCATAACGTGTGCTGCTTATACCACGTAGAGTCACATTCTGCGCCGACGATTTTCATCATTTCCAAAAGAAATCGCAGTTTTGGATGTTACACGCCAAATCGATTAACACGCGCTCAGGAGGGGGGTCAAATTGAGCCCCCAAATGTTTTTTTTTCCTGAGTGGGTTCCTAACGGCGCGGCGTAGACGCACCAAGTTTTGCATAGCTGTAGACAATCGAATAGTACATCGCTTGGCATCAAAATTATATGCACCTTGTAAGGTCGCTGACCTATGGCAGGTCAACGTCAGGCCATGGTTTCAGCGAAGGCAATTTCCAGGGAATCCTTCAATCTGATCCAACAACGGAGTGTTAGACGAAGCCATACATATCTGACAGACTTTTGCAGGAGCACAACAATTGAATGAGCAAATGACTTTGACCTAAGGTCAGGTGTGAAGGTCACACCAAGGTCCAAACCAACCTGTTTTATTACTCAAGGGCTTGCTGTATGGGATAGTTTCTGGTGTTCATTTCGAGGTCATTGATAGCAGGAACCATATTATACATCTTCCATGAACTTCTTTGGGGTCAGAATAGGTCATTGGCCTAAAATTACGTATGTCA
Organism: Pollicipes pollicipes; assembly: GCF_011947565.3. Taxonomy (NCBI): domain Eukaryota; kingdom Metazoa; phylum Arthropoda; class Thecostraca; order Pollicipedomorpha; family Pollicipedidae; genus Pollicipes; species Pollicipes pollicipes. Next base: position 40,278,055 of record NW_023597034.1, on the reverse strand, counting down.
ACATTTTGTTTCAGGAACATACTGCCCAGCGTCACCTTTGTCGTTTAGTCAAATGCAAAACTCAAAGCAATCTTGTATGATTTGGTCACCTTGACCTTCAAAAGTTCAAATAAGGTCATTGACCTTAAATGAGAGTGTGACCTTTTGCTTAGAAACGGTTATTTACGTTCTGGGGGCACATTGGAAACCAACCTGAAACTTGACCTTGATTGACCTTTTTTGACCCGAAGGTCATAAGCTAGGAATTTAAAACTTTGACCTAAGTGAGTTCACGCATCGGTCAACACACCCTGTGAATTTGGTATCTCTAGCTTTCTTAGTTCCCGAGATCTCAGGGGGGTCAAATTGACCCCCTCCACCCGAGCGAAGGGTATCTAGTCGGCCACCCGGGCGCGTGTTAAATGTCACTATGATTTGAAACATAAAATGACGCTCTTTGCGCGCTCTGCCATCCTTACCACAGGCCTTCTGTACTCAACACCACGGATGCAGGGTCTTGCGACCACTAACGCAACACATGAGTAAAACAACAATATTTTATTTGCGGTCCTCCAACAAAAATTGTTTCTGTATACCTCATATGGTCGCGACAGGTGCACGCATTCCAGTCACGTAAATATCATTTTCGTATTTCCGTGAGCTTCCCATTGTGGATCTGCCTTCTTCTGCACGTCATGGTACTCGTATGACAATCTGCGTCCGTTTCAGCAAATGTCATGGCAACCGGAGGAAGACAAGACGGCCTTCGATCGTCTGAAAAGCAACTCCCTGTCATTTGTTCATATTTCAACAGCCCGAAAGGATGTGACAGAGAGGGATGTGCTGCTCTTCATATATGCTATCACTTCGTCACCAGTGAGTGCCGCTACGGAGAAAGGTGCCGTCTCACGCATTCGTTGGAAACACCAGGAACACGAAACCGTTTGTTCAGATTGGGATGGACACCCGACCAATATCCAGACCTGCTGAGAATGCTCCAGATGAAGTACGCCCCCAAGAACAGGTTCACTCGGAGCCTCGTTCCGTCTATCTGCTTTGCGTACAACTGCAACATCTGCAATAGCGGAGAATGTCCGTTCGTCCACCTGTGCTACCGCCATGTCATGGGCCGCTGTCCGGGCAGGCAGTGCAGGCAAACCCCGCCGCTGAGTCACAGTCTGGCCAACGCGCACAACGCCCAGATACTGACAGCTTGCGGCTTGGGGGACGCAATCTTCCCAAAAATCATCAGTAGCCTACGAAGCCGGCCACTGCGACCTCGGGTTTGTCGCCGGTACAACTCGAACGGGTGTACATTGGCCGATTGCAAACAGCTCCATTGCTGTTACTACTTCGCCCGCGGCAACTGCGCTTACGGGGCCAGGTGCCGGCATCATCATCATCTGAACAGCTGGCATAACAAAATTGTTCTGGAGTTCTTTGGGCTCGACCCGTTTTACGCACTTTCTGTCGTTCGTGAGGATATCGAGACCGCTGGCATTGCTAGAATAAAAACCCATCCAACTGCCCCCCTGTGCCCACCATCTGGTGGTCACGTGCGTCGTTCAGTGCAACAAGAGAACGCAGATCAAGGACAGGAAATTCGAAATGCATGACCAGATGCCGGACATCAAGAGCAAACCTGCGGTGCAGGGCAGGGGATAATGGACAGTAAACAGAAGATGGGACACAAGACAGGGCAGGGCGGAGGGCTGCGCAGGACAGGAACCGGGCAGTATGGAGAACACAGTGCACACAAATGACACCATGGAAGTAAGGCAGAGTACGACAAAGGGCAGGGGGGGGGGGAATGTAAAGCCTACTACAGATGGCAGAATACGAGAGGCGAGATATAAATCAAGTGTAAGGACAGCTGGAGGAGAGAACGAGACATACTTGCTACTGTCCTGTACCGCCGTACACTTTCCCGCGCCGCGCCGTGGTGCACCGCACCGCAAACGCAACGGAACGGTAGGGCGGGACGGGACGGCCAGAACCGGGCCATGTCGGGCGGGGCAGGACGGGGCGGGACGGAGGGTTACACGGCAGGGTGTTCTTCGCACAGCCTTGTCCTCGGCTTTGTCCTGCTGTCTGCTCTGCTCTGTCCTGCACCCTATTTTGTACTATCTGCCGCCTCGTCCGGTGGCCTATCCTGCTTTGTCCTTTGTCCTGCAAACATTGCATGAACGATGGGAAGGGGGATACCGAGCAATCGGCGCAGCACTCAGTCCCGACTCCCAGTGACGTCACTGACCAGGGGCGCGAGCCGGCTGATTCGTGCCACATGGCACGCCCGCACGCGTTGCTCACGGCGACTGGTAAACTTGGACCCTGAATTCCGGAATGCACCTGGCTGGGAAGACGTCCGCCAGCGCGTGCCGCTCCTCGGGCGCGTCTGGTGCGGCAGCGCGGACCTCTCGCCAAGACGCCCGTCCTGGCCCCGCCGCTGCCATCATGCCAACGCAAATGGCCGGACGGCGTTGCATGACGATGCGACGACAGAGCGGTGGCGCAGGCCGAGTCAGGTGCTGCGCCGTCTGGCTGACACCCGAGACGACCGGGGCGTTTGGGCTGCCACGGACGCGCAGAACAGTCGGCCCCCGCCACTCGCCGGTCACGTGTGCCGCTCTTCCTGCTAGGTACGCCTCAGTTCTGTGCAATTGTGTAGTTCTGTGTTCTGTTAACTAATTGCCGTATGCTTGCAAACGATCGATGAGATAGGAGGGTGCGTGCGTGTATATATTTCACATTTAGATGGTGTTTGAACTGTAATAGACATTTTGAAGATTATTCGGTACAATTTGCAGTCATGCTCTGCTGAGAACCTAAACCGCAGATTTTTTGTAGCTACATGCAAACAAAGATGTGGAGACCTGTTCGAACAAACTATCTCAAGGTTACCCAGGTATCCATGACGCCATATTAGCGTTATTTAAATCCTGGCATTTCATTAGCCATGCAGCGATCAAGGCCAATAAAAATGTCAAGCCATTCACATCTGGCGTTCGTGAACACGATTTCTGCATTTAACGGCCGTTAGTTGGTTCTCAATGAATACTGTGCAGGGATCCATGACGTAATCAAATAATGACGGATTGAAAAACATATTTACTTAACAGAGAAGCTGCGCTGTCTAGATCAGTTGTTCATTTTAAAATAAGCATGAAAATAGTGACGAGCGAGTTGTTTTCATCACCTGATGCTTCCTTCACTATTTTCAACTCGGGAACATTCCCTTTAAAGGGAATACGGGCGGTCATCTGCGCAGACGATATATAGACGCATCAACAGGCATGCGGAAGACGCGGCACCAGCTGACCAGGGCAAACATAATTCTTCGAAGACAACAGCAAACATTTCCACTATGTCCTGTGTTCGTGTGCGCAGCTCATCTTTACTGGGATAACAAAGTGATGGTGCTCTTTATTACTGATTTAGCTTTATAGCCCCGCCATCGCACGGTGTCGTATACATTTTATATTGGTTAAAGGGATTGTTTCATATTTATATGGGGTTTTGAACTAAAGCAGCCACCTTTAACACTTTTCGGTACATTGGCCGATTGCAAACAGCTCCATTGCTGTTACTACTTCGCCCGCGGCAACTGCGCTTACGGGGCCAGGTGCCGGCATCATCATCATCTGAACAGCTGGCATAACAAAATTGTTCTGGAGTTCTTTGGGCTCGACCCGTTTTACGCACTTTCTGTCGTTCGTGAGGATATCGAGACCGCTGGCATTGCTAGAATAAAAACCCATCCAACTGCCCCCCTGTGCCCACCATCTGGTGGTCACGTGCGTCGTTCAGTGCAACAAGAGAACGCAGATCAAGGACAGGAAATTCGAAATGCTAAGGTGATGGATGAGAGGGACGAGGCGTTGCAAAGTTTTTCAAAGATGGCAGAAATTAATCAAGAAAACGAAATTAAGCTCCAAATCGCAGAAAAGGAAAAAGATGCTATTCAGGTGGAGGCGGAGCACAAAACACTGCTGGCTGAGGAACAAGGGCAGTTTTTTTCTGCAGCATATGGGAAGCTTCTGGCGGAGCGAGACGGCCTTGAGCGAAGTTTCCTGGTCACTGCTGAAAATAGTGTTGAATATGAAAATATCGTAGCCGGCTTAAACGAAACGCTATCAAGTTTGGAACTGGATTTCCAGAAAACGCAGGACGAACGCCTGGCACAGACTGAAGAACGTCGTAGGCTGCTTGAAGAACGCCAGAAGTTGCAAGATGAACTGGATCAGGAGCGTCGTAAGAGGAGAGAGGAGGATCTAGCACGCTCCGAACAGCTGGAAAGAACACTCGTATGCAGCATATGTTTGGAAATGTTCGTCCGAGCAACAACGCTGGGCTGCGCGCACACTTTCTGCGGCAGCTGCATTTCAACAGTTGAGCAGACGAGTGGGCTCTGTCCCATGTGCAGGGTACCGATTCGAACAAAAACACGTTCGATCACCTTAGATGAGATGGTGAGCAAAGCTTTGGAAACCATGAGTGAGGACCGTCGCACCGCCCGACGGATTTTGCTGAACGAAAGAGGATAGCCTAGTCAGTTTATGCTTTAGGGAGATTGTTATTTGGTACGGGATTAAGTTGCTCAAAATTGATCGGGGCTGGGCACCAAAAAAATGATGGATGAAAAATGAGATCTCGAAAAACGACATCCGCTGTAGTGAGACACAATCCCTCCCTCAAAAAAAAAAATTGGAAACTACATTCCTGTAGGGATAGTTTTGCTATGCATGTCGTTGCCCGATAACCTTAGAAGATTAGTCTCAACCATCATTCAGTGTTCGATGGATTGTTAAGTGTCGTTCAGTTCAACAATTCCTCTGGAACGAAACCCAAACGGACCGGGATGACTGAAAGAAGAAAGAGACGGACATCTGACAATGATGTTTTTTGGAAGAAACCTAAGCAATGGACACCTGATAGTGTCTGCTTGATGCGTGTCTGTCTGCACACAGAGACATGGTACGATGAAGGCAATTGGCTGACAGACAACTGCATTTCAGTGTGGCATAGATAATTACTCTCCTACATGTTACATGGTGTTAATATCAGTCTACCAGGGATGTGATCAGTATTCACCCAGGGCCGCAAAGCCTATCATATTGCCTTACACATCACATCCAAGTAAACCTTCAGCCACTGATAGTGTTGGATCTGTTGGAAACTTTGCAATCATACAGTTTTTTAACTAGGTATACCTCAACATAGGACAGCTTAATTGTTCCTCAGTGAATACAGCTGTAGCTAGCCCAAAATTGGCATTTTTTGTCATATTTGACGCAAAGAAATGCTGACGTAGCAAGCAAAGCCATGAAGTGGTGGCCTATCGCCCAATTAGTTGGGGTTAGCTAATGGGCACCAGGTGATAGCAGACTGAGCGGTTTTCCTATGATCACTGGCTGTGGTTTGGCCTCTGCCTTAAAAATGCTCCAACTACTCCCAGGTGTGTTTTGTACGCGTCGCACATGTCGTTCGTTCGAAACGTAACAGCGTCTGAACTTCAACGGTCCGCCGTGGCTCGATGTTGACTGCTTGTGTGCCCTGTCGTCATGGTGTTGCATCGATTACAGATTATGGAGCAAAGTGAGGGTTAAATCATGGGCAGTGGGATACAGAATACACCTAAGGTGAATGCAGCTGCGCGATGCATGTGCACCACCTTGCTGTTCAGCGTCATAGCCAATGCAGCACGCGCGTGCTTCAGCCTTTTATGAGTGTTTCTGGAGTCAAACACTGAGAACTGGTAGCAAAGGAAGCAAGCCTTAAGATGAGTCATCTGATGACTTACAATCACGTTCATCGATTAGTAACGATCTCTTGCCGTAAGGGCACGCAGGCTTTCCAGCTAAAATGCGCGCACGATCCCACTCAAACAAACGCATGCGCACACGCACACGCACACGCACACGCGTGTTGAGATAGGACAGAGAAACAATGGTGGCAAAGCAGGGGTTGTGATTGCAGGAGCTTCTAGAATGATACATTTAGGTAGAGCTTCCTATAAAGGGCAGGAAAGGAAGAATATGTTTGATCAAGCGTGGAGCCAAGGTCAAGGACCTGGTGCCAGTGGTAGCGCAGTTCACCAGCAAAAACTAGGTCAGTGCAGTCATTGTGCTGATAGGAGTAAGCGATACAGGGAGCGAGAAGAGTGAGCGGATGCTAAAGAATTTTAGGACTTTTGGCCCCTCTGCAGCATAACGAAGATAGGGAGATAGTAACAGGCATTACGCATAGGATCGGGGCACCTCCCGAATGGAGTTCCGGGGCACCGGCAGCCAACGCTAGTGTAGAGAAACTTCGTGACAAGCTCGGCCTCACGCTTGCAAATGAGTGGGTAGGTTTTTCAACTCCAGAGGCCGTATCAGATAGATGAACTCTATTTCTCTGAGGAAGGTGTGCAAGTCCGGAGTAGGGTGTATGAAGATGTTTTGCAGGAAAACTAGCTTCTGGGGATGGAAGGTGTCATGTGATGCCCCATCTTAAATGTATTGCATCCCCAATTTAGTAGCCAATTCCCCCATATCGCTATTGTACCTTGTGCGCCACCGTTGTACCTTGGCGCAATTCCGTTGGACTCAGTGAGGCAGTTCAAATACAAACGCTATCTGTGGAACGTCGTGCGTGTGATCCGGAACTGGGAAGGCTTGAACGAACAGATAACAAGGCAGAAGGGTGAACAAAGAAGACACAGGAAAGGATTATTTAAATTTTCTGAACAGTGAACCGGAAAGAAATGTGGTGCAAAACTTAGGTGCAAAAAGTTGGGTGCTATGCAAATGCAAGAATTATCAGCAGCAAGTTTGGCGAGCTCCGTACTCAGTTACGGGAACATAATTTAGCCCTGGTAGCTATCAATGCATTTTGGATCAGTGAGCACCTTTTTGGGGACAGTTGACAGGAATTTGAAACATCTGATTACAGTATGTTTACTTTTCATAGAAAAACGAAAAGAGAAGGTGAAATGCTTATCTATGTAAGGCAGAATATAAAATGTGACATTGTAGACAGTGTGAAGAAAAGCGGTAGTACAGAATCCCATCGCATTGATGATGCCGAAGGACAACAAATTACGTGTTGGAACTTTCCATAGGCCTTCAAATAGTTGTCAAGATGTGAACGCAGATGTATGTGAAGAAATCGGCCGAGGTGTGAATGGAAAATGTGTGGTGCTGGGGGATGTCAACATCCCAGGCTGGAGAAAATATTTTTGCCAATTGTCGCATAGTCACAAAATATATTTTGCATGTTTTGAAGCAAATTTGCTTCAGCAGCTAGTGTGCGAACCCACTAGGGGAGATGAAGTTTTGGGTCTTGTTATCACTAATGAGGAAGGGTCGGTAGACCCGTTGGCAGTAGGTGAGACACTGGAAAATGGTGACCATAATATTGTAACATTCTTGTTGTATCTAGGCGTTTTAGGTAAACCTGATTATACCATTATTCTGAAGTTTGCTACAGAAAAATCTAAACAGCCTTTCTTGCTAGCGTCCAGTGGGAACATTCTCTAAGTGGACTCACAGCGCTTCAGATGTGGGATGTGTTCAATAATATTTTGGAAGGACAGGAAAGGTTCAGTCCTGTTAAGAAAATACGGGAAAATAGCTAAAGGAAGCCCCTATGCGTGACACAGATAATTCGTAATTTGATGGCAGCGAAGAATGCGAAATATGACAGAAAAGAAGTGCAGGGCACAGAAAACAGCAGGACAGCGTGAAGGATGCCACAGAAATGCTAAAGAAGGATTTCAGGATAGCTAAAGGATTATTGTCAAATATAATGGATCCTCTGTCGTCCCCTTGAGGAAGATGGAAAGTAATAATTGGAGGACAGGGATATTGTAGACGTTCCTAGTATGCAGTTTTCCTCAGCTTTTGCAAAGGATCTCCCCAGTGTGTGATCTCCCTGGTAGAAGACAAAATCTGAACGAAGGCAGTCTTTAAATTCGATGGTGACGAGGGTATGGCAAGGATTAGCTTGAATGAAATCAAGGTTAATAAGGCGGCTGGACCTGACCAGATATATGGTAGAGTGATGAGTGAATGCGCTAGTACTTAAGCTTGTCCTCTTTTTCTAATATCAAAAAAGCCATTGAGTTTTCTTTTTCGCCGTGCCCGAGGACGGGCGCAGTGCCAACGCAACCACGAAATCTAAGAAGGGCACTAAAAATATTGTCAGAAACTACGAGACTGTTAGTCTTACCTCACTAGTATCCAAAATCTTAGATAAATTCATTAAGGCTAGCATTAAGTTATGATAAGATAGGTTTGAGCAATGGCGAATGACTCACGAAAAGCCATGTGCGGTCAAAGTTTTCGGGAGCTGACGTCTTGAACATGACTTGGGTCACTGATTTTGTAAGATCAAAGCTTAAAATTGGTACACAGGATGTCAATTTGATAAATGAACAGGCCTTGCAGTTTCCGTGTAAATGTAAGTGCGTTTTTGACCTGTGCCCGAAAAATCGCAGGGAAGGTCAACTCCCTCCCCCACCGACCGAGCAGGGGTTAAGTTTACTGTCTCACAGATGTTTCCTTGGGAGTTTCGCATGACATTCGTAACGCCACAAAGGTTTTCCTTTTGACCGTAATGCATTCATGCATGACACCCACGTGTTTTCATTTTGTTCAGGACGTGATCGCTTGTGAATGATCTCGGCCATCCAATGCCGCCCTTGTAATGGTAGGTCCGCTTGCATCAGTAACTCTGTATTGGTAAACCCGTTTGTATTGGTAAGTCTGCTTTTTGAAAGTCAGCTTGCATGAGTAAGTCCATTTGCATTGGTGGGTGATCAGAATATTTATCATCAATAGACATGTGTGCTGCGAAGTCTGCAGAATTGCGTGCCCCCATCAGCCCGGTGACTTTAATTTATACACAACCAAAAGCCCAAGGGTTTAAGCGGGTCAAATGTGGCGTCCTGCCTGTTTTGTGCTTGTGCTCGCGGCAGCGCTGCGACATCAAGACCAGTTGGTATAGGTGGCGCGGCACTCCTATGTCATATCAGCGGTGAGCGGAACCCAGGAGCGTGACTCCCGCGCGATTGCCCCGAAAGCGTAGAGCTTGCCAGTCGTGGGAACGCGCCGCCCATTAATGGAAAATAGAACAGAACCGTTCCGTGATATGTATTGGCGCATCGGGAAAAACATTCCAAAGAGTGAGGTGAGGGGGCATAGATAACGATCATCCTGATGGGCGCACGGCTCGCCAGAGGAGATTACCCTACCGCGTTCTGACTGTGTAGAGCGGTCCCGGTATACTTCATGCTGTGCAAGACGTTCAAACGCTGTGATGTTTTTATCAGTACCAAGGCCGTAGGTCGTGTGAGTGCTTTTCAACTAGAAATGGCGTGTTGCACAGGTGACCTCTTTCGTGGCACTTTTAGTCTTTAACCTAACCACCATGCAGGTGTCAGCAACAAAGAGTAGAATGCTCTTCAAGTCATGTTGTAGAAACGCAAATAGGCCACATGCAAGCTTTTGATCAGGCACAGTTTTTTTCTGCAAAATAGTGTGAACAATAAAGGTAGGGTATCAATCATTCGATACGTCCTCTACGAAAACGTAGGACTGGCAAGTCACGAAAACGTAGCACACTTGTCATGGAAAACAGGGTCAAGCTTTGAATTTTTGTGAGCGTCGTGTCGATATCCCAACAGACAAGGACTGAAAGCACATAGGATAAGCAATGTTTCACTCAGCGAACAGAGAGCAGTCTTGCTCACGCAGATGTGCGTGACTGTACGCGGGAGCTCGCGCACTCTAGAGCTCTCTAGTGACGAAGTTAAAGGTCGCTTCCAGGTTTTAGGAGATCACTCCAACATGTGGATGTGGTCCACCGAAATTTTACGGATCTTTTCCTGGATTCCTTTTGCGGCTTTTGTCATAAATCGCCTGCAGTGACGCTCATTGATGTATGCAGTGAAGACCTTGAGCTCCTGGCCTTGCAGCAATATGGGCTGGCGTCCTTAGTAACCGATCTTCTTCAAGCTAACTCCAGGAAATATCCAAATATTTTCAATTAAATAAATTGGAGCCATCACCGTGGTGCTCAATGTCGTGCACGTTGGGAAAGTAGTAACATGGTATGTAGTAGCGTAACGTGCCCAGTAGCGACCACACAAGAACACTGCTGAGTCGCCTCAGTTGCTCCACATTTCATGAGCACAGGGCGCGTGCAAGAAGCCACTGCAGTGAACCTCGTTTCTCCAAACAACGCTTTCTTAAAATAACAGACGTAGCGCATGGTCTGCACTTCCTGCACTTCCCTCTTTGATCTCCTCCTTTTGCTCTTACCTGCGTTTTCTAATAATTTGTCTTCGTCCCTTTGCCTTGCAGACATTTTTATGAGACTTGTTGTCAGAGCAATGCTCTTTGTTAAGTTGCGTGCTTTTACGCAGGGACTGGTTCGGACAGCGTGAAAATTCCTGCTGTGAAAACTTTAAGCCATTTCCTTGCATTTTCATGTTTGTGATGTCTACCTCTGCTCACCATTTCTTCCTCGCCCCGCTCCCGTCCTTTCTCCTCCATCCCTCTTCTCGTCACGCTCCCTCTTCTTTTCTTCCCTCTTGTTTCCTCCGTCCGTTGTTCTGCCATGTCCTCCCTTTCACTATCCTCTTTTTCCGCATCCCTTTTATCTCTTCTCGCTCACGGTTAGCTTGCTCTTCGTTTTGCTGCATGGCTGCTGGGATACGCGCGGAATCACGCCCGCCCGATACGAAAAGCTGTCCATGGCCCCGAAACATGCCCACCCGATACGAAAAGCTGTCCATGGTCCCGAAACTGTTGACCGCTGAAGGGATCTTCGCCGTAATCTGATATGCCAGTCTGATCAATCAGAACGACCACTTCCTGCTGCGTTCTCTTCCATCCAGGATGCCATAACATCCATGTGCTGACTTCTCCGCCGGAGACAGGCTTGAACGCGCTGAACAAGATGCTTGTGCATCGTGTTTGGCGGCGACGTCAGTGTCACGACAGCGCTCTCAGGTGTTAGAGTATGGACCTGCAAGTTGCAGTGCGTGCGTGTGGTCGCCGAGAATCAGTGGCTGCACTTTGGTGATGGACGCTCCAGTGTGGCAGTCGAGCAGCTTGAGCCCTTCCATGAAAGATTCCTCCGTTGACCAGCTGTTGCTGGCGACACGGTCCTTTTTAGCTCGATGGTGCACCTGGTAGAAGCAACGGACAGAACCGATTTTCCTTGAACACCAAAAATGGAGCCATCAAACTGCCGAACGCGTTCAAAGCCATAATCAAGGTAGTGGTGACCAGCGGTGTAGTTTCGTAAAATAAGCTTGGGGTCGAGCTGATAAAACCCCCACTCAGAATATAACAAAAACGGTGTTTCCGATTCGGAGCGTAAATCTCTTCAGATCGGGCCACATACTACAAAGAAAACTACGCCCCTGATAGTTACCCGGTTTACATGGGCAGCCGAGGATAATTCGAATTAAGATCGGAACGGATCATGCGACGTTAACCCTCTCGGCGAGGGGCGTTTACATGGGCGAAACCGGCTTTACGTCGGATTAACGGTCGATAGTTCGATCCCGCTTAGTTCGAATCAAGGAACGGATTATGGGCGAAAACTGCGCTTTTGAGGCGAACTGAACAAAACAAGAAGAAAAAAGCAGGTACTCTGCGTATGGATGGCGAATGTCACGAGCCATGGTGGGCGCGAGACAGCTTTGAGGGCGAGGAAGAAGATGGACTCCGTTGGAAAAATGATATGTGCGGGACTCATAGGCTTTATAGCTACAGCAAAAGCCATAACACTTGAAACACAAGAGTTGCGCAGTCAGCACTGCCAAATCTGTCACATAAGCAGTGTTATATGCAAATTTTTACTAGCAGGAAACTTTGGCTAGCAGGAAATCAGTATTTTCTTGTATTGGCCAATGACACTCACAAACTTACCACACTCATATCAGTATGCCACCCAGCATCATGTCATCTACTTTGCGCAGCCCAAGAAACACATTACCTACTCCCACACTAATGCACTTATAAGCAGCCTGCAACAGTGAGCTAAGCTACAGAAATGACTTATGAATGCTACATAGTTAGTGGCAAAAATTGTGTAACTATGTTGTCTTTTCCCATCCAATGCATCATCAGTACCTGAGGGCAGCATTGCCATTTAGACTTGGCATGGACTGGCAAGTCAGAATGCAGCTATTTGCTTTCTTGACATAATAGGGTTGAAATACTGCTTTGATATCCTTGCAGTCAACAGCATTGGCTGATATTGACTGATGGCTAGGTGGCACAAACAGCTGTGTTCGCACAGTCCAAAGATCATAACATGTGAACCAGCCCCAGAGCTGTCATGACAAAAGCAATCTGGGCTCAAAATTCATAACAAATGATTAATTATAACAACAGCTCAATTATCCAGCTCATGGTTTGCAAAGATACATGTCACAAAAAAGCACCAAGGTAACATATTTACTCACCAGTACAAAAACAGGTAATGATGTGCACCACAGATGTTCTCTGCACATCATGTGGCATTATGTTAGGTTTACTTAGTTTATGCACTGTTTTCTTCCACATGAAATGCACAAACCTGGATTTGACAGAGTACTGATGACAGCTATTTTCATCCAGTGCTCACATTTGCTTTCTTGACATTTTGGAACCATCACTGGGCAATTTTGGTCCCATCATTAAAAATAGTTCACATTCTGCACTAACTGCAATGATCTATTGCCTATATTTGTTGATCCTTTGCATCATGCAGGAATTATTGAGTTACCTATCTCACACACCTTAAACTGACAAGCAGCAAACAGCTTAATCACATCAAAAACAAATATTCCAGCCCCCGCTTCCTTGCCATTTGGTCTACCAGTGTGATGTAACTTCATATTTCCTTGACGAGCCAGTCACCAATATCCAGCACATCCCTCCTGCCAATAGGTGGTCAACCAAATGTTCAAGTCACAGGAGGAATGTCTACAAAATCAATCCTGGGGCATTTATGTATTCACTTAATGAAAGAAACTATTGGTACTCCCTGCAAGAATTGTTGAACAGTTGAAGTACCTACCTCATGGCCTGCAAAGACACCCATCACAAAAAAGCACCATGGTGACATATTTAATCACCAGTACAAAAACAGGTGATGATATGCAACACAGACGTGTTCTCCATGCAGCATGTGCCATCATGTTAGGTGTTAGTTTATGCACTGTTTTCCTGCACATGGAACACACAAACTTGGATTTAGCAGAGTAATGATGACAACTATTTTCATCCAGTGTTCACATTTGCTTTCTTGCTGTTCTGACCCTGTCATTGGGCAATTTCGGTCCTACCATTAAAAAAGTTCACATTCCGAGCTGACTGCAATGATCTATATTTGTTCATCCATCATATCATGCAGCAATTTTTAAGCTACCTTTCTCTCACAAATTTAACTGACAAGCAACCAGCATCCTAATTTAAGGAACATCTGCAAAAACACTCCTGGGGCCTTTAGGTATTAACTTAATGAAAGAAACTTTGAGGCATTCTCTGCAAGAATTTTGAGCAATCCAAAAATTAAAGTGAGAACAAGTCAAAGCTATATAAAATGACCATATTACCTCCATCTGGCTTTTGGAAGCATGGAGCCTGCCCCAGATGTAAATTAATCTAACCTTTAGGCGGAAAGATAACACCAAACACCGCCGACGCCTGCTGTCTGCATAGATCACGCGCCTAGCAAGGCTAAATTACGTGAGCATTTCTGTGCTGCTAGCCACTCGAGGCCCTCAATAATAAGAGTAGTTTTAGCAGCATGGTGTCAACTTCACCTTCTTTCTCTTTTCCTTTACCATCTTGGACTTGGACCGTCTCGAGCAATAGCTAAAAACCCGTGGAAAAGCAGCAACACCAAACAAAGCTGAGATGGCCATGAACAGAACTGCGTGCGCCAGGCATTTTTCTTTTTTTTTGTTTAGACAGCTGACGGCCGATAATTCGGACGAAATCCCTTCCTGAACGGATGATCCTCTCACGGGAAGGGATTTCCTCCGGCGCACGATTCGAATCAGCGGAACGGCGCGTGAGTGTATACATGGGCCGGATAGTTCGGATCGAGGACGGGTCCCGGCTCAATTCGAATCACAGCTGCCCATGTAAACAGGGTAAGTGACACCCACCCCTCACTTATGAGCGAGCTCAGTCGTCTGGATTCCTTATGCGAAACACCATTTGGTGACTTTGCGACTGTTGGCAACCTTGTCGCATAGCAGATCTGTATATTCCCGTCGGCGAATCACTGCTGTCAATGAAGTCGTACCAGGTTGGCAAACAACAACTCGGCTTCCCTGTGGCGAGGGTCGACGCATCTGTTCAAGTTCATCGCCTCTGCCATCGCAGGCAGAGGCCAGGATGCGGCACTTGGCGCCAATACCACCGGGCCTTTCCACGACGGACTGCGTGGTTTATGCCCTCTGGTTCGGCGAAGTCGAATGCCGGACTACGGAATGCAATGAGAGGCATGCCATACAGCATCACACTAATCTTCTTGACATGTCAGGAAAGCGGTCTTCTCGTCGGTCTGCAACTACTGTACTACACCATTGGAGGGCCCGAGCGCGCCTGCCACAGACTTTGTGTTTCTCCCACTCTTTTTGGCTCTGTCTCTCATAGAATATTCCATGTGGGATTTAGCAGGGTGCCTGTTTGTACTCTTTTGTAAGAGTCGTGTGGCCCCCAACCCCCACACGCCTTGTCGAAATCGTTCTTCCAATGTTGGTTTTTCCCACTCCCCAATGCTTTCTGCTGGAATGTCACAAAAGTTTACGAAAATTTCGACTGCCACACAAAACATAGCTTCTTTGGACATTTTTTGCAGACCATGACTACAAATGCCGATGCAGGAAATTTGATCGGGGGGGGGGGGGGGCGGGTATACCTTTCCATAAGGATGTCAATTGAAACTAAACGGAGTGTGCCACATTTGGGTCATATTTCAGAAATATATATAGAGAATACCACTGCAGCACAAAAACGTTACAAAAGCAGTTTAACTCTAACTTTTTCGAGTCCAAATTACCTAGTACAAGCCGGCTTCGGCTTCAACTTCGGCATTGCAAACCTGTATTTTTCTCCAATGGCTTCGGCTTTGGATTTTTTTTTTGCACTGTCACCCAAGAACAGGTAACCAGGACAGCCCTTTCCTCTATCCCAGCGACGCAATTAACCGTGCGTTAACACCAGAAAACATAAAATTTAGTCGCGGCACTACCAGCTAGGAAGAAGGTGCAGACCCGGCAGGAATCGTGTTATGCAATAGGCAAGGGCAAATCATGCATGAGAAGGCTTAACGTAGTCATAGCTCAAGTCAGCTAATGACAGCCCGCTGGAGTCACCCAACAAGCTACTACCACTCATTCACCGTGTTAATAGGGGTTGCACAGTCATACGAGTCGGAGGGGCAATTAACTGGTCACTTTCGTGCTGGGTTTTCAGCTGGAAGTCCGGGTAGCCCACCCAGCTAAGCGGAGCTTGTTGTTGGAAGAACTCCCGGAGCCAGCGCCGTGACTTTAGGTACAAGCGCGTGGATATGGCTGCATCAGAACGTGATTATGGAGCATGAAGGAGGTTAAGTATGGAGTGAGTTACATACGTGCAAGGGAAAAAATGCAATATCTTCAAATACGTTGGTTACGTTGTTATGTATTCACGACATGCTTGCGGATGATGTTATCAACGATGGTTTTTGATGAGACATCCATTATCCTTGGAAAATATGAAGTCATGATATCGTTCCACAGCTTAGGGCCAAGGCGAGATGTTGTTAATACTCTATAAGTACGATCAGAGAAAGGTTGATCTAAATGTTTTACTCGACCCATATACATTTCACTTGATTCGTACAGCTTGCATACAAAATCGAACGATAAAGGAAGCTGTGTAGCTAGAAATTTATGCATCACAATTAACGCTTTTGATTTAGCGATGTCCGATAATTTCAAATTTCGTACTGTTTGAGGATTTGAGCCATATGTTGTCGGCTTGCTTCGGTTTCGGCTTCAGTTTCGTGTCATTGGAAACGGTTGGCTTCAGCTTCGGTTCTGCGTCATTTGCGGCACCTGACCTCAGTTTCAACTTCGGCGCCGGAAATGACCTCAGGAAAATGAGTCATGGCTCCGAACTTGGCCTCATGGAAGCTTGACCTGGTGGGTGCAGCTTTGTCTGATGTCTGATGTCTGATGTCTGATGTCTGGTGATCTTTTTCCACTCCAGCTGCAACTTCACAAAAGCATTCTTGTCTACTCTTTGACTACAATCACACTTCGATGCATCCACGCAGATATGCCGGAGAGCCAGAAGCCAGCCATTCACACTCGGGACCAGAAAACAGTCAGAATCAGCGACCGGTCTCTGGGCGTTGTTGCCAAAATTGTGCCAAAAGTGATTAGAGTCAGGCCCTGACGTTTGCAGGCAAAGGAACTGAGGAGTGTAAGTCAGCTCCGACTCGGTCATAGC
Source organism: Pollicipes pollicipes (assembly GCF_011947565.3). NCBI lineage: Eukaryota > Metazoa > Arthropoda > Thecostraca > Pollicipedomorpha > Pollicipedidae > Pollicipes > Pollicipes pollicipes. Next base: position 40,261,586 of record NW_023597034.1, on the reverse strand, counting down.
TCATAAATAACTTATGACAAGAATTCTCATGTTCCAAGTTAGTTGCTTGGCTGCTTAAAACAGCCATATGTACCGTTTTTGGCTGTTTTTATGGCTGTTTTTATGGTTTTTCTACACATATTGCTGACTTTACACCAGGTAACCATCGCAACATCACAGGTTACCATCACTGTCCACAATAAAATATGTTACACAAGCACAATAATCTCAAAAGCAACGGGTTTTGTGCTCTTATATTGCTTTATCCAACACGTGAATGAATTCACACCTGTCTGAGTCCTTTTCTCAAGCCTCTGGAAAAGCACATTGGTATTCAGAAGCAATGAGTGGATGGCGTCTGCTGTCAAGTCTGCATTGCCTCACTGGCAATGTTCTTACACAAAGAGCATAGTTGCCTTATTCTGGCAGAATCAGGAACTTTGACAAGGCTGTTACTTGCCGACCTGTTATTCTGGGGCAATGACACTGACACACAGTGACACACAATGACACAATGAGTTGTGCAGAGTGACTTTGTTAGGGGGAAATTTCTCAATGTCCTAAAACTGTCAAAGTACTCCATAATCTGACCTTGGGTCTAGTGCTGGTGGCAAACCAGTGTGAACGGTGGGATACAGTATTTACTATTTCATGGTATGTTGGTAAGCGTTTATGCTGTTTGCGAAAGACAATATGGGATCCTGGGGCTCATATTGACAAAACAAAACGGGAAACCAGGATAAGTGGTATGGTGTCGTCTAAAGAACCAGTAGCAGCCATAAACCATGGTAGTTTGTGATAAGAACAATCAGGATCTAGGGTTTCGTTTTACGGAAAGATCCAGTGAGAGGCAAGAATATTGGGAGCCAGGCACATGTCGGCTAGGTAGCCCGCACGAAAGCTGAAGAGTCACCCCTGTGCCGAACTCGGCCTGGATAGGTAGGCATAAGGCATATAAGAGCTGTATTAATAGGCATTAAAAACAACTCTCGGCCATGCGCCCATGCCAATCAACTGGCCATGTGGCGACCAAGACCAAGACAAATGTAATCGTCGAGTCGTTCATATCTGGCGTTCGTGAGCAGAATCTGCAAGCATAACGGTCGTCAATTGGCTCTTGACCAATGTTGTGCAAGGCATGATGATGTAATCAGAGAATTACCTATTGAAGGTAAGATTTACTTAATTATTAAATGGTGTTGCCTAGAGCAGCCTTTTCCACTTGAAAGTGTATCAATGGTTATAAGGAGTTCATTTCATTACATCTGACACTGGCTTCGATATTGGCAAATGTGGAATATTCCCTGTAATCGATTGTTTTAGCATTTAAAATGTTTTCTGGACTCAGAAGGTACCGTCATGACTGACCGCAAAAACCTACATCATTTTGCTTTGCCAGCAAAGTGAGTAATACACGAATCACATCCTGAGATATTGTTCTAGACGAATATCATCGAGGTGCTCAGTTTTTTTTCTGGCGAACAGTATATTATTGCTGACAGAGTCACGTCTCGGACAACGATGAGCCGTGAATTTAAAAGAATCTGAAGGAACAACCATGATGCTATTGGACTCCGAAGTGAAGAAAGCCGAGAAGGAGAGGCACGTCATTAAGGAAACTTTTTGGAGCTTTTGTCAAATAATCCCTAGTCATAAAAAACGATACGGGTACCAGGATGGTTCGTGATACTCTTACGGATGTAAGAGTATCACGGAATACGGATTACGGATGTACGGATTGCGGATGTAACCTCCTACGCTTAGCCAAATCTGTATTATACGCTATTAGCTGTTGGGTGGTTTTCTGCTCTGTACCACAATCATTCAAAAGGCATCTAATTTTGTCGTCTAGCAAGTAACAATTTGTTGGCAAGGCAACATTCAAAACGACAACGAACTCGAACTCCCGAAAAGATCTCGTCCAGAATCAGATTTGGAAGATGGGACATCTGGCACAAAATATTTACGAGGGGAGTATGAAAATTGAAAGTATGGGAGCGGAGTATTCTCGTGAAGAAATTCCTCCGAACCCAAAATCTCCGACTTTTATATCAATAGAGGAGTCTGGTGGTTAGCCGGCCGGCACCAAATGCAAGCGGAATTCCCCGCGTGAAAATACGGTTAAAAATACAGAGCCCAGAGTTTGGGTAGAAAGGTTCGGGCGGACTAGCCAGCAGCGTCATTCTCCGGCAACTCTGTCAACAACTGTGCGTCGATCTGTTCTGACCGCATATGCTGCTGCTCGCCCTTCACCATCGCTACCGGCTGCCAGGAGTAAGCCGACGATACCACATCGACTCCGTGCTGGACAAGGTTGGTGTCGTCCATGGAAAACTAGGACCCCGGTGACCGGACCAAAACACGCGCGTGAAACACTGGTGGTTGTACCACCACCACCGCAGCGCCGCACCGCCATTCCCTTCACCGCAACCGGCTTGCCGCGCGCCGTGATGGTGCGGTGGGACTGTCGTCAACAGTGGGCGGTGGGACACGTGTGACAGAACGCCGCACTGTAGCACAGGCCGTGCGTTGGAACTTCGGTTGTGCTGAAGCAATTGTGGTAGCAGGCCTGCCGTAATAAGTACGTCCGATTGTTACCATGTACCACTCGAATGCAATAATCACGTCATCGGTGAATGCACTGGGCATTTTGTGCTATTTCCGTTTACTATATTCATAAGTACGCTAATGTGTTATTAATATATTTTTATGAAAACTGCACAAGCCTAATAGAAGACATTTTTATGAAGAATTACGTTACAAAACATGTTAAAACTGTTGCAATGACGCGTAATGTTTGCAAGGACGCGTAAATTGTGGTTAATTGCCTAAAAAGAAGATCATGCTTTAATGAACAGGCATTGTAAATGATCTCTTTCTTCTGAAACTTTCCAAAACCTATTAAACCATTCGAAGACATTTCTGACGTACACGCGACAAAACAAATCACTGCATACTTGTATCGTCGCTGTTCACATGTATGCGGTGCTAAGAGAGCTTACTTACAACGCTCGCAGGGCTTACTGGGCTCACATACATTAATATGATCCAAGAGGAATGGTACTTGAGTGAAAGGATCCTCAATGTCCGCCTTGCTCCACACAGCACCGACGTAAACAACCATAATGCAGCCGGCATCCATTGCCCTCGACCGGTGCACTTGCACTTGGACGAGCCAAATGCATGGTCTTAAGAAATTTCTATAAAGAGTCTCGTTTAATGCAACAAACTTGCTCTTGGTCGGATACAGGGGACTTACCTATTGCATGTAAATGAAATTGTATTAAAACAATCTTTCTTGTCAGAGTGTTTAGCTTATATCAAAGATTCGCAGAAACATTCTAACAAAATTGAAAACTTTTCAGTGCATTAATACCTCGCAAATACGACTAGTATCCCAACGCTAGGCAGTGACATCCCATGGGGTTGTATGCACGTAACTCACTCTCAACCGAGTCACGCTCGCTGCACTGCGACGCGCAAATGCGTCGCCGTCTTTCTAAGAAATCTTACTACGAGTAGTCGCGAGTAGAGTAGTAGAGTAGTCACTTTGGCACCGAAATAATATGCGGGTATCTGCCATAACCAAATAATCCTTTGCTTTGTGCTTCATAGCTCGCAAGGATATGTATTACTTGCGTAGTGGGCGGTAACCTAAGGCCATGACTTATTTCTTTCACCAACATCCTACTATCAGTAATATGATTTCGATATTTTCGAGGAAAAGTTATCCTCAACGCCTAACCAAGCACCCTAATGCTCACAACAGAAAAACTTGATTTCGGAAAAAATGAAAATACAGTGCGTACATATACACATGTATATATATATATATATATATATATATATATATATATATATATATATATATATATATATACATACATATATATATATATATATATGTATATATATATACATATATATATATATATATATGTATATATATATATATATATATATATATGTATGTATATATATATATATATATGTATATATATATATATATATATATATATATATATATATATATATATATATATATGTATATATATATATATATATATATATATATATATATACATGTGTCAGCCGTGGACCTTCCTCAATACACGCATATAAAGCAAACATTCAATTAAAATACCAGATTTCGTGCAGTAAAACAATTTAAAAAGTATCACATGGTGTTCTCGAACGACATTGTAGCGAGTAGTCCTGCTAGAGAGAAAATGCATTATCAGACGGTATCATATGGAACAGGCTTCAAGAGGAGGTCATGGTGTTCAGTGTAGAGCTACGGTTTGTTATCTAAATTGACTATGCGATTTGTGCGATTTTCCGTTCAACAGCATCCTTACCTACCTGCAGGCTGGATATTTTTAGTGAGACTGTATCCACAATCTCCGTGTGATGTGCGCTAGGGAGTTAGCCGTCAAGTGGGGTGTTCGCTATGAGTTTCCTATTAAGCATTGGTCTTAGACATTGCTCATGGTGAATATACTTCATTTTGGACGGCATGTCAGAAAAATCGCGGTTTGTTCCAGAGAGAAGCATATCGTGTCGATTAAAACCGATATAACATAGTTGCACATTTTCTGATGCGACCAACACTTTTGATTTCACACATGTGTACGCAGAGAATTTAGAGGAAGCACACTACAATGATCAAGTGCAGACGGTACCCAGGATTTTCGAACGGGTAGGGACCCACGGTTTCCAAATAGGATTGCTGTGAAAGTCAAGTCCCGTCTCACTCCTTGGCCGGAGGGGATGAGGAAGGGACTTACGTAGCACGCGACTCTCCCGCCATCTTGCTGGCAACAGAATGCGCTGCGTTCCGCGGTAACGTTATCTTGCAGTGCAATCAAGAGGTTGTACAACAAGAAAAAACGACTCCGCAGTGCTGGTGTCAGCACGAGGGTCGGCTGGAGTACTGCGAAGCTGGATACCTTACCTTCGTCGGAGCGGAAACGGCATTTGGTTCGATTTTGTTCTCCGTATGGCACCGCTTGCTGGCGTCACGCCGTCCCGTAGAACATCCTACGTGACCTGACCGCGGCGATCGTGAGCGTTGGCTCAGTCTCCTGCGGGGCAGAAGGGGGGGGGGGGGGGGAGGAGGAAGCGCGGGCGCCAGGAAGGGCACCGCTTCAGGCACCGCTGCCAGCAGTGTGTCGCCCCATTTGTGGCTCGCTTGTGACAGCGCTATGAACGGCTCTCCTAGCTCACATGACCATAAAGGATGCAAGCATGACAGATAAAGGGGGACGTGGTTCTGGAGGCCCCGTCACCTGTAGGTGGAGTGCGCTATACTGCGCACTGTAGGCTCTGCTGACGCGGTAAATAGCTAACGTCAGCCCTTGTCTTCCTATCGACCAAAACCATTCCACAGCAAACCACGCAAAAGTGAGGGAAACTCCACCATCTGAGAGAAGCATACGCCCGCGTCCGGCGGACGGCGCTGGCTGGCCAGCAGTCCTGCAGCAGGCTGGCGCTGCTGCTGGGGCCCTCAACCGTCATGTGCGACCGACCTCTTTCGCTGTGGGGCCTCTCGCAGCGGACGGCGCCGGCAGCCACAGCTCCCCCGGCCGCAGATGCCCTGTCCTGACCCCTAGTGGCCGCGCTGCCAACCGCAGCGCAGCGTGCAGCAGCTCGAGCCCATCCGTTTATTTGCCATATCTCTGTGACACAGTTTTGCGACGGCGCGTGCAGCGCACCGCCAGCCATGGCCGGTCTCGGGCGGCGATAAACAAGGTTGGGCGCCGTGCGAGGAGCGCTCGGTCCGGCCCCGGAGCCGCCGAGCAGGTCAAAGGTGTGCCGGCAGCGGACGGCAGTCGCGCAGGTGACCGCAGCCTGGCTCAAAAGCCGACGGCGCCCGGGCCAGGCCGCCCGCTTTACACTCGCATTTATGTCGTATTGCCTTCAGCTGGAGCCTACGCGGTGTGCCAGTGCACGCTGATGGCCATTAACCCTATTTTGGGCGGGCGTTCCGTTACCCTAATTCTGGACAGCGGAGTCGGAGCGGATTTCACCCCCGCCCCATTCCCCCTCCCCCCCCCCTTCCCAGATATCTTGACAACTACTGGTCTGGGTGTGAGTGACCCAACGGCTTCCAGTTTCCTCGATGGGACTTAAACTGGAAAAAAGACAGAATACAGTGGGAAGCCACAATGGGCCGATAAATAAGATAAAAAGATATTTGCGTTCCGACACAATTGTGGGGATAATTCAACACCTTCATTGAAGCCAACGCAGATATATGCATAATGATATTTAGGTTAATAAATCTTGGTGCCATTTTAAGCCCGAAACATGGGCGCACCCAAAATACATGAAACAGGGTGATCAGAAAAATTTGAACGAACATGTTTTCAATTGACTGCGGAGGAAATACGGTTGAGGATTTCAGTATTCGCGGAGGATGACGCCCTGTTTAGTTGGGAGGAAAGAAGGTATAAGCTACAATTTGGAAAAGGTGGAGCAGAGCTGCCCAATGTCGTGGTGTAAAAGGTATGCGAATTAAGTGGTGGGCATCACTGTTGGCCAAAACGCTTAATAATGCGCTGTACATGATGTATGGCGCGCGATAAGTATGTGTAGACGCGTGTCACAGTCGCACGAATTTTGCCAAAGGGAAGTGAGAACACGTAAGTGAATGGCGGCTCATCGTCGTGGACGTTAATGAACGGTCCGTTGTTGGTGGCCACGGTCTTGGGCGCCGAAACCCCTTCCCCCTTTTTCGCTCCTTGACTCTCCTCTGCCATACAGGTTTTTGGTGTGTGCTCACATCAGTCTGGCAGGATCAGTCTAGCACCCAAGCCAAGTGTTTGTGGTTTACAGGGCGTGCGCACATGCATACCGCGGACATGTGCCCCACCATTGTGCATGTATAGGCTTCCTGAACTCTAATGAGGACCCAAGCTTAGGCACGGGTTTTTCATTGGACTGAATCGTAATAACTTATATGAAACTGCAACCTTTTACTGTGGGTAAAATGGGTCTCCAAAAATGCTGCAGAGCAAAAAACAACGTATTGGCCTTAAGCTTACCAGCGAGGGAGGGGCGACAATTCCCCTCCCCTCACCTCCCGCAGTCGCTCCTTTTACACCATGTACCCCGCTCAGCCACCAAACTGGGCACATATACGATTAAAAACGGGGTAGACAAACGTTTGCGCAAAAGCAGACCTACTTTTGAAACTCGCACGCCACAAAAATGTGGCCGGGGTTGTCAGGGTCCCCCAGCTGGGGGAGCTGATTCCGTGCCAGATCCCGGCCCACTGCTGGCCGAGACAGGACCGCGGGCGGGACACTTTATGTCACAGAGCTCCGACAAATAATGCACGAGATCGCAGGATTAGCACAATCGCCTTCTGCAAACCGGTTTGGGCCGTGCACGGCAGGCGACGGCGGCCGGCGGTCGGCCGGGCGCCCCGCAAACCCCCTGTCTTGGCAAACAGCTCAGCATGAGGGCCTTCGCCCGGGGACGGGGGTTCGGGTACAGAGATGGGGGTGTTTGCCCTGCTGCGCAGAGGGGATGCTTGGGCGAGAGCGTGCCTGTGGCATACTCCGGGGTTGCTGGAATAGCACGGAGAACAACACATCGCACGGCACCTGGAAGTCCGGCCGGTCGTTGTTCGGCGATTTTGGAGGCTTGCCAGTGAGCAGCACTGCTCGAAGGTTAGCTTCCCGGCTTCCTGGCACACTTCCTGGCGTCCTGTTTGCTGATACTACTTGACTTCCAGTCGATTCGTCTGGTGGCCGCTGGAATCGCACGACGTCGTCGGCACTTTCCAGATACCGGCCCAGCGGCCGTCGCGCCGCGGGCCGCATGGCACCAGTGCATCGTCTCCCTGCGCCAGCCGGCTGCGGAGAAACAGACTGCGAGAGATGCTGGACTCAGACAGAGCGGAGACGGCTGGTGGGGAGCAGCTGAGACGCACGTAACACGAGAAGATGGAGCCTTTTGAGCTGTTCCATGAGTCCCCGGCAACGGCTAGTCACGCGTGCAATCCAGGATCCGTGACGCAATTGGAGAGGGGTCTGGCTCCGCCCTAAGGCGTACTGTTAGTGGTTTACGGTCTCTGAGCGAGCCCTGCGTGCGGCACCGCCGAGCCGAGAGGGCGCAGCAACAGCCGTTGGCAGCCGAGAGAGCTCGCCAGCAGCCGTCCGCAGCGGAGAGGGCGCACCAGCAGCCGTCCGCGGCCGAGAGGGCGCACCAGCAGCCGCCGACAGCCGGTCGAGTGCCGGCCGCCCGGACGGGCCCCACTACATCCCGTCCACAGAGCTGGCAGCCAGCCCAGATCGCCGGCCAGCCAGCGTTGCGGCGGTGGGGGCTGGGTTGTCGGCGGCCGGGCTGGCCGGAGACGGGCCGTGCCGTGCCCGGCCCCTCTGCAAACCCACTCCCGTCCCTTCACACCTATGGTGGCTGGCCGTGGCGAGGATGGGCGGTCGTACCGGAGGTTGGGTGGGGGAGGGGGGAGGATTCGAATGCCGCGAGGAAACACGTCCTGCAAGTGGGAACACGGTTGAATGGCGTGGAGTAGGCTGAGTGGCTGCTCAACAGTTTGTGGTGGGCAGCTGCTCGGCGGTGTGTGGTGGGCAGCTGCTCAGCGGTGTGTGGTGGGCAGCTGCTCAGCGGTGTGGCGTGGGCGGCTGCTAAGCGGTGTGGGTGGGCGGATGCTCAGCGGTGTGTGGTGGGCAGCTGTTCAACGGTGTGTGGTGGTCAGCTGCTCAGCGGTGTGTGGTTGGCAGCTGCTTAGCGGTGTGTGGTGGACAGCTGCTCAGCGGTGTGTGGTGGGCAGCTGCTCAGCGGTGTGTGGTGGGTTGCTGCTCATCGGTGCGGGTGGGCGGCTGCCCGACGGTGCGGGGTGGGTAGCTGTTCAGCGGTGTGTGGTGGCAGCTGCTCAGCGGTGTGTGGTGGGCAGCTGTTTAGCAGTGCGGGGTGGGCGGCTGTTCAGCAGTGCTTGGTGGGCAGCTGTTCAGCGGTGTGGGGTGAACTTGAACAGCTAGTGGACGGTGCAATGTGAGTAGCCGCTGGGGGAAATGGGATGAGCGGCGTGGGGTGACTGCTGAGGGAATCGGGGATCGCTCCACTTTATATATATATATATATATATATATATATTTTTGTATATACTTTATGTTTATATATATATATATTTACATAGATACTTTATATATATATATATATATATATATTTATATATATATATATATATATATATATGTGTGTGTGTGTGCACGAAGTTAGGAAGCAAGTTTTTCTAGAAACATGCATCCCTCAAAATGGCAGCATATCTAACGTTGACGTTCTTTTTAAATAAACATCCAAGTCTCCAAATTAATCACCTCTCATGATGAGAAACTCTTAAGAAGGGTGCCAAGCAGGATGTGAGGAAAGAAAAACACCGTCCTTTGGTTTTAGAGACTCATGTCTAACACGTCAAAAGATTTGTGGTCACAGAAAACAGCTGTGGATGACTGCCATACAGTTCCTCTTTCCCCCTTTTAGGGAACCAAACGTCTTAAGGGGGAGATCTACCGAAAATATCTGTTCCATATTTTTACCGTGGCCATGTCCCTTCAGAAGCATGGCAAAGCCCTAAAACGTGTGAGTGGCGGGGAAGCTCATTCAGCATCAGCTCAAAAGTCGCTCATTTGAGCGACTTTTACTGCAGGATTGCGTTGACAGTTCGGATCAAAGCCATTTGGAGCCAGCCGATGCAAACACTTGCCGTTAGCAGGCTCCTCCCGGCACGTTTGTACGATACTGACCATGGGGGTGGTTTGGCTCAGCTGTCGGTGGTTTGGACAGCCTTCAGCACCGTGTCTGGTATCGGGTATCTCGATGTGGCAGCGGCAATAACAGCGCTAATGCGCCTGGTGAGTTATTTCTAGCCTTCGTGCTCGGTAAAAGTTAAAGAAACCTTTCGCCTAAACCGTCTGTTTTTGGATTCTCTGTGTTAACGTCATGAACTGCGCATTGGGTGTTAGGATGAAGGAGCTTCCATAATTTGGGTGTTGGGGCATTAAAGCATTCCGTATCAATAGCTATTCTGGCATCTGTTTATTGGGAAGGGTTGCGCACATTCAGGACATGGTTTGTCCCCCGCACCTTAGGTCCTTCTATCGTATGTTTGCCCGCTGCCATCAAGAGCGGTAAAAACATTGTCATGTCTTGTCTAAATGATTGCTGGAGATATGCGTTTAACCAATGCCTTCTGATACATTTAAGGCAGGTTGTCCAATGATCCCTTCTGCTATCCTCCTTACAAATTTGTGGAGAACGGCACCCATTAGTTGTGCTGCAGACTGTTCCTTATCCCCCCCCCAAAAAAACTACCCGCTGCCCTGACATAATTGCATCCTCTCCGTTTTCCGTGGTCTTTGTCTCATGCCTTATCACAGCGTGCCAGGCGCCAGGCCCTCTGGAAACTGTAAGCCGCTGCTGCTCTTGTGTTCCTCTTAAGTCGTCGGGTGCCTCTTATTCCCGATACGCGACGCAACGCCCTCCCCATTACTATGCATTGAGCGGTATCAATATGTATGTTAATGCCCCTGAGATAGCCTGTCGACTGCAAGCTCAACAACCAAGCGCGATGATAGAGCCGCCACTACACAACCGACACAGCACAGCTGGCACGGCTCACCAGCCGGGCGGCACAGCGTAGCCAGCACAGCTCACCAGCCGGGTGGTACGGCACAGCCGGCACAGCTCACCAGCCGGGTGGTACAGCACAGCCGGCACAGCTTACCAGCCAGTCGGCAAAGAACAGTCTGCACAGCTCACCAGCCAGGCGGCACAACACCATCGGCACAGCTCACTAGCCGGGTGGCACAGCACAACCGGCACAGCACACCAGCCGGGCGGCACGGCGTAGTCAGCATAGCTCACCAGCCGGGTGGTACAGCACAGCCGGCACAGTCGACCGGGAGGCACAGTATGACCGTCAGAGAACAGGCAATCGGTCAAACACGCAACCAGTCACACACGCAGCGAGATTCAGCCACACATAGGCACAGCCAGCTACCTGAGCACACACAGGTAGCTACACGAACACACAGACAGCCACACACGTAGCCAGCCACATACGCAGCCAGCCACATCCACAAACACGCACAGCCAGCCACACGCGCTACCAGTCACACACACACACACATGCACACAAATGCACAAACATACATCTACACACACACATATACACACACACACACACACACACACACACACACACACACACACACACACACACACACACACACACACACACACACACACACACACACACATACATACATATATATATATATATATATATATATATATATATATATATATATATATATACATGCCACACATACGAACAGCCAGCCACACACGCAAGCAGCCACAAACGCAGTCAGCTGGTACAGCAGAGACAACATAGCCAAGCGGGTGGCACAGCGTTTGCTGCGAAGCTGGATCTCTAAGGTACTAATGTTTGCCGTGGTGAGAGTTGTGCTGGCTTTGAGTGCATGACTATTTTTACGTCTTGCAAGGCTGTATTGTCAGGCTAGTCAGTCTGCACATTTTCCTCAGTACCTATGAGCTGCAAGTACAACCAGCTTCAGGTGCTTGGCACAAAATCAAGCACGTACAATGAGCTGTAAGGCCATTTCTTTTTCAAACCCTGACTGATGCGGATGAGACAAAATTGACGATTGCCACAAAGGCTTGTGCTGCTGGTATGTTGCTTTCATCATCACCGATGTGCGGCAATGGACAAGCTGAGGATGCACTGCTGGTTTGCTTACGATTCTGCTGTGGGTGTTGTCAGGCAGCGCAAAAGCACCATGATTTATGCTTAGTAAATGCCCGATTGCAACGTGTCGTGCAGAACATGACGTCATCGTTCTCTTCCCCTAAATGGAGCCGTTCCACATTTGTATGAGATTTTGAAGTGAGGTAGCTGTGACACGGCCAGTCTGGCAGCGATTCTGACGCCATGAAAACGTTTCATGACTTAAACGTAATCAAACGATGGCGTATTCCTGAGCATAGTTACAAAAAGTTAAATCGTAACATTTTCAGCAGTCTTTTGCACTTAGAAGTGTACCAATAGCTGCAAAAAACCTTTTCCATCGTATCTGATGTTTGCCTAAATGTATTTAACTGTAGAACAGACCCTTTAGAGAACATTTTAAAAATAATCCCAAGATTAAAGAAGACTAACTTTGTTGCGTTCTGTGATATTATGAATCTGATATTACCGTACCATCTGGTTACCTCAGTTCAGAAACTCAAGCCTGCAAGCTTTCCCTTTCATTACGAACTTGTCGAACATTCAACTAATTGGGCGAAAAGCAACATTATTTCGACACGGCCAAAGTCAGCTATACTGGGCTGACTTTAAAGTACGTATGCGTGCTCGAGATTCGGTCATCAGTCACAGCTATCTGATTCCTGTAACGCCAATGTAAAATCGGCAAACATCTATGAGCGAGCAGTTTTCTCATCTTTACTGGCCCCGCAAACGTCACCTGAACACCGGCTATGCCGGCCCCTGGGTGCTACTCCGCAACTAAAAGCAAGGCGGCGCCGATCATCCCTCGTAAAAACAACATCCCGAATAGTAGAGGTGTAGTTTCCCATTCAGTTGGAGAGTTACAACCTCTCAAAGGTGATAAAAATGTGAGCCAAATCCGGGGAGCAGCTTAGGTGTTTGTTGTTTTTTTTATTCTTCACCGCCCCTCCCCCCCCCCCCACGACCTACTTTGCCACTGGCCGATAGGTATCATCGGATGTCGGTGCGATTAACCATGAATTGGGCAACTCTGGTCATTGCGGTCAAATCAGCGTGCTTTAGCATTTCTTTGCACCTCAGCAACTGCGCGTGCTGTGCTACGGCGAAGGTATTTTGCAGGTAAACTTTTTGCAAGGCAGATCGCATATGATGTGTCTTTTGAAAGTTAAAGTGGTCCCAGAAATTCCCAGCTCGGTAACGATAGTCCTAGCGCATATAATATCGGCCAACTAGCGCAGTACAACAGAAAGGACGATTGAGTTGAATAGCTGCTGTCAAGCCGTATGACATACGCTCCAAAGCGGTCTGCAGCGCGACGTGTGAAATCAAGTTACAAGTTTCCTCGATTATCATGACTGCCAGGGAGGCCGTGGTGGCGCGTGCATGTTGGGCTTGAACAGTGACACATCTATTTATTTAAACAGAACGACTCCGCCAGGGTGCATGCTTTCCAGAAGGTTGTGGCTTATGATATCGTTGCAACTATTGGTCGCCGCCTGGTGCAGCTTTGAGCAGCAAGAGGAGCAACAAGTCAGCGCTTGTGCTGCATTACGTTAGCTGTTTATCGATCCGTCATTTTCCTGGAATTTCACAGGAACGAAACGCAGGCATCTCTATTCGATTAACAGGGAAAAGAAAAATTTTCTCGTCGCAGCAAAATTGCACAACAGGCAGATGGAAACCAGGCCACCTTCTCGATGACCCTGCGTAGCGACGACGCGAAACCGGCCCTGTTTGACAGACTGACGAGTACGCTGGCACTCGAGGAGCAGCCTGCCACGCGCGCTCGAGCGTGAACCATCGATTCGTTCTGGAAGCGTTTTGTTATCACTGATTTCGAATGTTTTGCATGGGTGGCCTCGGGTTCAGAGTGCTTCCTAAGTGAAGCTTACCCTGAGCCCACGACCCCATGTGTAACAGCATGTGTAATGGTGCTTTGGTCTGGGCCCTTGCTGCCGGCTGGACTGCGCAGGGTTTCACTGTGCTGTGCTGCGCAGGGTTTCACTGTGCTGTTCACTGCGACGCTGTGCTGCGTCACGGACGCACCGGGTCTGGGTTGGCGCTTGTTGACCCGTTGTCAGGTGACCTGTCTGTGTCAGTCAGGCCGAGCAACAGACCCGCTCTGTCACTGGCTCACAGTGCCGCTGCATCATGGGTCCGGCACCATTCCCCAGAGCAGGGAGAAGGTAAATATGAAATGATTGTGATATTAGAACATCGCAGTCTAGGTCGATGCGGGTTTGTAATCAAATGAGCAGTGTTAAGCGAATATCCGTCCTACAGACTAGCGAACCGTTGCTGTCAGGTCCATTGGTGTGACAGTATTGACCAGGAGGTGACCAATGCCAACTTTTGAAACCGCTCTGGGAAGCACCACAATACTTCATAATCTGACGGTTGTGCCCACGTTAAATATTCAGGTGTACAGTGCCGGACAGTCCTCAGGTACACTCAGGTGCCCTGTAGTCCTGTCACCAATGCCGGCACGAAATGTTTGCGTATCCCGGCGTACCTTGGTTATGTCGACCGGAACGTAAATCATTACAAATTCATTGATTTCGTCGACCGAATCTCCTTGACCTGGCGGGATTTAAACCCGGCTAACGACCGCGGCAGGCGTTCCTCCTACTTTTCGCATAGCCGCGATAGTCTCAGCTGGTGTTCGAAGTTCCCATTCCAGTCGACTGGCGCCCATCGCTGCGAGTCCGAAGTCTGCCCAACGCGCCACACACCGGAGACTTCCGCGCCGCAAATGTCTTAATGAAGTGGATAGGGGAATGAAAAATAGTACTGAAAGCATGATCCAGTCGTCGGTTTCTGGACTGTTTGGCTGAAGGGAATAGCGAGAATGAAGGCCGGTCCCAGGTGGGGAGTGGGCGAGAAGAGGGTGAAATAAAGAGTATAACCACACAGCAGAATGACAGCATGAACACGTGCCGTTTACATCCTGTCGATGACGATCAGGCTTGAGAAGACCAGTCCTGGAGACAAAAAGTCCTCATCTGGTCGTAGTGGTGTGTGTTGCATCTTTTTGGTGTTCCCTCTATTTCTTCCCTCTCAGTTGAGAACGACGTGAGACCGAAAAGTTGTGTTTCTATTACTCCTGCTCCGCCTCTTTGTCATCATCTCACTTTCAGACCCCATTTCCTATATCATCTCATCCTCAGCCCCTAACTCCGCCCAACTCAGCCGGTGACGCACTTTGCTAGGACCGGTGATTTTCACTTAGTCATAGATGCAATGTACCCATTTTCAAAAGCCTTGCCAACGAGTAAGCAATCAGTTATTTCATTATACATTTGACCCGAGGTGCGCCCTTTGGTGACTGCTGTTGATTTGTGACACGCGCAGCAGGAATGTGTCCGTGCCGTGCGCGGATGTCTCGTTTGGCTTGAGTGCAGCATCCGGCTGGGGGGCGGCGGTGCGCACATTCAGTTTGAGCGCAGCATCCGGCCGTGCGCACATGTGGCCTGCGCGCGCGTGCCGCGTGACCTGATTGACGAGGGCACCGGGGATTGCGGTCACGCCAAAGTCATTCGTCGTTGAAGGTTTCTCGACAATTTAATTACGGCGTAGATTGAAACTGGACAGCACATGATGCATATGTTTGCATGAATGGCACTCGATTGTAAAGGATTGCCAGCAAGAATTCACGTTTTCCAAAATGACGGCATCACAACATGAAGTTACATGATGTTGCTCGCAGGTTGCGCTTCAAGTCAATCTCACGCAAACCATCAAATACGGAAATGACCAACATCTCCCACGCGCTGGCCGAAAACTTCACCAACATGTAAAAATGATGATGTCGATCTTTACCAGACGTCACGCCTACGACAGCAATGGTTCGCCACTATGTGACGCTGGCCGATCATTAGGCGCTGTGGTGCCTGGCTGTTGAAGGGCGCGTTAGTTCAAGGCCATTTGGCGCCCCCGACAGTCAGTCTCGGTCGGTATTTACAGCCGCCCGCAGCAACCTTCGCCTGCGTTCGCACCACCCGGAGCTCTTGTTCGCCTTGTCAAGCACCACACAGTACCGACGGTCCTGGCTGAATGCCATTTTCCGTTAGACAACGCGCGGATGACTTCATGCACCAAGCAGGTGCGATGCTGCCGAGGAGGGGAGGATTGCGTTCCCAATCATTTTGAAACTGTTCAGCCCTGGCATTTTGCAAAGCGAACCTCCCCCAGTCCCCAGTCCCAACCAGCCTCGAATTATCACCCGTTGGCACTGATCTTGGTACCAGGAGCATGCTTGTGCGGAGGATGCTCACGGTTTTGACGGGTCAACACACGCCGGGGCGCTTGGCGGTCGGGCGGCGCAGGAAGAGGCGTCTAGAGCGGAAGACACGCGTCTGACTAGACGCCGGGCGCCGTCACATGCCGCCCGTTTTCCCGAAGGCCGCCGGCGCGGCACGAAAACAAACGGTGGCGCGACGTGCCGGCCGGCGGGGCCCCGTTGGCGTCCGGGCCCCGTCGGCGTCTGGGGCTCCGCCGGCGTCCGGGCCCCGCCGGCATCCGGGCGCCGTCGGTGTCCCGGCCCCGCTGGCGTCCCGGACCTGCCGGCGTCCGGGGCTCCGCCGCCGTCCGGGACCCCCTCACCGCCCGGGGCCCCGCCGGCGCTCCGGGCCCCGCCGGTGCCGGCGAGCTGGCGGCTTTGGTGAGGCACGTCAGCTAGCCGCCTCCACCGGCTTCCCGCCGCGGAGGTATCCAACAGCCGACTGGTGCATGGCGAGGGGGGTCAGACCGCTTAATCAAAGCGCTTGTAGCAGCTGTTATCATTTGAGTTGTTTGGGAACAATGAATTGTTGTGCTTTGAGCTTAGGAGCGTGATGTGTGCTCTTGAACTTGTGTCACGAGACGGAACAGCGAACGGAATTCGATTGCGTAACAGCAGTTTTCTCAGAGCAGCCGTCAAACACGCTGCGATTTGTCAAAGCTGATTCGCAAGTGAAAAACGACCAGACGATCTCATGTGAAAATGCCAGCTTAAAGAATTGTCAAAAATCGTTAATGTAATCAAAATATGTAAATGTTTGGATCAATGCGACTCAAGTTCCATATTCTTGTAATATCTCCCAGCTTCCTAGGAGTTCTCTGCTTACATCGTAATGCCTCTGCAACGCTTTCGCTGAACGTGAATCCAATGCGAGATGATTACCGAATCGTGGCTCTCTCATTATCGCAACGTCGCAGTTTGTAATTTTTGGGCCGACGGCGAGGCGTGCATTTGAAATGATAATTTTTGTTGGTCTGGAAATTAAAAAACTTTCTGGTAATCAAAGCTGCTTCAAAAAGCTGAGCATTCGCCTGAAAGCCTGCTTTTTGTGAGTACATTAACAAACTACACTAGAGTTCGGCAAAACCCGCCGATTGTCATCACTTCAAAACTATTTTTAAGGGACTGCGGCGCACGTCGTCACATCCCTTGTATGGAGCACGCATTGGCCATGTTAGAGCTCAGGAGCTCATGGTCCAGGCAGGGCTCGAACCCGGGCCGCCGTGTGAGACTCCAAGGCGCCATTTCGAAGCTATGCAGTAATTTAGGGAGTCACAAGACGGTGAATAATGTAGCATGCAGGCTAGCTTTACCTGGGCAAAGCCTTGCACCGCAGAATTACCATATTCTAATAATTCCTGGGGATTTATAACGAGAACTCTCCAAAAAGCCGCTCACTTTATCTATGCTGTATCCATGGTTTCATCGCGTTTGTAAGAAAAACATGCTGAATGTAGATGGATTAGACAAGCAGTGCTTATGCCTTGGAAGAAAGGCCAAAAGTAAAGGCAATATATTTGGTTTTGAAGCTTTTGTAGGCTTCATCTTTTGCTTTTGCTTTTGTAGGCCGTGTTTCTGCTTCATCCGCCACCGCTGGCGTGACGGATCGCGGCGTGTCATGACTGTGTCATGACCGTGCTGCTGTCGGGCGGGCATGAAGTCTGATTCAAAGATAGAGATGTTTAGCGCGACTGAGTAGACCCCTCAATCACGACAATATTCATAGCCGAGCGAGCTGAGTCAGCCCAGCGCCGCCTGCCAGCTGGCGATGCTCCTGAGCACCGTGAACGTTACCCAGCTGACTCATAGCAACTCACGTCCTGTACCGCGACGCGTATGTGCCCAGCAGCACCCAGCCCCAAAGAGGACGTTGTCCAGCTCCAAGCAGGACGTTGCCCAGCCCAAGCAGCCTCTGCCAAGCCCCAGCGCTGCTGGCCACGTGCAGTCGGCCATGCGGCTGGCTCCTGACCTGGTCGCCACGCGCGGCGCCGCCGAGGCGACCCGAGGTCGGCGGGGCTGCAGTCGGGCCGCGCGCCCAGTTCCGGGAGGCGACATTACACATGCCACCCGGCCCGTCCGGCCGCCCGCTCCCGGCTGAACTTTCCGATAGGCCGCCGTCCCAGACAGACTTCCGGTAGCCGGAATGGAATAACCTTTAGCGAGCGAGCCCGCCAGCTGCTAGGCGCCAGGAGGCTGGGGGCTACAGCGGGACCTTTCTGCGACCAACGCCGGGCTGCAAACTGACTAATTGGGCGCACCTACGCCTGGCTGTAGTGCTGAATCTGTGTTAGAGGGAGAGTTCCATATTTCTGTGGGGTTTTGAGCTGACGTAGTCGTCTCGAAGACGTTTCGGCGTTGTTCACAATCTTGCATTTCTTAAGACATAAGCCCCTCTAGTTTCTGGGCTACACGCCCGCGGAAATGGGGCAAAGGTTATCGGAGAGAGTATTTCAGTTACACTGACAGCCATGACGTCATAATAACGCCATTCAAATCCTGTCATTCCATAGGCCATACGGCGATGAAGGACAAGAAAAATATAATTGTCGATGTATTAATATCTGGCGTTTCTTGAGCGCGATTTTCAGATATAACGGCCGTCAGTTGGCTCTGAATCAACGTTGTGCATCGTACGATGACGTCATCAAGCCTTGAGGCGTAGAAGAGCACATCTACTACGCAGATAATTGTGTTGTCTTGAGCGGTCTTTTTCACTTAAAAGGTCTACCAATGGTCATAAGAGGGTTTGTATCATATCTGGTTCTTGCTTCAACATCTTCAAATGTGGAACATTCTCTTTAAATGTCATATGTCTGGCAAACAGAATGTCTGCATGTCTAGCGCTGAAGAAGGGGTCGGAGCTGGTGACGGCGACGGCAGGCATGTGTCTCCAGTATCTCCTGAGCGAGCAAGCGGCGCCATGTCACGCACGTGAAAACTTGCAAGACGGGGCATGGAAGTTGACTGCGGCGCTCCAACGGAGGGCGCTGTTCGGTGGCATGGTCGGCGCTGCCGTCCGCGGGATTACCGGCAGGGGTACCCACGGGGTACCGGCGAGACTCGGTACATAAAGATATTGCACGCGGCGCTGCAAAAAACAAAAACAAATAAAATAAATGCGAAGCGTTCCGCGCATCTTGTGAGGTGGTGGGACAAAATAATTGAATATTGGCGATGGTGTTTAATGTCTGGCATCTGCGCCAAAGGGATCTGCTGGATTGTCTCCGCATGTGCCGCACCGAACGCGTATGCGACGGCGACGGCCACACTGCTGCAAGTGGCAGCGAGTGAGAGATAATCAACAGGTTCGCACTCCGTGGTTTTCCCTGCCCGGCCGTGATGCCGAGTCGCAAACATCAGCCGGCGGCGTATGCGGTGCTGAAGCCGCAGGCGAACGCGGCCTGACCAAGGACTCGGCGTCGGGGTGCAGCCCTGCTGATTGTCAAGGAGCTCTGCTCGAACTCAGCACCCTGGCAAGCAAGTCGACCGAGGCGGGTTCTGTGCTGTAAGGCCGGATCGTGCAAGCTCGTCACCGACAACGAGATCAAGATTCCTACAGCGCAAACGCGACGAAAAACAAGCCTGCGGCGCCATCTGACACCGGGAAAGAGACGACTTGTAGTTCATATCACTCGACGCTATCGCAAAGAATTTCTCTGCTCACCACGTAAATGCTGTGGAGGCCTATGTGGTGGCCGTAAATGCTTGGTCGGTCGGTGTGAACTGCGCCCGTTCTATGAAGCCATGAGAGATATAATCCGACGAGGACGACCCACGGACGACTCACGCGGACCTAGGCAGGGGCAGTTCCGTTCCTGTGCAATATAGTATGGAACGATGCTGCTGACGACGATATTGGTATTTTGTGAGCACGTCGCTACAGCAAGTATTTTGCTGTATGGAGTGATGCTGGAGATCACTGCGCTAACGTCGACGAAGAAAAAGAGAATCCATGTCATATGGCGTTCCATGTGCATGCCTGGGAAGCCAGGCCAGTGGGGATCAAAGAATGCCTGATGGCGACTTCAAAGGAGGTGTCCCAAAAGGATCAAAGGCTCGTGTGAGAGTGATGGTCAAGTCTCCTCGAGCTCTACTCTCTCTCTCCCTTCTCTCTCTCTCTCTCTCTCTCTCTATCTCTCTATCTCTCTCTCTCTTCTTCTCTCCTCTCTTCTCTCTCTCTCTCTCTCTCTCTCTCTCTCTCTCTCTCTCTCTCGCACACACACATGTTCAAAACGGCAAACTCAACACCTTTCCTCTGGAACTCACCCAAACGCGTGTTCAGACTACGCCAATGTCTTGGAAGTATTGGGCGACAGCGAGACGGGCACAACGCAGTCTCATCGAGGCCATTTCAAACATTTGTAGCTGTGTGAGTGTCGTAACGTATTATATTTCACGGCTTTTCACCAAGTACGTCAGTTTTACATAAATTAAGTGAGTTTGACAGATCTGGCATGTTCATCTAAACCTTTTTTACATATGCTTACTTAACTCCATATCTGCCTGAACGTAACAATCAGAACGTCAGTACCAGCGGTTCGCCAATAGTTTGATCTGAGTGAAATCAAACATAAGAACGAATTGGACATGACAAGACCAGGTAAGAGCAATGATCGGGATGAGAGCGTTGATCTGAATGAGATCAAGCACTTGAACGATAGCTAATGAAGATAAAACCCATTTCTCGCCGCATCTTTCGCTCTATCATGTCACATTGGTACGCTATTGATGTGTAACAAACTGTATGTATTCGATGTGACTTTGAATCGTGCGACAAACAGCGCGTTGCCTTCTCAAATGGATGTCAGTAATAGACCTCAAGCATTACCGGAGTAAATTCTACCTCGAATGCGCTCGCTTATGCCAGTCCACATGATATCCTATGATATATTGAAGACGCTCCGAACACCGAGGCTTAACACAACAGCTCCGAATTCAACATCACGTTTTCTAATGAGGCGTAGGATGAATTGGGTCGGCGTCGTGTTCTCGGACTATCGAAAACCGGTGGCGATAAAAAACATCGACTCGCTTTTCGATCGCACTGACGCCGCCGGATCGAGTGAGAGTGCGCAGCGCTGCGATGCCGCGCGGCAGGGGGCTTCGCGACACGGGGGGGGGGGGGGGGCGCAGACTCGTCCCGACCAAGCTGGCCTCCCGAACTTTAATCACCGCGGGCGTACCGGCGTGTAAGCGTCGGCTGCAACGACCGACGCGGCGCCGGCGACGGGTCGGCGAGGCCGGCTGCAGTCGACACCGGCGGTGGCTCGGAGCGGCGGCGGCAGAAACTGCGCACATATGTGGCGGATGTGCAGCCCCCGCGGGGTTATCAGTGGCCGGTCGTCGCTCAATCGGCCGACCTTGGACGGTGGCCGCTGGCTCGGCTGGAGCCGCCGGGGTGGTGCCCCCTGCCGGCACCGCTCCAGCCACGTGCCGGCGCGCTGGCAGGTAGTGCGCCTGTCCGTCATCACCTGCCACCACGTAACCGCTGGCGGCAACCGATACAGCGCCGCCCGTGTTTCACTGGTCGATCGTTGAAACGTTGTTTTGACGTCTGAAGCCAGCGCCCACAGGCACAGACGCGCGCGTTAATCATTTCCTCTGGCGATCCGATCTTGCCTCCGTCCAGCCGGACTCCGCTCGTCACTGGTGACGCGCAGCAGCGGCTGAGATCAGCCAGCTCGGAGCCGGCACGTGACATGGATGCGACACAGACCTCCGTCCAGCCGGACCCCTCGTCACTGGTGATGCGCGGCAGCGGCTGGGGTCAGCCAGCTCGGAGCCGGCACGTGACGTGGGTGCGACACAGACCTCCGTCCAGCCGGACTCTCCTCGTCACTGGTGACGCACGACAGCGGCTGAGATCAGTGGAGTCGCTGACTCGCTGGATCAGTGGAGTCACTGGCTCGCCGGCCCAACAGAGCGTCCTTGCGGTTCCTTGTCTGCGGCCCGTTGAAGCCTTGTTCGTGGTCTTCTCCCGTGCGATGAAGGATCGTGAAATGGTCAAGCGTTTATTATTCCTGTCATCCCAAGACGATCCGGAGCGGGTGCTGTAACATGCGGATGAGAAAATAAGCCAAGTAAGATTCAATATGTGGTGCCACGTTTGCGGGACACTGAGCTTTAGTCCCACTGTGGCTGAACTGTAAACCGCGACTCCAAGCACGCCGCTTTTCCAGAGAGACAACGCACCAACATCTGAGCCAAGTCTGGCAGCCAGTATAACAGCCCAGCTCAGTCAGACTGCCGCTTAACGAAATGTGCGATATGTAACAACTGTTTGGGGAGCAGTGTGTGCGTCAGCGGCGAGGCGCTTCATTTCGCCGAAGCCACGTTCCGATTCTGTGCACTTGGCAACTCATACCAGGTCGGATTCAGCTTCGTGGAAAGTGCTTTCAAAACAGGTTAAAAGTGAACCGAGCTATTTACGCACCCCTTGTGAAGCACTCGCCGTCCCTAGGCGGCACGAGCTAATAAATTCCACGGCAAAGCGTGATTAATGCTGGTCCACTTCCAGACGCGCCAACGAATGCCAGAGCGGCGTGAGCAGATAGCATGCCCCGGGGCTGCCGATCTGGTTGACGGCTGCGTTTACACAGTTCAGTAGCTCGACATCTCAGGCGGCCTTGAGATTCCAGGCAGCTCGAAGCGCTGCATGTTTACGCCAGCCGG
The DNA here is from genome assembly GCF_011947565.3 of Pollicipes pollicipes. Taxonomy (NCBI): domain Eukaryota; kingdom Metazoa; phylum Arthropoda; class Thecostraca; order Pollicipedomorpha; family Pollicipedidae; genus Pollicipes; species Pollicipes pollicipes. Next base: position 40,238,874 of record NW_023597034.1, on the reverse strand, counting down.
CGACAGGAAGCCTGTGCGACGTCGCGTTAGCTCCCCAGCCGGCTGCGGTTATCAACAAACAGCGCGGGCCAGCTAACGCATGTCGTATGGAAACGTCTGATCTGCTTGCTAGGCCCGCGAACCCCGCGTCCGCTCTCAAAGGGGTGTACCCGCAGAGTAACCCCTCCCCTTCCCTTTGCCGCATGCACCTGCAACCCCTGCCAAATTTATGGCTCGCATCAGGGGTGCAGTTTCGCAAAATGAGCTGGAAGGTGGGCAGTAAAAATGACGCAACCAAATCCCAGAATACGCCAACAAACTGAGTTTGGCCAACTTTTCTCTCAAGGTTGGGGAAAGCTGCAGGGCCTTTTTAACATTAAAAGTCCGGGAAACATGCCCCGCGGTTGACAAATCCTCTCCCTCCCCCCCCCCCCTCATTATTCAGATATCCCCCACCCACTGTTGTTCTATCTAGCTACCTTCTTTTGGGGGCTGGTTGCGTCATTTTTTACCGCTCAGCCCCCCCCCCCCCTCCAGCTCATTCTGAAAAAGTGCGTCCCTGGTACCTCTAGTTGACAATAGCTGAAGTCCGCAGATTCCGCTGCAAGTTCTGTGTATGTTGATGTTGCGGACTGTAGAGACATCTCTGGTGAGCTCTTTTTACCCGCGCTTGGCACCTGTGAGGTTAGAAGTGGCAGCGCTAGCCGGCAATATCGGTCTTACTGCAAGATCTGCAACAGGTTCTGCAACCAAGCTGCAAGACTAAGCGTGCTTTAAAAGACCGATAGTTTAAATTTATAGGAGGCACGAAAACGCTCTATATTTCTTCCGTCATACCTCTGACAGGCAACATGGAAAAATATATCAAAGAGGGCGGAAAAAATTAATAAGGGGCACTACGAAGAGCAGCTAAGATCTATCACCTTTAAAAGAGTGAATGGATTATACAATTGAACTTGCCATCATGGATCTGAGAATGGACCTCTGTCATTGCCAGACACCGGACCAAATCCAGTGATGTTTGAGCCATATCATCACCGTAGTTGGATTTTCTAAATTTGCATACTCTTCTTGACTTCGCCACTTGGATTCCGGGCGTAACGACTCGGTGATATAGCAATGACGACGTGATGATAATGCATTGTGTCTGTTGCGACTTCGTTATCGTGTGAATACTGTTTTCGCATTTGTGTCCTATCGAGCATTGAAACATTCTGGAATTTCAACAGGCACATTGCATTATCACCATGAGGGACGAGTACAGAGAGCGCATCAGGTTGTACTCGAAGCTCCCTAACGTCATAACTACTGCGGATAGGGTAAATATTATTATATCTACAGACAGCTGCAGCCTTGAGCTACTCATATAGTCGTAAATGTTTGGAAAGCACGTTATCGCTGTTTGGCCAATGTTTTTTCTTCAAAGTAGCCATGAATTGCAGGAAAGCGTTTTAAACGTCAACAAATACATACCATAGTCATACTTGAATCAACAAGTGCTTTAGGTACATACACACATACTTGAATCACTCAACTAACGTGCAGAAGCTCCCTCCTACCTTCCAATGTACTTCCGACCGCATACGTGCACGTGGCTTTGGATAATCGCGTCAAATAGGTGTTTCGCATATCGTTGAAATATATAGCGATGGGTGTAAGACTGGATCAATCTAAATTCTGCGCTGCGTGGTGGGACGTACATGTACAGCATATGCTGCAAAACATTCGACGTCTGCTTGCCAAATATTTCGGTCTGGCGCGATATTTTTTCTAAGAAGCTGAACGGTTCGTGTACGTCAACTGTGCATGTGGCGTGTTGTGTCAGCTGTGCATGGGGAATGTTGTATTGACGATACCATGTGCCGGCAATATGTCAGTGACTGATGTACTGTCGATGATGGTCTGACATGCTCGGCATGACCTGTCGTCGTCCAGAACACAAGCCGGTATTTACATCACCTGTGCCGACGCCCCAGTTCCATCTGAGCAACCGAATGCGAGGCGGCAGCAGCCGTATATTAACACTGGTAGCTAACAAATCGATCTTAAACTATCTTTGTATTGTCTTTTGTTAAAATACTTTGTCGTCGTTGTGAGGATTTTTTCATTTTACCTTCAGAGGTGTGTCCAAAGAGATAAAGAGCTTCATTTGGGGTTTGCCATGCGGGGCATACACAGGGTCGGTGCCATCAACTTTTTGTAGGGGGGGGGGGGAAGAAGGGGTCGTAAAACCATCACGGCGTATGAATAAAAGAGATGGATGAGAAAGCAAGCGTTCAATAACGGGCGTTGTCCTAAACGATCGTTGCTATGTAAAGTCTTGCGCCTTGCACTGCACCACCGTAAGGAGCCGGGGTGTGGACGCCGGGGACCGAGGCAGGAACTGAGACCTAAATATATATATATATATATATATATATATATATATATATATATATATATCTCTCTCTCTCTCTCTCTCTCTCTCTCTCTCTCTCTCTCTCTCTCTTTCTGACAATGCAGCATGTTCCCTGTAGCGTTAACTAGAAAGAAATGATCCAAATGGCAATCTCCCTCTCTCTTCCAATTTCGAAACACACCCCTTGCTCCAAGCCAGCAAAAATGTACTTTCACATCATCGTGACTTCTTTTCAGCACATTACATGGTATCAGCTAGGCCAGTTGGCCATAGAGGTGTATCGGCGTGGCTTTCCTGTTGCAAAAGCGTCGTATGGCGCTATTTCGGGTGATTCAACCGCGGGTTATGCTATGGCTTGGGCGCTCGATTAAAAAAAGTATTTTTCCTGATTATCGAAAACTACTAGCAGAGAGTAAGTGGGGCAAGATACAACAGTGGCAAAGAAACTATTCCAGCAGTATGCTGCTTGCGGATCACAGAGCTCACATATTCCGTCCGTTCACTCTGTCCATGCAAATAGCAGTTGCACCTGAGGAGTTAAGAATATTGCATTGTGTTACGTGTGCTATTCAAGATAAGCTTCTTCTGATAAAAACAGTAGCAAAAACAATATTTACACTAGTGTAGCATCCATATGTTGTTTATATCACCTAATTCAGCCTTTAAGGGAATGTTTCACATTTCAACATATTGAAGCAAGCATCAGATATGTCACAAGCTCACTGATAGCTATTAACATACTTCTGAGCAGAAAATACTGCTCAAGACAACACAAGTTCTCTGTTTAGCAAATATGCTCCACGATTCATCATTGTTTTATTACGTTTTAGTACCTTACACAACGTTGATTGAGAGCCCATTGAGGCTATTACACTTTATCTTGAAATCGTGCTCACGAACGCCAGATATAAATGTCGTGACCATTATATTTTTCTCGGCATTGATCACCGCATGGCTTATGGAATGACAGAACTTCATGACGTTATTATGACGTCATGAATGCGAAAGTGACGTGGAAATACTCTCCCCGAAATACGCTCCCCATTTTCGCGGGCGTGTAGCTCATAAACTATAGATATTTAGGTTTGAGGAAAGACAGGGCTATAAACTGCACTGAAAGGTCATCAAAATCGCTATTTCAGTTCAAAACTCCATACAAATGTGAAACGCTCCCCTTCAAATATATGTTCGCGGAGGCACGTAGAACACTGATTACATTCGGCCGGTATCGGCAAGTACTACCGAGCAATCTCTGGATGTCCTGGTAGTGTCGTGTTAGTACTTGTAGCGATGCAATCCTATGCCCATATAAGGGAGCTTCATCATGTTAAAAATATGGAACATAGTCCCCAAGTGAAAATCTGTGCGAAGAATACATTTGTCCCGCAAGAGGGGTGTTAAGATATAAGGACTGCCCCCTGAACTATCAGAAGGTAGAGGCAATCCGCAGCACGAGGCAATGGGTGACCTTTATTGCAAACAAGGTCATATAAGAGGTACAACAATCGCCATATTTGGGCGACGACGCACTTACATTTATCTGAAGTGAAATTTTTGTGCAGGCCCCTTGTTTCTTTTCTTTGAGGTACATACAAATGTAAAGTTCTTGTTTCGTTTCTGTTACAAAACATGCAGCTCCTATCAATTGAAAGAAAATACCGACTATTGTGGGACAAATTACACGTGACATGGACGAGCCCAATATTGGGAGAAGACAGCTCGATAATGGGGTGGCCATGAACCCCGCAAAGACATGCCGTTTTTTATCTCTACGAAACAGCTGTCGAGAAGCGTGGGAATGGCGGCGAGCGGCCGTATTGACCATCGCGGCCTCTGCCATGTGCAGTGCGAGAAGTTGCCTGTAGAGAAGGTTTACACCTAGTGTTTGCGGTTCGCCGTTTCCAAGGTGTTGCAATGCTGGTGTCATATGCGTTTATTGTTTTGCAAGATTTTACGCATTTAATCGCTTCACCGGAACGCGTGTAAATGCGTTCGATAATGTCGGATTTCTGTGGTTGTAGTGGACGGTCCCAGGAGAAAACGGCGAATGAAAAAGTCGAATGGAAAAAATTGAACGGAAAAGGCCGAAAAAACCCAGAAAGTATAAAAGACAGCAAGGATGGAAGTCCAACAGGAAAAAATCAAGAAATAAAAAGCTGACGGGGATAAAAGCTGCAACGGAATAAGTCGAAGGCAGCATCGGATGTCGCCGGGCATGGTTAAAAGGAACTGGATGGGACAAAACGAGACAATACGGGACTAGACGGAACCAGACGGAACCAGATAAAACCCGACGGAACCAGACAAAACCGGACGGAAAAGGACGGAACAGGACGAGCTCAAGCGCAACTGGATGGGAGATGACGCCATTGGACGGGACAGCGCAGAACTAGACACATGTCAAGTTAGCCTTCGGGGGGAGCTGTTACCTAAGGGCATAAACGCCAAAATGAAGGTCTCAGCTGTTTAGTTATGTATGGAACGTTTCGCCCGGCTCTCGTTGGCCACGCAGCGACCCGTGTCTCCGGCATGCCTGGTGTGTTACGCTGGGGAGAGGGATGGGCGCGCGGTACGCAGGGCGGTCGCAGGAAGGCGGACGATAGTGTTAGTGTGATGGTGACGGTGAGTGTCGTGCGGCTGCGTCGGCAGTGAAGTACATTATGAAACCCAAAACACACCCGCATTATGTGGACCCGTTCCATACATAAACTTTTTTGTTATGTATCAGCGAGGAAGGCCTGGAAGGAAATGCTCCAAATTTGTACGTTTTTAAAAATGAGAAAGCTGTTCCGAAGATCATTCAGTACAGTTCACAGCCCTGCCGCTTTTAGAGGTTAAAGCCTTCTAGTCTTCGACCTTAACGCACATGAGCGTAAGCAGACTGTTTCGTGCAGACAATTCAAAAGCCGACAGGCAAGCATGACGCCACATATACGTCACGCAAATATTGCCACCTCATTGGCCATGTAGTGCCCAAGGCCAACGCAAAGATTATCATCGCCTTGTTCGTATATGGCGTGCGTTAGCACGATGCCTAGTATTAACAGACTTGTGTCGGCCCTCGAACGATGCAATGCATTCAATGCAAGTTTCAAACGCGATTTGGTTATTTAGTTATTGGATTGGAGCCTTTTCGACCATTAATGATCATTTCAGGGTTATGTGATGAAGAATAATTGCTAACGGCGGGGAGCAGCTGCATACCTATGCTGACCCAACCACCGAGAATAAGGCCGCGCAAGGACCCACACCTCTGCGGAATGTGCAGTCGGACGGAACCCCCACTAGGGGACTGTTTGGGCCACTTGTGGTTAGCGCACGCAGCCTGCCCCGGACAAGAGGAGCGTCGCGAGACAGGACGAAAGGGCGGATGTTCGAACACGAATCACGTTTCGTCCTACATAATACACGAATTCGAGCATTGTAGCTGGTTATGACGGAAATGAGTAGGAGAATCGAATAACTCAAGAATAACGCCGATACAGTGAATGCGAGTGAAGATACAGAATCGCAAACTAATAGGCAAACAAGAAGATTATGGGGAAGAGCCAAAACACGCATTTATAACAATATTTTTGTTCTGCAAACAAATACCAACGCCACCTCTTGACACGTTAAGTACTACAAGTGAGTCAAACCATCCGCTACGCATCCGTATCCGCGGCAATTTCGCACGGCCAGCCTGGCAACGACTCTGACGTCATAAGATGTTCCGTGACCCAATCAAACGATTACGTATTGAGTAGCATATTTACTGAACAGTGGAATTGTATCATATGGAGCAGCCTTCCACACTTCAAGCATATTAATAGCTTCAGATGAGCTTACTTCATGGCAACGGATGTTTAGTGCCCTCAAATGTGGAACATGCCCTTGACGTCATAGACCAAACATGGGTATATTGTCAGTACTCGGCGTTTCGAGCTGTGCTTATCATAACGAGCATGTCATCATAAGTACGTATTAGCTTTTCATGGTTTTCCTGTCGGCTTTTGTCTCTTTTAGCCTCGTCTTTTGACTTTGCATTTTTGACTCATCCTTGTCTGCGTTTAGTCCTTGAACCTCTATTCGATTTATCCGTTCTTTTATCCGATTGGCTTGTTTTTGTTTGCTTGCTTTCCGATTCGAATATGACACCTGTCGACTTTCACCCCTGCGAATTTTTTGTCCTTCGTTTTTCTTGCTAACTTTTCTCAATTCGACGTTTCGTCCGCACTCCTTAGGGAACAGTCCCCCACGATCACAGTGTTTTTCATATGGTTTCATATCAGTTATGGGGGGGGGGGGGGGCAATTTTGCCTCTTCCCACGGTTCTCATTTACAATATCAAGAAATGTTGTGCAGTCCTTCTCGAAAAACATGACTGGCGAACTGGGTAACTCGGCATGCGTGTTTTGAGTAGCAAAAGTAAACTAAACGCAAAGTTAACCTAAGCAAGTAGGAAAGGGCTTTTGATCTTGCCAGTCGCTCATTTCTGAACTGTTTTAGGGGGAGGGCTTGGCCCCTTTGATCCTACATCCATGGGACAGAGCGCAGAGAGCTCCGTCCATCCTTTGTTCCATCCCTTTCCATCCCTGTGCGACACTGTCCTTTCTTTTTGTCCCTGTTCTTTTTCCTGTTGCTCACGTAACGGGCTACGGAAAGATCAGGAGTCCCCAATTCCGCCCGGGGCGGTAGGGGCAAACTGCGGAGAATGTGAGGTCGTGCTGGTCACCGTGCAAGACTTGGCCCCAACGTCACATGTTACAGCAAGCTGCATTTCCGACACCATGTTTTCTGCTGTGCTCTTAACGTCCAAGGCACTTGATTTATTGCTATGGCAACCATTTTTATCACATGACTAGGACTACATCCATGAAAACATTAGTACCAGGCAGGAACATAATTTTGCACAGACGGTTAGGAGGAACAGTTAAAAATGTTTGAGCTCCCCATCCGTTTCCACGCCATGTTCGCCTTCTTCGCGGACTTAAATTGAACCCTCTTCCCTCTCGAAGTTGAGGGGCTGTCAGCAAAGCTAGGGAGGGAAGCGGCTGCAGCCCCACCAACTGATTACAAAACAGAAGCCCTGACTGGAACGCTATCAGACCATGCAGTCGCCGCGTTCAAAGGCCAAGCCATCGGTCACGGCCAAACTCGCAAGAATTCGCCCAGCCGACTTTCAGACAGCAGCCGTCTGCCGACCGCGCTGAAGCGCGGAGCAGAGGGCCGCACAGGCGGACGCCACAACCGTCTCTGGCAAACAGCCCTTGGCAAGATACGACGATGACGACGCAGGGTCAGAGGGTACGCGGGCAGCCAATGAAACGCGCGCACGCGGAAGAGCCGGGAGGGTCAAGTAAACAGCGACTGACGGCTGCAGCTCTGCCGCGTGTCTGCAGGATGTGGCTGCCGCGGGCCGACCCCCTCAGAGGACGACACTGGTACTACTGATACTCGGTGATGATACTACGATGCTGGGTGCTGATAGTCGTTCCACCATCCGACATCGGGACCCACCTACCGAGTGACCAGCTACAGCCTCCTCGGGAAAAAGGTCAGATAAACTCCATACAGACTTTGTTGCACTTCCCTGTTACAGCCGGCACTAGTCCGCACGCCACCACTCCTGCCATCGAATCCGGGAGGCAGCACGCAACGCACCGAACCAGGAAACAGGCAGCCGCCCGCAGCGCCGGCACGTGGACACAGGCAGCCGTCCCCAGCGCCGGCACGTGGAAACAGGCAGCCGTCCCCAGCGACCACGGACGCGTGGAACCCGATCCGAGCGTTTGCAAATGCCGGCCATCCCCAGCGTGGACATCCGGTGGCCGCTCAATGTCGGAGCTGCCCGCCATCAGCGGGCCTACAGCGGCGCGGCGGTCGGTTCCGCGCCGCCGGCCGAGAGCGGCGTGCGTCGGCGGGAGCACGCCCGGAACCGGACCGACACCGGCGACACGGGCCGGGCGTTCCCCTGACGGCGGCTGCGGCCGCGGTCGTCCTGCGCCGCTGGAGACGCCCTCCAGCGGGCGGGCCCCCGCTGATCCAGACATGGGACGGCCCCAGCCGACGCCGCCGTCACCGAGTCCGGGACGAGACTAAGCTGACGCACGGCGAAGAGTCTGGAAACGCATGGCACTGGACAGTTCAGGATGACTCATCACGACGTGCTTTAAACGAACGGTTCTGCGGGGTGCACGATAAGCTACGCCAACACAGATATTTGCTCCATAAATTGTCGCACCGACACTGAAGGTTACCCACACTCGCCTCGAGCCCGGCGTACCTCACCCCGAAACGCCAATCTAGAGAAGTTTTCACCTGTATTCCTCTCTCAATAGACTGTACAAAGGGCGCGACAAAACAACGACTCTTCAACATGATTACCGGATGCATTCCAAAGTTTCGTCGGGTACGGCCGCCCTCGCGTCTACAGACACGCACACATTCGACATAAATAACTGGAATTAAGACGGCACCGCGCGTCGGGTGCGCGCCGACTGTGCCGACAACAATCTTACAAAACAGCCGAGCCAACCTCCATGATAAATTAAAACCGGCGGCGGCAACGGCGGCGGCGCGGCGCCCGCTCCCGGGGCGGCCGCGCCCGTCCAGCCCCGGCCGCGCGTATCACAAGTACATCAACAGCCTGAAACCCCGCCGTCACGGCCCGATGGCGGTCCGGCCCCGCCGCGGCGTCGGACGACGACAAACACCAAACGGGTCCGGTGGGCCGGCCGCCGCCGCCGCCGACGAAGCGCGGCCCGGCTTTGTACTCGCCCGGGGCGCGACAGCGCCGAGCGTGACTAGAAGACCGGAGCCGTGGTCCGGACAATCACAGATAGGGGCGGCCGGCGGCGGCCGGCGCTCAGTCGGGCTGCGAGCCCAGCACCGGGTACAAGAGCCGCGTGGGCAGCTTCTCGTTGAACTCGCCCAGATCGTTCTCCGCGTAGTGGTCCACAAGCGAGCGCAGCGTCGGGTAGATGGCGTACGGCTGCGAGAAGCCGAAGCCCCGCTCCGAGCGGTCCACGCAGCAGTGCTGCACGTTGCCCAGCGCCACGATCGAGAGCACGTACACGTCCGGCTTGTCGGTGCGCCGCCGGATCAGGAACGTGCCGTCCGGCTTCTTGAGCAGCAGCGCCTCGGCGCGCAGCCGGTCACAGCCCTCCAGCAGCCAGTACTCCTCCTGCTCGGCCAGCGGCTTACGGTCGGGCCCGTCCTCGCGGCCGGCCAGCAGCCGGTCCAGCCGCTCGCGGCGCACCTCCCGCCGCAGCAGCTCGCGCTCCAGGTCGCGCTTCTGCTGCAGCAGACGACGCTCCTCCTGGTGACGCATGCTCTGGTCGTTCTCGATCGTCTTGAAGTAGGACGTCTGCCGGCGGATCTCGTCCTCCACCTGCAGCTGACACTGCTCCACCTGGTTCACCCGGCTCTCCAGCAGGCGCCAGTTGTCGAGCAGCCTGCCGAGCGGCACACAGCGCACACGTTAGCGGGGTCGGGCCGAAGCGGCGGCACAGCCAGCCGACGCCGTGCCAACAGAGCGGCCGCCGACGCCCAGACGGACAGATACGGTTTACAGCGCCCGTCACCGCCAATACACGGCCTCCCCTCCCCGAGAGAGCGAGAGCCCGCGCCCGTTCCGCCTTGATAGCCCTCCAAACCAAACGTGCGGCCGGCAAGAAATAGCCGCCGGCCGTTGACCGCGCGCCACTAGAGGGCCGCGAGCTGTTGGAATGTTTATCCGCGCGCGAACTGCTAACGCTGATGCCGGTCATCACGCGGCACCCAAATGCTGATCCGTGATTTTTTACCACACCATGTTCACGACAGACTTCGCCACCGCCCGTGCCACAGCTACTCATGCATTTTTAACGGGCATTAACATGACGCACGCCTTTGTCTTTGAGCGATATACCGAGCCAGCGTCGGCGCCAGGGCGGAGACCGAACTCACTGGCTGTGCTCGTGCAGCTGCGCCTTGTCCCGGTTATTGATGTGCAGCTGCTTCTCCTCCTCCAGCATGCGCAGCACCTCCTCGTACGCCTCCTTGGCCTTCTTCTGCACGGTGATGCGGTCGGCCAAGATGCAGCGGTGCTTGTCGAGCGACTCAAGCTCCACAGCCTTGTCCTCGTACTTGATCTGCGTCTCGCGCAGTCGACTGAGCAGGTCGGCCGTCGAATACTTGTCGTCGTACTGCGGGCGGGGCAGGTCTGTCAGCGGCCGGGCTGGGGCGATCGGCCAGAGGCCGGACGGGCGCGCTATCGAGACAGGACGCCGGATGGGCGGCCGCACGGACGCACTGCGTGACGCCGCCTAGCCCGCTGCGGTCGCGCCGCCCGCGGCCAGCGCGTCACCCAGACGGGGTCCGGCGGGACGCCCACGACGCCATCCACGGAAAACGCCTCCTCAGCGTGCGTCACACCCCAGCGGACATCCGACGCGACCGCCACATCCCCCCCTCCCCGTCCCGCGCACCCCGGCGGGCCGCTCCCCGGCGGCGGCGCTCACCTGACGCGACTCCACCAGCGGCACCTCCAGCCGCACGTCCAGCTGCACGTTGTGCTTGCGCAGGCTCTCGTTGCGGTAGTGGTCGATCAGCTGCACCACCGAGTCAAAGTTGCACGGCTCCGAGAAGCCGTACTTGCCGTTGCGGCAGTAGATACGGATCAGCCGGTTGTTGCCGCCCTTACGCAGCGAGAGCGTGTACTCGCCGGCCGCCGTCAGCGAGTCGCGCACCAGAAACGTGCCGTCCGGCTGGCCGTTGAGCTTCTCGGAGACCTCCTCGCGGCTGCGACTGCCCCAGTACCAGCCGGCGCGCTCCAGCTCGAGGTCGCGCGCGGCGCGGCGCGGCGGCACCTGAGGCGGCGGCGCCGGCGGCGTCGGCTGCGGCTGGCGCGGGGGCAGCGCCGGCGGCGACACACACTCGGGGTACGGCTGGCCGCCCCAGTCGTAGTTCATCACGAGCAGCTCGAGCAGGCGCGTGTGCAGCGCAGTCCGTTCCGGCCAGAACCTGCGGACAGAGGGCGCCGTCAGCGCGCGTTCGCCGCACACATACGGCCGCCGACATACACAAGCGACACCCCCCACACACACGCACACGCACACGCACCAGAGGACAGGACCACCAGCCCAGAGACGAGCTGAAACGGAGCGTCAGCGGGCCCCACTCACAAGGTCGCAGCCGCCACGGACGTCTGACTCGACGCGCGCGCGCGCGCGCACAGACGGGGCGGCCGGCTGCGTCCGGGGGCGCGGCGAAATCGTCAGCGGCCGGCGCCTGACGCCGCCCGCAGCACCAAACTACCGGCACTCACTCAGACCCGACGTAAGGCGTCGACCGCGCGCCTCCACATGGCCCGGCAACGCACACTGCGCCAGCGGCAGCGCAGTTCCCTCGAGCGCTCGGCGGACACCACCTCTCGCGCAGGAGTTTTATCAGCGAATCCAGTTGCCGGCCGCGCCAAGGCCGAGGCATTCAGCGCAGCGCCGCCGCCGGCCGGGTATCGACGCGCGGCGCCGCTGCGCTGAGGGCCGACCGGCCTTCAGTCGGACAGGCGCCGCGCCCGCTCCAGATGCAGATATGTCACAACGGCTGGCTGGCCGCCGGCGGCGCGACTAGCGTCGGCGGCGGTCGGCGTCCGACAGCGAGATTCCGGCACCCCCGTCTAGCGCACGCCCCCCCCCCCCTCCCCCGCTTCGGCCGTTCTCCCCCGCGTCCCATCGGCCCTTCGCCGGCACCTATGGGCTCCGGGCGACCGCGGCTGGCCGCGGCCGCTTGCGGGGGGCCTACCGCCACACCGGGGCGACGCAAGCGGCGAGTCGGGTTGCCTGCCGCCAGGCGCACTTGTCAGTGCAGGTGCGCATCCATTCCCTCCTGTCCTGCCGAACCCAGCCGGCAAAATGAGGCGAACCTGTCCGGGGAATTATCAGTCCGCGGCGCAAGTGTCGAGCGACACGCGCGGTCGTATGCGTCACCTCCGGGCGACGAGGGCACAACTGCGCCGCCACAAAGGCCGGTGGCCTGCGGGGGGCGGTGGCCTGCGGGGCCGCGCCGCCCAGCCCGCCCGGCGCTGGGACGTCAGCGCGGCGCCGCCCGATGACACGCGGCGCTGGCAGCCGTCGGCCCCTGACCCACTTGCTCGCCGACGCACCGGCTGGCCGGCTGGCTGGCTGGCCGGCCGGCCGGCACCGACGGCCGCGTATTTACTTCCAGGACGGGCGGCGGGGGCCCGCCGCGCCGGCCGACACAGGACCGGTTGGGGCGCGGAGGCGGCGGCCGCCGTCGCCCGCACCTGAGCGTGCACAAACCGGCCGCGCCGGCGTCCGCCAAGCGGCTTCGGGCGCGCAGCGACCAAGATGGCCGGCCGGCCGCCATTGTGGCGCGTGCAGCAGCGGCGCCGGCAGCGGCTACTCACGTGATCTGCTCGAACGGCGGTCGGATCAGCACGAAGCTGAGCGTCTTCAGCAGCTGGGTGGGCGGGTAACGGCAGCCTCGCGCCTGCTGCAGCTGGCACAGGCGGCAGATGTGCCGCATCAGCAGCCGCAGCGTCGCCTGGTGGTGGTCCTGCAGCTGCGTGACCAGCGCCTCCACGGCCGCCGCGCATCCCTCGGCCGAGTCCATGTGACCTGGCGGGCAGCGCCGACACCGATTAAGCTGCGGCCGCACCGGGACGGCCCGTCACGCAACGGCCACGTGCGCCACCGCGCGCCGGGGTCGGCCGGACCCCGCTCTTTACCCGCTCCCTGCCCCCCCCCCCCCCCCACCGGGAGGGGGCTGTCACCAGTGCCGCGCAGTTGGCTCGAGACGGCTTGCGGCGGCGCACCAGCCCCCTCCCCTCCCTCTCGCCTTGCCGGTGGGAGCCGAGCGTTGACCTGACAGCGGCGGCCCGGTGTCACGGCCGGTCGCCTGTCACACCGGAGCGGCGCGCAAACCCGGGCTACGGCCGGGGGGGGGGGGCTTCCGCCACGGCCGGAGGGCCTCCGCCACGGCCGGGGGGCGTCCGCCACGGCCGGGAGGCCTCCACCACGGACGGGCGGGGGCGTCCGGACACAGCCCGGGGCGCGCCGAGGGGGCGGGACGCGTCACGGTGCGCCGCTACGGGGAGATCCGGTGCGCATGCAGACGACAGGCCGGCCGGACCGGCGCTACTCGGCTCGGCACCGCACGCCCTCCCCGCCGCACAGACGCCCGGCTCTGGAGACGAGCGGGCGGCCGGGACCAGGCAGGCCACGTGGGCGGACCCAGAGGTGGCCAACTAACAATAGCCGTTACCCAAATAACTAGCAGTCTCGATCCTACCCAGAACAACATCGCCAGAGTCGCCACTGGCGGCAGGGGCCTCCGGCGTGGCGGCCAGGGCTGTGTGCGCCGCTGGGCGGCGCTCCGCCGGCTGGCCGCCGCCGGGCCGAGGTCGGCACAGGCCTCGAGGCGCGAGACACCGCATCGATCGGCCTGACGACGCCGCCGCCACTGCTCGGGCCGGCTGAGAGCACCGGCCGCCCGCGTACACCCGCTTGGAACTCGACTCCCCTCGAGCAGCAGTCGGCCTCTCCGCTGCCCAGTGGCCCGGGAGGAGCGTGTCGGCGGGACGGGGAGGGGCGCCACGCCCTCGCAGGCGTCTCAGTTCAGCAGGTGCGTCAAGGCGGCGGAGGGGCACCGGCACACAGCCCGCGGAGCCGCTCGTGAGCCACTCCCCACGGCCATCCCGTCAGCGAGATCAGCTTAATTACCCCGACAACAAGGCTTTTCGACGGCTCCAGCCAGCACTTAATTGCGGCGCGCCAATAAAATACTCCGCTACGCTATCTAAATACCCCTGTACACATGCCATCGGACAAGGCGATTAGGCACTGCAGGTGCGGCGCATGGCCCCGGTCCCCGCAGCAGTCACGAGTGCTTTAAAGCACGCCAAAAATAACCAGCGGGCCGCGCCGAGTGGACAGAAGCATGACAAAGAGCACACTGCACTGGGCGAGTAAGGCGTGCGTTCGAATCAAGGCATGCTGCGCGACCAGCGTGCGGCGGCGCTGGTGGGGCGCCACAGGGGCCGGAGGACCGGCGGCAGCGGCGGCCAGGGACACGCACCTTCCGCCAGCGCCGCCATCTCGTCGTAAGCCTGAATAGGTATCACAGGGTTGGGCAGGTGGGCCAGAAACTTCTTCACCAGACTGCTGATGTGCGCCAGCTCGAACCGGTTCAGGTCGACGCTCTCCAGGTCTGGCGAGAGGCGCAGGGTCAGCACGGTGGCCAGACCGCTCACACGCAGGGTCAGCACGGTGGCTAGACCGCTCACACACAGGGTCAGCCGGGGGCCAGACCGCTCACACACAGGGTCAGCCGGGGGCCGGACCGTTCACACACAGGGTCAGCACGGTGGCCAGACCGCTCACACACAGGGCCAGCACGGTGGCCAGACCGTTCACACGCAGGATCAGCGTGGCCGCCAGACCGCACACACACAGGGCCAACACAGCGGCCAGACCGCTCACACGCAGGGTCAGCACGGTGGCCAGACCGCTCACGCGCAGGGTCAGCGGGGCGGCCAGACCGCTCACACGCAGGGCCAGCCACGCAGGGTCAGCACGGCGGCCAGACCGCTGGCACGCACATACAGCGCAAGGTCAGCACACCGGTTGCTCGAGATAGCTCGCGCGCGACAGCCGCGATCGACAGGCCCCGCTGCAGACACGTTGCAAAAAGAGCTCCCACCGGCCGACACCGGCCGCAAACATCACCCCGCTATCGTCGGTATCATCGCCGCACGAGGCCTGGACGTGCGTGTAGATAATATAAAGAAACAACCAAACTGCCGCGCTTGGCGTAATAACACCATTAGCAGGCCGAAAGAGACCGTTCGCCGGCGGCAATGATTGGATTCCAACAGGGAATGCGACACGGCGCGATCAATACGCCTCTGGCGGCCGTGACGTCAATGACCGGCGCCGGGCCGGTGGTGACCTGCACACTTCAGAAGGCGGCCGGCAGGGCACGGTGCCGACCGCGCCCAAACGATCGCGGCCATTCGCCACAGGCTGGCGTACCTCACGAAGACGGTGCAAACGCGGACGTGCGCTATCCCATGGCCGCAGAGCCACAGCGCGGACGTCCTGCCATCTAACGGAGACAGGCAAAGCCCAGCTTCCCGCCCTCCCGGCCGAAAAGCACGCCCAAATCGCGCGAGGTCCGCCCGGCAACACGGCCGGCGCGTGCCGGAGGCGCCCGCGCCACGCCGCCGGCGGCCAGCAGTCAATGTCGCCGCGCTGATGATACACCGCACGCCAGGTGACAGCGCTGATGACGGCGGCGGGCTACTCTTGGCCGCCGCCGCCGCCAGCGTCTATTTACACACACCCTGACATTCAAATGGGCCGGTCCGTTTATCAGCGTGGCGATAGCCGGCCGGCCGGCCGCACAAGCGGCGGCTCTCACCGAGGTCAACGGCATCCCGCAGCGGCTGCAGCTCGTCCCACGAGACGGTGCTCTCGTACAGCTCGTAGCAGTTGATGGCGACGTCCTGCTGGCAGCGGCGCTCCAGCTGCGCCAGGCAGAGCTGCAGCAGCGGCGGCCCCGGCTGCCGGCCCGGCTGGAACAGCTGCGACAGCTCGGCGCCGAACAGCGAGGGCGGCGGCCGGCCGGCGCCGCCGGCGTCGCAGGCGGGCAGGCCGGCCGGCTGCGCGCCGCATCTCCGGTGCACCACCAGGCCGCAGTCTGCGGGACGGCGGGGGGCGCGGTCAGACGCCATGCGGCCGGGGCGGCGGGGCGGCGCTGGGGCCAGCCGCCGCCGCTTGAGCTAGGACCGGCCGGCTCGCCACTGGCGGCCGCCAGTGGCCCTGCTGGCTCGTCGCGGGGCCGGCTCCGGTTCGGCCACGGCCGCTATGGCGGGCCGCGCCCGGCGACCGGCCAGCACCCGAGCCGCCGGCGCCGTGCACCCCGTCAACCGGCCGGCGGTGGACGGCCGTCGCGAAGGGGACAACTGGGGCCGACCCTGCCCGCGGCACGCCCTCCCGGCGCGGGCTCCGTGGCTACAACAGCGGCCACAATCGCCACACGAGGCAACCGGACCAGAGGCGACAAAACGACCACAAACAGGGTGACACGCGACTGACCTCGGATCAGCATCCACAAGCGCAACTACGGCGGACATTGGCAAGGTCCGGACAGAGGGCAGAAGGGGGCGGCGGCCACCGCACGGCCATCGCAGGCGGATGCCGCGAACGCCGTCGGACGCCGGTCCGCGACGCGCGACGTACCGATGCAGGTGAGGCCCTGGTGGTCGGTGCCGAGCAGGGGGAGGCCGCACGCCTGGCAGCTGCGCAGCCGGCTGAAGCTGGCCGGCCGCAGCTGGTGGTCGCTGGCCGAGTGGCCGCCGGCGCCGGGCCTCGGCTCGCCGGCCGCGCCGCCGTCGCCCGCCTGCAGCCGCTTCACGCCCAGCAGCAGCATACTCTGGATGTATGGGTCCTTGATGCCCATCGTCTGCGGGCGGGGCGCCGGCGCCGTCAGACACACCGGCCGGCGGCACGCACCAGCCCAACACACACACACATACAGACTCAAACTTTCAACAGAGCGTCGCGCAGCCAGCGGCAGCGGCATCAGTACACCGCGCCGGCGACGCCGGACAGACGCTGCGCCGTCACAGTGGAACAGGGCAACAGGACGTCACAGCCGGGATGCGACAGGAAGCACAGGCGCATCGTCGGCATGGTGCGGGGTCCCAGGTCGCTCGCGCGGGGGCGCCGGCGGCGCGTGCACGGCCCCGGGCGGCGCGGGCCGTCCTTGAGCGCTGCCGAGCGCCCAGCAACGCGACGGCGGCGGCAGCGGCATCCGGCCGGCCCGGCGCCCCTTTCACCGGCGCACAGCTGGCTCGGCGGCCGCGCCCCGTTTACGGGCGCTCATAAAAAACCGGGCCGGCACGGCCGCCGGACGCCGGCGGTTCACAACAGCCGTCCGCCGCCGGACCGAAGGAGATAAAACGGTCCGGCGCACCGGCCGGCCGGCGTCAGCGGCGAGCTGGCGTTGGGGCAGGTCGGCGCGGGCCCGCCGGCGCCGGCGGGCGACAGAGCCCGTCCGGGCGCCGCTTGTTTTGCAGGCGGCGGCGGCTCGAAGGTCGCGGCTGCTATCTCGCCGCCTGGTAACGCTGGTGGCGCCACAACATGGCCGCCGGTGGCTACAGGCGCTGTTTGCCGCGGCTCGGCTGATGTCACCGGCACCGGCGGCGTCCACGAGCGCCCCGACACGGCGCCGCCGGTCAACAGCGGCCCGGCCGGCTGTTTACACACCGTGCATAGCTCTGCACCGATGGTGGCCGCAGCCGGGCACTCTGCCGCCCTCAAACATGCACCGCGCAAACACTGACACGGGTCGCCGCAGCGCCAGAAGCGGTCGCCGGTGACCACGGCTCCGGCGGCGGTCATCGGTCACCGCAGTTCCAGCGGCGGTCACCGGTCACCCCAGCGCCAGCGGCGGTCACCGGTGACCACAGCTCCAGCGGCGGTCACCGGTCACCCCAGCGTCAGCGGCGGTCACCTGTCACCGCAGCTCCAGCGGCGGTCACCGGTCACACCAGCGCCAGCGGCGGTCACCTGTCACTGCAGCTCCAGCGGCGGTCACCGGTCACCCCAGCGCCAGCGGCGGTCACCTGTCACCGCAGCTCCAGCGGCGGTCACCGTTCACCCCAGCGCCAGCGGCGGTCACCTGTCACCGCAGCTCCAGCGGCGGTCACCGGTGACCACAGCTCCAGCAGCCGTCACCGGTGACCGCCGCTCCAGCGCGATAATCCCGGCGCGGCCAGCGCCGCTCAGTCGGAGCCGTCTGCCGGAGGGAGATGGCCGCACCACTGTCACGCCACCCGGACAGGCCGGGCGTCTTTTTCAGCGAAAACCGGCCGAACCGCGCGGCGGCGGCCGGCCGGCGGTCGGCGGCAGCGTTCGGCGCCGACCTCCGATGGCCCCGCGGCAGGCAGGAAAGCCGGCAGCGGCGCGGCGCCGCGCGGTAGGCGGCTGACCCTCTGCCAGCAGTCCGGCCCGGCTCACCGCGCCAGCGGCCGGCGCAGACGGCACAGGCGAGGCGTCCACCGTCTGGCGGCCGGCACCGAGTCCGCCGCCTGCTCTTGGTTCGGACCACCCATGGCGACGGCGCAGCCGCAGCCAACAGGTTTTCCGCTCGGCACGCGCCTCCGTCCGCTGCAGCTGCGGCGCGCTGCGGCCGGCCGCGGCGCGGGCTGGCCGCAGCGCCCGGCCAAATCGGGAGTCGGTCACCTCTGGCGGGCGCCGAGCCGGCCGGCCGGCGGGCCGCCGGCACTCCGGTGGCGCCACCTGCGCGGCGGGACGCGGCGGAGCCGACGCCGAGTCCCTCCGCAAGCGGGAAGGGCAACGGCCGGCGACAGGGCTACGGCGAGTGCATCTGATGCGGCGCACCTGCCGTCGGCAGCGGCCCGTTCGACAGGTTTGGCCAGGCCGCGTCGGTCCGGCCGGCCGGCCCGCCGCCCGTCCGGCGCTGCCCGAATCCGCGCGGCCATTCCCGGAATCCGACGCGGCCCGCCCGGCACGCAGGCGCCGCCGCTGTTGCCAGGCCGGACGGCTCCTCCCCTCTGTCGCCCTCGCTCTCTCCCGCCTTTCCGCCGCGCTGCCCCCGCTCGCGCCAGCTGGGCTTCAAGGTCTTCCGGGCGGAACGTGTCACGCCACCGCCGTCACAGCGCCGCCGGGCAACGGGGGCGCCCGCGGAGGCACACGCAGGGAGGCGCGCGCGCACCCCACGACCACGCCACCGCTCTGGTACTCACCATCAATTTCTCCTTGTCCAGGTTGAGGAGCTCCATGCCGTCGATATTCATGGATTTGAAAATTTCTACTGGATTAATCAAATTTATAGATGCCATCCACTCCAGAACATTGCTTGAGGTCCACTTGTGTATTGGCTGGAATCGAGAAAGAGAGCAATCATTAGCGAGCTGGTAACGACCGGCCGATAATGAAGCGCACCCGCCGCCCGTGGCGCCGCCACGGTAGGCGCCAATGGTCCCCCCCCGCTACCATTCATTACCGCCGGCGGAGCGGGGGGGGGGGCGGGGGGGGGGGCGTCACGTGGTCGCCGTGCGGTGACGAAACGCGCGCCGAACCGAAAGCGAGCGGCGAGCGGCCTGCCCCAACAGCTGCAGCCGGCGAGATGGCCGGGTCGTCGACCGGCCAGTGAGAGCCGAGGCCGCCGGCGCTCGGCCGGCCGGCCGCGGTCAGCTGACGGCACGGGGACGGGGACAAAGACAGGGACAGGGGCAAAGACCGGCACAGGAGCAGGGACGGGAACAGAGACCGGCACAGGGGCAAGGACGGGAACAGGGACAGGGACAAAGACCGGAACAGAGACGGGACAGGGACCGGAACAAGTACAGGTACAGGTATGGGGACCGGGACCGGGACCGGGACCGGGACCGGGACCAGGACAAGGACAGGGGTAGGAACAAAGACAGGAACAGGGACAGGGACATGAGCATGAATATGAACATGAGCATGAATATGGACATGTACAGAGACCGGGACGGACGGACGGACGCAGGGCGAGACCGCGGCCCGTCGAAGCGGCGGCAGCCGACTGTAAAGTGCAGGGGCAGACAGTGGGTCGGCGGCCTGCCCCACACGGCGCGGCGTGAGCGGGCAAAGGGGCACCGTCGCCACGGGGCACGGCAGGGCAGTCGGCGCGGCGTGGACGGGCCGCGCACACCCTGGTCCACCGGCGCGTCCTCGCGGCTGCGCGCCGGCGGCCAACGCGCACACTCCAGTCCGCCGGCGCTGCTGCAGCGGCGCATTATGCAGTTGCCGAGGGCGCGCCCCACTGCAGCCCGGTTTACAACGCTTTCAAAGCCGTCCGTTCAACATTTATGCCATGCCGGACAATGGTGCGGGTTGACAACGGCTTCCCCGGCGCGAAGCTGCCGCCATGCTGGCACGGCGACAATGTGTTCCAGAGCTTTCGACGGTCCGCACCGCGACCTCGCCCCCCCCCCGGCCTCTCACACATCCCTCCGGACCCACAGCGTGGCATCGCTCACAGGGCTGGCGGTTTGACACGAGCGGGGATGGCCGAACAGGGGGCACCAGTGAGTGGGGCGACCGCCTCCACCTTCGGGCAAATTCAAAATTGCCCTGCGCCATTACACGAAGGCGACGAGGCAAACGTTCTCGCCCCTATCTTCTCCAGCCTCTTAGCTGACCTGCAGCTATACCAGGCCAACCGAGCGCAGCAGACCATCCAGGGCCGCGGCCGCGGCCAGATGAGAACAGGGCCGGGCGTCGCCACCGGGCGGCCATTTCTGGGCCACAAACGGCCTCCCCCCGGCTGGAAGAGTCCAACTCCGCCTGGCAACAGCCAATCCGGTGCCGCGCCGTGACGTAACGATCCGCTGCAGCCGAGCTGCCAAGCACGACCAAATGGCCTCGGGAAAAACTGGATAGGTGCCGCGCGCCGAAATTGGCTTCAGCCCGCCTCAGCATCTGCACCCGCTTCGCCGAGGCGCTGGGCGCGACGGAGCGGAGTCGACTGCGGGCGCGAGGCGGCGGCGGCCGACCAGCGCCGGTCGCCAGCGACCGCTCTCTCGTCGCCGAACAAAGAAGGGCCCGGCCGGCGCGCCGGACGCGGCTTATCATCGCTCATCTTATACAGCTCGTAAGCGCAGGTCGGCACGGCCGCCTGAATAATTCAGGTGCCGTGTGGCGACCGGCTGCCGCTGCGGCCGCGCCTCGGCGCTGTCGGTAAACGACACTAATCCAGTCTGGCGCGCAGCGTCCCCAGTGGGCCGAATGAGCCGTCCGGGCGGTCGCCACGGTCGCCCCTGGAGGGCACGCCCTCGACCCCGGGTCGCCGGCGCCACAGCCACCGCGGGCGCCGGCCGCCGCTCGGCCCCGGCTGCTGGCGGCTCGAGACGGTGCGCACACCGACACTGCTGCTGCTGCTATAGCTCCGCCACATCCGTCGGGCAGGCGCGCCAAAAAAAAAACCTGCTCGCGACGGGCATCGCGTCCACGAGCGAGAGCGTGACCCAACATCGGTGGCGGGGCGACCGGGCCTCTCGATGCGGCCGCCGCTGCCGCCGCTGCCAGCGGCTGATCCAGCAGCAGCGCGCAGCTGAGGCGCGCCGTGAGCCAAGCAGCGCCGGGCCGGCACGGTGATGGCGTCTGGGCCCACCGCTTCGACCGGCGCCCGCTTCCGATGACCGGGCTGCTGGGGCACCACCGGTCGTCAGTGCCGTCACCGGTGGGACGAGCCGCCGACGGGGCCGCGACAGGCGCCGCCATCCCAGACCAGGCGCGCTGCGCGGCAGACCGGCACATGCCGAGATATAGCCAGAACATATCGACCCGGTATAAATAGCCGGCCGGGCGGTGCTGGAGCGGCCGGCGGCGGCCGCCGCACATCGGCCGGCAGAGCACGTCCCAGCACCGCCGCCGCCGCCGCCAGCGCCGGCGGTCGAAGACGGCGGCCCCATTCAATGGAGGCTGCGGACGAGACGCCTGCGCTATTTCCAGCGGGCTGCAGCCGGCGGCCGGCCGGGCCGGGCCACATCAGCCTTCCGCCGCCAACGCTGACGGACGGCGCCGGACGCGCAGGAATAGCGCCCGCAGCTCAGGGAGGGGGCGCGCGCCGGAGAGAGCGCCGCCGTCGAGCCGGGGGCGCTGCACGGGGTGACAAAAACGGCGGCGCAGCGTCGGCCTGCCGCCGGTGACCCACTTGGCCGCCCGACGGCCAAACATCGGCAGGACGGCGCGCTCGCCGGCCGCCCCGACCGCAGCCGGCCGCCAGCCAGCCAGCCCACTCGGCTTCGTGACCATAATCGGACGAGGCCGGGACGAGCACGCCGCGCGCGCCGTAATAGCCGGCCCGCCTGGCAACCGCCACCAGGCGGCGCGCGGGAGCCGCCCGCTGCGGAGAAAACCGAGGAGCGCAAGGGAGGAGTGGAGGAGAAACGTGCCGCGGGCTGGGCCGTTGCCAGGCGGCCGGGCGGCCGGCCGGCGTGCCGTGCTCCGCCGGCCGAGCGCCTCCACAGCTGCACGCGGCATTCAGCGCACGGCACGGCGACACATGCGAGAGCGAGGCGCGCACCGCCGCGCAGCAGGGGCGCAGCCAGCAGCACCGACAGAGACGGCGACGATTGTTTTTTTTTTTTAGGGTCCAGTCCAACAACTTTTTCGAAGCACCTAGACTTCATGAGCTGACCACAGACGGCAGACACTTAAAGGTGGTGCGCCGCACTTGTCACTGGTTTGCCAATGTTGGTTCGTCCTGGCGATGAAAACAATCTCGGCTTGGCACCGTACATGTCCACTCGACAGTACGCCGCCTCTGCTACTTCAATACTGCTGTTTGACACGTCCCCTGCTAATAGTAGTCTACAAAACGAAAAGAAAAGCAACCTATTTTCAGAGCACCAGCACGTCAAATAATGTTCACTGATGTGGTGGTGGTGAAAAACGCGCTCGGCCCGGACCACGAGCCCCGTGGTCCGGAGCGTGGTCCGTGGGGCGTCATGAACCCAGCGTTGGTTGTGCCTCTGCCGTGCGGGCTAGCGGCGGCGGCGGCGGCGGCGGCGGCGGCGGCGGACAGGCCCGGCCGCAGCGCTGGCCAGCCGGTCGGCGCCCACCCTTTGGGGCCCCGCCGGCCGGCCGGCCAGGTGACCACGTGGCCGAACCGGCTCAGCGGCCGCTCATACTGGGTCAGCGGCGGCCGGCGGAGCAGCTGCGCCGCTGCCCCGACCCCGACGGCCTGCCACCGGCCCCACTCGGGGCGACGCTACGCCCGGCGACACGTCCGCACAGCGCGGCCGGACGTCTGACGAGCGAGCGATCCACGGGCTCCACGGGGCTTTCAGCCCTTCTCTGGACACCGTCCAAGACATGGCCGTCTACAGAACAAGCTTACGTGGCGCCAGGAAAATCTGAAGGTTTCTTGCGAAACACATGGTCTGTGATAGTTCAGAGCTCGTTATAAGCTGGGTTATTTGATAACAGGTAACAGTTTATAATTACGATACCGTTTAAGAGCTAACAGTTGAGGAACAAACTATCGCTCTCCTAAGGTTTCTCAAGTGCTATGTAGCCAGTGTGGATGGCTGGGAACGAAACGCCCTTGGTTGCGCCTAAGGTGAGTTGCATAGCGCAGGACAGCCACATTACATACACAACAAAGAATGCTCAGTCGTGCGCGTATCTGCCTCCATACACGCTGCCTTGCCTATGCTTGGAAACTGCGCCGACATGCTATCCTACACCTTCAGGAGACGTTGTGTTTTCCTACGTGTTTTCTCTCCACGCTGCAAAACTAGAAAACCTTGACAGGCACGATCCTGTTCAGCTCGTCCAGCACGAACGTAGCAACGTCCCCGGGGCTGCGGAAACGGCTCCGTGAGGCTGAATCATGCCATGATCACATGGCGACGTTTGAACTTTCACGAAAGGCCAGGAAGGGGCGCTGCTTCCTTGCTGCACAGCGCCGTGCCAATATATCCGAGGTCGCTGCAGCAATTTAAGGTCACCAGGAGGCGGCGCTGGGAACGGTCACTTTGCACATGGACGCAGGCGCCCGCCTTCAGGCTGAATTTCGAGGGAAAATCTGAGGCACTGAGCGGCCCAAGCCATCTGCCATTTTCATGAACGGCAGTCATATAATCGCAGAAAGCCGACCGTTCTATACCCGGATTACAAAGCCAAAACATCATAAATTGCGCAGCCTAGGCCTCAGTCTGTTTAAGAGGATCCCATTATAAACAAAGAAGGACGGTCGGCTGGTATCTTGTAAACACAAAGTGTAGCCATCCCTGAACAGCTTCCTCCATATTTTTCCTCTGCGACAAGGCGTTAACTGTGTCCCTGTACGCCGGAGCCAGTCGCACGCTCACGTTTTCCCAGCACCACCCCATCGGGCGCCACGAAGCTGCACACGGACGGACGGCTCTGCCGGTGTGACGGCGCGCCGTCGCCGCCGGCCCTTGCGGACAGGTGACCCCGCGCGCGCGCGCGAGCGGGCGGCGGCCCCAGGGTGGCCTCAACGGGCGCCACCGCTGGCGCCGGGGCTGGGGCTGGGGCTGCGGCTGCGGCCGGGCCGGGGCCGGGGCCGGGGCCGGGGCCGGCCGGACTCGGGGCAGCGCTGGCTGCTGGCTGCATCCGCATGCACTCGGCGGCAGATCATCACCGCCGGCTGCGCCCCGTCAGCCTGCAGGATGCATAGCAACAGCGACATGCTCCCGGTCAGAGCCACCAGACGGCGGAGCACAATCGCCGGATTAGAGTCCAGACACGCCACAGGTGGTCAGGTGCAGAAGCACCCACCGGCAATGGTGCCGCGCCGGCCGACGGGGTCGACACGGCTCTGTTGGAAATCACGCCGCATTGCCGGCCCGCTGGTGAATTCGAAATGACCAAGTCTGCACAATGAAGGCTAGGCGACGGTGATTTCGTGACGACACTGGTTTTAGCCGACCGAAGGTACGGCGAAATCAAACGAGGTGACCTTTCCCAAAAACTCGGATATCGCACGCGTCACACCGTTTTCGTCACCAAAATGCTGGTGAAGCGTAGCGTTGTCCAGCCACACGGCAAACACCGTCAAAGCTGGTAGGTTATGCTGAGCTCTTACGACCTAAGCACAATCGCACGGAATAGACACGATCAAGCCTGGATTTGCTCTGTTTGCGGTCATTTCAAGCTCCACACGACCGCCATATGAGCAGTCGAAGCCCGTTTGGGCCGAGCGCAGCGTGGATCCGTGACTGGAGGCCTGCTGGGCGGGAGCGGAACGGACGTGTCCCGGCCTTTCCGACCGTCTTTCCGTGGCCAGCGGGAGGCGCTGACACGATTCCACTCGAGGTCCAATCGCCGCAGGTGGCGGCCGTCTCAGCCAGGCGGACTGAGTCGGTGGTTTAAATATGGAAACCCGACTTAACGACGAATTCGAGGCCCGACTGCAAACGAACAAAGGCCAGTAGGTATATTTCTGCATGCGCTGACTTGACAACGGTAACAATCAAAGCGGTGGAGTTCTGCGAATTTCGTCTGGGCGAAGTTCTCAGCCGCCTTGGAAGCCTGGGCGGCCGGCTAACACGCGCCACTCAGCAACAGCAGTGTCTAGCCTCAGGGACATACAAGCTCCACACAGCGGCCAAACGCCTTTGACAGAAACATTCACTCCGCCCGACGTGAAGGAAGGTCAGCTTGGAAGTGGATGCTGACCTTTAACGAGTAGCGCTCTATTAACGCCTTACAATGCACGCACTGCATGAAAGAACGCGATGGCTCCAGTTTTAATCACCCAGTCATTTGCAAATCTCCCCTAGTAATTTCGCTGATTTATTTCTCCATGCCCGGCGCAGGTAAGCCGTTCTCATCCACCCCCTAAATGACCGGGCTTCATACGTGCAATGTGTGTTTTACACCATCACGAGACCGTTTCAGCCATCACGAGACCGTTTCAAAGACAGCCCGGCTGGATACTACACCAGGCCCAGACCGCAGGACACAATCTAGGCCGGTGCGCTGCTGCACAGATCGTGCGGCGGCCGGCGGCGCGCCGGCTGGGCCGGGCAGGGCCGGGTCTCCGCCGAGCCGAGCCGAGCCAGCGCCAGTCGGGCGGCCGCCAGCCGTCACCCGAGAACAGGCCAGTCAGGCACCGCCCGGGCCGCGGCGTCAGGAGCAGTCAGGAGCGGGGGCGGGCTGCAGCTAGCCATCTCAGGTCAGGTCCGGACCGCGGCGCCAGGAACAGTCAGGAGCGCGGGCTGCAGCTGGCGGCTCCGATCAGGCCCGGATCGCGGCGTCAGAAGCGAGGGACTGCAGCTGGCAGCTCAGATCAGGCCCGGATCACAGCGTCAGCAGCAAGGGGCTGCAGCTAGCCAGCTCAGGTCGGGCCCAGGACCCAGGTCACGCCCTCACGCCCGGGCCGGACCGGGCCGGACCGTACCGCGGCAGCCAGCTAGAACCCAGGCAAAATACTTTTGAGCCCCAAAGCCTTACAGTTTCCCTGCCAAACATATGAAATGCAGACTGATGTTCACACCGGAACGTGAAGCTAGAATTAAAGCACATTCGTATCTGCACTGAAATAATTCCGTCAACCCGTCAGCAAATCATACGGTAAGAAGCAAGACAATCTGCGTGATCGGAAACCGCTGCGTCGATTCACGGGCCGCGCCCGCATCGGGGGTTTGCCAGCACCAGGCTCCAGCCCGAAATCATTTCAGAAACGACTCGTGCCTCCGCCGCAGACGCCACGGGACCTGAGGCACGGAAAAGACCTGGGCTCTGCCGCCAGCATCCAGGCGAGGACCAGGATACTGCCAGCTTGCACTGGGAGCGGGAGGACCCTGCTGGGAGCCCGTCGCACCCAGCGGACCCGGACAGGAGCCGCTTGCATCGGGAGAGCCTATCCGGCGTGGGCTGCACCAGGACGACACCAGGAGCGAGTCGCGCCGAGAACGCGACCAGAGCCGGCGCGCGCGGAGCGCGGCGGCCCCACCTGCCGCCGCGCTGCAAGTGAAAGGACAGGGCGAGAAGAGATGAGGGGGCCCGGCCCGTCGGGCCGCCGGCGGGGGGCGGGGGCGCGCCGGGCCAGGGGCGGCAGCCCGGCCGTGCTGTACTCACCACTTGTTCGGCGAACGTCCGTGGCGAGGCGGCCTCTCCATTGGCCCGCTGGCAGGGGTGTAGCGGGCTGCAGCGCGCGCACGGGCCGTGGAAGCAGTCGCCGCACTCTACCGGAGAAGCCAGATGGTCGCATTTGTCACCGGTGGTATCACCACTGCTGGGATTGTCACCCCGGGCGTTGCCGCACAGCATGTAGTTATCTTTGTTGACGCGCGTCGCCAGCATCGCCGTGCTGGGGCGGTCCTTCTTCGTCGGCTTGTCTCCTGCACTAGCACATTTCATGCTTTCACTGATAACATCTGTGACTTTTGGCATCTTCTACACGAGAGGGGAACACAGCGAGCGCCTGACGCGCCGGCACCGCATCGCATCCGCCATCCGTCGCGGGCCTCTGTTGCCGAGTGGGGCCGCGGCACCGACCGGGCGAGCTGGTTGGAGGGCCGCCATGGCGGATACCGACCGAGCATGCGCCGCTAGCGCCGCCTGTCGGTCGCCGCCGGAACTGCTGCGGCCGAGCGGAGCGGGCGCCGCGGTCGGGCCGGCCGGCGAACAAAGACAGTGGCCCATCAGCGGACCCAGCGGCCGGGCCTTCTGACAGCGCGGCTCCCCTCCGCTCTGTGCACTCACGGGTGGGTGCAGATACTCTTGATACGTTCGCGCACGACATACGGGCTCAGGCCCGGCGACAAGTGCACAAAACGCTGATGATGGATCGGAAAACGAGACCCCAGTTCTCTGAAGAATGGGGTGATGATGATGGTGATGATGACTCTCAACTCGAAGACCTCAAATAATACTGGAATACATGACACCCGGCCCAGAGATAACAGGCTCATGGGAAAAGGTACGGACCTGCGGTGTTCCTTGAGTCCCCTGACAGGCTCCTGCCTGCAGACCATTTAAACCAATTTCATCAGTCCCATAAGGCCCCAGCCAGGCCAAAACACCCGTGTTGCATCAGGCGACGTTGGCCCGCGTTATAGTCAGATCTATTTACAAGTCCCAGTATAGCAGACGCCTGGCTCCTCACCGCGGAGAAAGGCAGCCGCGCCGGCCATCACGTGCGAATGTGGGTGCCCCGCGACACACCGAGTGCATGCACGATCATGACTCCGTCCACTCACTCTGTCCCTAAAAGCCTCACAAAGACGGCCTGTTTACAGCTTACTTCCAACATCCGTGGCCCGGAGTGTGAACTCAGCGCTGGCGACGTCACAGGCGGCATGCGAAGCGCACATGGTATTCTGCATGGCTCGGGCACGCACGCAGCGTCCGGCGCCGACCGCGGCCGACACGACCTCGGCCGTCAGGGACCGCCGGCTCCGGCTGACGGTCGGCGGGGCGGACCGGCCCGACTCGGCCGACTCGGCCCGACTCGGCCCGACTCGGCCGTCACTGCCGCGCTGGGGCCGGCGCCGACCGGCGCTGCCGAGGCTCCGCCGCCGAGCCTCGCGCTGCCGGCCCGGCGGCCCTCTCCCCGGGCGCGGCCTCCTCGGGTAACCAGCGGCGCCGGAACGCGCCGACAGGTTTGAAGGCAAGCCCCACACTTATGTTCAACTATAACCCTCATCACCTTCCGTTTTCCTAAGCGAGCCGGACAGCCATGGCCACCAGCTAGAACCCTCCCCAGTATATCCAAGCCGAAGCGACGAGTTGCATGGAAATGCAGAGCGGTTCGCCGTCGTTTTTGAATGGGCCAGTTTTGTTCCGCCATCAAAAACTTTCATATTGGAAAAGTAAATCGATCCCCAGTCCTGCGAAGTTCATCCGCCACACGACGCTTAGAGAAGATCACGAACCGCCCCACGGGATGGGCTGAATGGCACCATCTATCCACATAGGAACGAAACGCTGCGGTACATGAGGTCCTCGCTGAAAAACATAGGTGCCGTCGCATTCGGCACAAACACCTAGACCTCATCCCCATCCCCACCCCGATAGGCGCCGGGAAAAGTGGCACCAATCTGGCACAGCCTAACGTTAGCCCTGAGGCGCTGCACACAAAACAACGAGTCAAATGTCGCTTTTCCAGCTCCTCAACTTAACGGAAGTTGCGCAGACACCGAGTCCGCCAGCACTCTTAGCTGCAAAACGAAGGCTGGACTCTGTAATCCAATGCCAAGGATTTCCGCAGACTAAAAGCGCATTGCGTACTTTTCAAAAGCCACATGCGTCCCGACTCTACGATTCGAAAGCACTGGCACCTAATAATAGAAGATTTTGCCATTTTTTTTCGCGTTTCTAACACCGCCTAAGCAAAAATACCTCACTTCGTAATCTTGTCATCACATTCTGCGAAGACGATGTGCCATAATGATTCGTGCAATAGATCGCAGACGGAACGGGTGTTTGGTTAGTCACTGGGCGGCCCAGGCGCTGCAGACCGCGCTCAGATAGGATAATTGGCACCACCGGTCAACCGGCATGCGGCTGCGCTCCTCAGCCCGAGCGGCAGGGCGAGATGGGGAGGTGGGTCGGTTTTGTGACATCTGAAGTCACGAAAATGGCGTTAGTTCCACCGGACATCCTGCGTGAAAAATGGTCATCCGCCCTTTTTGCGGGCGGGGATGATGATGATGATGATGATTTAGGCCTCGGGGTACACCGACTACGTTCTTCATGTGGCGCCCATTGCGGGCGGGGACGACTCCAAATCAACTCCAGCCTAATTCAGCCCAGTCCAGTCCAATCCAGTCCAGTCCAGTCCAGTCCAGTCCAGTCCAGTTCGGTCCAATCCATGACAGTCCAGTCCAGTCGCCGGAGGCGTCGCGACAAGGCAGATGAGCGTGTCGGCTGTGCGGGGCCTGCGCGGTGGGTGCGGGCGGGGTGCTCGGCGCGCGTCCGTCAGCTGGCGGGCCGGGCAGAGCCGAGCTGGCGGCATCGACCGGCGCGCGCCGCCGCCGGCCGCGCCGCATGGCAACAGTCGGCCGGCGGCGGCCCGCTGGAGCCCGCCCCCGCCCCACCGCCGACACCGGCCGACGGCGCCCATCGCAAACCGGTCGTCGCAATGACGGAAAACCGCGCTCTCGGGCTGGCGAGGTGGAGACGGCAGCCACCCCGGCGCTTGCAGACGCTTGGGGAGAGGCAAGAGGGGGGGGGGGGGGGGGGGGGGGGGGCAGATAACGCCAGCCCAGCTGCGACCTTGTACGAGTTTAATCGGGGTGCTGCACATCCAGCATGTTGCAAGGGGATTCGGCCGGAGACACGCTCCCGGCGGGCGGCTTCCCTGCAACAGTAAAGCACCCGGGTACCGTCGGGTGGCGGGCGGCCCCTCAGTCTCCGCCAGCCCGCTCCAGCCTGGCACACCCGGACGCCGCTGAGCGCCAGCGTGGAGCTCGGCTCCAGCGAGCGGCTCGGCGGCCGCAGTACCGCTGCGGCGCCGGAGCCGGCCGTGTTTGTCGACCTGCGGCTCGGCGCGGGCGGCTGCCGGCCGGCCAGCCGTCTGGGCGGCGCTGAGACGAGCAGCAGCTGGGGAGCCGACCGGTTTCAAAGCCGCCGCCGCCTCCTACGAAGGCCGTGCCGCAGCTGGCCGCGGCACCTCCCGCCCCCAGCTCCCCCCGTCGAGCCCGTGACCGGGGGGCCAGATCGCGTCCTCGTCAGGTCGCGTCGGCGGGACCCGCCTGCCGCTGCTGTCGTGCTGGCCGCGCCGGCCGGCACCCGTTGCCATGTGCCGTCTGACTGGCCATTGTTATGATCCCGGGGCCGACGGCGGCCTGTCACGCCACGTTTTTCCCGGAGAGCGGGCGGTCTGCGGCGGCGGCGGTGGCCCCGTGCCGGCTGCCGGCCGCCGGCCGCACGGCACCGGCCGGCCGGCAACACGCCGCCCAGACGGGGACCGGCCGGCCGCCGGGTGGCGCGGGCGGAGGCAGGCGCGATCGCGCGGATCGCGGAGGCGAGTAACCGCGGAGTTTAGCAGGAGCGTCAGGGGAGCCAGATCCGAGAAAACGTGCGGCCGGGTAGAAGCCACGGTGGAGTAAAGCAACAGCGCCAGTGCTGTGACCGGGAGCCGGAGGAGGCTCCGCTCTGGGAGCGGCCACGGAGCGCGAGGCCGTCCGCTGGTGTGCCGCCGATACCGCGCCGAACGGAGCTTCGCACCAACCCTTTCAGCGGCTCACCAGCTCCGAACCCAGACACGCTCAGTCACACGCCAAGCGCCGCGCCGATCCATACCTATCTTTGCTTTCAGCGGCGGTATGTGCATGAAGACGAGATTACAGTCGACCACTATCCCAGATTGTACCTTGGACTACGACCTCATTCCGGCGGTGGCGGGACTGAGCCCGGCCGGCCGTCAGTGTCGCACACCACCGCCGAATCGAAACACATGATGACATAGTTCGCAGAATAGTTCGTTTCCTGCAACTAGCGAGCAATGACATTGACAACTACTGAAAATAGACCTGTGGTGGAAATTTGACGCATCCCGTTAATTAAAAACCAGACCGTTTCGAGCCCGAAGCGCACGAATGGGTGACGAAAGGATGGCGTGGCCCCATTTCACCTGCCATCTCCATCGGCCAGCACCGGAGAGCGGCAGCCGCATCCAAAGGACCAGAACGTGGATTTCAATGGCTTCTGAGTGGCCGAGAGGCGACCGTCCGGTCAGACGACCGGCACTCTCGGGAGGCCCCAGACTCACAACCCGTCGCCGCCGTCCGGTCAGACCGCTGGCACTCTCGGGACGTAGTCTCGGGGTCCCCCACTCACGCCCCGCCGCTGCCGTCCGGTCAGGCCGTCGGCACTCTCGGCACGTACTCTCGGGTCCACCACTCACACCCGCCGCTGCCGTCCGGTCAGACGGTCGGCACTCTCGGGAGGCCCCAGACTCACAACCCGCCACTGCCGTCCGGCCAGACCGGGCGCACTCTCGGGGTTCCCTGCTCACACCCCGCCGCTGCCGTTCGGTCAGACCGCCGGCACTCTCGGCACGTACTCTCGGGTCCCCCACTCACACCCCGCCGCTGCCGACGGGCCACATGCTCACGCGCAATCCAAACCCTACAGCTGAAACGTGCGGCTATGGGCACAAACCGGCCATGATACGGTGAGCGTACGCACACTACCGAGTCTCACGCAGCTAATCGCACACGCGCTGTTGTCGCCCCCCTCCCGCACCACATCTCTCCAGTCGCGCCAGGCGGTACGCCGGCCAGCTGGCCTGACCCGCTCCAGGGGCGGCTTTCCTCGCGCCGTTCGCCAAAAGAGGGCGGGCGCGTTATCCAGCCGGCATCTGGAGAAAGTGATCTGCGATGGGTCGGGGCTGGGGGCGCGGGGCGATGACCGGGCCGCCGGGTCAGCGCCCCGGGCTCGTGGGCGGCGCCAGCCCGACGCCGGCTGCCGCGCCGCCGGGCCCGGCCGCGTCCCGCGCGGCCTCGTGACGACCTGACGTCAGAATCCGGCGCAGGTCGCCGCGCCGCCCACAGGCAGGCCGGGACAAGCGCGGGGTGACGGCTTCGGCTTCGACGGCCTCTCGTCCGGATTGGACGCGCTGGCCACGCGGACGGCGGCCGAGACCACCGGCCGCGCGCCTGAGCCGTCGCCGGCACGGCCGTCCCCAGTCAGCGGCGCGGCAGGTGCCGGAGATGGAACCAGGGCCGGCTCTGCAGGGACACGCCCAAATCCCATCACTTCAACAAGTGCGACCGGCCAACCGGCTCTCCACACAGAAATGCTGTGCGACCCCACCCCAGCACTGGCCACGGCGACAGTTTGCGGGTGCCAGCGCGACGGCCGAGTGAGGACGGTTTGGGGAAGCCCCACTGGGGCCGGGAGACGCGGGTCTGAGCACGCATGGGCGGACTGAGGACAATCTGGGGAAGCCCTGATGGCGCCGGCAGAGTCCGTGCACGCACGGGGGCGGAGTAGGGCCGCTGCGAGCGCCGCTTCTCCCGGCAGAGGAGGCCGAGTTGCCAGCCTCTCGGGCCGTCCACGGCCGTCTGTGGGCCGTGACCGCGGTCCGAGCCCGGCCCAAAGATCCGGAGGCCGTTACCGTCAGGGCCGGATGGGCGCCCATCCATCGCGGCCGCACCGCTCGGCCGGCTCCGGGCCCGCCGCAGCCATCCCCGTGTATGTGGAAGGGTCTGGCGGCAAATGCGCTACTTTAAGTCCACTGGTCGGCGGTTTCGCTTGGCCTTCGGGCTATGCTGCACCGTGTTGTCATGTGTCAAGTCAAGTCGAAGCCGCGTTTGAACCTTCCCTTTACCGCCTGCAATGAACACCATGGCGCGCGCGCTTGCTGTCGTTGGATGCACGCCACATATTCGTGAGGACCGATAGCTTTTTAATGCACATTTACATCCATCAGTCATGGATCTACGCCACCGTCGGGGCTATCGTACCATGCTGATATGTGCTATGGTATATGGAAGGCAAAATATGGAAAGAAAGCAAAATATAAAAAGATAATCATATACGGAAAGCAAACTGGCAACGCGTTTGATTTTGCTTTCAATGGCCGGATGTAAATGCCGATAATTATGCACTCGTTTCATGTACGCCGCCTCATCGCGAAGGGCAATACCGTTTCTGTAATATCCATAACCACTGGTACGGCTGTTTTAATATTTAACCAGAACAGCGCAAAACTGGTGACGCCCAGCAGTCCGGCGACACCCGGCCGTCACGCCCGCGACAGGCCCGTAGCCACGCATCCGACGGCCGCAGTTCCAGGCAGTTTTCAAGAAATATGAAAATTCTCGAAAGGTTATATCGCAATGCTTTCATGGCATTTCCACTCTTGTTGTTTGATCAGCTACCGTTTTCCTCAAACGCTGCGACATGACAAAAACCGACCCGCCACTCGATGAAGCATGGGAAACGTGACTTGAAAATCGCAAATGGCTGCAAATGGAGGGTAAAATAAACGGCCGAGATATATAAATTATTGAGTTGCAGCAAAGTGGATCAGCACCATTTGACAACAAAACGATCGGACAATGTCGCCACAAGCATGCGTCGGTGTGTGTAACACGTCATGCGCACAAGACGTTCCGAACAACAGTTCATCATAAAAATCCTGACCAACACTCTCTGAGTCCCACGTCCAACGGCGGAGGCTTGCTAAACGCCGGAGTTCTAAAAGAAATAGGACATGTCCAACTGCTTTTGCCTCACATGAAGACATTCTGATCTGGCCCTCCAGGCGCACTCGAAAGCCCATGAATGTACCATGCTGCATGTTTTTAGGGTTAAATTCGGATTGACCGAATTAGATAACTGAGTGCAACTAACCGCAAAATGAAGGCGAATGCGCCGTCTAAACACCACCCAACCATTTGAACACTGATATACAGGCTACATCAAATATGCATATAAAAATATCGCGCACAATAACGTCCTAGGAGGGGGGGGGGGGGGGGTGATACCGACAATGGCAGGACCACAAAAAATATGGGCGTGTAGTAGGATGAACTGCGACCAAAATCTAGCCAAGAGCTTCGCACAGCAGTAAATAATTCAGCCAAATTCCATGGCAGATGCAGGCCATTGAACAGCTATGCTGTCGGCCCAAGAAGCTTGATACATCCCCCGCCAATAACTTGCCGTCCATATATTACATTACACAAGGAAGAAGAGAGAGAGAGAGAGAGAGAGAGAGAGAGAGCGAGAGCGAGAGAGAGAGAGAGAGAGAGAGAGAGAGAGAGAGAGAGAGAGAGAGAGAGAGAGAGAGAGAGAGAGAGAGAGAGAGAGAGAGAGAGAGCGGGAGCGGGAGCGGAGCGGGAGCGGGAGCGGGAGCGGGAGCGGGAGCGGGAGCGGGAGCGGGAGCGGGGAGCGGGAGCGGGAAGCGGGAGCGGGAGCGGGAGCGGGAGCGGGAGCGGGAGCGGGAGCGGGAGCGGGAGCGGGAGCGGAGCGGAGCGGGAGCGGGAGCGGGAGCGGAGCGGGAGCGGGAGCGGGAGCGGGAGCGGAGCGGGAGCGGGAGCGGGAGCGGGAGCGGGAGCGGGGAGCGGGAGCGGGAGCGGGAGCGGGAGCGGGAGCGGGAGCGGGAGCGGGGAGCGGGAGCGGGAGCGGGAGCGGGAGCGGGAGCGGGAGCGGGAGCGGGAGCGGGAGCGGGAGCGGGAGCGGGAGCGCGGGAGCGGGAGCGGGAGCGGGAGCGGGAGCGGGAGCGGGAGCGGGAGCGGGAGCGGGAGCGGGAGCGGGAGCGGGAGCGGGAGCGGGAGCGGGAGCGGGAGCGGGAGCGGGGAGGCGGGGGAGCGGGGAGCGGGGGAGCGGGGAGCGAGCGGGAGGGGGAGGGGGCGGGGGGGGAGCGGGAGCGGAGCGGGAGCGGGAAGCGGGGGAGCGGGAGAGGGAGCGGGGAGGGAGCGGGAGCGGGGGGGAGCGGGGCGAGGGGAGCGGGGGAGGAGGGGGAGGGGCGGAGCGGGAGAGGGCGGGGGCGGGGAGCGGGAGAGAGAGAGAGAGAGGAGCGGAGAGAGAGGAGAGGAGGGATGCGGGAGAGGGGAGAGAGGAGCGGAGGAGGAGAGAGAGGAGAGAGGAGAGGAGGAGAGAAGAGAGAGAGAGAGGAGGAGAGAGGAGGAGAGGAGAGGAGGAGAGAGAGTGAGAGAGAGGAGAGAGGAGGAGAGAGGATGGAGGGAGAGAGAGAGAGAGAGAGAGGAGAAGAGGAGGAGCGAGAGAAGAGAGAGAGAGAGAGAGAGAGAGAGAGAGAGAGAGAGAGGAGAGAGAGAGAGAGAGAGAGAGAGAGAGAGAGAGAGAGAGAGAGAGAGAGAGAGAGAGAGAGAGAGAGAGAGAGAGAGAGAGAGAGAGAGAGAGAGAGAGAGAGAGGTTTGCTGGAGCATAACTGAAGCGTTGCAAAGGGGGCAATAACGCCCAGGTGTCATTGCACATCGCGTTAAAATATTTTGCAAAACAACATTTCAACACCTTAAAGCCAGACACCGTTGGTATCCTGTCAAGACCGGCATCAAGCACGCTTTCGTTTCGCATCTCTAGTTCAATTTCTTACAGGCCAAACAGACATTTTCCTTCTGGGTTGCAATTAACCCAGCGTAACCAGGGGGGGGGGGGAGGGGGCACCCAACGTCACCAGTGCGTTCACAGGAGAGAGAAGGAGGGAGTAACTACATGCGAAGTGTCAAAAAAACGGTCCCCAATCAATGTCTTTTGTGAATGAGGTAACGCACACCAATCGATGGACCGACTTATCTGCTCGTGCTTCATGACAGACGTGCATGACCAGCTATAAGACCCCTGCTTGGCTTTCCGTTGGTCTCATTCCTTTCACTGATGTTGTGGTACCATCCAAAGGACGATAACACCCAAGTCTGCCATCGCCAACGACAAGCGTCCGTAAAAACTGGACATTCTATGTGCCCTTTTTACATCCTATCTAAAAGCCACACATCTTGTTTTAGCTTAGAGACCGAGCAAGACTTGTAACTCTGAATGTGACCTTGCATTTGCAAAAAAGTGTTCTTGACTTCGGTGTGTTGTGCTTCTATTAATAGCTACAAGTAATACCGCAATATTTTACGTGAATTCGCGAGGGGCATCATTCACATAGTTAAGACAGTAGTAATAGCCTTCTTCCTAGGAAAAAAAACAGGCGAATGGAGATGTAGATGCGTTGATATTTCGGCAACATGTCTTTATCGAAACGAAACAGTGTTCATGTCGACAAAGGCATGTTGCCGACATATAAACGCATCCATATCTCCCTTCTCCTATTTTCCCCTGAACAAAAAGGCTATCATTACTGTCTTATCTACAAGTAATTCAACAGTTTTCCCTTGGCTCACGGTCATTTCTGATCCAACTAGCCTGCTTTAACAATGACATCTAAGTCTGTTAACTTGTTATTCCCAGCCAGTTTTTGATCCTCCATATAACCAATTACCCTCTGGCATGCTGACTTCATACATCAATATCTTACATTAGGGAAAGTCAATTTTTTTCTATCCCTCAGACCATTCCAGAGGCGTGTTTGTTTGAAACAAGTACGCAACGAGATGTTGTAGTAACTGGGGCTTTTGGGCGCTTCGAGCGTGCGGTTGCAAGCAACAAGCATGTCAACAATCCATCCGAAGCAGATCCTAATCGGTTTAGCTTGAATCGACCACGATCCTAAATCATCCCGGAACTTTAAAACATTGCTATTTACAGGTCCGGAAACCAAGCCCTGCGGAACACCACAAAGGACGTCCTGCATGCAGATTTTGGGCCATTTAAATGCCACTCTCCTGTCGCCTTGAAAGCCATAATCCTATCATTTCATGAACTTCCAGAGATGCGCCGACGCTTAAGTTGAATTAAGCCTCTGTGAGGAACCTTACCGACAGCTTTACTTAAATCAGGATGTGCCACATCACCTTGGCCTCTTATCAAAATACTGTGCTACAAAGTCCGTGACGTCTACACGATTTGTCAGGCCTGATATTCCTTGCCGAAAGCCATGTCGTACATATTTCATTAATCCGCCATTCTTAAAGAACAAGAAACAAAAACAGAAACAACTCAGCCATCCTATTTCTGATAAATTATTTTATACCTCACGGGCCAAAGCTGCCAGACAAACCGGCCAGTAGTCTTCTATTCAGCCATTTTTCATCTTTTTCTTTTTAAAAAGGAACTATGTCTCTTATCTTCCAGCCTAAATGAATCATGGTTTAATAAAATCATATAACACTGCAAAGTACCAGTGGCGGCTTCTTTCCACGCTCCCCAGCATTCCCGAAACCAGCATGAATTGCACCAGACCTGCTCAATTTGATGTGCATTCAACATTTGTTGACCTCCGACATGCACATCCCGCATATTCCGAGCTTGTACTCCTGGCTCCCAGCTTTGAAGGAAGGCAGGCTTAATCCGAGAAAAACCAGCCTGTTGGCGAATTCTCGGGGATAAGTTGAGTCGGTTTCACCGCTCTTCGCTAACTGATTTTGCGAAACTCCGCCCCTGGTGCTCGTTTCAAAACACCAATGACAAAGTAAGCAAATTGTGCCTGGTGCTTGTTTTGAATAAAACACATTGCGCGAAGCAGGACAGCTTTTACGGTCCAAGGAACGCCCGACCCATTCACATCCCGCCGCAACTAAAACCAGCGCGCAACGGTGTTCGGTTGAGCAAAATTTGGGCCACAAATGACATCACTGGTATCCATTTGTTGGTGCCAACGATGCGCTATAGTCAAATTTCCAATTTTCATCGCAATTGGAGGTGACGAGGTGACAAGAACGAAAATCATTATATACAGAATTATAAAAACATAAATATCAAAAAATAAAAAAATAAATATATAATTACAGGTGATGAGGTGACCAGAACGAGAGTGGATGCAATCAACGAACGCTACCGCCCATGCCAGCCCCGTCCTATATGTATTTCTTGCTATTGACTGTTGGCCGCCCCTCCTGCATGCAGCAGACACGGCTGCCGGTCTGATCAATAGGGCCGCCCTCCGGCGCTGCGGCGCACCTAGCAACAGGGCGGCGGCCTTCTCGCTATCGGCGCCGCCATCTTGTGGGTCGCTCGCGCCGCAGACGGCATGGCAACACGACGCCGGCGGCACTAATGAACAGGGCGCGCGCCGCCAACTATTCCTGTCGCAGTCGGGCGTGCGCGCGGGGGGCGGGGGGAGGGGCGGCCCGGTCACCGGGTGCGTGCCGCGACGGCCGGCCGGCCGAGCCGCCGCAGGCGACCAGACGCACATCCCGGCCCCGGACGTCGGCTCGGTCCGGCTGACGCCGCCTCTGCGCCACCGCAGCCGCGCCCGGCCGTCCGACGATAACACACCCGCACACCGGCGCGCGCGCACACACACACACACACACATACGTGCACGCACGCACCGGTGGTTTCGAGCACAAAGGGAGACAGACGGGAAGACAGCGGTGACACGAAGGGCATCTGTTGGGCTTCCGAGTTTCATTCCTAGGATGTACGTCTTATTATTCGCATTGTGCGGAGGGAAAACCTCACAAAGAATACAGTGAATGGGCCTCTGCATTCGACCGCTTGCAGACCTTTCTAAAACTTTGATACAAAGTAGGTTACCTTGTCTGGAACATGTCAGACTGCGGGCGCCGCGCCTAGAGACGAGGGTTGACTGAGGCCACTGACTCCGCAGATGCTCTTGGTTGCATTAGATTTTGTTCTCCAACACATCTACGTCTGAAATCCAGGATGCTCTGCATTTTGTAGTCAGGCTGCATTGCTTCGGATCTCAGGCCTGTCCAGCATCCGTCGGTGAAACCGTTGGGCATCAACATGGTATGTGGTGCCACACGAGTTGCAGCTAAGCGCTCGAGAGAATATCACGTCAATACCACATCCTTGTCCAAATCACACTGAACGCAACTTAGATCTGCCTTTTGTGTCTCGGGGCCTTATAACCATTCCAAAATTAAATTCTCTTTGTCCTCCGCCCATGCTACAAGTGGCTAGGCCCCAGATTTATAAAAATGGAACATTATTAGCCCAGCTACGTCGACTTGCGGTTCATGCTGCTAACACGCTTTTGGACACGTCCCTGCGATTGTGGTCAAGCGCATATTTGTCCAAGAAGCGCAGCACTGTGGAAATCCGTCAACAAATGACGAAATAACCTACGTCCACAAACAATTGCACGCCTGCACGTTGCTGTTCCCGTACACAATCCATGCAGTCGCTGGAACGAAAACTGAGAACTTGGTATTGGGTGCTTGAATAGGAACACAGGTTGCAATCCGACACCAAACTGATCGGTTCAAATTGCACCCATCACCATCTTCACTCTCAAACATGGAGCCGTACTACACAGGGCGCCATCCCGGCCACAGCTGCGGGACGTCCACCGATCTGAACGGTCGGGGAGCTGCCGTGGGCGGCGGTGGCCTCCCTCCCGGCCGGGGAGAGGCCGTCGGCGCCGACGACGGGATGGCGCCGGCGTCCAGCCCTCGGGGCGCGCCGCCCGCCCTCCGCCCTGGGGGCGCGCCGGTGCGCCCTTCGCTCTCGAGGCGCGCCACTCCGCCCTTCGCCCTCGAGGCGCGCCGCTACGGCCCAGCGGTCAGCCGCCCGCCACCTCACCAGCCACACAGCCCCGGCGGTGTCCACACGGCTAGCCGGGCACACCCGGATTCGGGCCGCCCGACCGGTGCCGCAGCTCTGCGTTTGTTTTCACTGCGCCCGGCGCCGGCGCGATTTCCATAGCATCGGCAGCACTTAGCAAGGCAAAACCGACCGCTGCATCCGTGATCGATGTCTGAGAGGCAAAAACGCGGCACGGGGCAGTGTTGTGGCGCTGGTGGTCAGCCTCCGGCCGGCGCGGCAGCCAGGCCGCGTCTGCGGCGGACGGCGATCCATCCCCGCAGAGGTGACCGCACCGTCGTGCCCCGCCCGCCAGGCCGGGGCTCCCCAGCACTGCAGGGAAGGGGGGGGGGGAGGAACAGGTATCCCCCGACCGCCGGCCGTGCTGCACTATTACCGTTTTACCTGAATAGCCAGTTAAAAGCCCCGCTGAAAGCAACTATGACGCGATGACAGCGCGGTGAAGACGCATGGTTTGCGCGAAAAGCCACACACACACACGCACGCACGCACGCACGCACGCACGCACGCACGCACGCACGCACACAACACACACACACACACACACACACACACACACACACACACACACACTATATATATTATATATATATATATATATATATATATATATATATATATATATATATATGTCAATCATACGATTCACAATTGACCGCGAGGCAGGCGAGATGAAGGCTGCATCCGCTGAAATGACGTTGCATGCGCTGAGCCGGTGCACTCAGCCATGAGGACGCCGCATGAGTGACCCTGAGCGGGCCGACACCTGAGCGCCGTCGCGTCGCTCACGGCGGCCGCGCAGCTCGCACTGTCACCTTGGCCGCTAATTCGCCGTTTTTGCCGCGGGCCGGCCATTTACCGCAGGCGCGGCAGCCGCTGTTTTTGCGCCGTCCGCCTCAGATGGGCCGCTTTTAGGTCGGCGGCCGACACTGAATCACCGGCCCGATATCGCCGCGCGGCGTTTATTGGCTTCATTTTTAGAGTCAGGCCGTGGGCCAGCGGTCGCCCCTCAGCTTCGCTCGCAGACGCGAGCCAACGTCGATCGCGACGAGTTTTAGTCACGCTGTTGACGACGGACACTCACTCCCTGCACCGCCCTCGTGAGCCAGCGGCAGGCAGTCGATCTCCGTGCACACCGCGCCTTCTCTGCAGGGTGCCGTGTGGGTGTCCCGGCCAGAGCCTGGGGACCTGCCGAGAGGGGACGTCGCTCTGCCGCCGCCGCCACCCGCCCGCGACAGGACGGACGCCTCTGTACCCGCTGCCCAGCTACAGTCCAGACCGGTCCTCAGTCAGCGCCCCTGTCCTCCTCAGCTCGAGCGCTGAGAGCGGCGGTCTGTCGCCAGCTAGCCGCACTGAGGTCCCCGCCATCTGTGAGGTGTCGTGCCCTGCCGCCGACGGCGCTCCCCTTCTCTGCCGATGTCCCTGTGCCGTATCCCGCCACTGTTGGTGTTCCCCTCGCCGCCTGTGCCTCTGTGCCGTGCCCCCGCCACTGCTGGTGTTCCCCTCGCTGCCCGCGTCTCTGTGCCGCGCCCCCGCCACTGCTGGTGTTCCCCTCGCTGCCCGCGCCTCTGTGCCGCGCCCCCGCCCCTGCTGGTGTTCCCCTCGCTGCCCGCGCCTCTGTGCCGCGCCCCCGCCCCTGCTGGTGTTCCCCTCGCTGCCCGCGCCTCTGTGCCGCGCCCCCGCCACTGTCAGGCCTCGGGGTCGGGGTATCGCTGACTCACGGACGGTGATCAGGTGACGCGGCCACTGGCTGTTGCCAGGCGGGCCCAGCAGCAGAGACGCGAGAGCGGCTGCCGCGGGCCGCGCGGCACCGGCCGACGGCTCGACGCCTCCCGCCGCCGCCGCCGCCGGTGGCGGCGGCGGCGGCGGCGGCGGCGGCGACGCCGCGAATCGCGACGCGACAACCACTCGGAA
Source organism: Pollicipes pollicipes (assembly GCF_011947565.3). NCBI lineage: Eukaryota > Metazoa > Arthropoda > Thecostraca > Pollicipedomorpha > Pollicipedidae > Pollicipes > Pollicipes pollicipes. Next base: position 40,196,976 of record NW_023597034.1, on the reverse strand, counting down.
TAAGCGAGGCAGATGGAAGAGGGCAGACAGTGTTGTGTACATAACATCAATCTCCTCGGAACACCGCGGGCTCATTCAAGCTTCAGACGGGGCACGCTATCGCAGCCCCCCCCCCCGCCCTCACGTTCAGCGCTATGCAAACTTCCGGCAACATGTAGCCCGTAGCATGGGGAAGGGCAGCTCCCTGCCCTTCCCTCACTCCCTTTCCCATTCGGACGGACACGGGTACGCACCAGGTCGTGTCGGGTCAGTGGCGCTACCAGGATTTCGTCCAAGAGTAGTCCAAATCGGGCCATAAGGAGGCCCCTCCAGCCCAGGGTGGATCTTTTAGGATGGGATCCGTTTTGATGGCCCCCGGGGCTCATATCCACCTTATTTAAGCCCCACGGGCGCCTTAACCTGACAAAAGGAACTGGGGCCTTAGAACCCAACAGGCTTTGACCCCTTCCAGGCAGCGGGGGTGGGGGTGCAGGTGTGATTATGATCCCAACAGACTATCGCATGTGTGAACAGCCGAACCGCCGTTGCGAAAATTTCCACATATGATGCAAGAGGCTTTAAAGGAAATGCCTCGCATTCGAAGATATTGAGGTAACCATCATATATGATGGAAAAACCCACTTACATCGGTATGCAAATGCAAAAGGCTGCACTAGATAACACAAGTTCACTTTTCATTCAATGCACTACCAAACAGGTTAGCGTTTGCTTACGTTATGGGACGTTTTTATGACGTCAGAGTCGCTGCCTGACTGGCCGTGTCCGAATTGCCACTGTATCGGACGGGCTGACGCACTTGTAGTACTTCAACGTGCCGCAAGGTGGTTAATTTATGCGCGCGTGATAAACCCGACGATGGTTAAGTGTGCGTGTTTTGACCCAATATCGTGCTATTATTGCATACTTTGCGGCTACTTCATATTTTTTTACATGTGTTCGCATCCTCGGTTACAACACTATTCTTAGTCATCCGATTCACCGTCATGTCTGTCATAACTAGTACGACTGCCCAATTGCCTGCATTATGCACCACAACGCGCCGTCCGTGATTGAACATCCATCCCATTTACCCTCTCTCTTGCTTCATTCTGTATCCTCGCGACGCCCCGCTTGTCTGAGGCAGGCTGCATGCGCCAGTCACGGGTGGACCGACGGGCCCCTTGGGGGGGGGGGGGGGGGGAGTTGGACGTCAGGCGCATACCCCGCAGAGCGGACCCTGTGCGGGCTTATTCCCGGCGGTTAGGTCCCCAGATGCATGCAATCCTGCCTCACCGCTATCCATTTTCATTCATCCACAGCCCTGAAATGGTCATTACCGGTCGAAAGGGCTCTACGCCAAATAACAACCGAATCGTGATCGAGACCAGCACTTAACGCGCTAAGCGGGCAGGAAGCCAACTGCTGTCTGTTGATGCGGCGATTCGTGTGGACGTATTCCAAACAAGATTAAGTCAATGCTCATATTTTTCTTGACCTTGCATACAGAATGGCCATTGAGAGGCGGAATTCGTCTGAAGTCTCCATGACGTCATGTACATTTCAGTGATATCAGAATCGGCGGCGCGAAATAGTCTAAGCAAGTTCGCATTTGTCTAACTCAGATCCCAGAGCATTTAGTCTTAAAAAGGAGCATAGCTCTGAACTGCAAGGGATGATCTCGAAAAATAAGGACTTCCTAAAAACCAAAAAGATCTTGGCAATCTCATTAAAACACCACAGAAATGTGGAGCAGTACCTTTAAATTATCATGTCTTCAGCACCAGGGCCGCGGGGAGATGACTCACTGCTATTCAGTGAGCCAAAGCAAAATAAACAGCGCAACTGCAAAACGTGCAGTTAAAATTGAGAGAGGGAAAGCTGAAACCAACGAAACCTCGTCAAACAAGCAAACAGACGGTGAAACCACACCGCGAGTCTTTCAAACGACCGAAGCGTTGTTATTCATATGCTTCACATCATATGCATATTACGGATCTGCGTGCGGACTACTCGCAGCACCCACTCAGTGGGACTGCCCGCAGCACCCACTCGGTGGGACTGCCGGAAGCACCCACTCGGTGGGACCGCCCGCAGCGCCCTCTCGGTGGGACTGCCCGCAGCACCCACTCGGTGGGACTGCCAGCAGCACCCACTCAGTGGGACTGCCCGCAGCACCCACTCGGTGGGACCGCCAGCAGCACCCACTCGGTGAGACTGCCAGCAGCATTTACGCGGCGGGACTACCTGCAATATATTTAATGCGTTTTAGCTCTGATCCGGTGGGAGCAGGAACAGTGGGGTGGTGAGGGGAGAAGGACGGACACGAAAAGCGGGGGAACTGAGAAGTGGAGGAAGTGGAACAGCTTAGAGCGTTAAAGCGGCCTGATTAAACTAGGTAGTCACTTCTACGCCCATGGAGTGAAGGCCTTCCCAATGCACCGATTGGGCTGATACCACAGACTTCGCTTTCAGAATAACCACTGCTTGGGTGGCGTACCGACTGCCAAGGTCGTTGGGATGTCAATGTTGCGCGTGGCACAAGAGTGCCGCCCATGGTGACATCGCTCGCAACCGAGCCAGGCGATCAGTCATTTGTCACCTTCTTCAATTGCGGTCCAAACCAACAGCCCTGCGTGTTAATGTCGCAGCCCGACATAATTACACACGCAACCAGCTCAAAACACCGCAGCGAATGGCCGCCGCTGGCGCCACTTTCCGGTAGGCAACCAGTCATGTTGCGCAAAGAGCCGTGCTGACCGCCCCTCAAAGCTGCTGGAATTCAGTACCATCAAGCCGCAGCACGGCCGCATCAGCATGGAATTGCCGGCAGAGTTTGAAATACGGCCGGATTTATCTGGATCTGCCCGGGCCGACACAGTGGCGGCAGCCGTCTTTCATTCATGCAACATTACAGTCCTGTTCTATAGTCCGGCCCAATGAGGCACACCGCACTGCGAACAAATCACCGGGCCCGCGCCGGCGGCCCACTCCTCCGGCAGGGGGGGGGGGGGGCAACCGGCCAACTCGCTCCGCCCACACTGGCCTGTGCCGATCATTGTTCGGTGTATGCGCTGTAGATTTGTGCTGCGGCACACCACCACAGCTCACGGAGACGGCTACAGCACACCACCACAGCTCACGGAGACGGCTACAGCACGCCACCACAGCCCACGGAGGCGGCTACAGCACACCAAGCCAGCCACGGAGACGGCTACAGCACACCAGCACAGCTCCACGGACCGGCTGCGGCCCACCACCACAGCCCACGGAGCCGGCTACGGCCCACCACCACAGCTCACGGAGACGGCTACAGCACACCACCACAGCCCACGGAGCCGGCTGCGGCCCACCACCACAGCCCACGGAGCCGGCTACAGCACACCAGCACAGCCCACGGAGCCGGCTGCGGCCCACCACCACAGCCCACGGAGCCGGCTGCACCCACCCGCATCGCCGAGGTAACGTCACTGCAGAGCACACCAGAGCTGGCGACGAGCACGGGCCCAACCTATCGCGGCGACCCACAACGCGAAGCAGTGGTGCGGACGGCACGAGGTGCACCGGCGCGGTGACGTCACTACGCCACGGGGTGGCTCGAGTTCGAGCGGCACAGAGCCGCACTGTCATGGTGTCGTCGCCGCGCCGGCGTCGTGCGAACAGGACAGGGCCGGACTGTACTAATGACGCGGCTGTATATGCCGCGCGCTATGCCAGCCATTAACCGTCGGCTGCTGGACCTCCGTCCAGAGGGCTCGCACAGGGCACCAAGCTCTCGGCTCGGACGATACACGCCAAAAAGAGGGCCGCCGTAAGTCCTGCTCGGCATTTGTTGCGACATTGGAGATGAGCCAGTTGGCGACAGGACCTCTTTTCTTTGGAGGGATAACTCTTGCTCCCCCTGCGGGCGAGCTGATGTTGTTTAATATTACTGCTCATCCGGCGCGCCGAGCATTAGCCTGCGGCGGTCGCTAGGTTGTTGGTATCATGAAGATGCTTGAGTCGCTCGCTACTAGAGCTGCTGCACAAGTGACGTACGCCGTCCTCTTGGCAACAACTGAATGGTGTTGATGCCAAAACAAACAAGCGGGTTTAATATCAGGCCCGAATCTAGGTCGAGTCGTCCTTCCCGTCAGTGAACGTCGAACGCACTCTTGCAGTAACAGCGGCGGAACCTTAGGCAAGTGGGAGGGGAAGGCGGAGTACCGGGACGGCGCATGGGCGACAAATGTGGTGCTTCAGTCAGTCTTTCTCTGTGCAAAGCAAAAGGTCAGTGTTCAAATTTGTCAGAGATGGGGGAGGGGAAGGGGGAGGGGGTGAGGGGCTCGTCCCGCGCCCACCGGCCATTGATGCGCCGGTCCGGTCGCGCTGCCAGGGAGCGGTCGCCGGCTCGCCGCGTCACCGACCCACCGGCCAACCTGAGTCGCGGGCCCGTCAACGAGTGTAATCAAGCCCAGCAGCCGAGGCCACATCAACTAGCGACACGCATGCGCTCGGAGCCTGCCAGCTTCCCTCAGCGTGTTCCCCGACGCACCGCTCCCCGCCGGTCTTCCCCGAGCGCCCCAGCAGAGACGCCTCCGCCGGGGCTCTGGACGGTACACGGCGCCGGTGCCCACCCGGCCTACGCCTCACGTTGCGAGGGGCCGCTGCGGTCGCCAGCCGGCCCCGCTAATGACGCCATAACGACATGTGACAGCGGCACGAGACAGCGCGGCATCTGCCCGGCCCTGGCGGCGGTGTGGGCGGCGCAGGGGACAGAGGTCAGAGCGCCCGGCCGCCCGGCAACGCGCCGCTGACATCACGCCCCACACAGGCGCGGCCGTGACGGCCCACCCACGGCACGTGCTCACCTCGTGACGGCGCCGTGACAGGGGCCGTGCCGCCGGGGATGCCGCGGCGCTCACGCCGCCACAGGGGAACCTCAGAGCAGGCGGCGCGGCTTTACCGAGTCCGCTTGCCCAGCTGCATCTGCCTCCGCAAGCTTGCTCGCTGGGCCTGATGGCTATTTGGGGGCGCTTTCGGGCCGGACCCATGCCCGGTCCCGGTCCTGAGCCCCTCCCCTCCCCATGTCCGCACGCTTCCAAGGCTTCCACCCGGCTGGCAAGCTTTCACGCAGCGTGCGTTCCCTGTCTGGGGCTTCAGCACCGGGCCCGGGCTGGCGTGGCGACCGCCCACGATCCGCGTCTCGCCGCGGCACCTCAGCGGCCACCCGGCGGCGACGTCCTGTCCTCAGTGACGTCCCACCTCAGCGGCCACCCGGCGGCGACGTCCTGTCCTCAGTGACATCCCACCTCAGCGGCCACCCGGCGGCGACGTCCTGCGCTCCGGCGCGGCCGCGCCCCGCGCTCCGACCGACGGAGCCGCGCGTCGAGTGCAGCACGAGCTCAGCCCTCCTGATTAATTGGACAGCGAAATGTCTTCGCGGCGGTAACGAGGAAACGGTGTTGGGCGCGCACGGCCGCTCCGGCCTGCGCGTGCCCACCACGTGCGGCGGGCGGCCAGTGACGTCACCCACCTCAGCCTGGTGCCCCCCCCCCCCGCCCCCGCCCCCTCGGGCTGCAGGTACCACCACCGTCGCCGGCCACAACAGCGCCGTGCAGGACCGCGCCAGGACGTCAGGAAATGGATTGCTGCACGGGTGATGGCCGCTATTTGCAGCTGAGGCATTCGGTAAACAGGCAATATTCAACAGTTTGCAGCTGCTGCTTGGTGCATCCGCTTCGCTGGTGTGACTCAGCTCACACGTTCGAAACGCTGTCCACCCCGGACGGCTGGGAGGCCAGAAACGACGAAAAGGAGGGGGAAGACGCGCGACATCGTGCGGGGCAGACGGCCAGGACGACGTGCCACGTTCGCAGAGCACAGGGAGGGGCGATATGGAATGTAATTCAAGGCTGGCATTCCCTGAGGTGCACATACCTCGACTGCCATTCTTTGACTACTAGGCTAGGATGGCCACATAGTGACTAAAGAACCGTTTGATAATAAGGAATCGGGAGCATCGACTGGCATAAATGATTGGAGCGCCCGACTACCTGGCTGCCCTGAAATTTGTGTCTTAACATATGTAGCCCACCTAATTTTGACAATCGGCAATCTTTTACTTTAAATAATTTTGTAGCGTCGTGAAAAGTCCTTCATGTGAGCAGCATAATGCTGCCATTGGAGACCTACGACACACTCCGCTGTTGAGGTTACGAGCATATCGCACATGGCGCATATGACGTAACTTGCCCGTCACTCTGGAAAGAAGGGCGGATACCGCAGGAAATCCAACTCCATAGCTCCGGTTTCCCAGACGTGCAGGGCCACTGCATTGCCGACACCCTTTTTGAACACGATAGTAGCCATGGTCAAATAGCACCCCCAAAAGGCAGTCTTTGTGTGATATTCAACGCTCTTTTTGTTTTGCGCAATATTACAGTGAAAAACATTTGAACCAGGAGCAGCGATGGGGAGGAAAAATCAAAATTGATAAAATGCTCATGAAAAATACACATCGACGAACATGCGGAAAATACACATGCACAAGCAGTGCTCATGAATCCAACTTGCATGGCAGCGGATGGCAACCAGAAGTGTTTATAGCTACAGCCCGTATCTTTCTGCGAAACAAATCCTTGGAATATGACGGCCGCTAAACATTGCAGAAGAAAAACGGCAAGCGGAGAGGGAGGCGCCGGTTTGGCTGCCTCACACTAAACACAAGCGTGCCCCTTACACTGTAAATAACGCCATAATTGGCACTTCTGCCTCCGATCTCTGGCTTGCAAGCACACGTTAGCCGGCAATCCCAGCCGTACGCTGGCGGGCCACGAGCGGTGCTGATGTGGCCATCGGGTGACGTCAGTGTGGCAGGGGGAGTGGCGACCCTCGGCCGGTGTGGCCCGGCCCGAGGTTCACTGCAGCGTCAGTGTGGCAGGGGGAGTGACGACCCTCAGCCGGTGTGGCCCGGCCCGAGGTCCGCTGCAGCGTCAGTGTGGCAGGGGGAGTGACGACCCTCAGCCGGTGTGGCCCGGCCCGAGGTCCGCTGCAGCGTCAGTGTGGCAGGGGGAGTGACGACCCTCAGCCGGTGTGGCCCGGCCCGAGGTCCGCTGCAGCGTCAGTGTGGCAGGGGGAGTAACGACCCTCAGCCGGTGTGGCCCGGCCCGAGGTTCGCTGCAGCGTCAGTGTAGCAGGGGGAGTGACGACCCTCAGCCGGTGTGGCCCGGCCCGAGGTCCGCTGCAGCGTGCCGCTCGGCCCGGCCCGGATGGCTGCAGACCCATCCTTGGATGCATATCACGGGCACCAAAGCAGAGAAAATAAATAAAGATAAAATATGATAAATAAAAATACAAAAGAAGCTACAGGCGTGAAGATCCTTTACGACGCCCAAGTGTCACGCGCAAGTGCGTCGCAGCGTTAGCGCAGCTCGTCACAGGGGAGAGTGTCACTGTACTACGATGTACGAGGTTTACACAGATGTTCCACGAACTGGCCGATGGATCCGAAAGTGCTGTTGTACAATGACGGCGGGCGGCGGGGCGCGACGAGCCCCGTCAACGGGCCCGGATCCGGCGGCGGTCGGCGCCCGGCCCTGCGCCGCCAGTCGCAGCCGTCCACTCACCTGCACACCGCTGGCCGACGGGTCCCGTGCCCCAGATGTAGTCGCCACCTGCAGCGGAGGGCGGAGAGCGGTCGTCAGGCGGGGCGGCATCCCTCCAGAGCGGGCGGGCGGGCGGGGGGGGGGGGCAGTATGCGAGTCCGGTGAGGCAGGTGACCGGGGGCGGCGGTGGGCTGGCGGGGCATCGGCCGGCGGGGTCGCGCCAGCCACCGCTGAACACTGTCTGGCGGCCACCACGGCATGTCGGCGCGCGCACCACAGGACCGGTAGACTCTCCACAGGGTGCTGGTATCCTGCCTCAAATGTTGTCACAACTGTGCGCAGTGAGTCAACGAGGGCGGGTTATGGGAAAACGGATGGAAAAAACGTTCGCAACACGCCACCGCCAAATCGATTCTGAGCCCCCCCCTCGCCCAATGCCCAACACGGGACACTTCAGGCTGATATCCTTTAACAATGGCGGCTGCCTACAAAAGCGGGAAAAACAAGAATGGCTAGTGCAGCAGACATTAGCAGCAACCCGACTGCACTTTTTATGCATATTTGGACTTTCGCCAATGCTTTGTCCGGACACACGGACCCTGGGACAACATAGCACCAACCGGCCGTATTTGCTAGCGGCATCTTGACGTTGGCGCAAAAGGACGCGCAAAAAAATGAGCTGAAATGTTACAAACACAGACGTAGTCAAAAGGACGGCACACACTCAACCTGAGCCATCAAATCATGCCGATATGGCAGCACGGCACGGCAGAGGAGTTGGGCCACTGCGGGGAAAGGGAGCCAGGGTCGCCTCTCCGCCAGTTCCTGGTGGTTGACAGCGGCCCGTAGTGAACCCTCCAGCCGCCGGTTCACAGAGAAGAGCTTACCGCGCTTTGGCTCGGCTCATATTCACGTCACTGAAACGACAGCCTACGACGCTTTTGGAGCTCATCAGTGACTGAAACAGCCTTTGATGCTAACGAAAATAATTATCTGGTGCTCAGTCCACGAATGGAGAAAAGACGGCGTGATCAGCCGGGGAGATCCACGGCATATGTGGTACTCAGTCCACGAACGGAGAAAAGACGGCGTGATCAGCCGGGGAGATCCACGGCATATGTGGTACTCAGTCCACGGACGGAGAAAAGACGGCGTGATCGGCCGGGGAGATCCACGGCATGTCTGGTGCTCAGTCCACGAACGGAGAAAAGACGACATGATCAGCCGGGGAGATCCACGGCATATGTGGTGCTCAGTCCACGAACGGAGAAAAGACGGCGTGATCAGCCGGGGAGATCCACGGCATATCTCGTGCTCAGTCCACGAATGGAGAAAAGACGGCATGATCAGCCGGGGAGATCCACTGCATGGAATGCCTCTGATCGGGAGACAAGGCCTACTCCCGGACGGCCTATTCCGTGAATGCCTGCAGGCGGCGTGCGATCTTCAAGTCAAAGAGGGAATATCTTTGTATGGTATAACTTTGCACCTTTATGCGTGATTGATACCAGAATTTGGCTGAAGATTGCTTTCAAACAGGTAAGATGCAATTTTTTAGCTGAGTCACAAACACCGCATTAAGAGCCGATGTCAATGCCAACACGTCTTAGCAAACGGCGTGCCTGTTAAAAGCCTACACGGATTGGGTGAGCCCATAGGTATGCGTATGGAGTGTGCAAGGGCTAAGTCGGTTCACATTTTGGGAACAAAAGAGGGTGGGGGAAGAGGGGGAGGGAGGGGCACCTGGTGCTTAAGTGATGACAGCCATTAATCGTTCGTGGCATGTGGACAAAACCTGAGACCCCGCTCGTTACAACAGTAACAGCAGCGGGCCTTCTGCCGGTAGGTATTCCGAGAGTACGCTCTCCAAGCGCCGGTTTTCCGAGCGTAGATCCTTCTGGTGAAAGTCTTGTTTTCCGAGCGTATGTATTCACAGAAGGTCCTCCGAACATTGCTCATCCGAGAGTAGACACTCAGGAGTGCGTCTTTCGAGCGTGCACCTTCTGAGTGCAGGCCCCTCTCCGCAGTACGCCGGGAGTAAGTAGCACTTCCGGGTCAGGCCCTCCGGCCCTCACCCAAGAAATCCTGGATAAGGAATTTCATCAACTCTGTTCGAATCCACGCATGCCGGGCTTAAGCGGCTATAAATGGCTTGCCTTGACACCCAGGTTGACATGGTCCAATTAATGTGCCACCCGTCCCGGGATCATTGACCCATTCGATGAGCTAACTCACTCAATACCGACTCGGACGAAAATACCGGATACACGTTCATTGCAAAAAGCACCCAGTTTTGCTCCTCCGAATCAAGCCTGGCCCACTCAGACAGAAACTGCTCGTGAGACAATGCGAGCGCTGGCCAGCATCGCGCTCGACTGAGCGGCCGGCGTCGTCCCTGACCGGTGCAGACGGACTGCACCGCGATGAGCCGCCGCGTCCCCGCGCGCGGCGACACGTGCGCTGAGCGAGCTAACCTTTCGCTAACCACATTACAGCTCGCCGCCTCGCCACCCGCCCCTCCTACGGATTCCCGGCCGCCGAACGAGTGCCACCAGCCTCAGCGCGTGGCTTGATTGATGACATGTCAAAACGAGCCGCCGACAAAAAACGGGCGCCGCAGGCTCGCTCTAATCGGATACAGGCTGAAGCGGCCGGCCGCCAGCTGCACGGCACAGCGCGCCGCCGGCACACCGGGTCGGGCGGCGGGCTGCGTCACGGAAGGGTCGGGGTCGCCCGGCGGGGGCTGTCAGGCTCGCGTCCGAGTCGTTCGCCGACAGTGACGGCGGCGGACCGCCGCGACGCCAGAGGGGGCACGGCGGCGCGGCGGGCCCGACAAGGCGACCCGTGCCGGTTATGTAAGCGCCGAGCGGGGCGGGCCGCCCGAGAGGCCTGCTGCCGTCGGCGGCCAAACCGTGAGTCACGGTCGCCGTGGCGAGGGCGAGCCAGCCGCCGCCCGAACCCCGCTGCAGGGCACCGGCCGCCAGTGAGCCGCCGCCCGAACCCCGCTGCAGGGCACCGGCCGCCAGCGAGCCGCCGCCCGAACCCCGCTGCAGGGCACCGGCCGTCAGCGAGCCGCCGCCCGAACCCCGCTGCAGGGCACCGGCCGCCAGCGAGCCGCCGCCCGAACCCCGCTGCAGGGTACCGGCCGCCAGCGAGCCGCCCTCCGAACCCCGCTGCAGGGCACCGGCCGCCAGCGAGCCGCCGCCCGAACCCCGCTGCAGGGCACCGGCCGCCAGCGAGCCGCCGCCCGAACCCCGCTGCAGGGCACCGGCTGCCAGCGAGCCGCCGCCTGCCCGTCACGCCGACGGGTCCGCTCACGCTACTTTTTGCAGACCGCGCTACTCGTGAAGAGCCATAACCTCGTGGGCACCGAACGACGCGGCGGTAATCTTCCACTCACGTCCGTCCCGGCAGACTTCGCTGACGGAGCCCAGGCCTCGACGCCACGGAGGCTGCCGCGCTAGCCCCAAGTCCAGGCGCGTGTTCCGCCGCCGCGACGGAGCGACCGACGCGGCACGGCCGCCGGCCGCGGCTGCAGCTGCCGCCGGAGCTGCTGCCAGCGCCGCCGGCCGTGCATTCCTGCCGTGACGCGGCTGAGTCACGGCGGCCCCGGCCCGGAAACAGGGCCGCGACAGGCCGACACGTCAGACGACAGAGCGCCGTCGGCCGCCGCCTGTCGACGCCGCGGCCGGCTCGTGGCAACGGCCCGGCCGCCATCGCCAGCTGCCGGCCGGCCTCGGACGCGCAAAACACGCCAGACGGCCACACAACGGAAGAGCGGACGGCGACGCCACGCCGGCGGCGAACAGACACACACGTGTCATGCTGTCAACAGGTACAGCTGTCCCGCGACCCCGCCGGCGTACCTCACTGCCCACGGCCTCATCACGACGACCATAAGTCTTCAGCGGGCTCTGATAGCGCTTGTGACGCGCACGACAACAGAGCTTCAGCAGGCAGCGTTTGTATCAGCGCGGCCCTGTGTTATCGGCGCTGTTGCCAGGGGCGCGGACGCGCAGGCATGCCGTTGCGATCGGAGGCAAAGGTATGCTTTGTGTTTGGTGTTGGTTCGCTGCGGCTTTCGCGGACACTTTGACCGGAACACCGCAACGTGTCGGAACAAATAGGAAAATGCAAGCATGTTCTACGAGACCGTTTCGCGCTGACGAAATGACCCCGTCGTGTCTTCCATGGCGTGTCTTCTGATCTCTGGGCACCGGACATGAAATCACCCGTTCTGAGAAAGGAACCGGTTTTCACATGGCTCCGCTTCTCCACCATGCAAGCACGTGGACAATGTCACAACAGGGATCTTACGTCCCGATCTACCATCAACAACAATCCCAGTTCGATCCACGTCACATAGACGGAGCCACCAAACTAGTCATCACACGCGGTACCGTGCGGCTCACGACAGCTCCCGGTCACCACACGGGGCACTGTCCAGCTTTCGACAGCTCCGGGTCACCACACAGGGTACTGAACAGCTCACGACAGCTCCAGGTCACCACACGTGGTATCGAACAGCTCACGACAGCTCCGGGTCACCACACGGGGCACTGAACAGCCCACGAGAGCTCCGGGGGTACCGGACGGCTCACGACAGCTCCGGGTCACCACACGGGGCACCGAACAGCTCACGAGAGCTCCGGAGGCACCGGACAGCTCACGACAGCTCCGAGTCACCACACAGATAAGATATGACAAGGGCAAGACCCCGTCGGTCGGTCGCAGACCGCATCGCAGCCGCCGACACCGTCACGAGATAACGAGAGCCGTCGGAGGACAGGCGGACATGACGTGCGCCGACCAATGATCGGTCACCGGCCTGCTCTGGGGTGCGACATTCAAACCCAAGGCGCGGCAATCCTTCGATGTCGCCAGAAGCGGGACGCAGCAGAAGACACCGAACGGTGCCGTCGGGAGGCGGCGGAGCCGTCTATAATGTGTCACACAAAGCCAGCCGGTAGCAGCGGATGTTGCAACGGCTCGGAACCCCGAGACGCACCTCCCAAGATCAAAGCCGCAGACGGCTTCGACCTGGCGCCAGGCGAATTTCGAAGCTTCACCGAGACAACATTGTCGCATGCGATGACTATCGCCAGTACGTGCGAGTTGTGTACGGTTTTGAGAACTCGAGTAGCCGACTTGTCCGCGTATGCACTTTGTGTCGTCTGGCGTGGTGCCAACATCTCCTGCTTCACCCGCCAATGGAAAGAGCGCGCGTCGTGCATCCGGCGTCGGTACCCGGCCGTCGCCGAGCGGGTTGCCAGGGGCGGTGCGTGCGTGCGTAACCCCGGGGCGGGTGGTCGGCACCGACACTGGCTGCACCAGTACGCTGTCACCGCCCGGACGTCCGCCGTCCGAGCTCGGCGGGTGCGCCCGGGGGAGCCGGCCGGCCAGGGAGCCGCCTCTCGGCCGGCAACACCGGACGCGGAGTCACGGCGAAAGAACGTCCGCCGCCTGCACCCGGTGCCGGTGTCATTGCCGGGAACCCCGGGCTGTGGCGGCGACGCGGCTCAACCAGCCGGCAGCGGCTTATGTCATGACGCGAATGATGTCTGGCGCCGCTGCCGTGACTCATCTCGCCTCGGCGCCCTGTGCTCGGTGTCGGTGCGACGCGCGCGCGCGACGTGCAGCACGCCGGCCTCCAGGTGACGGGGCGCCGCCGCCAGCCGAACCGTCACGGCCGCGCCCGGCTCCCGACCCCCTGACGTGACGGGTCAGCCGCCCGGCCGGCCTGGGGGAGTGGGGAGGGGAGGATGCCACGCCGGTCGCCGGCCAGGTCACTGCTGCGTGGCGCCAGCCCTGCAGCCGTCAGCGACATTCTCATGATCTGCTGTCCTGAGGCTGGCTCCGGAGCAGCCCACAGCAAAGATAACCATCTGATCTCAGAGCGAGCCCCTCGCTCCGTCAGGCGACCGAGCTCTGTCCGTGCCGGCCAGCCGGCCGAGGCTGGCGACAGATGTGCTGTTGCGACTCATCTGCCACCCAGGCGCCGCGCCGCCCCCTGCCGGACGCGGCAGGCCCGGTACACCGCTGGCCTCGGCCTCCGTGGCGGCGCGGACCGCAACGCTACACCCGCCCAGCCCAGCCCAGCCCAGCGGGGCGGCTGCGGCGGTACCACAGGCCCGGCACGGGCGACGCCAGTTGCGGCGCTATGACGACGGTCTCTGCCGGTGCAGCGCAGCGCGCCGCGGTCCGACATGACCCGCAAACAGTCGCCACGGACCGTCACGCTCACACGTCTTGCAACACAGACACGATAGTTTGCGATGACACCAGCTCGATGACACACTGCGGGTGCTCGTGAGACCACTACACACGAGTGGCGGAGTGCGGCATCCGACGTGTGACGGAAGCTGCTGGCGGTGCTGGCCAGCATGTGCGTCAGTCCTGTGGCCCGTGCCCCGCCCCCCTCTTTGCTGGGTAATCGTGTTGCCTCACGACAACGAGCCGTGTTTCCCACAGCTTTTACCGACGCTGATGTTCCAACGGGCACAGGCGCCATTCCCGCTTTCCACGGCGATAATAACGGTCACCGATAGGCGAAACAGAAGGCGTAAAAATCGCGGCTTTCACAACAAAGGAATTGCATGCCCACATCCATATGAGGCTATTATGCTGACATCACTGTCGCGAACAGCAACAGCACAGGCCTTCCCATTTGGCAATGTCCGACCAGGTCGGTACCTGACTCGCCACGTCGGCGCCTGACCCGCCAGGTCGGCACCTGACCCGCCAGGTCGGCACCTGACTTGCCAGGTCGGCCCCCGACCCCGCTCGGTCGGCACCGGACCCGCCAGGTCGGCACCTGACCCGCCAGGTCGGCGCCTGACCCGCCAGGTCGGCGCCTGACCTGCCGGGTCGGCCCCCGACCCTGCTAGGTCGGTACCAGACCCGCCAGGCCGCCGGGCGGCGCTGATGACTGAGCGCCATCAGCGGCGGCCGGCGGCGGCGGTCGGTCGTTCAGCTCTCGGTCGGAAGTGGAGCGGGGCCGACAAAAACAGCGGCGCCTGCCCGCCTGGCAACAGCGGCGGCCGCGCGCGCGCGCTCTGTTTACCGGCCGGGCGCCCCTCCCACGACCGAAGGATGGATTTATACCCGCCGGCCGGACGCGCCACACAAAGAAAACCGACGAGAGCGAACGGGCGGGCGGCAACAGCCGAACGGCCCGCCCGAAATCAATGTGCGCGACCTGCAGCAAGGACGTGGCGTCACAGCCGTTGCCATGGCAATGCACGCCGGGCACCCGCCCCTCGCAGACGCAGCGCCGCCGCGCGGGCGACAGGTGCAACTCACGCACGTTCCAGGACGGCTGGCGCCACCTGGCCGCGCGAGAAGGGACTGGTGCGACGCGGTTCGCGCCGGTCACCGTCGACGGCGGCAGTTGGGCCGCGCCCGCCGCCCCTGATCAATACGGAATGAGGGAATCGCTCGGACAAAGCGGACAGGCAGCCTGCCCGGGCCGGGGCGGGCCGCTGGCGGCATCGCATGGCAAGGTCAGGCTCCTCCCGATCGGGACCTGTCAGAGAAATTCTGGCGCGCGCCGCGAAATGGACACGGTCAGAAGAGCGGCGCGGTGCGCAGGCCAAACGGTGCGCCGAGTTGGCCGCCGCCGCGCAGCACTGTTGCTAGGCGCGCCGCCCAGCCCGCGCTCCCCCCCCCCCCCCGCCAGCAGGCCGGAGCGGCGACAAACATCGTTAGTGAATGCCGCGCATCCTGCAAGAAACTCGAGAAGACGTGGCCGCGGCCGCTAGCCGGCACGGCAGGCCTAGCGGGTCTGGGGGGCGGCGCACCGGTGCGTCCGGGCTGGAGTCGGCGCGCTGTCAGAGCCGCCGGTCGCGGCCGCTGACACCCGCCCTCGGCCCTCCGCACCATCACCGGACAGCTGGTCAGCACCAGTGAACGGCTGTCCGCCTACCACTCGCGTGTCTTCACCTAATTACTAACGGTAGCACCTGGTGCACCGGGGCCCGTCTTCATCCGTACCGCTATGGCTGCAGCTTGCCCACGTGGGGGAGGGGGAGGGGGCAGAGTCCAGCCTCCGTCTCTGAACCTCAGCATGGGAGTTATAGGCGTTGCGTGCGGAAAGACTAATTCCCCACGCAAAGCCGCCATCATTTTGGAATCGTCCCACCCTTCTCCGCAGTCACAAAGCACGCCGACGCTGGTTCGCAGCGCCTGTGTATATCTGATCACCGCTGAGTCACACACGAGCGCATCCCTTTCCTGCGAAACCCGTAACAGGTTTCGCAACGCCCCTGTCGGCAAGTCACCTGGTGCGTTTCTTTAAAGGCACCCGCTGTGAGGAATGCCGTTGCCAGGCTCCTCATGGTTCATTTGCCGGATAGTGCGATGCTACCCACCTATAGACGCTGCGATGTCAGACGCTTGAGACATATGTCAGACCGGCGCCGCTGCTCGATGCCCGCCATATTTCGGCAGTGCCGGTTAGCAGCTGAGCCTGGATCACGCTATTGTCCCGGGAGCTCAAACGGAGACATCTCCGGAGCGGGGAGCACACAGGTACCGACCAGTACCGACTGCACCACGTGAAATAATAGCGAGCACAGACAGCCCGACCAATCTCACTTACACGCCGCACACTTTAGAGGAGAGACGAGCGCTTCTTTGCCATCCGCCTTGGACAAACCACCAAGTTATCCCTTTGAGTCGGTAGCAGAGGCATCCATGGGCCAAGTGAAACCACGGTTCCCCGAAAGATACGGGCGCGTCCACGAATGGATGTGAACTGAGGGAAATACCGTCATCGACATAAGCACCAGCACCAGCCCACATGCTTTGGGCGCGGTTACAACTAAGATATTGTCGCCAATTCCCTTGGCACACCCTCAAATATGATCAAACCAGGAATTGGACGAAACCCGACAGAAACAGATAGCAGCCTGGCATTTTACATTGAAGGTAGGACATAATTTCTACTGGCATAAAAGATAACCTCAATATTACGATGGATTAATGTTCGGACGACCGTCCTCGTCCAGTGCATGAGTATGCACACGTTTCTCGCCGATCAGTGCGAACACAAAACGGCGCCTCATTGGCGGAGGTGGGAAACGCTGGACGTCAAAGAAGCAGGCACAAACGATCATGTGGCATTCCTGAGTGGATGCAGAAACGGCATAATTTCAGCTCCACTCCAGCATAATTAAAAGTGAAAGTGCAGACCAAGACCAAATGGGCCAGTCCGATAGAACACAGAACGAGCCCGCCGTCATAAAGGACCCCACCCGCTTCCACCGTCAAAGCAAGTCCAATCTGGAGAAGTCAACATCAAGTACCGAACCAAAGATGAGATCACAAGTAACAGCGGAAGAAGAGCTCGTCCGCGCATCAAACTCCGCCAACGGTGCTCACACAGGCCAAGATCAAAGGCAGAACTAAATTCAAATCCAAAAGCCGAGGAAGCTCAAGAACAGCCGCACAACATCAAAGTCAATGCCGCAACCACTTAAGCAGTGGCAAATCCGAGTGATACGCTGGTGAAACCACATGGGGAATCAATACTGAATAATAATTACTTGACTTCGCAGCCTGAAATGCGCGAATACGCCACCTCGACATCGCAGCTTTCATAGAAGATACCGTGATGCGGCACGGAAAACGACAGGGTGATGAGGTGCTCCGGAAGGCCAGAAAAATAACTTTGGAAAAAGCCAAAGCACCAAACCCAAACGTAACCAACTACAAACGAGCAGTCATCAAGAAGCTCAAGAATGGCGATGACATCATCTCACTCTCAGCTGACAAAGGCAGTGTCACAACAGTAGTGAACAAAGACGACTGCACTTGAAAGCTGGGCAGTTTAGTGAGTGACGGCCATATATCAAACTGAAGACAGTTCCCACGTCGCCAGTCGAAACAAAAATTTCCGGGTTACAACGAACAAGGACGAAGGAAACTTGACAGGTGCTCAATGCAAACACGTACATCAGCATCACTGCAACCTTTCACACAGGTACGGACCACCATGGCGCAGTGAGGCGAAAATGCCATGCGGAGCACACGTCAGCGGAGCACAGCACGCATCAGCCGGAGCGGAGCACACATTAGCGGAGCAGAGCACACATCAGCCGCAGCGGAGCATACATTAGCGGAGCACATATTGGCCAGAACAGAGCACACATCAGCCGCAGAGGAGCACATATTAGCCGAAGCAGAGCACACATCAGCCGGAGCGGAGCACACATCAGAGGAGCACACATCAGCCGCAGCGGAGCATACATTAGCGGAACACATATCAGCCCGGGCAAAGCACAAACCAGCCGGAGCGGAGCACACATCAGCCGCAGTGGAGCATACATCAGCGGAGTACTATCAGCCGGAGCAGCGCACACAGCGGCCGGAGAGGAGCACACATGAGCCGCAGCGGAGCATACATTAGCGGAGCACATATCAGCCGGAGAGAGCACAAATCAGCCGGAGCGGAGCACACATCAGCCACAGCGGAGCATACACTAGTGGAGCACATATCAGCCGGAGCAGAGCACACATCAGCGGAACATAGCACGTAACAGCCGGAGCACACATCAGCCGGAGCGGAGCACACATCAGTCACAGCAGAGCATACATTAGCGGAACACATATCAGCCGGAGCAGAGCACACATCAGCGGAGCATAGCACATATCAGCCGAAGCGGAGCACACGTCAGCCCTGTGCTGGCGCACCTGGGACGGACAGACCCACTCAAGGCATCATTCCAACAGCGGTGCCATGCTGGTGAACCGCACCATCTGTTTCATCCGCGCCTCCCCCGTTAGTAAGACTTTTCATGAAGGCCGGAGGCGAGGCAAAACTAGGCCCGAGCGAAAAGCGCCTGACCTACCCAGAGTGCGAACTGAGCTGGGCCGCAGTTCAGCTCTGCGCAGTGTCCGAACTCTGCACTGGCAAACATCCGGCCGGACGCGCGAACAGACACGCGGAAAAAATTAAGCTTTACGACGCACTCACAGCCAGCCAGCTTCCCTGCTTCCGCTGGTCTTCATTTTGCGCGGCGTGTCTCGTACTCTGTTCAGTTTGCGCGGCGTGTCTCGTACTCTGTTCATTTTGCGCGGCGTGTCTCGTACTCTGTTCATTTTGCGCGGCGTGTCTCGTACTCCGTTCATTTTGCGCGGCGTGTCTCGTACTCTGTTCATTTTGCGCGGCGTGTCTCGTACTCTGTTCATTTTGCGCGGCGTGTCTCGTACTCTGTTCAGTTTGCGCGGCGTGTCTCGTACTCTGTTCATTTTGCGCGGCGTGTCTCGTACTCTGTTCAGTTTGCGACGCGTGTCTCGTACTCTGTTCAGTTTGCGACGCGTGTCTCGTACTCTGTTCAGTTTGCGACGCGTGTCTCGTACTCTGTTCAGTTTGCGACGCGTGTCTCGTACTCTGTTCAGTTCGCGACGCGCGTCTTGTATTCTGTTCACTGCCTGCGTTCACTGGCTGCTCGGGCTGTTTTTGACCTCGATGTGCGTTTTATCTACTGTAGGTCTCTCCACGAACTGTATTATCAGAACAATACAAAGATAAAAACTAACTGATAGGAGGGGGGGAGGGGGGGGGGGGGGGCATGCGACCACTGTCGTTCCCAAGATAAGAATTAAGTGTGCTGTTTAAGGGAGAGTCGGCTTTCAAGTCATTTTGTAAACCAAGAACTGCGAACGAACTAAGACAGCCTGACAGAAAACAGCCCCAGCAGTCGGTATCAACGAGATCCCGCAACTGGTAATAAGCTTTATGCTGTCGGGTCAATAATTGGTTCCACTTTGCCAGGTCAAAGGCAGCATTTTCCTGCGAATTATATTTTTCAGCTTTACATGTTCATATCTACAAGACCAAGCTCCCCAGCAAAACGACGCTTCAACAAACGTGTTCCCTGCTTAATTCCGAGTGCAATGTAGAGCTTACTTATTTGTTTTTAGTATACCTTCATTGTGCAGGGCTCTGCTAATGTCACAGCGTCGTCGCGTCGCGAGCGGTCGGTGGAAAACTGGTTTGCCACCCGCGATGCCGTAGATCGCCCTGCGCTGTTACTAAAAAACGTTGCTCTTCAGAAAACCAGAAATGCTGCGGACACGTCGTTGGTGTCAAAACGCGCACCACTGAGACCACTGAAAGGTTAGGCGGTTTTGCACGACATGCCGGAGGGTAATCCTCAGGCGAAAACTTAGGAAGGGGGAGGGGGCGGGGACGTCGGCACACCTTCCCCAGCGGGGCGAAGGTTAAGGGCGGTAAAAGTTGAGGAAGTAATAATACAATAGTTCAACCACGTGGGTAAACGGGCAGAGGGTGTAATATTTAGAACAGGTGGTAAAAAGGGTGGGTAAAGGCGATATGCGATGGCACGCGGCCGGGTACGAGTGTGCCAATGCGGCTAGATGGCGGGTGCGGGCATGAAAATCGTACCCGCGAAGGCCCACTTATGCACAAACCTGTCTCCCATGCTGTCTACACTCCTGCCTCTCGCCTTGGGCGCGCCGCTTACCTGCCGTCGTCACTTTACGTGCACCCCATCAGCCCGGCCGAAGGGGAGCCCCTCCCCCGTCTGCAGTGACGCCTCTGCCGCGGCGGCCTCGGACCAGATCGGGTGAGGGACGCGCCGCTCACCGCACTCACCGGGAGCCAGTCGTCTCAGGGGCGGCGCACGACTCGGCCGCCGGTCAGGGACAGCACCGCCCGGCAGCCCAGGCCCCGAGCCGCCTGCCGGCCCGCCGATGGAGCAGCGTCTCTCAGTGAGGGCTGCAGGCGCCGCAGCGCCGGCGGTGAGCAGCGGCGTCCGCCGAGACGAGCCGTCGCAGGCGGCGTCACCTGCCGCCAGCCGCGTCCCCTGACGAGGCATGGGACGGGCCCCTAACCTGGCCGGGTAGGCCTGCCCGCCGAGCAGCGCTGTGGCCGCCGCGCCGGTGCCGTGTCGGCACAGCGGTGGGCCCGGCCGGCCGGGTCATGTCAGACGGACACGGACGAGGGCGGTCGGCCCGGTCAGCACGCCGCAGGCGCAGAGCCCTCACCAGCCCCAGTCTACACCACCGCACGCTCGCCAAAACCAGACGCATCCCAGTCTCGCGGCGATAACGACGTTCCACCAGGCGACGGCTGGCTGAGCAGCGCCGTACCCGGAGGGCAGGGCGGCTGAGCCTCTCCGGCCGGTGCAGGTCGACAGCGGTCTGACCTCGAGCGGAGAGGGAGGGGCCCGCTCGCCGCCCGGCTAGCTTAGACGGAAGGACGCCGTCACCCCAGTCCCCACCAGAGCAGTGCTGCACGCCCGGCGAGACCTGCGAGCGTGCCTGCTGCCGCCGTCGACGGCAGCATCAGCGACCGGCGAGCGACAGTCAGCGGGGGCCGACATTGACAGCGGGCCACTGCCAGCTGCCTTGCGTTGCGGCAGGGCAGCTGCCTTGCCAGCTGCCCTGCCCACTGGTGGCTGCGTTGGCAGGCCGCGGGATAGGCCGTCCTACACACAAATCACCGATGGCGGAGGCCAGGAGCGACACACAAACAAGTGAAGGAACGTTCCTCAGAGCCGGTCTGGCCGACCCCTCGCGCCGGTCTGGCCGTCCCCTCGGACCGGTCTGGCCGCCTCCTCGAGCCGGTCTGGCTACCCCTCGAGCCGGTCTGGCCGCTTCCTCGACCCGGTCTGGCTACTCCTCGGGCCGGTCTGGCCGCTCACTCGGGCCGGTCTGGCCGTTTCCTCGGGCCGGTCTGGCCGCCCCCTCGGGCCGGTCTGGCCGCCTCCTCGCGCCGGTCTGGCTACCCCTCGGGCCGGTCTGACCGCCCCTCACACCGGTCTGGCCGCCCCCTCGGGCCGGTCTGGCCGCCTCCTCGAGCCGGTCTGGCTACCCCTCGGGCAGGTCTGACCGCCCCTCACGCCGGTCTGGCCGCTCACTCGGGCCGGTCTGGCCGCCTCCTCGGGCCGGTCTGGCCGCCTCCTCGGGCCGGTCTGGCCGCCTCCTCGCGCCGGCCCGGTCGTCCCCTGGGGCCGGCAGTACCGGCGTCGCCAAGAGCCGGGCGCCGCTTACCAGACCGGCCGACGACAGCGACGACGCCGCTCCGCTGCAGGAGGGGGCCTCCGCCGGCTCCAGCACGGCCTCACGCCATCCGCCGCGCTGCAGCTGAGGTGACAGGCGGAGGCGTGTGCGGACGTGCATCGCATCAGCGGCGCGCAGGCCACCACCGGCTGTGAGGTGTCGCTACGTGACGCCAGACGCAGCTGTGCACGGGTCGCTTACCCTACAGTATACGGTCGTGCACATCCATTTCGGCGAGTTTCGCTTCAAACGCGTCGTTTTTTCTGCTGAAAACATCGCTTGGGCCTTTGTTCTCAGGCACTGCCGTCGGCTCGACATGGCATGCTAGTGGGTGAAACCAGAGGGAGAGAGAGTATGGCAGACATCCCCGGCACCTTGTTTTCTATACACATACATCGCAATATTCGGCATGGGTGCCAATGGAGTCCAGTACATACGATGGCCAAGTCAGTGTTTAAGCTTGGATCGTGAATGGCTGTTTTCGTCCTATACCGTGCTACGAAACGGTCGCACTGTGCCAACCAGAGCCCTCTGGCCAGTTGCCATCTTATCTTTCTGCACTGGTTGTGCCAAACAAAGCACGACTTCTGGGAGTGGAGCTCGTACCCGCCGTCGCTGGTTTGCCGTCCGACACATTTTCCCCATGCGATACGGTGACGGCACCTACCTCGAACCCAGCGGCATGTGTGAACATGTCTTCTGTGCAGCTGCCTGACCACATACAGACATTATTTGAGTCACACCTCAGCGCCTGTTCATTGCGTCAGAGAATACATCTGACTCCATTATGACTCACAGACGCCGCACCGGCGGCTCGAGCATGCGCCGGCCGGCCGGCCACCGGCGCGGTGACGGCGGCCTGGACCCTGTCTCTGGCGGCGGGTCGGTCGCTGGGTCGGTGGCGTGACTGCTGGCTGTTCCGGGCGGACGGCCGGCCGGCCCGGGGCGGCGCCGCCGGCCGCGCAGTCGAGCGCGCCGCCGCCGCCGTTGCCGCCGCAAAAAACGGCCGCCGCCTGGCAACAGCGCGCGGCGCCGGCCGCGCGGCGCCGCGGCCGGCGCCGCCCCTCGGCCCGCGCCGGCCGCCCGCACCATTCCCAATTACCCAGCCAATTACCGGCCGACAGGTTCTGATGCACGGCCTGGTGAGGACGTCGGGCCGTGCGAGCTGCTCGGCGCCGGACGCGCGGCGTCACACTCCTGACTCCGGCTGGGCGTCAGGGGGAGCGTGCCGCAGGTGTCGGCCAGACGGAGCGGCTCCGGCGGCCGCCGCAGCCGAGCCGGCGGCCGGCCCACACCGGCCCTGCGTCCGCGACGTGAACGCGCGGCGGCGGCGCCACAGCCTCAGCTTTCGACGTCCACGTCGGCTAGGCAAACAGCAGATCTGAACAAGGCACCAGGCATGCCGACTGGGCAGAGCTCCGGCCGCCACCACAGCGGCCGGAGCTGTTGTCATGCTGGACGGACCTCTTCGTCACTTGGCGGTACCGTAGTCCAGGCCCCGGGGTAGTGCCCCGACAATCACATTCGAGCGAGGAGGCGGTGCAGCCACCGAGACACGTCATGTCCGAGTGATGCAGCTGGCCTGGGCTCCACTTGAATCACTGCAGGCGGATGGCCCGTCGGGGCATCGGGCCGAACTGCACCACCGCAAAACTGTTCAGGCGGTCAGATTTACCGTTTTCTCAGAGCCTGACTGGCGGCGCCTCCAGTTCCGTGGCCGGGAGAGCATCGCGCCGCCGGCGGTCCGGCTTTCTCGTGGATAACTGAGATATACAGTCGTGGATAACTGAGAAGTACAGTCAAACCCGCCGGCCCGAGCCGGCGCCGCCGCTTCCGTCACGGCAGGAGTCGCCCCCACCTGCGCCCTGTCGGTGTGGCCGAGGTCGCTGCGGCCATCGACTGCCCCCCACCTCTCCGACGTCGTGTTCCAACAGGCCGTGCCCCTCCCTGTCCAGCACCGCGGACGGTTCGCCGAATTGTTTGAGCCTGTTCCGGCCGGCGCGACAGGCGGTGTCGCGAGGTGGGCCGGCGGCTGCCACAGCGCCGCCGGGAGGCGCAGGTGACCCGGCTCGCGTGCTGACCCGGCCCGGGGGACGCAGCGCCGCGGGGGGGGGGGGGGCGCAGGTGACCCGGCTAGCAAGACACCGGGCCTGGCCCGGTACCACCGCCCCGCTCAAACCGTCTATGACAGCCCGCCGACCGCCGCGTATTCTTAGCTGACGGCGGCGGCGGCGGCGGCGGCGGCGCCTCAAAGGCCTGGCAACAGCCGACTCGACGATCGACGGTTCCAACGGACAAAGGACCGGCCGTCGGCGGCTGGCGCTGACGGCGGCGGCGGCGGCGGCCCGCCCTGACACCAGGCACAGGTCCCGTCGCTCCGCGCCGGCGGTAGTCACACGGACCTCGACCGACTCCGGGCCAGCCGGCCGGGCGCCCACCTGGCCCGCCAGCCCTGCGCCGGCGTCACCAGCACGACAGGCCACGTCTCGTGACGTGACGCGTGGGCAGCGCCGTCGCCGCGCCGCTGGGCAGGCCGCTTGCGCCCCGGACAGCTGGGCTCAGGCTCCCGGGGCCAGGCCGCCTCCCTAGCCTCGACACAGATCCAGCTCATGCCGCCCCTCGCACGCCCGCCGGACTTCCGTCGGTACCGGCGCCAGCCGCCTGCCACGTCCGATGAGAGCGATCGCGGTGAGGAGGGGGGGGGGGGGGGGGGGGGGGACGACGGGAGGCTTTCGCTCTTATGAAAACTGGGATATTTGCAACAACACTGGAAGGAGGTATTCCACCCGCGGGATGTAATAACCGATGTCGAAAATTTTTACACGTCCGACGATCACGACAAAGAAAGACACGAAAGGATTTGCTTTCTCTCGCACCGTATTGCTCCGCACCACTGGCATCCACCCTGAAACGGTTAAAGCGTAACTTCACAACGTAATAACCACCTACCCTGCACTTGGTCTACACGCCATTCCCTGAGTGGCGAGCCGTCTACCCCAACAGCTACCGCGAACGTGATAAAGCTCCCGTCCACAACAAGCGACGCTTGTTTATATGTTCCCAGAACTGCTGACGTCAGGCCCAACACAGACCGCCACTTCCGGTCACTGTCAATACGGGGCTCCACAGACACCGCAACGCGGGCCGGCGGGCGGCCGGTCAGCCGCACACCATCAGCCGGCGGGCGGCCGGTCAGCCGCACACCATCAGCCGGCGGGCGGCCGGTCAGCCGCACACCATCAGCCGGCTGGCGGCCGGTCAGCCGTGCGCCATCAGCCGGCGGGCGGCCGGTCAGCCGCACACCATCAGCCGGCGGGCGGCCGGTCAGCCGCACACCATCAGCCGGCTGGCGGCCGGTCAGCCGTGCGCCATCAGCCGGCGGGCGGCCGGTCAGCCGCACACCATCAGCCGGCGGGCGGCCGGTCAGCCGCACACCATCAGCCGGCGGGCGGCCGGTCAGCCGTGCGCCATCAGCCGGCGGGCGGCCGGTCAGCCGTGCGCCATCAGCCGGCGGGCGGCCGGTCAGCCGCACACCATCAGCCGGCTGGCGGCCGGTCAGCCGCACACCATCAGCCGGCTGGCGGCCGGTCAGCCGCGCGCCATCAGCCGGCTGGCGGCCGCCTCCTCTGTCCCCTGAGCGTCAGGTGTCCCCGTGCTGGCAGCATGCCGTCACGGCTGCCAACGGGACTCCAAACACGCTCCCGCAAGCGTGCATCCCCTCTCATGTTGCCCATGGCGGCTAGCGGCATAGCGGCGGTCCTACGGAGGCTGACGCTCTGTTTTGCCTATCGCCGTGTTTTGTCCCGGCGCGGCCGCGTACCGCCATCTATCTGACCGGCGGACCAGCCGTCACTGCGCTTGCAAACCACAGGATGATAAGACAACTTACATGGCAACTGCGGGCTGAAATAACTAGTTTTAACTTTCCACACAAACCCGTTCTTGCAGACCCCCCCCCCCCCCCCTCCCCGACTACGTCCACAAATGACGAGGAAACCTGCGCTCCCTGTAACGCCTCAGCACGATAGGGCCCAATCGCCGGTAGTATGCATTACTATGCTACAGCTGACAGACTACATACCCCCGAAACACCAGAATAAAAACATATAATCTTTTACAACCGGTTAAATGCGTTTGGATCATGCGGCAATATCCGTGATGGGGCACGGTACCAATCAATCATTGCTCACCGTTACCATCCGGCAAAAGAGAGGAATTTCCTCTCCTCCATCTGGTCTTCAAGACCATGAGTTTCGGGAACACCGTGTCAGAAATGATATGTGGGAGCCAGTTCATGGCTATCAATTAGTAGCTTTTCATGCCAGAGCCTATCTCCATACGCTATCCACAACCTTTTTGGAAAATGCCTCATCGTTTCCTTGTTGTTAATTTCATGTTGTCGTGTCAAACGTTAACATTAACAGCAATAGTTTGCAATGAAAAAGCGTAAAAAACAAATTCATACCTATTCATCCAACACTGCTCCTGTCCAGATGTTGACAGATATTCACGGGCGTGCGCAATGTTGCACGTTTTTCGTTCCGTTACACCAAAGGCAAGCGAAATTTACTTTTTACGAGAGCTTTGATGGAAGACAAGTACCATTTCCATAAAAGGCCCAGTTTTCCTCGCATGTGTATATTTCGGAGACGAACAATGCGATTAGGGGCTTCAAGTCGCAATTTTCGCCACACAACACACCGCTATATCATAACATTATCAGCCATAAATCCTAATTTACGGCTCTTTCAGGAGACGGGACCTGTCCGGCTCTCGGACAGTTCCGTTACTGAGCTGCGAGGCGCGACCAACTGGGCGTGCCGCGCCGGGCCGGTCCGTCAACGTCACAGCGCTTCCCATTGAGCTGCCCCATCCCAGCGCTCCGCCCACTGACGCGGCGTGGGCTTGGCATTTGTTATCCTCTTCCACGTGCCTTCAGATTATGGTTATACTCTCACGTCAGAAGATGCTATGGACACGATTCCCGTCATCTTCAATACATCATGCCGACATTATATTTTCTTATTTTAAAAACCTCATTCTCACCTGCATTCCTGCATTTGTGCACGGGTCTTTGCGCAAAAGATCACGGAGCCTCACAAAATGACAATATTTTGAACCATCAGCCGCTTCAACTTTTTGGTGACCATTGCGCCCAGCGTCTCATCTGCCCTGAGGTGCCCAGCTCAGCTGGCGCGATCCAGCCGAGTTCGGTCGCCGCAGGACTCCGTCTTCAGCGGCCCGTCGACGGCGGATCTGACCGCTGAGCCGGAGCTGGGGCGGCGTCCGGCACCCCCGGGCCAGGCCGTCACGGGGGCCGGCCCGAGCCGCCCCCGGCCCAGGCCACGTGCCGGCCGGCGCACCGGTGTCCGATGGGCGCCGGTCAGCTCGCTCGCTACCCCAGCGGAAGGGGGCCGGGCCGGGGTCAGGGGTGGCCGGCGACGGCCGCGGCGCGGCGGGCCGGCACCCGACACCGGCCGCAGGTCACGGCCGCTGCCGCTGGTCGCGCGCGTGGCGGCCCGCCGCCGCCGCCGCTATGTTCGGGCCGCGACCGCTGGAAGGTCGCTACAACGGCCATCAGGTGTCGTCCGTCGCGCCAGGCGCACGCCGAGCCCCGGCTCTCCGCGCAACCGACTTCAATCAGCGCAGCGCAACCTGAGCCCCCGCAGGCCATCACCGCCAGAGAGCTGGTTTTGCCGGAGCCAATGCCGAAGGGCGCTGACGGCCCACGCGCAGCCGGAGGGATGGGGAATGCCAGTGAGGTAGGGGGACGAGAGCCTTTGTCAGGCTCGAGTCCACGTCTCGTCCGCAGCCAGGTCACACCAGGGGGTTGTCCCGGCCTGGAGTAGTGGTCGCTCCCGCTGCCAGGCCGCTCCACACCCATCAGCGCCGCGGACGACCGGCACGACGGCTTCATCTCTCGCCTGGGGCACATTGCGACGGCCGCCGACTCCCAGACAGCCATCGGGTTCTCCGGCAGCCGACGACGCGGCGTCTCGCATAAAATCACCGAGCCGCGCGATCGTGTTCACCATACAGATCTGATCGCACGAGCAGGCGAGACCCTCCTCCTCGAGCAGGCCCTCTGGTCGTCTGGAGCCGGTGCGAAGGCTCGCTGACAAACGGCGGATGCACGTGCCGAACAGTCGCGATGTTGGCCGCCGAGTGGCTGGCGTGCTTCAGGGCACCAGGTAACCCGATAACGCGCCGGGCTTTTGCACAAACTGACCTGCACGAACGCCCGAGCTGGCTACAGCCAGTCATAGCAGCGCGGCAGCTAATATACACATGTCAAACCACGTGCTGGATGTTCTAGAACCCTGTGCTGATTCATCGCCCTGAATCCGAAGAGCCCAAGAAACAGGCGTGCCACGATCGCCAGAACACACCGACGACAAATATACACCATCGCATTTCAGGCTATCACCAGATTGAGCAGATACCGCTCTGACGTCATTCCAAGCCGTTGGGCCATGGCAACAGCGGCTCCTGGCTCAGAACAGGCCGGTCGAGAAGCGCTGAGCGTGCTGTGTGTCAGCAGGACTGCAGCGGAGCCGCTACTCCGTCCCCCTGCCGCCCCTCCCGTCCCCCTGCCGCTCCTACCAATCCCGTGCCGCCCCTCCCGATCCCCTGCTGCCCCTCCCGATCCCCTGCTGCCCCTCCCAATCTCCTGCCGCCCTTCCCGATCCCCTGCCGCCCCTCCCGATCCCCTGCTGCCCCTCCCGATCTCCTGACGCCCCTCCCGATCCCCTGCCACTCCTCCCGATCCCCTGCTGCCCCTCCCGATCCCCTGCCGCTCCTCCCGATCCCCCTACCGCCCATCCCGATCCCCGCACTGGAGAGGAAGGGGCTCGGTCTCTCAGCCCGTCCAGCCGCCCGACGTACGCGGCTGCCGACGTACCCTGCCGACTGCGGCTGGCAGACCGAACCCGGTGTGATGTGCGCACTGCAGACCCCACTACCGAACCGTCGAACGCCAGGGAGCAAACCGAGCGCGCTCAAGTCATGTCCTATTCACGTCCTACCCGTGTCCTGCCTGTGTCCGAAGGCCACGGCAGCTGAGGCACGCTGAAACATAATGTAAAGGCCACGACAGATGAGTTACGTTGAAACAAGTACAACACGGAGTGGCGTCAAAGAACAGAATCGCCTATGCGGTAGCCTCCGTGAAAGCTAGCGGCCATCCCGAGAAAGAAGCTGATGCCACACTTATCGAGTAAACAGTGAGAATGGTGTGAATGGGCGTTTTTGTGTTCCCAGCAAGGACCGAACCACCACGCCCAGTATAAGCTGACGAAGGCAGCCTTTCCGTCGAGTGTGACACATTCTTCAGTATACCGTGGCGGCGCGCTCCAGGGAGCGGTAACATCACCGGCCAGAACCCGTCGGAGCGGCAGCGTTCACGACCGTACCAGCTGACCAGAAGGTGGTGCTCGGCGTTTGCACCGTGGCTTCCGATGTAGTGCACAAAACAGCAACAAAGAGATCAGGGCTCCGCTGGAAGTGACGTCCGGGGATCCACGAGCACCCTCAAGACACGGCTGAATGAATTGGAAATAAAGAAAACGCGTGCCGTTTGGCGTCAGATGCGAGGTTTCGGGAAATGTAAGCATAGAGTTCACGCTTCAAAGTCCGTTTCCGGCTGCTCCGCATTGACTAAACCTGTCCCGGTGAGGCTCCTGGGGACCTAGGGCCGGGGGGGGGGGGTCAAGCAAATAAACAAGGCTATCTTCCCAGTAATATTTGTTTATGCTTCGTCTGACGTTAGGTAGCAATGAGTGTTTACTGCTTGAGCTTAAACGGTTCGAAGTCGCGAAACGTTACGGGCACCGTCACAAGTGAATTGAAATAAGACATGACTGAGCTCACAGAGCGCCCGCTGGGTGACGGCATATGACCCTGAAGCTCTGCTTGATGGGCGCTGGCCTGTACGCCGTATGGGATGATCGGTGGGACGCTTGAAATGATCGGTAGGCTCGTCGAAGCATCGACATCGGCAGGCGTTTCCGCCATCAGCCCTCTTTAGTGTTGAGCATTGCAAATCGCTTATGGCCGAATCATCTGATGTTCCTCGTGCCTTTGTAAGAGCTGCCTATCGCTATTTAGGACGTACAGGCAAACGCCCATGAAGAAAAACGCGACGTTTTCGCACGAACGCTATATTAACATTTCAACCGCTATTTGAAAAGAATAGCGAGTCTTTTCATCTTGCCAATATTTTTGTTTTATTCGTTCTCGCCGGTACAGTTTGTTTGAACAAGTGGCACACCACCTTTCGTGCACGACTTCGACAGTCGCATTGGCCAGATCCGCACAAGGACCAGCGGCACGAAGAACGCGCAGCCGAGGTGAGAGCACACGGGGCGGCAAGCGCTGCTCACGGGGCAGTGGGCGCTGAACACGGGCGGTGAGCGCTGCGCATGGGGCGGTGAGCGCTGTGCACGGGGCGGTGAGCGCAGCACACGGGGCGGTGAGCGCAGCACGCGGGGCGGTAAGCGCTGCACACGGGGCAGTGGGCGCTGAACACGGGGCGGCGAGTGTAGCGCACGGGGCAGTGAGCGCTGAGCACGGGGCGGTAAGCGCTGCACACGGGGTAGTGGGCGCTGAACACGGGGCGGCGAGCGTAGCACACGGGGCGGTGAGCGCTGAACACGGGGCGGTGAGCGCAGCACATGGGGCGGTGAGCGCAGCACACGAGGCGGTGAGCGCAGCACACGGGGCGGTGAGCGCTGAACACGCCGCGGCACGGCTCCGATACGGTCGTCCCCGTCTGAGGCCGGCGCCGCTGGCCGTGCACCGGCGCCGGCGGCGCCGCGTCAGCAGGTGAGGCCCGCCGATCGCACGCGGCTCGGGTGACGCCGGACGACAACGCCGGCGCCCGCTGACCCGGCCGGCGGCATGGGCGCCGGCCGACGCGCGTGACCCCACATACCGGCGGCGGCCGAGGCGCGCTGCGGCCGCCGGACGCGGGGCTACCGCGGACGAGACGCCCGACTCCAGCAGGGCGCACAAACGGGGCAGACGGAGACGAGGAGCACGAGCAGGTGAAGCCAAAACGTGAGCAATCAAAAATTTCGTCCCCAAAATGATGGCATACAATGACACATCACCAAGCAATAGATGCACCGTAAAATACGACGTCGAGACGGCGCCGAGGTCTGCCCCGCCTGGGGCGGCGTCAGGCTAGCCGCTGCTGCAGCCGCCGTGTACGGTCCGCTCAGCTGACTGCCGCCGGCGCAGACCGCCAGCTGACGGCGGCACCAGCTGGTCGGCCGCGGCGCCCCGTCCGCCCCCAGCACGAGCGCGAGGACAGCAGCAACAGCCCGTCCGCTGCTGGCCACCGAGGCAAAAAGCTGGCCCCGGCTGGCGCTGACGTCCTCACGGGCGGCCCGGTGCAGCGGGCCCGCCAGCCGCCAGACCCAGCTGACACAGGGACGGTGGCACGGCGCCGAGGCGGGGCAGCGCGCGGCACCCGGCAGCGGACGGCGCGGTAACAGCGGCTGCCTTCCGGCTGGCCTTGCTGGATTCATCACAACCGTCAATTCAATTCGTCAACCGTCAATTCAACCGTGAACCGTCAATTCAATTCAACCGTCAATTCGTCAGAGCGGCTCCCGTCATCATCCATACCCCGCAGCGGCTCCCGCCGTCATCCAACCTCCGGAGCGGCTCCGGCCGTCATCCAACCTCCAGAGCGGCTCCGACCGTCATCCAACCTCCGGAGCGGCTCCGGCCGTCATCCAACCTCCGGAGCGGCTCCGGCCGTCATCCAACCCCCCGAGCGGCTCCGAACGTCATCCAACCCTCGCAGCGGCTCCGACCGTCATCCAACCCCCGGAGCGGCTCCGACCGTCATCCAACCTCCAGAGCGGCTCCGACCGTCATCCAACCCCCCGAGCGGCTCCGACCGTCATCCAACCTCCGGAGCGGCTCTGACCGTCATCCAACCCCCCGAGCAGCTCCGACCGTCATCCAACCTTCGGAGCGGCTCCGGCCGTCATCCAACCTCCAGAGCGGCTCCGACCGTCATCCAACCTCCGGAGCGGCTCCGGCCGTCATCCAACCTCCGGAGCGGCTCCGACCGTCATCCAACCCCCCGAGCGGCTCCGACCGTCATCCAACCCTCGCAGCGGCTCCGACCGTCATCAAACCCCCGGAGCGGCTCCGACCGTCATCCAACCTCCAGAGCGGCTCCGACCGTCATCCAACCTCCAGAGCGGCTCCGACCGTCATCCAACCCCCCGAGCGGCTCCGACCGTCATCCAACCTCCGGAGCGGCTCTGACCGTCATCCAACCCCCCGAGCGGCTCCGACCGTCATCCAACCTCCGGAGCGGCTCCGGCCGTCATCCAACCTCCAGAGCGGCCCGCACGTCATCTAACCACCGCTGGCCGGTGGATCAAAGCATTCGTATAACTGAGAGCATTTTGGCCATTGAAGCACAGGCTCGTCCCACGGAATGACAAGCACGTACTTTTACTTTGTTTGTACTTTCAGTCGCAGCCTGACTTTTTACAACTGTCTTCTACTTAAGCACGCTGAACTGAAGCGTCCTAAAGATGATCGTATAGCGGCTAGGAACGATACATCCGAAATTTAATGCAGAGCGGCTGTGAAATTCACGGCAAAAATTCATACAGATCCTTAAGCCAGGCGCGAGACGGGGCATTCCAGCTTCCTTGGGCGCATTGTCACCTTTTACTAATGTATCCGTTGATTCAACGGCTCGCATAATTCTGCAGAATGTCTTTAGACTTGGTTCTATACCAGCAACTCGTCTTCCCGAAGAGGTCATTAGGACGCTCCTTGAAACCTGCGCAAAGGACGCGCCTTCCCGGTGCCTTCAAGGACAACTGTGTCATCAAGCTGACGCCATGACAACGGGCTCCGCTCGGCGTGCCCGCAGCGGGAAACTACATGGCACGAGTCAAACCCACGGAGATCGACGGCGTGGCAGCAAACCCAAGGACAACTGTGGCATCAGGCTGACGCCATGACAACGGGCTCCGCTCGGCGTGCCCGCAGCGGGAAACTACATGGCACGAGTCAAACCCACGGAGATCGACGGCGTGGCAGCAAACCCAAGGACAACTGTGGCATCAAGCTGACGCCATGACAACGGGCTCCGCTCGGCGTGCCCGCAGCGGGAAACTACATGGCACGAGTCAAACCCATGGAGATCGACGGCGTGGCAGCAAACCCAAGGACAACTGTGGCATCAAGCTGACGCCATGACAACGGGCTCCGCTCGGCGTGCCCGCAGCGGGAAACTACATGGCACGAGTCAAACCCACGGAGATCGACGGCGTGGCGGCAAACCTTACATAAACTGCAGACATGTTGGGGATGGACTTATGGACGCTCAAAGTGAGCAACAACACCTATCCCTAAAACCTAAGCTTGGGGAACACACACTGCTCAAATTTACTGTTGGGTCATCTGTAATCAATAAAGCCGTCTTTTAACGCGTGCCCAGATGAATATGAAGATATCGCAATGGGCGCGTATGCTCACCGCGCATTCAAACGCGGCCTGACCCGGCAGCCACCTCGGCACCAGCAGCTACCAACTACAGATTTACTGATATGCCGACTACCCAGACGGAAACTGCGCGAGCACTTCTATCCCAACAGTGCAGAGAACCAAACTGACGACGACCACGTGAGGCAGATACGACTGCTCTATAAAGGAAGCGTGTCCACCGCCTACGAAAAAGATGAAAAGGTCGTTTACGACGTTGTCTAAAAAAATGTGTCTAAAAAAAGACCGCAGGAAAACCATTAAACTATTCATTTTCTGTAAAATGCCGGATGTATCTCGCCTGAGCATGGCCAACCACTTAGCACGCGACACATCCGCTCTCAAGGCTACCAATAGCCATGCATGAGCTCCGAAGTCTTCTCGGTGACTGGACGCCCTGGAAAGCGGGAGGTACGGGGTTCGATTCCCTGCGGTGCCCGCCCTTTCTGCCAGGATGGAGGCAGGCGACGTCATATTGTCATCGCTGCTGTATGTGTCGCATAGGCCCAATGACACGGCACACGACACGGCCTTTGTGCACGCCGCACAACTCATCATATTATTGGTAACTATTGGTATAATACACATTTGGTATATATGCATATATATTTGTATATATATATATATATATATATATATATATATATATATATATAAGCAGCTTAAAATATTGGTGTAATTGGTACCTAGTTACCAATTGGTAACATAACATCACTGTTTGACCGCATCATAATGCACTTGCAAAATATCTGAGGCCACCGAGAACTAAACTGAAAATAAATATGAATCGGTCGCCGTTCAGAGACGACGTGCCTACCAGACAGCCGTTCTCCGATGCCATCCAACAGCCCGAGCGGAGCCGCACAGTCCATGAATACATATAACGACCGCGTCTGTGGCTTCGATCATAATCGAAGACCCCGATTGGCGAATGAGGTCCCTGCTGTAGTGTTTCTCAGAACCATCGTAACCAGTGTGTCCTAATGACAGCATGACACCGAGCGTAATTACCCGAAAAAACTACTAGGAATCAATTCGGCGCAGAGCGTTCAAGCAGATCGTTATGACAGCGCCTCACGTGCATCCATCTTCGGGCCAGGCGAACGCCTCGATGCGGCGGTTGGTCGTCGCCGCCATGCTCACCCCGGCGTCCCCGCTCCACCTGACCGTGCGACCGGCACAAACAGCTGCCGGTCGATAGCATCCAGCCCGGCGCGCCGAGCCGGTGCGGACCGGCGCCCGGTAACACGGGCCGGCCAGTCGCTGGGCGCGTCCTCCGGCCCCGACCGCCAGCTAAAGCAACACGGCGCGGCTGGACAGGGCGGACCTTCGGCTGCGAGAGCGGCGCCGCCCGGCCGGCCGCCACGCCCGGCACGGACTCGGGTCTCGCCGGCGCGCAGCGGCCGGGCGTGCCCGGTGGACGGCGGGCCGGCCCGGCCGCGCCGCGCCGGCCGCCGGGCTTGCCAAGTCTTCGGGACGCGCCAGGCGTGCTCGGGACGCCGATCGCGCTGCAGATGGACGGCCCGTGCAATGGCATGCGCACCATTCGGACCGCGCCGCGTCCGCACGGCCGAGAGGCGACAGTTACAAATCGTAGCATTCCGTGCATTTCCATGACGCACTTTTTGATCGTGATGTGGCTTTTATTCAGCACGGGGCCAAAGATGTCGTCTGCAGATGGTTTGCACCAGTGATGTCAGATTCGAGCAATTTTGAAATTTTGTCCGGAAACGATACCCATCTGAACATTGACACCATGACCGACAAGTGGTTATTAAGTCGACTCCATAAATTGATCGACTTCTAGAATGTTAGATTGCGGACTATCACTTTCTACTTTCTATCGATTTATCTCACCAACGCATTGTTTCCGTTGTTTTTGTGCATTTCGATGACACGCAGTCTTTCAAGACCATAAATTGCTTATACGTCGCGACATTCACTAATGGCATGACTCACAATACTGAGCTTGTTATTTGACCGCGGGAAGCATGCTGAGTTTGCAGCAGTTGGTGGGCAAATGCCGCAGCATGCCACTTCACTTCGTTACATCTTGCTGCAAGCTCCACGCTATTTGTTTACTCCAAAATGTCTCCAATAAATTGTAAAGCACCTTGAAAACAAACTATCAAAAATTTTGCCTCCATATTTCCAAGGAAGCTCAATGGGTTAAATGTGGATTATAACCCCAATAATAATTTAAGAGCTTTCCGAAAAGTTTTTGTTCCGCGACCAACCGGAAGCTTAATCCGTTGACATCATGTTTCGATATTTTTTTTACCGCGATTGACATTGCTAGGGTACACTACACCGCGTGTTGGGAGGGGGGGGGGGGGGGGGCGCAGTCAATGTATACTGCTCTGTGCCTCCGGAAGTCTCATTCGGTGTGAACTGTTGCTCCCCACCGGGTGTCGACTGCCGTGCTGAGCGGGGCGCGACGGTAAAGACAAGAGACCACCCCGCCAGGGGAGAGAGTGCCGAGTGACGGGCCACGCGGTACCGTCTACTGCCCGCCTGAGCAGCCCAGCGCCTCCCCGGCACGGCACAGACATGGAAGGGAACGAGAGGCAGCAAACCGAGACCGAGACCGAGACCGAGACCGAGACCGAGACCGAGACCGAGACCGAGACCGAGACCGAGACCGAGACCGAGACCGAGACCGAGACCGAGACCGAGACCGAGACCGAGACCGAGACCGAGACCGAGACCGAGACCGAGACCGAGACCGAGACCGAGACCGAGACCGAGACCGAGACCGAGACCGAGACCGAGACCGACGAGACCGAGACCGGGGAGACCGAGAGACCGAGACCGAGAGAGAGAGAGAAGAGATAGAGAGAGAGAGAGAGAGAGAGAGAGAGAGAGAGAGAGAGCGAGAGAGAGAGAGAGAAGAGAGAGAGAGAGAGAGAGAGAGAGAGGAGGAAGAGAGAGAGAGGAGAGAGAGAGAGCGGTGGGGGGGGGTGGGGGGGAAGCTGGCTGATGTTCAGTTACCGTCAGGGAAGCAGCGCCATCCAGCTCACATACCCGACCGACCAGAAGTAGGTCGCTGCAGCGCGAGTCCTTGGACCCAGCCAGACGCACTGCCAGAATGTACCCGGCCGGTCTATGAAGACTGGGGCCATGCCAATCACGAAGCGTTTAAACATAGGTCGGTGCCTTTCTGTACCAGACGGCGCGCATAAAGGGAGTGTTCCACATTTGTTTGGGTGTTGGATTGAAATAGCCATGTTGAAGATCATTCAGTGCAGTTCACAGTCTTGCCCTTGTTAAGACCTGAGCCCTTCTAGTATCTGAGCTACATGCCCACAAAGACGTGCGGGCTATTTCGAGGTCGCCCCGGAGAATCCATGACGCCATAACAACGTCATTCCATTCCTGTCATCCCATTGGCCATGCAACGATCAATGTAAAGAAAAATATAATTGTCCAGTCGCCCATATCTGGCGTTCTTGAGCACCATTTCCAGACATAACAGTCGTCAATTAGCACTCAATGTTGCGCAAGGCAGGATGACGCAATCAAGCAACGACATATTAAGGAGCATATTTGCTAAACAGAGAAATTGTGTCGTCTAGGGCAGCCTTTCCAACTTAAAAGTAACCCAATAGTTGTGAGTGAGCTCAGTTAATGATACCCGATGCTTGTTTAAATATTTCCGGATGTGCAGCATTCCCTTTAACGGTGCGAGGCAGGGAATCGGTTCTGCGGGGGAATCGACTACGCTGGGGGAATCGACTATGCTGGGGGAATCGGCTCTGCGGAGGAATCGGCTGTGCGAGGGAATCAGCGCTGTGGAGGGATCGTCTCTGCGGGGGGGGGGGGGGGAGGAATAGGCTATCAGAGTAAATAAGCTTTGAGGAGCAAATCGGCTCTTTCCAGCCCACGATTCAACGCCTCATGCGAGAGTGAGAACGCTTTTCACCTCCTGCAGCTCAGGACACCCACAAGCAGACGCACGCAGCCACATCTGCACACACACAACCAAACCCGACCAACTTCCTGCGACTGAGCATGGCGCCAGTGGTCCAACTCGGTTCGGGCCTTTCCTTCGTCGAAGCGTGCGAGACCACGTCTTCCTGGGCTTAAGGACACCGCCTAGACCAACGGAGGTCAACTGCCCTTCACGGGGTGACGCAAGCAGGCGCCAAAGACCGACCGCCAGGGCGCCACGGAGCTTCGCTTGACACGGTCGTCAACTGCGACCATGTAAGCGCTGTTGCGGCATCTCGGAACTGCCTGACTCGAATCACCAAGGCGACGCAGGATTTCAGAAGGGTCCAACTCCGATTGCCAGGGCGATGCAGGATTTCAGGGTCATTCAATTCTCATCAAAAAGGCGCCACAGCGTTTGATGGGCACTGCCTGCCTGTCATGGGACACCACGGTTTCCCACAGGTGCGTAGTGCCGGACACAACGGTGCCGCACTGCCTTCAGAGCACCCAGTGCCAACCAAGGGGAGCTGCAGTGTCGCAGAGCAGCCAACTGAGCATGGGGGCGCCCCCGGTCTCTTGACTGAGAGACCGGGAGACTTGACTGAGAGACGCCCCTGGTCTCTTGACTCAGCGGCTCGGGGCGCCACCTTCCTTTTGGCCTTTTTGGCCATCTTCCTATTGGCTCTTTCGGCCAAACACTCAAAATGATGCCAGTTGGCTGCACCATGCCTAACGTAAAGCTTGTATTGCTGCTCCCTTGCGAAAAATACTTTTCCCGTATCTTACTAACATGATATCTGGCACGACAACTGCACTAGCATCACTGTTAGTTCTAGTTATACTCCTTCGAAACGTCTGACGTGCATTGCAGACGATCCGCCCCCGTCCTCCACCCATTGCCAGACAAGTATGCTGCTCAGTCTGAAGCTAGGGCCGGCCCAACGGACGTCTGGCGAGAGGAGGGCCGAGTGAGTCATGCTCCACGTCAGCCACGCATGATCAACCCACATATGAGGATGGGGGGGGGGGGGACTTGGCTGGTTCGTCAAATAAATATCCGTTCGTTCGGACCAGCACTGCGCATTCCCAGCTGCCAAGGTCGGCCTGGGTCAGGCTGGCCATGCGCGATACTGACGAATCGTGGGACTGTACGGCTGGGTCGACGCGACCAATTTTAGCGCAGGCCGCGCAGAAGGGAAACATTTCAGTCATCTTGGCATGCAGCTGTCAAACAATTCAGCGATGAACTTTTTAAAATTCGTGTCGAAGTGATGCATCAGTAACGTCCGGCCGTAAGAGGTGGATAAGCTAACAGCTGGAGGCGGTTCCACGTATACTGAACACGGTTCCGCGCATACTGAGCACGCACCAATCACCACAGGCTTTTAAATTTGACAGATGCGACAACAGCTGGCGAGCAAAAACACTATAAATTACGTGCAGACGGCGGTCGATGTACTATTCGTGTCTGCTTGTCAGATAAAGAGCGACACTTAATGTCCTAGCCACTGGACCGGGCTCCCGCCGTCAGACAAACGCATCGCGCACGTGTCCACCAGCCGCAGGAAAACGAATAGGTATCGGACACATTTCTCCTCACGCCTCCGTGTATTGTTTTGACGCGGGGAATCGAGCGGCTCAGCTCCGCAGCCAACACCCCATCTATCACGGTTCGATCAGCAGCGGCCGGTGTTCGGGCGGGCGCCGGGCGCCGGGCGGCGGGCGGCGGGCGGCACGGGGCCCGCCTGCACCGGCGGCACGGCAGCACCGGCCGGCGCGGTGCGCAGCTGCGCGCCGCCACTGACACGTGCGGCGACCGCCTGACCGGGCGCGCCGCTGCCTGTCGCGGCGGTGAGTCACCTGCTCACGGTCGGAGCGCTGAGTTGCCGCCGGCCCGCTCCTCCCGGTACGGACCGGTAGCACTTACGGGGGGAGGTAACCGCCGCCTTGGGCAACCCTGGCCGGTGACCCGGCGGTCGGCTTTCCAAGGGTCGCCGACGCCAGCGCTCCGGCCCGCCCGCTGCCCGGCGGGCCAGCCTCGGGCCGCCAGCGACCGCCTGGCCGGCCCGGACCGCTGCCCCGCAGACCTGCCACACCCGGCACTAGCGCCGCTGTCGCTGGCAGCCGGCTACCACGCGCACCTGTGCGGGGGAGGGGAGGGGAGCGGCGGCAGACAGCGGCGCGCCGCGCCGCGCCGGTCGGCTGCTGGCCGGCCCTGCTCCGCCGCCTGGCCGGCCCCGCCGTCCGACTCACGGCGTCCCAAGTTGAGACGGCTCTCAGGGCGGCGAGCAGGGCGCAGCACGCGCTTCGCTCGCTTCAACAACTTCCACTGTGGACAGCTTGATACAAAGAGGCCGCTACCGGCCGCCCAGCTCCGTTTGCGGAGTATGGCCGTGCGGACCACCGGCGCCACCGTTTGCGCGGAGCCAGCCCAGCCGGCAGACGACCTATCCCCAGTCAGACTCCTTTTAGTTCCCCTTTAAGAGGCGGCCACATCGCCGCTCTGATCCGGTCTTCGCCGGCAAGGGTATATCTCGGCACATGGGTCACAATTGAGCGAACGACGAATTTCACGCCAAAGCCATATCAATCATATGTTATGGCATGAAATCCCATAATTTTACTCCCATCTGTGATCATTTCACATCAGCCAAAACAAATGCTGAAGGGCAAGTTACGCAGGTGCGCGCGGATTGTGGGACAGCGCCTCAAATGGACATGCGGGTCCAAGTAAAACTAACTAGTTGTTCTACGTGCCTTTCACTATTGGCGAATATGTGTACGAATATTTAAAGCCACGAATTTCTCCTCCAGAGCAGCAAAAGACCTCAGGAAGTAAACGTTTATTAGCGGCCACGCACTGCCGCACCCACGGATTGGAAAACGGCCATTTGTCATGAGAACATCACGAGCATCACTACCGCGAACACAATCACCACATCATGGCGTCACCCACGCGGCAAGCCGCATCCTCCAATGATTCCTCAAATCAGCTATATGGGTCTCAGACCGCCGAGCCAGTGTTAAACCACAGGCAACTTGGCCTGCCTGATCGTGAAAGTTTCATTTTAAGGTACAGTCATATGGACTCCCTGTCCGTGTCGCAATTTATGTCTCCTCCCTTCATTTGAATGCAAATACTTTCGATGACATCACAGATATCACATATCATGGTGCTATAGCTCAAAAAACAGATAATGGTGCGATTGTCTTTGGCACCCAAGTAATTGGTTTCAGTCGGAACAGAGCATGCATCACTAAATACGCAAAGATTATATATACTCTTACGATGCTATCGCCATGTTTGTCGCGCTCCCAATCTAGCTTGCACCATCGTGAGCATAGCGAGAATAAATGACAGATGTATGCGCCGTGATAAGTTGCATGCGAATACGACGCATAATTGTGCCACTTAGAAGACTGATCAAAAGTCAGTCACATTAAATCCCAGGTGTCTGGGTCGAGCGTCATTGCTGATAAAATCTGTGCACTTTGCAGAATTCACATAGGTTGGAAGGAAGTGTCTAATTTATTAAAAAAGTAAGATTGTAAGGGCCAGCTAGTCGTGGACGTCCTGGCGTCAATTCTCATCCTGCATGCAATTCTCAATAAAGTAACGCACGTCGGACGTTGCAGCTTGATGCAGGTCATGTTAATAACAAATCAAAGCAATCTGCAAATCGAAGCAATTGAGCGGAACTGCCAGGTGCATGTGTACACGAGCATTTACATAGTCATTTTGCATAGTAGGGATAATGCGCTGCTTATCGTTACTGAACGCCGATTGACGGTACTGACATTGGTTTGTAGATATGTGTGGGATGGGCGTTGTTCACAAAACTTCTTTTTTATTCTGGCTACCATACAAATTGTCCAATGCATGTCATCGCTGCCTGTCTGTGTAGAATATAACTGCTCACCGTGTGCAACTGGTTCACATAATCCTTCATCCCGGTAACTTTCCTGGCATGTTCGAAGCTTTGCTTACCTTGCATTACCCGCTACGGTTACAGATCAGTCTTCTAGAGCAGCCACCCTAGCTTTCTTTGGAAATGTGGAACTTCGAAAGACATTGCTGATGCACCTTTGCGTTTTCAAGTGGAGTTATGTAGTTTTGTGGAATACATGTGCTCCTTAGAGGGTGTGCAACGTTGCAACAAGCCAATGATGAGCAAAGCCCAGCCTGGCCGGGCCGTATGCGTCGCGTTGGCTGGTCAAAACGCTGCGTCTCTCGCGCGAACCACGCGCTCCCAGTTTCACCGAGTCTCCTTTTCACCAAAACTTGGCGCACACACATCGCGTGACGTCTCGCGGACAATACGTCTACGCGGCGTGATTTACAAACGTCGCGAGCAGTCGCTTTGCTTTACGAAGCCCATCACTGGCGCGCCGGGCGGTGTGACACAGAGGAGGGGAGAGAGGGTGGGGGGCGGGGCGACGGTGTCACGCAAGGGCCAAGGGCACAGGCGCGTGGCGGGCCGGCCGACAGAACTCACAGACGGAGCACCATAGACTGCTGCACTAGACTAGACTAGACTGCTGCTAGGCTGCGGCTGCAGCCAGACACCGTCCAAAGCTTCGCAAATCGACCGCAAACGGCAAGGGAGACAAAGCAGGGAAACAGTGGCGGAGAGGGGAGCACAGTGGAAAAATAAAGCGGCAACAGAATGCTTGTCGATTTGATCAGCAGCAAAAAGAATGCCTGGAAACCGACGCGAATTCATCCTGTCATCACCTCGTGACAGTCACACAAAACTGCAGCAGTGCTCAATGCCGCAAGCGTTGCTAAGCGCTTCAAATCGCAATGTCATGCACCGCATCACATCCGGTTGTGGAGCAAACTATGCACTGCATGGCATCTGGCTCTCCAGTTTCGGCCCGCGCGGCTCTGCAGCCACCGCCGCCGGCAAAAGCGCCAGCCGTATGTTGGAGGCCCAGAGTCCGCCGGTGTACAGGGGGGTGGCGTCAGCCGGCTGGGACAGGGGGCGGCGGCTCCGAGACAGGCTCCGGACGGAGCTGCTCGGGCCGGCCGGCGAGACGGCTGACGGTGGAAGCTCGGCTTGGACTAGAGGCTAGATGCGGGTCCGCCGGACTGAGCGGAACCACGGTCAGACTGAGAGGAACCAGCGTCTACTCCGGGCCGCCGCGGGCCTGGGGAGGGGGACCGAGGAGGGACCCAGGTCAAACACAGCGGCGGCCGCGTCCGCTCCGGGCCGCCGCGGGCCTGGGGAGGGGGACCGAAGAGGGACTCAGGCCACACACAGCGGCGTTCAGGTCCCCTCCGGGCCAGCGCAGGCGCGTGGCGCTTGCGCGCCGGGTACTCACAATGGGTGCAGAAGGCGGGCGTGACGACGTACACGGCTTGCAGCAGGTGGGTGTAGATGGGCCGGCTGAAAGCGCCTGCAACAGACCACAGGCGCGTCACACCACCGACAACCGACAACGGTGGCGGCGGGACCGAGGACACACCCACCAATCCAGGGCAGGTCAGCAGCCCCGGCGCGAGCACCCCTGCAGGTCGCATAGCCAGGTGGGCAGGACCCAAGCTCATCTGTCGGCTTCGACTGGGGGACAACACTCGTTCCTCCGAGCGACGCTCTCCGTTTGACTGTGTTGCCAGCCCGACGGCCATTCCGCCGCACTCCTCGGCCCAAAGACATCCTTCGAGCCCGAAAACAGCCCAAAGACATCCCTCGAACGTCATCCGCCTGTGCAGGAGCTCTGGCGAGTCTTCAGAAGTAAAATACAACCGGGCCGTTTGTTTGCACTTTCGCGGCGAATTAAAACATATGCGCTGGGCCTGCAGCCGCGCTTGTAATCAGACGGGAGGGCATCTGCCAGAATCGATACAATCCATCAGTGCTAGGTATAACACGTGTGCCGCACTGGCGGCGGTCCAGCGCCCGTTCGCTGACTTCGTTAGCACGCCGTGCCAAAGTCAGCCGATGCAGCGGCGCCACGGATCATCGCCGATGGGACGGCCGCGGCTCGGCCCCGACCCGATCCTGTTCGACTGACAAGCCTTCCGGATCCTTACCAATGACTCAGACAATCCCGTGAAGAAGCAAATTCGCCTGCTGGCGCTATTTATGACTCTTGGCCGAGGGCTCACTTCGTGGAGCGAGACGCAACAGTGCCTCACCTGTACGTGCATCGACCTTTTCGCTGAATTAATATCTTGGGGAAGATCATGGTGCGAGCAAAGGCCAAACAACTTAATAGCCTCGCCCTGTTTTCTTCCCATCTAGTCCGAAATCCGGTTAACATCAATTTCATCTAATTGGCACGCGGCAGCCGACTTTTCTGCCTGGAATGACTGACGAAACACACACTGGCACCACCGCCAGCCGGCTTTGTAGATCCACGGACGCTTACCTGCCGAACCCGGATGCAAATGTGCATGGTGCATCCACGAATTCCCTCTGAGCAACCTCGTGTCAAAGTTCGGGCATGACAAAACCCGGGCATGCCACGGCCCAGACGTTTTTTCGTCAGGCAGGTCTAAATATAGAGCCCGGTCAGCACTGTTCGCTCGAGTACCGGCTTTCGAGCGGCACCTTCGGCCCGGCTCAGCGTGCTCAGCGGCCTTTGATGTACGGCGGCTGCGCCCGGCCGGGCCCATCTGATCTGTCTCAGGCGGCCTGCCACCGGAATCTCCCCAGCCGAGCTCAGACAGCTTAGCGCCGGGGCCGGCCGGGCGGCGCACACACGGAGACGGGCCGGCGGCCGGGCGGGAAGCTCCGGCCGGCGGGGCTGACGCGCGCCGAGGCAGCAGGTGCGGCGTGACGCGGGCGGGAGCCCCTCCCGCCGCGGACGGCGCACGCCGGCACGGGCCGCGCCGGCCGCTCCGAGCGCCGCACATCCTGTTGCATGGGAGCGTTTCGTCATGGGGGCCGAGGCGGGGCGCAAGCGCCCC
The DNA here is from genome assembly GCF_011947565.3 of Pollicipes pollicipes. Classification (NCBI taxonomy): domain Eukaryota; kingdom Metazoa; phylum Arthropoda; class Thecostraca; order Pollicipedomorpha; family Pollicipedidae; genus Pollicipes; species Pollicipes pollicipes. The sequence continues at coordinate 40,153,017 of NW_023597034.1, read as the reverse complement.
GCCGGCGCCAAACGGCGCGAGCGAGGGACGCCGGCAGCCGTTGCCGAGGCTGGCAGAGTGGCGTGCTGCCGACCACACGGTCCGACCCCTTCAGAAGCGCCCGGCCCCGCGGCCAAACACGCCGCGGCGTCACGCAGCCGGACTTACCCCAGTGTGTCCCCCATCTCCGCAATACACACGCCACCTCCCAGCCGCGCCCGGGGAGTTCCGACGTCTGTTGGCTGAACAGCCGCAGTCGGTGTCGGCCCGGCGCGGAGCCGGCGACGTCCGCTGACCCAGCCCAGTTCAGCTCAGCCCGGCTGCGGGCCTCCCTCCCTCCCTCCCTCCCTCCCTCCCCCACACACCCTACCGTCACGCCAAGGTGACGGGACGCCGCCGCAGGCGCGCTCGGTGCGCCGGCCCACTGGTCTTTCGCACACCCCTCGCGGGGTCCGGTACGCCGGCCCAGCGAGCCCGCCCACCGGTCTCCGCACACTCCTCGCCGAGTCCGGAACGCCGGCCCAGCGAGCCCGCCCACCGGTCCCCGCACACTCCTCGCCGAGTCCGGTACGCCGGCCTACCGAGCCCGCCCACCGGTCTCTAGCACGCTCCTCCACGAGCCGACAGTGCTCTTTAAACCGAACTTTAAAATAGCCACTCACGGTCCGCAATATTCTCTTGGGGCGCGACGAGGCGTCTGTGTTGGAAAATCCTTATGCTCAACTGCGCGTGCCTGCATGAGAAAGGGAAGTTCTCGGCACAACGAGGTGAAAACGGGAGAATCAGAAAGCTTCTAACCACATCAACAACAAACCTCACTGGCACGATAGTGTAACGGAATGATATAAGCGACGGCTCGAGATATCAGTGATGCGGCCTGAGCCTGACCGGCACGATACCACCGGTACTACAGGACATCTATCAGTATAAGGAGCGGTGTCACCTGAATCAAGCCAACAGTCGGCGCATCCACACTTAACATCTGACCCGGACACCGCTGGCACGGCCATCCAAAAGATCGGACGAAATCAGAAGAACTTCAAGTGAGAACATCCTCTGGCGCACCCTGAGCAGCCACCCCGGCAACGGCTGAGGCTTCGCCGTCCGCCGCTGCGGCCGCTCATCGCACGGAAGCCTTCGTGCCGGTGCTGCGGTGCGGGCCGCGGCGGGGCTGCGGCCGGCCGCGGGGCGCGTGCTTCGGGCCGCTACCGGTGGCCAGCCCTTCCCGGAGTTCATGCCCACATCGCAGATAGGCGGACCGTCGGACCACGTGCCGCCGGCCGGGGTCCGGCCCGGTCCGCTCTGGACACAGTCACCGGGCGGACCGAGCACTCCCCGCCCGCTGATGAGGACGGGGAGGAGAGCCGGTCCCGCTGATGAGGACGGGGAGGAGAGCCGGTCCCGCTGATGAGGACGGGGAGGAGAGCCGGTCCCGCTGATGAGGACGGGGAGGAGAGCCGGTCCCGCTGGTGAGGACGGGGAGGAGAGCCGGTCCCGCTGATGAGGACGGGGAGGAGAGCCGGTCCCGCTGATGAGGACGGGGAGGGCAGCCGGTCCCCGCTGGTGAGGACAAGGAGGGCAGCCGGTCCCCGCTGGTGAGGACAGGGAGGGAAGCCGGTCCCGCTGGTGAAGACAGGGAAGGGAGCCGGTCCCGCTGGTGGTGACGGGGGGGGGGGGAGGGGACGGTACCGCTGGTTAAGACAGGCTGAAAGGCCCTCGGCAGGCCCACGTATTTCTTCGGATGGGCCTCTTCCCCCCCCCCCCCCCAAGACTCAATACTTGGCCATCTCAAAATTTGACCAAAGCCATCGTATATTTGCGACAAAAAAACCCGCTAAAAATAGCAGCGCCGCGAGACTCTCCCGGAAATCTGGTCTTCAGCTCCCGCAAGGAATTTATGAGGCTCCACTTATGGCCGTGGCTACCGGCGGCCGGCGAAGATACGGTCTCCACCGGCCGAAGATTGAAGAGGGGGGGGGGGGGGCTTAAGCTCACTGGGCTCTGTTGCGTCCCTGGCACCTGTCCACCCACTTCGGAAAAAGTACCGGCTTATGTGCCGGAGGCTTGCAGCAGGCTGATTTACTAGAGAGGTGTCGGAGGGTGAATTTGTCTACGCATGAGGCCTCCGCAAGCCGCAATAAAGCTTACACCACTCGATAACTGCACTGGCACACGGCCTCTTTGCATCATTCGTCAGCAGTGTACAAGGCACGACCGCGGCTGTGTACTGGAGAAGAGGCGAAACCATAACCGGACCTCGCTAGAGCTACTGCCAAGGACGACCCCGGGGCAGTCCAGCAGCCGCGCATGGGGGGCGGTCGCCTCTGGAGGATCCGGCTGATTCGAGCCCGTAGGACCCGCGGTTGGCGGTGGGACCCGGCGGGACCCGGTGGGGCCTTGCGAGATCCGGCGGGATCCGGTGGGACCCGGTGGGACCCTGCGAGATCCGACGGAACCCGGGGGGACCCGGTGGGACCCTGCGAGATCCGAAGGGACCCGGTGGGACCCGGCGGACCCGGCAGGACCCACCGGGTCGGCGGCGGTCCGCGGCCAGCAGCGGCCGCCGCTGGCCGATCAATGCCGCACGTGACGGCGAATCGCACCGCCGGCATCTGACGCCGCACGCGCATAAACATGGCGCCGGCTCTAGAGCGTCGGCGGCATACACGGCGGCCGCCTCCCGGAGCCGGGCTGGAAAGCCCGCCGGCGGTGTTGGGAATACCACACCGGCCTGCCCCGGGGCGCCGACGAGTTCGGGGGGCGCCACGGCTGAACGGCGGCAGGCGGCGTGGCAGCCTGCCAGGGCGCCCGCCGCCACAGCCGGGCCGATGGAGGCAGGAACTGTAACTCGACGGGAATGACTCCAACTCCCGGGAGGTGAGCTTTGTTCGGTATGACTAATACGCAGAAGTCAGGTGGCAACCGGCCACAGAAGGTCACCCTGACACATGGCAGCGCATGTGTTGCAACATCGCACGGCAGCGAGGAGTCGCCCATGTTCCGAAGTACTGAAAAGAAGACGTGCCATTCAGTTCGTGGAGTCAGAAAAGGCCTTTTGGTTGCTAAATGCTGCAAGCAAGTCAAAATTACGTGAGACAACGGATAATCGTACAACATGTTCAGGACACATTGCTCTTGTCGCACATGCGCGCTTGGTCACACATGAGGAGTGTTTGCAGCACCAGGTTGTCTTGGAAACGCCGCTTGGCCCGCCGCAGAAACCAAAGCACTTCGTCTCGGTTCCCATCACAGAAACCCGTGCGGACCTTGCTCCAGTGCGACACAAACTGCGGTGCACAAGCCAGCCGCCGAGTGGAACGCCTAAGAACCGCCAGACCGGAGCAGGGATCGGTCGCGACGGAGCTCAGTCCAGCTTCTGGGCGCCTCATGGAACCGCATCGTCGTCCCGCCGCCGGCCAGTGTCGTCACAGACCGTCAGCAGCCGCGCTGCCGCTGCGCCGGAAGGTGGTGTCGGGTCCGGCGGCAGATGGTGCGCCAGCTTCGCCTCCCCGCCGGAGGCCTGACCCGGCGAGCTTTGCAGGGCCGCCATCAAGCGTTCTCCGTTATTCGCCCGCTTCCCGTGGGCCAGGAAAAGCAGCATGGAAGGCAACCATACTGCTCGCTCAACAAGACGTCAACGGTGAGCGACTAAACAAAAAACTGCCTGGACAGCTGAAGGGTAAGGGACGGAAGGGGCCAGAGGGACAGCCACTCCATTCATGCTTGGGAAGAACTGGTAACCCTGTGATATTGTGTGGAAAGAAACGAGCCAAACATCGCGTTTGTCACTATCTACTAGTGGGATCCGTTGCTGTCATTGGCTAAATCAGGAAAGGTCAATCGAGGAAAAGGGTAAGTGGAAACAAAACGGTAACGTGCGAAAGGTCGCCGACAAAGGGCAGACACTCCAAAGTGGAGGGCCGAACAGTCGTCACACCAAACTGACGAAGTATGGCGGTCCCCGACACGCACCGGTGACCTGACGGCGAAGACGATGGCGATGGGCGGCGCCCCCCCCCCCCCCCCCCCGGTCCAGTCCACCGATCGGCGGCCCCGGCTGTGTCGGAGACCTGATCACGGCGGCTGGCTGCTGCTGGCGGCTGGTCCTCTCCAGCTCACCAATCGGCGGCGCACGCCTCCAACACCCTCAGCCGCCGCCACCCCTGGGTCCGGGCGCCGGCGCCGCCCCTGAGTTCGGGATCCGCCACCGCCCCCGAGTCCGGGATCCGTCGCTACCCCTAAGTCCGGCAGCCGGCGCCACGTCCAGCGCTGCCCGAGTCTAGCAGCTCCCGCCGGCCCTGAGTCCGGGAGCCTCCGCCGCCCCTCAGTCTGGGATCCCCCGCAGCCCCTGAGTCCGGGAGCAGCAACCGCCTATGAGTCCGAGAGCCTCCACCGTCCCTGAGTCCGGGATCCCCACCGCCCCTGAGTCGGGGAGCAGCCGCCGCCTCTGAGTCCGGGAGCCTCCGCCGCCCAGACGACTGGCACCACCTGAGATCAATCTGGGACGGCGCGGAGGCGGCAACGGCTGCCCCGGCCGCTTCTCGGAAAGGGCGGTCAGTACGCCTGATCAGCCGGCAGCCGGCAGTCTCCGGTCAGCGGGGCCGTCCAGGCGGAGGCAGCGCAGCGGCCAGCACCGCCCCAGAACGGTGGCACGCGCGGCGGTTTCGGGCCGGTGGCGTCTGGCACTGAGGCCTCCGCCGTCGCTGCCACGGGCACATGAGTACGTGACCTGCGCTGTGTGGCGGGGCAGCCACCGCCCGTCCGTCCCATGTGATTCACAACCCGTGAGCGCGATCAGGCGATGCGCTCTGGTACCGGGACTGGGCTAAACGGTGTGACTGGTTGATGCACGTGTTGTGACACCAGCTGTGAAAGTCAAGTTGTGAGCCAAGTCGTCTGGATCGGCTGGCGGCAAAACACACATCCGCTTTGCGTTCCCGTCTTTCCGTGGCCACATCGGCACGGCACAGCACGGCACGGCACGACACGACACGACACGACACGACACGACACGGCACGGCACGGCGCGGCACGGCACGACGGCACGGCACGGCACGACATGACACGACACGATACGGCACGGCACGGCGCGGCCTCCACGACGATGCCCGACAACCGGAACTGAACCGAGTTCGTAGTCCAGCTCACAGATATTTCGGGTGGATTGGTCGCCACATTGCCAATCGACCGCCGGAGTCAGACTGTACATGCCGGCGGCCGCCGGAGAGCAGCCATGCGCTTCACTCGTCTACGCGACACGTAATTATTTATCCCGCACTGGAATCCTACAGCCCAGACATTCTGCGTAACACGTTTACCGGCGCGCGTCAAGAATGCGGCAGCCGTGCAACACGTGGCGGCCGACGCGGGGCGCGAACGAGCGGCCGGGCCGACTCCGGACCGGCGCCGCCCGTGCCCCGGCCGCCAGCGGCAGTCAGCGGGCGTCGTCAGCACCGCGGCGACCGGTGTTTGGCCAGCGGACAGCGCGACCGCGCCCTGCGTGGTGCTGTCCGCCAGGGTGCCGCCCAGCTCCGGCGGCGCGCGACGCACGGCGACGGCTACATCCGGACTCTGACACCACCCGCCGTCTTTGGCGGCAGGAGCTGCACGGAGCGAGACCCAGCGTGCTCCAGTGAATCATCCTCGCCCTTCTCCGCCGGCCCTTACAGTTGGAATTGGAATTACGGTTGGAGTTTTACTGCTATGCGTACGACAGTCAGCATCGCTGGTTCCGTGACCCGTCGTCGTTACCCGACCACGGGTCGTCACGGGGCTCTGCGGTCATCTTTACCGAACAACAGATCAACACTGCGTCCTGCGGGCATGTGCGACTGGTCACAGCGTCGCGTCCAGGTCTGCGTCGAGTGCCGGCTCGTCGCGGAGTCCTGCAGGAGCGTGAGCCGGGCCACAGCTGGCGGCGGCGTGCTGCGCAGTCGGCGTCCGGTCGCTGGGTCCGCAGCCTGGGCGGCGCCCAGCAGTCTGCGGTCAGCAGCACTTCCTCGAAGCGTAGGTCGCCGGGGCCGCCTCGAGCGAAGGTCGGCAATACAGCAGAACGGCCGGTCAGGGCCAGGTGGTCCGTGCCCGGCGTCGCCGCAGGCTGGCAGCATCGCGGAAAGGCTGCAGCGGCCGGGCTTCGGGCGGCCGGGCGGCGGCTGTCCTCCGGTCTCCTGCCAGTCCCGATACGACCTCACCCGGATCATGCTGGCGACGGTTCACTCAGTATTTTCCATAGGAGCCAACCTCAGCTCGGGGGGGGGGGGGGGAGGCGACTTAGCGCCGTGGGAAACCTTTGCAGCGGTGATCAGCACGTCTCAGTGCCAGATCAGCAATTTGTGACGCGGATATACTCACAAAAAACTTTTTTTTCTCACACGTGTCCCCTCGCCAGGGCCATGGGTGTGTGCCATTCTGCATCCATAGATCCTGCAGACAGTCCGCTGATCGCCCGATCTTCAGCAGACAACCCGCTGACCGCCCGATCTTCAGCAGATAACCAGCTGACTGTCCGATCCTCAGCAGACAACCAGCTGACCGCCCGATCTTCAGAGGCCAACCCGCTGACCGCCCGATCCTCAGCAGACAACCAGCTGACTGCCCCATCCACATGGAGAAACCACGCCTTCATACTCGGGAGATCTCTTACGATTATTCGATGCACTTCAACCAATAAACTAAACCCAGGACACCGGCTATCCATGCCGAAGCATCACCGTGCTCCAGCGTCACACATTATGTTCAAAATGAAGCGGCCACAAAAAACCAACAATTTGGTTTGATTCAGGATACCTATGTTGGACTAAGAGCATCCGTTTGCAGTCGCGAACCACCGAGAATAGCCGACCAACTCCCACGAATAAACGACCAGTATGACACCAATATACACCCTTACCACTAACCAGGCTCAGAATGGCATTTAACACGACCATTTGCGCGAAGTGTGCCTTCGAAAGAAACACAGTCCTTTGCGAGTACAGTGTGCCTCCGAAAGAAACGCAACCATTTGCGTGCACAGTGTGAGACAACAGCGTGAAACTTCGAAAGAAACAGCCAGCAAATCAGTCCAAAATCTGAAGCATTCACGCAGCTGATGGGGGACCCCTTCGTCCGTTTTTTTAATGAGATAAAAGAACCCTATATGCCAGATGTCAACGCCCAGACAACCGCCTGTTTCGTTCGCCACGTCAGGCGGCAAACACAAATACGATGCCGCACACGGGCAGCAGACGGCACAATCACGGAAGATGTACGCTACGGCTACCACAGGCCGCATGACCGTTCTTTCCATGAAGAACGGGTCTCAGTTATCAGATGGCCACGGCCAGTACAAGGTTCAATGCCAGCAAAACAAGGCACCCATGGTATAGATAGCGAATCAGAAATGATCTAGTCACGCACCCGTCTGCCGCCATCCGTGAGAGCCGCTGAAACCACGTCCCAGCACATATTTCAAATGCAACAGCTACCATCAAATGCCTACCATCAAATGCAAAAGTGTACAGACCAGCAGTTCATCCGCCTCGTTTCTCGGAAGCCTTTCGTACGTCTCAGCTTTTAACTGGGGTGTGGAGGGCGGGGGGGGGGGGGGGGTGTCGCGGCGAATCTGGCCCGGGGCTGAGGCGGCAGCATGGCTGCCTGTGGCGCCCGGGCGCAGGCCAGGTAACGCGCCTGGGAAGGACACCGGCCCGCAGCGCCCGACAAGCTGGGTCAGACTGTGAGCCGGGACGGTCACGTCTGGCCGGGGTATCACAGTAGGGCTCTGCTGCGAATGGGTGATGCGTGGCAGTCTGGAGGGCAGTCACAACTCACCCCATTCGGGGATCGCCGGCCTTAACCCCCGATGCAAAGGAGAACACCGAACCTAGAGCATAGCAAGTACCACAAATCCAACGTTTTAGCATATGATGTCTAAAATAATGAATTGTATCAAACTACAGCTGATTCATAGCGCTCATGCAGTCCGGGCTATCTTCATGCCTTTCATTTCATTTTTGTTGTTGCCAGGACTGGGGTAGACTTACTTACCCCTCCCGGACATTCTGGTCACTGGAGGGCTTGTTGTTTATTGGGGTTTTCGGGCGCGCCGACTACGGAGGTTGTTTGGCGTCCAGTTACTCCAGGGGTCATACGTGTATATACATACATACAAACATATATATATATATATATATATATATATATATATACATATAGCCAAGATGTTTTGCGATACCGCAAAAGGGGAAAGGTAATAGCTGCACACGGAAAACAGCATTGCAAGGTCATGTGCCGTGAAAAGTGATCGATTGCAAACAAGACGACGTAACCAGGGCACCTTCCGCACTGCTCTCACCAAAAATGTGGGCGGGGACACACGAACATGCGCACCGGCTGCACGGCTTGGTAGCAGCGCCAGTGAGTTACTATTCCGAGGACTGCAGGGACCCGACGTACCCTGTGTGCAACCGGCCAACTGCAGCACTGCAGCCAATAATTTCCTCGAATTACCGCAACCTAAAACAGGTGCACCAGCACGGAAGACAACCACAGGGTGCATTGGGTCACTGTCAGGGAAGTGGGCCTCGTTCCTCATGACGCAAATGCAGCATATCGAACGCTTTGCGAGTTCACCTTAACTATGCTAAATACTGGCATATCTAGTATCTAGTATCCAGAATATTGGCCCATCTAGTTGTTCAGTCACGTGGAGCTCCCAGGCCCGAGCGAGCTTGTTTTGCATCGCAACTCCAGCAGCAAAGCGTTTTGGTAAACCACAAACGCAGCAAGGTATCCATCTGGGTAGACCGCAAACAAGCACGGCGTCGAGAACGCTTTCACTTAAAAAGTTTGGCGTAAAGCTTCGGTGCAAGTCAGTACAACACCGTGTTCAAGGCCAGCTACATACGTGAGCTTCCTTGATCTTCCGCGGACGCATATGGTTACCCGAGACAACAGTTCTGGGTAGCTCCAATATGTCTCTGTCACGCCCTCCGGCGCCCCCCCCCCCCCCTCCCTCCCCCCCTCGATCCCCCGGGGTTTTGAGCGTCACCGAGCACCGCCCGAAATAGGTGTCTGACATTTCGCTCTTTTGCTCCTGTCAAACGTTGCTGTATCGGCGGCGAGGGTCAGGGTGGCCGTTGTCCTTTCCGCCCAGATACGCCGCGCACCGGCGGTGCGGGGCCCGACGGCCGGGCGGGGGCGCCGCCATGGCCACCGCCGGGACAGCGGCGCCGCCCCAACGCGTCGCGGCGGCCGGCCAGGTATCGACGTCCACCACCGGGCCATCAAACACGTGCAATCAGTCAATCAGACAAGCGCACCGATCGATCAGTCGAACGGACTGCCGGTCGGCTCGGGATGCACCGCTGACAGCACGCTCCGACAAAAACGTCGGGCAGGCCGAAGCCGATAGCAGTTTATGGGCGGCCTGCCGGGAGCCCGCCGGCCGGTATCGCGACGGGTTTTGTGTTTTACTAAGAGCCGGTAGTTCGCGCCATCAGCGGCACGTCAGAGTGGCCCGCACCAACATCTGCCACCGCCTGGCGTGGCGCAGGGACTCAATGCGGGCACGGGGTAGATTTATGGACACGTCACGGTGGCCGTGACGTGGGTTCTATCTGGTGCTGTGGCTGTCACGGGCCAGTGACGACTGCGCCAGCGACACTCCGCGGGGCAGACTCCCGCCTCGTCGCCGAGTCGCCACGTTCAGAACACGCGGGACTGTCACGGGGTGTTGGTGGTGGAGTGGTTTCACTGGGGGTCTGGGAAACCACAGGCACGGGGTTCGATCGACTCTCCGCGGTGCCCGCCTTTCCTGCCACAGTAGCAGGGGGGCGCCGACACATAGCCTCAGATGCTGAGTGCAGTCGTGAAGCCCAAATGACAACTACAGGGATGGCAGCCTCCAGTGTCAGGGACATCTGACCACCACCGCTCTCCGGGTCCCGTCTCCACAACTCCACAGACGGACTCCGGCTTTTCCTCGGACACCACAGCGGTGTCCGGCTACCAGTCGCTAGCCTCTGCGAGAGCGAGGGGAGGGCACCATCGGGAGGCTGGGGCGCTGCCCGAGCGAGGGTCGCCACCGCGGGCTCATGACGGCGTGCTGCAGGACACCGAGTGGTGGCGGAGAGCAGCACAGGGTCCAGAGCTCAGCTGGACGTCACGCTGCCGGGCCGGCGGCCGGCGGAGCGCGGCTCTCGCCGCCGAGGGTCGGACTGGGGCAGACCGAGCGACGCGCCGTCACGGGGCCGGCCGGCGCCGCCGGCAATGGTGCCGCGACACGCGCCCCGCACAGGCCGCCGTGCTGCTCACACGGCGTCTGACGAAACTCCAAACCCATGGCCGGACTCCGCGGCACCCACGGCCCTGTAACAGGAATAGCCCTCGGGCGCCGGCGTCTCGAAATCGGCCGCGCGCCTGGCAGCAGGAATAGCCGGCTCATTTTCGCGCCAAATTCTACGCGCGACAGTTTCAGCGGAGCCTGACGCCGGCCGACTGGCGTGAAGGTCTCGCTCGTCGGAGCGCGACACGTCCAGCTGGGGTCAGCAGGTGTCGGGGCGGGCACGAGCGCCGCCGCCCGGTCGCGCCATGGCAACGCCGCGCGCGCCGTCGCCAAGTGTGCCGTGCAGGGCGCGCAACGGGCCGCTGTTTATAAGCGTCATGCACAGCTGCGCCGCGCTGACGACGGCACCGGTACAAGGCGGGCGCCGCTCGCACCCGTCAAGGCGCGTCCCGCCGCCGGAGCGCGCGGGGCAGCGGCACCAACCGCGTCCGAGATGTACGACACGGCTGCCACGGGGAAGGCGAGGGCGCCGGGGGCGGCAGAGGCGGCGGAGACGGCAGGGCGGCAGGGCGGCCCGTCGCCGCGCCGCGGCGCCACTCCGTTTTCCGTAAATGTGCGGCCGCGTGCCGGCCGGCGGTGCCAGGCGGCCACCACGTGACAGTGCTTCATTGAGGCAGAGGCGCGGCGGCTGCGGCGGGGAGACGGACCCGGGCTCGGAGTCGGGCTGACGAAATGCCAAACGTCAGACGCGCGCCCGTCAGTCAGCCGCGGGGCCAGAGGGCGGGGGAGTGGGCGCCGTCACGAGGTCTGCACGTGCCCGCAGGGGGCCAGCTCGCACAACCATGCGGTCTGGCGACGGGCGGTGTCCCAGCGGCGGGACCTGACCTGACCGCGGACATCCGGGGTGGCCGAAGGCACATCGCACCCACGGTGGTGCGACTCGACAGCATACACTGGTCAGTGGATCTCACTAGTGGTGGGCACGAACAGCTCCCAGCAATCGACGTGCAACTTAGGACCCGACCGAGCGTATTCGCTGCTAACGACGGGGCATGGCGGCTGAACATCGACGAAACTGAGACGAAGGACAGCCGCCATCCGCTGCGAGACCTGGCAGCACGACGTGCCTCCCAGTGGCGGGATCCGGTACTCCCTCGGGGCAGGGGCGCCGGCCAGTGTCGGCAGGACAGCTGGCGTGTCTGCCGGTCCGGTACTGGGCCCGTGCTGTGGCCCGGACCCCGCTGCCCACCCACGGCCACCCGCGGCCACATCCGACGGGGCGGTGCGGGCAGATCGATCCCGGTCAGAGCCGAACCGAGCCGCTCCACAACCGCCTGCCGGTCCATCCCGGTCCGCGACCCGCCAGGTCACGTGGCCGTCGCCAGCTGCCGGGTAGGGGCTGGACCAGGCGCCCGAGCGGAGCGCGGGCGCCCCGACTAGTGGCTGCTCCCGAGACACGGGCGGAGTCGGCGCCGAGCGACACCAGAGCCCAAGCCGAGCCTGCCGATATGGAGCCGGAGAGCAGTTCCGCGTGATGCCACAGGGCGGCCGGCGACGGCGGCCCGCCGCGGTCGGGCCAGTCAGCTGACGCCGGCCGCCGGCTCCGGCGCGGCCGCCGTGGTCGGGGAGCGCCGAGGAGCTGTGTCCAGCGCAGCTCCGCGGCTGCGGCGCCATCAGCGGCAGCGGCACCAGCGGCGGACAGAGCGGCCGTGGCCGCGCCACTTTCATGCTGGCCGACCATCCATCAACCATCAACCCGACGGTGATGCACGGACCGAATTGACCAGCCGTGTTTGTTCAACTTGTTGAAACGTTCCCACTCCCCTGCCAGGGGAGAACACAGGGGAAGCTGGAGGCAGAGATCACTGGGAACGACTAACGGCGTCACTAGAGGAGTTCACTTGGAGCAGCTAAGTGCATCACAAGGGACGACTGAGGCCATCGGCTGAGACAGATGGCGTTACCTATCGAAACCAGGCCCCGCGAACAAATGGGGAATTACGAAGACTCCACAGAGAACCACCGGTCTTGGGACGACGGGCGGGGAGGAGACTCGAGGCTCCTGTGCATCGTGAGATTCGCCGTCTGAAGGCGACCAACGGAGCGCACGAGGTGCTCAGCGAAGGCCGCCGAGAGGCTTACCGGACGCGGCAGGACAGCTGCCGAGGGGTGCAGCGGGCGGACTCGACCTCGGCGGTGGGCGGGACTCACTCGGCCGCGGTGGCGGCGGGGCGGGACTCCGCGCGGCCGGGTCCAACCACCCAGACGTCTGGCCGTCTGTTGCCGGGCGCACCGCCGCCGCCGACGGCCGCGCCGGAAGCGCCGTCGCCGCCGTGCCGGCCACGTCGATGCCGGCAGGAGTCGAGCGGCCGCGGCCGCCAGGACAAAGGTGGCCGCGCGCCGCGCGCCGCGCGCCGCGTCGCCACGCGGCGAACGGCGTCTGCCTCTCACTCTGGCAGAAATGGTGCGCACCGCCGGGATTCGAACATCGTCTGGTTTCCAAAGGTGCAGTCTGAGCCGCTGCAGTGCAGACACCCGAATTCTGTCTTTGTCGACTGACGAAACGTGTGTTCGTTACCGGCTTGCGAGTCATTTCTCTCATTCATATCTAGCTTCAACAGCTTTGTGAAACGTAAAAGACGGCATGACATATCCAAAAGCCCTACGTTTCAACGAGAATACGCATAGCTGACGATACCGCGCCCCACTCACTGCGAGCAGTGAGCGGCGCACGTAAGCCAGTTGCAGGGCGGCAAAGTTCAGCCGCTTGGGGGTGCTAAGGAGACCGTCATGCTGTTGCACACGTGCCGTGGGGTCCACTGACTGTTGCTCCTCCCCTCGTCCAGGATCGACCAATCAGCACTGAGTCGGATGGCGGTCCACCCGACACCATGCGCCTCGCGGAAGGTAAATCGGGCGGGCAGGTCAGCATGCGAGGGTTCAGGGTCAGAGGGCACCGCATTAACAGCAAGGGAGCCATGATGGAGGCAGGGACGGCGGATGATACAGATGTCTGAGAGCACCACTCAATACTGGCCTCCCTCGCACCAACCGGACGAGCTCGGCCCCGCCAGCCAGCTGGGCCCGCGGCTGGCGGTGCGCGAGCGAGCCGAGCAGGCGGCGAGGCGCCCGCGCCGGCCGTTCGCGCCGGTTAACACGCAGCGCCGCACCGGCACGCACGCGGCGAACGTGCGGCATGTCGTCGCAGGGCGGAACGCAGCGGCGCCGCACCGACGGCGCGCATCGCCAGCGGGCCGCCCGGTGACGGCCGCCGGACGGCAGCGGAGACGCGGTGGGAGCGTGGCTGGGGTCAGGCGGCCACGGCGCACCATCGGCGTCCGGTCAGCTCGCGCGCCCGGCGTCGGCCGGTGCCCGGAGCCGTGCCCGCCGCCGGCCGGCCGCCGCGCGGCGCGGTCGCGCCGAGCCGAGCGCCCAGCTCCAGCCATGCGGACAGACAATGCAGTCGTGCGGCCACCGACCGGCACGACACGGCGCATGCAACCGCACCCAGCGCCGCTGTCAGACGCTTCACGTCAGCCGGCCAAGCAGCTTAGGCGGCGCCAGCTCCGCGCTTCAGGGCAGCGCGCCGTGGGAGCGCGCCCCGTCAGCGGGCCGGCCGCCGCGCCGGACGGGCCCCAGCCACGCGACGGCCCCGGGCGGGAAGGGCCAGCACGAGCCGCCGCGGCGACCTACGGCACCGGGCCGGTGCCGTGTCTGGACACCGCGGCATGCGACGGATTGCTATGTGACGTCCGCGTCCCAGCCTTCGGCCAGAAACGAGCGTTAGGCACGGCCTTGGCCCGGGCGCTCACAATTTTGGCCGTCGCAGATAACCTACAAATGGCAGGAGGCGACAGCGACAGCATTCTTGACGCTTCTTGGCTGACATCCGCACCGACGGGCAGTCAGGCTAAAGCCAGTGGTTTCCCTCCTAACGTCACCATTTTCCGTCTTCATTACCGGGAATGAGACGGACCCAGCAGGCAATCCCAGCTGCACCGTTCATAGCGTGCAGCATGTGGTGGGAGAAATTTAATATACGGGCGCTCACGTCACTGCACGGCCAGGCTGACGTCGGACCGAGCAACCAACCGTATCCCGCAGGTCTGCGGACTGGAATCGAACCGCACAGGAGCGCGGCGTACGAGGCGCACACCAGCCGGTGACAGCAGTCACGAACACCGGCGTGGCTGCGCGACCGGGTCGTCCGCCGTCGACCTCTGTGTGCTCCGATCGCCCAACGACCCAGTCCGTCTAGCTCAAAACTCGTCGGCAATGCCGCATCCCCCCCCCCCCCGGCCTCCCACCTCCAACTGCAGTTCCCGCTAGGGTCGTTCACTGCCGTTCCGCGCGGCTAGTCCGCTGCCTGGCGGCCGTTCGCTGCCGTTCCGCGCGACTTGTCTGCTGCCTGGCGGCCGTTCGCTGCCGTTCCGCGCGGCTAGTCCGCTGCCTGGCGGCCGTTCGCTGCCGTTCCGCGCGGCTTGTCCGCTGCCTGGCGGCCGTTCGCTGCCGTTCCGCGCGGCTTGTCCGCTGCCTGGCGGCCGTTCGCTGCCGTTCCGCGCGGCTAGTCCGCTGCCTGGCGGCCGTTCGCTGCCGTTCCCGCGCGGCTTGTCCGCTGCCTGGCGGCCGTTCGCTGCCGTTCCGCGCGGCTTGTCCGCTGCCTGGCGGCCGTTCGCTGCCGTTCCGCGCGGCTTGTCCGCTGCCTGGCGGCCGTTCGCTGCCGTTCCGCGCGGCTTGTCCGCTGCCTGGCGGCCGTTCGCTGCCGTTCCGCGCGGCTTGTTCTGCTGCCTGGCGGCCTTTCTCTGCCGTTCCGCGCGGCTTGTCCGCTGCCTGGCGGCCGTTCGCTGCCGTTCCGCGCGGCTTGTCCGCTGCCTGGCGGCCGTTCGCTGCCGCTCCGCGTGGTCCGCCTGTTGCCACGCGGGCCGTTCGCTGCCAACGGGGCGAGGCGCGCGGTGATCAAATATAGAAATAGCCGGCGGCTGCAGCGGCCGGCGGCGGCGCGACGACTCGCTGCCAGGCCGCCTGCCGACGCCGGTTCCTTCCGGACGGGCGGCACACCGGCCGGCGCGGCGAGAGGGTCCCGACAGCAAGGCAGACGGACACGGACGGGCGAGGCAGCTGCCCATGAGCGCCAGAAGGCCGATCAGCTAATCGGCAGCTGCTTGTGGCTGTTGACTTGCGACGCCCAACGCACCGGGGCAGAAGATGTGCGGGACATCGCGAGAGCAGTAAATCACTCTGGCCACACTGGGATTCCTTCTGTGGTCCGGGCCAGCCACACAGCGCACTGACACCGGAGACAACAAGCAGTTCCGAGGCGGAGCTTCCTGCCAGTGGCCTGATACTGTTGTCGTCTGTACTTTGAAGGACATACGAACATGTCAGGCCAAGCATCGCGTTCCCACATTCGTTCACAGCAGCTTAACAATGTTGATTGCTGCCTATGCCCCGTCATGTGCGGGGGAACATGTGAGACAGAGTGGGTGATCGCCGCCGGCTCTTCAGCGTTCGCAGCGGGCCTGTCGCAGCGGTACAGGAATGCGACGTTGATGGCGGCCTGAGAAAACCCATGTAGCTTAGCTGCTGGTGGACCTAACTGGACCTTCAAACTCCATAGCAGTGCCCGCTGGTGCCTAAAACAGCATACCAGTCCAGTGCTGATGTAAGAAACAAGACCTAAAAAACGGCTTGAACCGTCCCGCTAACCGCGGAATTGGATCCCCGAGCCCCGATTTTATCAACTGTTATACATAGCTGCCAGCAGCGGCCCCACGTCGCCGCGCGCCCCGCGCCGGCGACTCGACCCGTGGCGTAGTTTACCCCCAGCGCGTCAGCGGCCGGGGGTGTCCGGCCCTGGTCACAGGCGGGCCGCCCGGCGGCAGGTCGATGTCGCGCTGTTGTCGGGCGATACAACCCGTTCGCCTGTCGCCGCCCATGCCGGCGATGGGCGAGCGGCGGCGGCCGCCGCCGCCGTTGCGTCAGACGCCGCCGCCGAGAGGGGAGTCGGGGCCGGGGGCCGGCGCCCCGCCGGCTGTCTTCTCGGAAGGTTGCATCAGGACGCCGGCATGGGGTTACACCGGCGGACGGTGGCGCCGGCGCCGGGCCCGCCTGCCCCGCCGGTCCCGACACGAAACCGACGTCGCCGAGGCCGACAACGAGGCCACCGAAACCCCATGCCCGGAGCTGGGTCGGCACGGCACGGCGCGGAAGCGTTCGTCTACGCTGACGCATTGTGAAAGATGAGACCTTATCCTTGCTGGTATCTCTTCGGCGGCGAACGACAAACATTTACCGCCACCCGAAGCACACGAACACATCGCCTGCCAAACAGAGGGTCTGTTTTGACGACTGGCCCTACCGAACCAGTCAGAAGGCGTCCTGGTGACCGGCGGAAGTGCACAACATATCGGGCTGTGACATCGGTGACCATGAACGGCATTGGCGGTCACCGCTTCGCCAACACAGTCAGAACGTTCGGTAAAGGTAAAAACAAAACATAGCAACAGCAAACTGCACCGAAACTACCCAAGGACAATGGAAGTCTTCCCTAGTCGGAGGCCAGGGGCGATAGCCATTTTTGATTGTTTTTTTTCCAATAAACGGTTCGCAGAGCCAATGTTGAATTCTCAGAAAGCTCGGGGTGGGGGTGGGGCCAAGGCCACCCCTGGGCAACCTAACCCCAGCGTCCCTCATCGCCACGCCCTCGTCGCTCCGCCGCCACCGCAGCCATCCTCACCACCAGCGCAGAGGCCGTCGGCAATCAGAAGCCGACGGCGGAAGAGGAACGCGACCAAAAGGGACAGCGAAGCGCGCAACGCAGATACGACACGCGCGCCGAGCTCAGCAGCAGCGGCGACGGTTCTCGAGCTCAGCAGCACCCGGCTCCACTGGAAGCCGAGCCGAGCAGCGATCAGGAGGGCCCGAACATTGACAAGGAGCCGGCGCCGGTCCACCGCGGCAGGCGACGGCGATAGGTCATCGGCACAGTCCACGCAGCTTGTGACACGGAGCCGGCGCCGGTTCACCGCGGCAGGCGACGGCGATAGGTCATCGGCACAGTCCACGCAGCTCGCGACACGGATCAGAAGTCGATCTTAGGTAGGTTCAGAGGGGATAACAGAGGGCTGTTACTTCAATCACGGGAAGGAAGGATCACACGTATATTCTTTGTCGGGCTTGACTACGACAATGTCAACGCCAGTAGACATGAATGACTGGACCGTTTTGATGACATTTCAGATGCTTCTGGCCACCGTACCAGAGCGCACCATTCCGTCCAGTGTCCAGGCTTACTATCTGACACAGTTTATCTAATCGTCTTATTGGGCGCTGACTGGAAATCCCTGGCATGATTTACATCACCCGACATTTTCCTGGAGTGCACGCATTGGACACCACCCAACAACAACGAACACAACGACGACGGCAGCCAAGGGACCCGGCCGCGCCCAACATTTTCCATGTTCGTGTTCGTGGCTCAGTCTCCGACGGATAGTGCCAATCAGCTGCAATCTCATCCAAGCCAGAGGCTGGCCACGCTTACGTTCGCCTCTGGTCTTGGCCACGCCAATACTTAGAGCCGCGCCTGTCCAGGGCACGCCAGCCGGCTGCCCTGCCCAACAGCCCGGTGCCCCAGCGGGGCTGGCCAGGTCGGCACCGCTGTTGCCGGGCGTGCCGTCTCCCCGGCAGACACGGAGAGCGGTGCGGCGCGCTATTTTCGGCGCGTCCCAGACGTCTGCGGCGTAATCGACGGATCGTGCGCACGCGAGGCTGGGCAGCGCGACGGCGCGCGCGTCGAGCCGGCACTGCCGCGGCGCCGACGGCAGCGGCTGCCGGAGAGGCTGCCGGAGCGGCGCGGCGCGGCGCGCTGGTCCGCCGGTCCGCCGCCGCGTCCTCGGCCCGGCTCGGCCGCGCCGGCCGCCGGGCGGGGGATGAGCGGCGCCGGGCACGACCGCCAGCCGGTCGGCGCCTCCGGGCGCCCGCCGCCGCCTCCACAGTTGCTAGGAGGAAACGGGTGGGCGGCGCGGCGGAGCGCGATCGGTCGGCGGTGGGCGGCGCGCGCGGCCGCCGGCCGGGCTTGGCCGCCGGCCGCCGCTCGTGAGGCGGCCGCTGCACGGCCGGCTGTTTTACGACCCGAGCGGTCATGAAACCGTGACCCGCGCCGCCCGGCAGCGCCATTCTCGTTAATGAGCGCCAGCGGCATAAAGCGAGTCAGCAGCGAAACGGGCGCTGTTGCTAACGGCACAGCTGCGGCCGACCGCCCTGCGGACCGGCGCGACGGCGCTCGGAAGGGACCCATTCGTACCAGGGGCTGCCAGCCAGGCAGTGTGCCGCCAGAGCAGCGTCCCGGGCCGTCTGGTGGCAGCACGGCTGTGTCAGATAACGCAGCGCACGCCGCAAGACGAGACTGCGCTGAGCGCGGCGCTTAGAAATGGACGCGGTGGGTGTCGACAGACGAACGCATGCGCCTGGTGTCTCTGTGCCCAGCTGTTACCGTCTGCTATCTGTGTTGTCCTTGGCCCGAATGAAAGGGTGGTTGGCGTTTCCGGCGCAGGAATACGCGACATTGATGATGCTGCTGCAGTATCGGGCGTCCAACTGTCGGTTCTGTAATTTGCACGAACTACGGTGCTTGCAGCAAAAGCGCGAGCTCATACCAAACCGCACTGCGTGCTGCGTTAAAGCGCGCTGCGTTAAAGCGCACTTGCCGTAAACGTGTGGGGTCACAGCAAACCACACTGCGTGTTGCGTTAAAGTGACCGTGCTACCTTTTGCACTTTAATATACTGTTAGTTGTGACGCATATGATTTGATCACTAAAGCAAAAATCCTTCTAAATAGCTCATATTTCAACTTGAAGTATCCAATCCGACAGCAGAAATATCAATGGACTTCCGGCCCATAACTATGAACGCAATACTTTTTGGCCTGTTTTGCTTTTTCAAGATATGCTATGCTATGCTTGCAATACACTAATTGGTCAAAATTTAAAAAATCCTACGATAGCTGAAACGCTCTATTTAGGGGACAATATACAAAAATGAGGTCATTATTATGCAAATTCAACAAAACGTAACATTATGGTTTTGACATTCCCTCCTGACGTTTACCACAGTTCCTTTTGAAGTCCGGTTTAGCTTTGGGACACAGATGTACCGCCTAGTCTAAAGTGACGTACTGCTGCAAACTTCCACCCATGGGCTTCCCCGTAAATGGCTCACACCGACCGCTACGCCATCATAAGCGTTCACCTGTACTGACGCCACTCAGTACCAGTAGAGGTGTCACTTTTAAACCCGCAGGCCCGCAACGTTCGGGTTAAAACAGCTCACAAGTGGGAGCTTTAGTCGGTAACAGCTGACGTCATCCCCCGCAGACTCCCACGTCGTCAGCTGTCGCCGACCGCTGCTTCTCTCCGCGACTACAGAGAACGAAGAGTAATTATGTGACAAAACGCTGACCGCGTACTTTGGACTCGACAATAATCAAACTTAATTTCCTAATTTCGTCTTGTTGGTGCCGCAGTGGCGCTATCTATCGGTGTTCTTAGACGCAAATGGTCACGAGGTTTCTGCAGTGTATGTTTTTGAAGCATTCCCCACAATGTGGGACATTCCCTTTAGCACACAGTGATAATCTCGCAAGAACGGGCGTCACGGATACCCCGTTAGCATTACGCTCATCACAGGTGGCATAGCTCACACTACGCGCCTTAACACACACTTGACACATCCTGTTTCAACTGCCCAGGCTTTGGACGCAAAATGACCACAGAAGTCCACGCACCCTAAAGCCCGAACAGCCATCACCATTAGCTGTTCAGGCTTGGCGCGCCCCAGAGTTGAGTCCACCTGTTAATGCGCTAGCTCAGGATGGGCAACAGACAGCTCAGGGCCCTGACTGGAGACCTGCCGTGGTAGGCCAACAGATAGCTCGCGCTCGAACCTGTCCGCACCCGTCTCCACATGCTGGGTGCTGAATGCTGCCTCCGAAGCCTTCGGCACAGCCGCGAACCTTACGCTGAGCTGACCTACCATCCGTTAAAAAAGAAATGTGCGCTGCAGAAGAACATCGCGCTCGGCGGCTAACTTGCCATTTCACAGAATCACGACAGCCAGTGCCGGGAAAAGCTGGGCAAGCACCCTTTCGCACCGTCCGGCAAAAAACACTGCTAGCTGTGCGAGGCATCCAGACGGTCCGGACGGTGGTCGCGATCAGGCGCAGTCGGCCGGGCGCAGCGGCGGCGCGCGGCTGCCTGGGGTCGCGGCCCGGCCGGCCCTGTTGTGGCTGCGGCCGGCCGCCGCCGCCCGGTATGTGCTGACCGGTATGTCTGGCCGGCAGCGGTCGCACGCCCCCCCCCCCCCCCGGGCCGCGCTACCGGCCGAATCCGGCGGCGCTCTCGCATCATCCGCCCAGTGCGATCGGTGGGTGGGTGGGGGAAGGGGGGGGGGGGGGGGGTACCCCGAGGAGCGTGTCGCTTGAGCGTCGTCTAAAGGCCGCCGCTGAGCACACCCGACCGCCGCCAACCGGGTTAGCTGGGGCCGGGCGAGACGCCACCACCCTACCGCCAGACCAAACGGGCCTCCTCCTCTTCCTCAGCGAAGACCGCGCCTCCCGGCTTCGACCGCAGACTGGCCGCATGACACAAAACGGCCGGCCACGCGAGGACGTCATGTGCGCTGGAGGGGGGGGGGGGGGCGAGCTGGGTGTCGCGGTCAGCACTCCGGCCTCAGTAAGCCATTCCAGCTGCCCCGACCACTCCCCCGACTTGTCCGCTCCGCTGCACCAGGCGGAGCCGCTTGGTGCATGGCAGCCGGCTTACGTCAGCAGGAGTCGGGCCCGCTGAGATGCCGGCCGGCAGCCGGAGACCACAGGGAGCGCCGGCTCAGATGCGGCGGCGCGGCGACACCCGAGCCGGTCAGACGCCAGCGGCGGCACGCTCGATGCCGCGCAAACCACTTCGCCGGCGAGCCGGTCTGGGCCGGCACGGCACGCACGCCTGCGGGGCCCCGGTGACACCGCCGCTGGAGCGCACGCCACGTACCGAACATGCCGACGCGTCCGCACCAGCCTGGAGCATTCTGTGCGTGGGCAGGTGTGCTTATACGTATGAAGTACCATACAAGTATGTGCACGCAAATATGGACAAGGCATTCCCCAGGCTACTATGGTGGGGCAAATGGTACGGCGCATCTCGCCCCGTGTTCCGGTTAAAAGTGACGCGTACAGCGGCAACTTGGCAGAAACCTGACAATGACAACGGCCCGCACACTACGATCATTTCTGGTTGCAGCCGAGCTGGAGGCAAAAACTAGCAGTGCTCGGCGGCCGCCTCTCTGTCGGCCGTGTGCCATCCGTGGCACATCCCGTTACGCAGCCCGCTCTCTCCAGCTGACTTCAAAGCGGAGATGATGTGACGAAGGCAATTGGGACCTTACGTAGGACAATGACAGTGAAAGGATCTCGTGTTCTGAACGTCATCGCCGCCTCCACTACGTCTGGAGTAATCGCCGCGGAGTGGTAGCTGGCAGCGCTGTGATCAATGTGCCAGGTAGTTTGAGAGCCACTGGCAGTGTTTTCATTGTTCACGCCGTGGCCAAGCAGCCATTTTGAGACCAATCTTATTCTTAATCTCGGCTAATGACCTAACATCGTACTTACGAGACAAAAAAAGTGATGCGATCAGCGGACATCGCGCGGTTCTTCTGCTGACGCTCTTATCTCGCTTTGGTAAGCCACCGGGAGCAAATTCAAGGTACCTTCAGATAAACATAGCACTGGTCTGTGCCAAGCACCTAAAACATAAATCGTCATAATAGACAATATCCTTGACGCCTCCAGTTGATGGCGACTTCATACTCATTTCGAAATGATGCAACACTTCGCCCATCAGCCTCCGTCAAATCCATCGGCGTGATGTTCGATAATCTGACAAATGAAGGCGCATCCACCAGAGCTGCCTGGTACCCCGCTGCACTCTGTCCAAGCACCTGCGACGCCTGACCTGAGACACTTAAAAACCCCATAGCAGAAGCATTGGTTTTCCTGACAAATTGCAATGCATGACTGTGCGGGTAAATTGGATGGAAAAGCAACGTTAGCGAATTCAAAAAGCAACAACTCTTGGCGCCAGAATCGTCAATTAATGCTCCGTTGACCTGTTGCTGCCACATCACTCGCCGTGGTGCATCACAAAATACAGAGCTCGCCTGCACCAGCCTCTCACTCAACGATCAGCCAATCAACAGCCGTCTCTCCTCAGTCAACAAGCCACACACGGAGCGGAAGTATCGGTGAGCACTCGTACGTCGTTGGCGGATTCCCCCAGCCGCCTCGCCCTCGGACCGAGCATTGCAGGCGGCCTTTTCCCTATCGAGCTACTGCCAAATGGAATGCGGCTCCTGCAGCGGCCCGATAAGCATGCCAATCGTTGGTGTGCAGGGAGAGAGCGCGGAAGTCGACTGCCGGAATGCAGTTGCCTTAAAGTCACGGAAAAGCTCTATCCCTGTGTCACTTGTATTGTCTTGCACGCGGTAAGCAAGCTACATAAGTCGCGCATTGGTGACTTACGTAACCCCCGAAGACGATGACGACAGCTCTAAGAGCCGTACCGTGCAGAGGTTATGCGAAATCAACGAATAAATGAATAAAAGCGACTCATTCATGCCTCCTGTATATGAACAGAAGGCGCATTCTACGGCACAAAAAATTAACGCATGATTTAATGTCGAGGGAACATTTCCGCTCACATTCCGCCTTGCCTTCGCCTTTGCGGCTAAGGTACCAACGTCCCGCAGAACAAACAGCTGATATCCTTCTAGATTGCTCAAAGCACAGAAACTTGAAATGCGCATCTGATCTAGTGGCCCCACGTCAGAGAAGCGCGTACGTGGTCGCTCGGGGGGCGCCTACATCTTGTGTGGCTGACCGGCGAGTGCTGCACTCCTCCAGAGATCCGCGGACACCGAGCAAATGTAAGAGCGGTGTCACGCACAAGCCACAGCGGGAGAGACACGCCAGCGGCTGTCAGGGGAGCGCATCAAGGACGGGGCGTCACACCAGGTCGACTGTTGACCACCCAATACCGGGTCAGCTGGTGATCGGACACGTACACGCGGGGGAGAGAGAGAGAGAGAGAGAGAGAGAGAGAGAGAGAGAGAGAGAGAGAGAGAGAGAGAGAGAGAGAGAGAGAGAGAGAGAGAGAGAGAGGAAGAGAGAGAGAGAG